>NC_092749.1:77847742-78447742 GCF_047496795.1 Chiloscyllium punctatum
ACTTTGAGCAGTGAGGTTGCTGCACTGCTGTGAAGTGCAGAAAAGTTTAGTGGACAGAGGAGTGTCAGAAGACATTTGACAACCTGAAAGCTGTGTTGACCACTGCTCTAATGTTAGCAACAATGGAATCTAGGGAGAGCTAGCCACTTGGATACAAAAATCTCTCAAGATTGGAGACAGGATGGTAGCAGAAAGTTGTTTTTTTTTTTCAGTCGTGGGCCTGTGACCCAGCGATGGTCGACAAGGATTGGTGTTGGGTCTACTGCTGTGTCAATTAAATGTGTAATTTGGATGTGAATACAGGAGGAATGGTAAATAAGTTTGTAGGTGACACCAAAATTGGAGTTAGCTCCAAAAGAGGTTACCTCATAGACCTTTGATCCAATGGGCTTGGAGTGCCAGACGCAGTTTAATTTTGAATGTGAGGTGCTGCATTCTGGAAAGACAAACCCAGGGTAGGGCTTACACCTTTTTTTAATGGTAAGGTCCGGAGTGTTGTCTAACAGAGTTAATGATTGAAGTTGGAGTTACAGATGGGATAGTGAAAACAATATTTGATACCCTTGCCTTTATTAGTGTGGCATGCAGGAGTTGGGAGGTTGTGTTGTGGCAGTACAGAACATTGGTTAGGCCACTTTTGGAATAAATGTATAATTTCTGGCCTCCCTGCTGTGGGAAGGATGTTGTGAAACTTGAAAGGGTCAGAAAAGATGCTGCCAGGGTTGGAAGATTTTGAGCTATAGGAATAGGCTAGGGCTACTTACCCTGGAAGGTTGGAGGCTGAGCAATGACCTTTGATCTTTTTTAATAGAGGCTTATAAAATCATGAGGGGGCATGGATAGAATGAGTAGCCAAGGTCTAGTCTCTTTCCACACAACACCCCGCAATCCCCCACTGCAGGGTAGAGGAGACCAAAATGAAGCGGCATAGAGCTTGTGACTCTGTTTGACACTGTCTCATTTTGGTCTCCTCCTACCCTGGGGGAAAAACAAAAAGACCTTGGCTAATCATTCTATGCGTGTGCTGCCCCCCCCCCCCATGATTTTTTTATAAACCTCCTAAGATCATCCCTCGGCCTCTAATGTTCTAGGCAAAATAGCCCCAACCTATCCCTATAGCTCAAACCCTCCTTTTTAAATCTTTCTCCTCCACCTTTTTAAAAGGGATACAAGGTGTCCCTTTTTTTACCCAAAGGGCAGTGCCTGTATGGAGTAAACTGGCAGAGGAATTGGAGGAGGCTTGTACAATTGAACCTTTTTTAAAAGGTGTCTGAATATGGGTATATTAATAGGAAGGGTTTAGAGGGATATGGCCAGATGCTAGTAAATGGGACTCGATTAATTTAAGATACCTTGTTTGCATGGAATAACTGAATTGAAAAGGGTCATTTCTATGCTGTACAAGTCCATGACTCTGGCTCTTAACTATGCAAGGCAGTTCAAAGTGACTATCGATGTGAGTGACATATATGTCAGTGATGTACTTCTATGAGAAGACAGAGATCTATTCAACAAACACAATATTCCACCATTTGACAGACCTTGCATTTGATGTTGGTATTGCAGCATTTCAACCTTACTGGCAACATACGTATCTGAGAAAAATTTAGATACTGATCATAACCTGTTAACATTAGAAAAAATTAAAGATAAAATACCAGACTCTGTAATGTTTGTTATAGTATTCAATTTGAAAATTTAAACGTGGCAGGACAAGAGAAGTGTAATTGCTGAGATGTCACTACTTTTGAAGGAAGCAGGTGTTCAGTAGCTGAGGAAACTGACGCTGTACTGTAGTATTGAATGTTTGCATGCTTCAGTTTAGTGGAATGCACCTATATTGGTACTAAGAGTGAGACTGGAGGCTTTGAAAATGAAGTTCTTTTCTTTACTGGAATTCTTTTTAGCAGGGTAAGTTGTGACAGTCAGTGCCTTTTTTAAGGATTTGTTCCATCCTATTTCTCCTTGAGGGGTATTTTTCAAACTGGTGCCACAATTTCTATTCCATTGAAAGCAGAAGAAATAGCTTTTGGGTTTTGTTTTCAAATTTAGACCAAAGAAGCATGATTTGGGTCAAGTCAGACTCTTCCAGAAGAAAGTGAGGACTGCAGATGCTGGAGATCAGAGCTGAAAATGTGTTGCTGCGCTTTTCCAGCAACACATTTTCAGACTCTTCCAGACCCAGGGTTTTAGTTTGGCTTTTATTTGAAGTTGGGGTTTTGAGATTGGAGCCGCAAGTTTGCGCGCTCGGGCGATTCATTCTTTTGGGTTTTGTTTCTCTTTAGACTGGAAGAGATAGCAAGTGAGCAAATCTGTTTGCTGAATTTGCTTTTGCCAAGGGTCTGTTTTATTGGATGCTACTGTATTGAAACAGTTGAGTAGCATAGTGAGCCCTGTATCCACAGAATTATTTTCCACCAGTTTGTTACCTGTGGTTTGCTGCAGCCCGATCATGTCATAGGGAACCTTTAAAGAACCAGGGACCAGGAGGCTGCCGGAAGATAAATTTCCTACGAAACAAATGGGTTCACTCCTATGTGGTTTTGGGATTTTGCAGTAGGTCATAGAATGTATCCCCTGCAGGTATGGGGGATCTACTGTAATTAATACTTTAAAGTTTTTTTAATAGTCATGCCAATTATCTTGTATTTTAACAGGTGTAAGAATAAAGTGTGTCTTGCTTAAAGCAGAGTAGTTTGACCAATCCAATCATATCACACCTGAACATAGCTAAGACCCAACTCCTTTTTTTTTAATCGGTGACTTATATTTTGAGGGGGTTTGGTCTGGTCCATAACACCTTGCAAGGTCTCGTGGTAACGCAATCTTTGGTCATGCTTGTTGAGATGTAAGGCTACTGAGTGAAGCTATTTGCTTCTCTTCAAACTACTAGGGTAAAGGGCCTTCATTTAATGACAGCACCTCTTGACAATATAGTACTGTTGCCCAAAATGGCACCATAGCTGGGATGGTGGAATTAGAAAAATTATCTCCCAATTCACTTGCTTGCAAAATCCTTTATTTCCACCATTTGATCCTCTATCACTTTTCTGCAATGACTTATTTGCTCAACTGTACTTGACTGTTATGCCCTTTTTTTTTTATCTGAAATAAAAACCATTATTTTCTTTCACCTGTTCATCTTCTCCCTGAATTCTGGTTTCCTCAAGTCACTTCAAGAAACAGTTCCAGCAAATACAATGACTGGTTTAGCTCTTCAGTGTTAGATCTGGTACAACTTACTCATCAGCCAAAACTCTAACATTTGAGACCATGCAGTTAACTGCCTCTTCTAAATGCCTCTTTTCACAGGCCCATGGACTCGAACTTGAGTTACCCTCCTCGGACTGTGTTCTAGTGCAATCATACTTTTCCTATAATGTGATGACCAGAACTCCGTGCAGTACTCTGGCTGATGTTGAACAAATTAAGAACCTCTAATAAATGTACACTGTCACTTCAGAACCTGGTTAATGGATTGTATGAATCCAATAGTCCAATTTTTTTTTTCCCCACAATATTGGACAACAACTTAATGTATTTTTCAATAACAGCATATATCTCCTTAATGACAAAGTTATGAACTCTTCTAGAAGTTCTTTGTTCTTGTGCTTTTCATTAAAACTGGTGTATTATTGCTCTGAAGGTTTGTCACAGAGATCCTGCTTTTGTAAAAGTGAAACAATCCTTTTTCTGTTTTTTTTGGAGAAAAGGTGACTATAAACCTAACTATGTAATTAAAAGTATAATATGGAACTTTGAAAATGAAGTTTGTGGCATGAAAGCAATCTTTCAATGTTGCGATGTGCTTCAAGATGTCCCTATAAACCTTTTTTTTTGTAGGGGATGCGCAACTGTTGTCCTCGTGTTGCATACAAAACAAATCCATGATGATTGATTCACATGTCAATCCCAGAATTTGTACACTTTTTTTTTGAAGGCATGCCTGTATGTGGTTTGAGTTATTGATATAATCTAGTGAGCGGTTGGAATTGTGCCCCAATACTTAGCTAAACGAAACAAAGTTTATTACTTTGCTCACAGCCATTGAATGTGAGATGAAAAGTGCCTTGTCACATGGTCCTGAACTTTTCAAAGTTGTTAAATTTAACTTTAATATTGCAGTAGATAATATTTGATCTCAACATGAGCCTTCCTCTAATTTTGATCAGAACCGTAGACTTTTGCTGCAGAGCATGAAGTCACTTGGTGGATCATGGCACTCCTACAGTTTGCTAGAATAATCCAAAAACTAATCTTTACCTTGCTGCCCTAAAGATTTGTATTTTTGCTTCCAATGTTTATCTAACCTTCCAAAAGATGAAGTTGTTTCAGAATCTGCTATTAATGTGATAAAACCATTTTCTGCTCTATCTATTAATGTTATCCTTGGGTTTTCTTTTCTATATGCTCTCCCCTCAAAAACCTTGCTGGTTAGTCCAAGTTGCTGACGTCTCCTCACTCAGGTGAAAACCCTTTTTTTTTCCTTAATGACCTTTTTCATAACTCTTTTAAAAAAAATCAAATAATGGTACTGCTGCTGTACTTTCTATGCAGTATGTCTCCACTCATCTGAGCATCGAAGTATAGGACAATAAGCTACGGTCCCTGTTTCTGGTTAAAAATACCTGAATGTTTTAATTACCAGGTTAGCAGATTTTTGTTACATCATGATACCTGCTAGGGATGGGTCTTGCATCCTATTTAAAATTGCAAAATTCCTGGGTAAGGAGGGATAAGCTGATCCCTATTTTTCCTCTTTCCTCCTCCTCCTTCTTTTCTCCCCCCCCTCCCCAAAATTCTTTGCCCTCCACACCAAGGTTAATCTTGCAAATGGTCTCCTCTCTTCAAAACCAAACGCTACATTGTTTTATGGAGGAACCAATTTTAACCAGGCTGTTGAGTTAACAAGTGTTGGTAATGCAAAACAGACACAAGAGGTTAGACCAGGGTTGAAGCTTGCTTTTAACATCTACCCTGTGTATTTTTTGAAGCAATGACTGTGTCTCTTCCCAGGCTGATCCATATTTTTAACCATATCCACAATCTTGGGTTAAGTATTTTTGCCTGAAAAATCACATTAAGAGCAGCCACTGTTTTGAGATTTGGATTTAAATTTCATCAATAGTAAGTCAATCTTGCAGAGTTTATTTGGATGATTCATCCAGTCATGAGAACTGCTTTCAGCATTGTCTACTTGAACTTGCAGGCCCAGAAAATTTCAAGTGACTAACCAATATGCAATCTGTCAGACCATCTGTACTGGATAACTTCTTATTTCACAAGACTGTGATAATTTCAATGCAAAAGGTCAGTTGAGGATTTGGTGAGCTGTTGGCTCTACAGACTTGATCCTGTTTCCTTTTTTTTATTGACCACCCAATGTTACTCATTGTTTCATAGAAACATAGAAATTAAGAGCCTCATAGATCATTCACTATGATCACAGCTGATCCCCTCCCTGTTAGTTACGTTACATTGAAGATTTGTTATGGAAAATTGAGCCTGAAAATTCTTAACAGGGAAAAGCTCATTTTAATAAAATGACTTGGCCAGAGTGGACTAAAAGCAGATAATTTCAGGTAAATCTGTCGCTGAATAGTGAGATGCATTTCAGACAGGAATTTGTGTAGGGCTAACCTCTTAGAATATAAAGAATTCCTTATATTCTATGAACTCTGAATATCAATTGATATGTATGCATTAGAAAAAGGGGAAAAAGTAAGGCTTGTGGCAGGTACTGTGGGGTCAAAACAGCAGATTCTGAGAAGTGTAATGTATCCAGGAGGAAGCTTCAAAAGGGAGAATAAGGAGAGCTAAAAAAGGAAATGAAAGGGTACAGGTAGGGAAAATAAAAGAAAATCTGAGTAGGGCTCACTATAGAACATAGTGCATGGAGCCAGAGGATCTTAGGGTTCCAAACTAATTCTTAGGTCAGTAGTCACTCAAGAGGGACAATATAGGTACAGAAGTCTGAAATCTGTGTAATAACTAGCCCAATTACTGAGTTACCTTGGCCATGGCAAGTCGGGACAATGTTCAGTGTTCTGAAAGTTTTGCTTTGGGTTCTCAATATGGCTCCAAAATGGGTAGTCCGCTTCTTTCATGCAATTGATACTCCTCTTCACTACTTCTGCAAGGGAGCTTGTGACTCAAACTGCTGCTTTTGCAACCCTAACTGGAATTGAAGCCCACTGTTTAGAGTTTGTGCTCTGCATCAGTGATGTCCAAAGTTTCCTCCTGGCAGCTCTCCATCTCTTTTTTTTTCTCTTTTTTTTTAAGACACTCCTTTAAAACATTGACATTTTTGGCACAGTTTAATGATTTGCCATATCTTAATTTGAGTCCTGTGTCTCTTGAAATACTTTATTAACAGTGTCACATAAATCTAATTGTCTAACAACACTTCCATTTGGCATCACATTTAAATGGTGAAAGTCAATCTAGTTTAACAGCTCCAACTTCAAATTTGTAACCTGTGGAATTGTTCAATGTGGCAGGAATTGTTTTTTCATCTACCTAAAGGGTGTGCACTTCTGATGTTTCTACTTTGTGACCTATCAGTGATATAATCATTATATCCACTGAGCCATTTTGTGGTAACAACAACAGCAAGAAAATTAATGACTGTGTTTAATCTGTTCCAATGATTATTGGGCAGGATGAAAACTCAAGAATGCTTGTGCCAGGGAATCTGTAATACACATGAATAGGCATAATTTTTAAAGTCTTTTTTGATTTTATTCTGTTTTCAATGATCCTGATGCCTGTTTTAGCCAAGTCTCTCTCTCTCTCTCTCTCTCTCTCTCTCTCTCTCTCTCTCTCTCTCTCTCTCTCTCTCTCTCTCTCCCCCTGTTGGACTTATTATCTTAAGACACTTCTGAACCTTCAAACCTTGGAGGCATCTAGAGGACAGATCTTGATATCCTAGCTTTTAAATGATTTCTAGGAAGGTACTGGTATTAATGCTGGACAAGGTAACCATAGAATCCCTACATTGTGGAAAGTGGCCATTGGGCCCAACAAGTCCCCACTGACCCTTTTGAAGAGTAATCCACCTAGACTCTTTCTCCTACCCTATTGTTCTACACTTACCCCTGACAAATGCACCTAACCTACACATCCCTGAACACTGTGGAGCAATTTAGTGTGGATAATTCACCTAACCTGCACATCTTTGAATATTGGGAGGAAACTGGAGCTACTGAAAGAAATCCACTCCCAGACACTGAGAATGTGCAAACTCCACACAGTCAGTTACCTGAGGCTGGAATCGAACCTGGATCTCTGGTGTTAAGCCACCATCCCACCACAGCAGTTTGTGGAAGTTGAAATCAGTAATCATGATATCTGGAATTTAAGTCTACATTTAAATCATTGTATGCTTTTTAGACAAACAAATCAACATTATCTTTCGTTTTTTAGGGTAGGTAATTCTTACCTGGTCTGACCTACATGTGACTTCAGACCCACAGCAATGGTGACTCTTAACTGCCCTGTTGAAATGGTGTAGCAAGCTACTCCAATGTTTCAATTGCTATAAAGTCTCTCAAAACTGGATGCTCAACCTCGCAGTGTAAACAATAGCACCGCTGTGAAATCATCTTAATTTTGGCACTAGCCATCCATAATAAAGAGCTAGTTGTAGTCATTTGGAATCATACCTTATACGCTACCCAGAGATGGTGATAGTAGTATCTCCTGTCCCACCAGCAGAACAAATGCAGCAGATGGTACACAGTCAGATGGGAACTGCCCTTTCAATTCTCAGCATGGTATTAGGACAAACATGGGCAAGACAACTTCTTGCTGATCACCATGTTCTGTCTTCCTGGAGCTGATTGTATTGATGTTCCTAATTATTGCATGTTGCTTGGAGGAAACAGGGTGGCAAGGGCATAGGATGTACTTTTTGGGTTAGGGATTTCAACATCCACTAGGAATACCTCAGCAGCATCATTATCGATCACACTGGCTTTTAAAAAACTAGACTAGACTAAACCTCTAGACTGGGTCTGTGGCAGGTGGAATGGGGATAACCCATATTTGAACTCATTGCTTTCAATCTGCCAATAGCAGATTGGTATGTGACCGTACCAATAAGACTAACTGTCTCTCACTCTTGTGGAGACAAAAGTTTGTCTTTGTGTTGACAATACCTTGCATTATTTTATGTGGCACTTTTTTTCAATTATATAAAAATGGGATAGATTCCAAACCCATCTGGTAATCTGATGTGCCAAGAACCACTAGCAGCAGCAGAAGAATCATACTCCAACACAATCTACAACCTCATGGCCTGTTATTTTTTCCACTCTACCATTGTCATTTGAGTCAGGGTTGATTACCATGACCATCAAGCCAGGAGGGCATGCTCGGAGCAGCAGCAAACATTCCTAAAAATGAGTGGTCAACCTGGTGAAACTACACAACTGTTTAACAAAAACAGAAAAGGAGACATAAGCAATTTTCCCTGTCAACTAATCTAATCTAAATTCTGTAGTCCTGCCATGTCCAGTTATGAATGGTAGTGAACAGTTAAGCAACTTGCTGGAGGAAGACTCTCTACAAATATCTCTCTCAACAATGGAGTCCAGTGAGTCAGTGTAAAATTTACAATTCCTTTTTAACAAGGAGTGTTGTGGGTTCCACCAGAGCTCCCTGCAACACAGATGCCAGCCCTCAGCCAATTTGATTCATTCCATCAGATGTCAAGAAACAGCTGTGGGTACTGACAATAGTACTGAAGATGCACCAAAACTTCCTGCACCCTGAGCCAAGTTGTTCCAGTTCAACTACAATGTGACATCTACTTAACAATCTAGATGATTGTCTGGTATCTCTTGTAAAAACAAACTACCATCCATCTACTCTTGATTATCAGAGATGGAAGATCTAATCAAGAGTGCTATCATGCAGCACTTGCTTAGTAACCTGTTCTCACACCCACTCGCATGGTTTGGGTTCTAGCATAGCCACTCAGCTCCCAACCTCACTTACAGCAATGATCCAAATATAGACTGAATTTGAGCAGCAGTAAGAATGCTGTCCTAGCCATCAGTCACATTTGACAGTGGTTTCTGAGAGCTGTAGCAAATTCTGACACTAAGGAAGAAGGTTGGCATTGTTCTAGGTCAGTCGCCTCCAATTCTAGGACAAGTCAGGACTGATGGAAACCCTTCACCATCCCCACCTCCACCCCACCATTGCTTTTCCTGCTTTGAAAACATGAATGTTCCTAACTTTTGCTTGAATTTTTTTTTTAAAACCGCTTAGAACCACCAGTCCTGATCTATTCTTAGACCTTTTTTAAAACACCTGGTGATCTGCAAGAATTCTTGCATCAAAGTTATCAAGGGTAATTAACTTGCTTGTCTTTGTCTCTTCTGACTGACGTCATTTACAAAATATCGTGCAAGGACTGTAGCAAACACTACATTGGACAAACAGGCAGAAAACTAGCCACCAGAATACATGAACACCAACTCGCCACAAAAAGACATGATCCTCTCTCTATAGTATCCTCCCATACAAATAAGAAAGGACACCACTTCGACATATCCATCCTAGGACAAGCCAAACAAGGACACGCACAAGAATTCCTAGAAGCATGGCATTTCAACCAGAACTCTATCAACAAACCCATCATGTTGGACACCATTTACCACCTCCTGAGAAAAGGAACAAGTGACTTCACCACAGGAAATGACATCAACCCAAAGAAACCCAAACAAGTAGAAAGCAGGAATTTTCAGCATTGCTTTGCGTGAGGCCCACTGAAGATGTTACCTAGTAAGGTAATGAAACGTCTGGAAATGAACCTCCAAGCTCCAAACTTGCATCCAAAACCTCAACCTGAGCTACAAATCTTCTCAAAACTCTCTAATCTATAAGATGTATTGCAGAAATTTACCAAAGATCCTCAGACAGCACTTTCCAGACCCACAGCCACTTCCACTTAGAAGGACAAGGGCAGTAGATATATGGAACCTACAACTTTGCTCCATGCCGCTTGCTGTCCTGACTCTGAAATACATGATTTCTTTAGTGTCTACCTACAGTACCCATTCTTCAAAATACCCATGTATTCAAAAAGAACGGATACCCAATGAACACCAATTTCTCCAGCAACAAACCCAAACAGCAGACAAAACTCATCCAGAAACCCTAGCCACTCTCCCCTACATCAAAGGCACCTCTGAAATGACTGCCAGATTACTCCGATCCCTTGGCATCATGGTAGCCCACAAACCCACCAACACTCTAAAATAGCAGCTATTGAACTTGAAAGATCCTATACAGATCACAAGTAAAACTAACGTCACTTACAAAATACCGTGCAAGGAATGTAACAAACACTACATTGGACAAACAGGCAAAATGCTAGCCACCAGGATACATGAACATCAACTAGCCACAATGTGTGACCCTTTCTCACTAGTATCCTTACGTACAGATGTGGAAAGAACCACTTCGACTGGGGCAACACATCTATTCTAGGACAAGCCCAGCAGTCACTCTCGAATTCCTAGAAGCATGGCATTCCAACTGCAACTCTGTTTGTTGATATAGAGTTTGACCCTGGTCACTACAGGAAATGACATCAACCCAATAGAAAGCAGGAATTATCAGCAGTGCTTTGTCCAGAGGTCCACTGAAGATGTTACCTAGTAGGACAATGAAACATCTGAAAACGAACCTTCCAGCTCAGTGAAATTGAAGTATTAAGTTACCCCCTCCTTTTGATTATTGACTCCAATTTCCTCACCACTAATGTTAGACTAATTGTTGTTGTCATACAGCATGGAAATCTACCCTTCGGTCCTAACAATCCACCCAGCCATGTTCCCAAACAAAACCACTCCCAATGTCCTATAATTGGCCCATTTCCCCAAACCTTTTCTTTTCATGAAGTTATCCATATGTCTTTTAAATATTGTAACTGTATCTGCATTCACTAAATTCTCTGGCAGTACATTCTGCACACAAACCACTTTTTTTTTTAAAAAAGAAAGTTGCTACTCTGTCCTCTTTCAACCTTTCACCTTAAAATTATATAGTCATAGAGATGTACAGCACAGAAACAGACCCTTTTGGTCCAACCAATCCATGCTGACAAGATATCCCAACCCAATCTTGTCCCACCTGCCAGCACTGGGCCATATCCCTCCAAAACCTTCCTATTTATATACCCATCCAAATGCCTCTTAAATGTTCCAATTGTACTAGCCTCCTCCACTTCCTCTGGCAGCTCATTCCATAAACATGCCACCCTCTGAAAAGGTTGCCCCATAGGTCCCTTTATATCTTTCCCCTATGCCCTCTAATTCCTCTAGTATCCTCTAGTATTGAATTCCCCTACTTAAGGGAAAAGACCTTTAATCTATGCCCCTCATGATTTTATAAGCCTCCATAGGGAACCTCTCCACTTCCTACATTCCAGCAGGAAACAAAGTCCCAGATATCCAGTATTTTTATATCTCAAATCCTCCATTCCTTGCAACATTCCAGTAAATCTTTTCTGAGCCCCCCTCCAGTTTAAAAACCTCCTTTCTATGACAGGGTGACAAGGGTTGGCCTTGCCAACCTTGCCTGGTTTTCGTAGTGCTTAAAAAGTAGCATGTGCAATTTTGTAATCTAGAAGGATGTCTCCTGAACCTAGGGATTTTTGAAGGATTGTAGCTAGGGTATCTAAAATGTGATCTTTAGTGCCTCTTTTGGATGCAAACCATCAGGTTCTGGAGATTTGACAATTTTTTTTTTCAGTTTTATTAATTTTCTCAATGTTTTCCTTAGTTTTTAACTTATTCAGTCCCTGTCCCTAATCCACTATTGAATTCCTCAGGACTTCTCCAAGCTCTCCTCTTTTCTACTGTAAATACTGAAGCAAAGCAATTATTCTACACATCTGCTATTTTCCCCATAGTCATCAACAATATTCCCTTTTAGTGGGCCAACATTGTTCCTGATTTACTTAAAATTACTTATTGATTTTGTCCCTTGCAAGTTCCCGATGGTAATCTGTTTTCAGTAGCTCTTGTTAGCTTCTTTGTGACCCTAAGATTTTTATCTTTTTCATTCAGCAACATCTGTGCTGGCTGCTTTTTTTTGCTTTTAAGCTCTTTAGGTTTATGCTTTGCCTATCTCTTTAGTTGTCTGTAGCTTTTTTCCTCTAAGTGAAACTTTTTTTAAATTATGAATTGGTTTTGTATTGGTTTAAATGTTTATGATTTTAGAGGTGCCAGTGATGGACTGGGGTAGATAAAGTTACCTGGTGGAGAATAATCTGGTGTTATGCAAATTTTTTCTTGTAAATATTTTTTAAGTGTCCATCTTGGTTCTTCAGTTTTAACCATTTACAGATTTTCCCGGTTTACTGTAGACTGTCTTTGTCTCATCACCTGAAGTTGGCCGAAATCTAAAATTCTGGTAGTTGATTCATGCTTTTTGCATTCAAACACTACATTTAGAACTCTATCAAATTATGATCACAGTTTGATAGTAACCTAACTGCACATGAATAATCTAAGTAAATCTGGTTCATGACTCATTAAGATATCCAATATGTCATTTGTCCCCTTGTGTCCAGGGCACATTGTTATAGGAAAATATCCCAAATGTACTCTTAAAAGTTCACTACCCTTTTACTGACAGGTGCTTAACTGCCTCTCCCTGTCTATCAAAGTTAGAATCCCCCATTAATACTACTCTGCCTTTGCACATAACTAACTTCTACATTTGTGCTATTAAGCACTTAATGCTGCTACCAGGGGTTTATACACACCACCTATTTTATCCTTCCTCAGTTCCACCCGTAAGGTCTCTACTGGACTCTTCTGTTATTTCCTCTCTCTCTATTTGAAGTGATTTTGTTTCTGAATCTTTCATTTTTGAATTAGTAAGGCCACGGCATCCTCCCTAAGTAAAAACAATGACTGCAGATGCTGGAAGCCATATTCTGGATTAGTGGTGCTGGAAGAGCACAGCAGTTCAGGCAGCATCCGAGGAGCAGTAAAATCAAAGTTTCGGGCAAAAGCCCTTCATCCACTGCATGCTCCCTGCCTTTTTCCCCTGTCCCTCCTATACACTTTTTTATTTGGTGTACTTAGTTCCCAGTCCTGACTAAAAGCAGCCATGTCTCTGCAATGGCTACAATATCATAGCTTTCGATTTGAATTTGTCTGCAACTCAATTAATTTATTCTTGTACTCCATGCTTGTGGGGTACTGTTTTTTTTTGGGTCATATCCTCTAACCTGTCCCTCAGCACCTGATTGATGCTTTCTTCAACTATTTTATTATTAAACAATGTTATTTAATTTTGCCATTCTATTCCATACCTGAAGTTGGATTTCTGTCGGTCTGTTTCTTTAGTCTGTTCTATTTTCTTTTGAAGCTATATAGACTTGCCTCTAGTCTACCCCCATTATACTAGGTTTGAAGTTCGTCTGACCATCGTATCTGTCTTTTCCACTAGGACATTGGACCCAGATCAGTTCAGGTGAAGCCTGTCCCAAATAAACAGTTCCTCCTTGTCCCAATACTGAGGCCAGTATGCCATGCAATAGAACACCTCTTAGCTGTACCACTCCTTTTAGCCACATACTTGCCTAATTTTCTTATGTCAATTTTCACATGGCTCGGGTAAGAATAGAGATTATAAGCCTTGAGGTCCAGTTCTCAAATCTTGTTCCTAATTATTGATATTCCACAAACTGACCTCTTGCCTACTCTTCCCTATGTTATTGGTGCCAACATGGCACCTAACATCCCCAAAAACTAGATATTCCCCCTTCTACTCCAGTATCGTTTTAAGGCCATTGAAATATTCCTTACCTTGGCCTGAGGGTAGGCAACCCCATACAGATACTCAGTCCTGTTTTACAAAGGTTGCTATTTGAACCCTTAATTATAGAATCCTTTGGTATTGTCACTTTTTGCTCCCCTGCTTCAGTGGCCTCCTGTACCCAGGTGCATGTTGTTTGCTCACCCTCCCTATACCGAGGGGGCATAGCTTTAAATTAAGGGGTGGTAGGTATAGGACAGATGTTAGGGGTAGATTCTTTACTCAGCGAGTTGTGAGTTCATGGAATGCCCTGCCAGTAGCAGTGGTGGACCCTCCCTCTTTATGGGCATTTAAGTGGGCATTGGATAGGCATATGGAGGATAGTGGGCTAGTGTAGGTTAGGTGGGCTTGGATCGGCGCAACATCGAGGGCCAAAGGGCCTGTACTGTGCTGTATTTTTCTATGTTCTATGTTCTAAACTTGTTCCTCATCCACACAGGGAGCAAGTACACTACCTGTTGGACAAGGTTAAAGCTGAGGTTCTCCCAATGTTAATCTCTCTACTCTCATCGCTCATTGTCACTGTTTCCTGTCCCTGACTACTGGCTACGTTTGACGTACTTAACCTACGAGGGGTGACTACCTGAACACTTTCAGGCAACTCTCCTCTGCATGTGTTCCAGAGTCTGAAGCTCAGTTTCCAACTCGTCAGTTCTGAATCAGCATTCTTCAAGCAACCATTGCTTGCTACAGTTGTGTAACTAAGAGCCACAATAGGGTCCTACAGGTACAACGCCTCACCTGGCCCTGCATCTGTACTTTTCCAATTGTATGTGTTTATTTATTTGTATTTCCCTCCTAGTTTTTTTTATTTGGAAGAAAGTACGCTTTCTGCACCTGCGTACTAACCATTGTGATCTGTGCACCAGAACACCTAGATCTCTCTACAACTATCTCCATTTTAGCTATACTCCACATTTTCATTCTTGCTGCCAAAAGAAGCAATATTCAGCTTTTCCTACACTATCCTTCCTACACTATCCTACACTATCCTTTGAAAAAAGTGAGTATATTTTACTCACTTTTTTCAAAGTATATCTGCAACTACCATCCATAATCTTCATCAATTTCTACATCAGTTGTTAACCAAAACTTTAGCTACTATGTCATCTCTTCCAATTCACTAAATTTTAAAGCAAAACATTAGAAACCTCACTACAGACACCTGTGTGGAACTCCTCATATCCTGCCAATTGGGTAATAACCCCTGATTTCAATCAGCCAGCCAGCTTTCTATCACTGCTAATGTTCACTACATTTTACGAGCAAAGACTGGTACAGTGCCAAGACTGACATGTTGTCTTTCTAAACTAAAATCCTTTTACATCTGCACGGTCTGTATTACTGTTCCCTGACTATTCACATATCTGTTAAGGTGCATCTTAAATTTGCTATTAATCTGCCTCCACCACCTCCGGCGCATTCCAGGAACTTGCCACTTTTTAATGAAGAAACCACTTGCCCCTCTCATCTTTTTAAACTGACTCTTTTTTTAACTTTAAACCTACGTCCCTCGTGTTTGACATTTCTACCCTGGTGGAAAAAGGCTCTTGACTTATCCATTCTATCCATGCTCCTCAATTTTGTAAAATTCTAAAACTCCTTCAATGCTTAAGTGAAAACTAACCAAGTTTGTCTAATCTCTCAAAAAATATCCTCCAAATCAAGCAGCATCCAGGTAAACCATTTCTGTACCTTTTGCAAAGCCTCTCGATCCTTCTGGTAATGTGGTAACTAGAACTCTGCATAATATTCCAAATGTGGCCTAACTGAAGTTATAAACAGCTGCGACATGACTTGCCATGATTTTATACTCTGCCCTGACAAAGGCTGTATACCTTTTGACCACCTTACCTATTTGTGTTGCCACTTCCAGGGAACTGTGGACTTGCACACCAATGTTCCTCTATATGTAAATACTTCTAAGTGTTCAACCATTTACTGAAGAAGGGCTTATGCCTGAAACGTTGATTCTCCTGCTCCTTGGATGCTGCCTGACCTGCTGCACTTTTCCAGCAACACATTTTTTCTGTTCTACCATTTACTTCAGCATTTAGATCTTGCAAAATGCATTGTGGTGCCTTTGGCTGGACTAAACTGCCCAAGGCTCCAGCCTATGTACTTCCTGCTGTATCCTCTGGCAACCTTCACTTTCTGCAACTTGCTCAATCTTTGTGTTGTCTGCAGCCTTATTAACCAGGCCACTAGCATTCTTCAAATTGTGTGTCAATGGGATCACAGTGGATCACAATCCCTGTGGAACACCATGTATTTTTATTTCAAATATCCTTTATTCATAAAGGATATCTAATGTATATACATAATCGCAAATTCAAACTGGTATTATAGCATATCAAGAAAACAAATAAACATTAGAGTTTGACTATCCAAAAAAAACCAAAGGCATTTCTTTCTTGAACCAGGCTATATTTGTGTATTTGAGGTGCTAGAGTCTGATAACTGAATAGACCCCATTTAACTTCAGAAAGACCTCAGGTGGTTGTCTTTCCCTGCTGCACCTTGGCGACAGCTGCCCTAAGCTTTAGTGCCTCAGCATGTAGTCCTGGACCTTTGGAACATGCTGGTCTGCAACCCTATCAGGGTCAACTCCTTGTTCTGGAACACCAAGTTTCAGGCAGACCAATGAACATCTCTTACAGAGTTGATGATCCTCCCAGGCATTTAATGTTTGTTTGCAGTGGTGTGTCCCAGGGACCAGATCAGAGCACAAAGTCCAGAGTTGCGGAGCTGCTGGGGGGGGGGGGGTGAGGAGAAAGAACCTCAACAAAAACTGTATCTCTCTCCAGGCTGTGTTCGCAAAGGCGTGTTCCAAAAGGAGATGTGTGACAGTCTCTAACAACATTCACCACCCCAAACCCAAAAAGGGCCCAAGCATGTGTGAAGGATCTCTGTGTCCTTCCTGCCACCTGCCAAGCAATGTTGTGGCGTTTGTTGGAAAGATCTGTTAAGTCATTCTTTTCAAATTCATTTGGCAGTTTGCTCAGGGAACGGCACTATATGACCCACACTCCCCTTTTTTCCTGTGGGGTTTTAACACTGCTTGTTGACCACTTTTTGATAGACTTGTGGTCAAAGGTGTTCTTTGCCAATTTCTCCATGAAGGGCAGGTGATAGTGGTCCAACTGCTTGCAGTGTTCCATGGCAATAAGGCCAGTCCCATCATTTGCAACAATAGGGTCAAACAGAACCTCAGCACATAGTGACAGTGTGTGCGTGTACCAAGGATTTATACACCGTTTGATGCAGCTGCACACAAAAAGGTGACCATCAGGGTGAAGGAAGTGTTGGGTGCATTTGTACCCTACCCCTTTATCCAGCATTTTGTGCAAGGCATTCCTGTGGTCACAGGCCATCTTAGATTTCCAGATGAATAACCTTTTTTGTGGCACCTTGTCAAATGTCTTCTGGAGATCCAAGTACAGTGCGCCAACAGATTTCCCCTTATCCACAGTGTGATTTCCTTTCAAAGGATTCCAATAGATAGGTTAAATGTCTTTTCTTTCTGCAAACTAGGTTCTTGCTTTCGTTTTCACTTACTGAATTTTTCCAAGTGCTCAGCTCCATCTTCTGATTCTAGCACCTATCCTAAAGCAGACCTCAAGATGGCCAAGAGTTTCCTATTTTTCAGTCCTCTAATGGCAAATGTGACGTTAAATTTAATTGTGTTTGCGTCTCACTAAGAAGGCACTCAAAGTATGGGAGCTAACTTTCTATGGCTGATGTAAAATTGCTTTCTTAATCCAAAGTTTTTTGTTTTTACTGTCTTTCAGATCAGTGTGCGTGTTACAACAATGGATGCAGAGTTGGAGTTTTCCATCCAACCCAGCACTACAGGCAAGCAGCTCTTTGACCAAGTAAGTCTGAAGATTTTTGTGTATACTATTGTATGATCTTAATATGCCCCATACCATGTATGTAATGGTAAGCTGTGGGTCACTGGGTACTTGCTGGATGGTGGGATTAAGACAACTTGGAGAAGCAGTGAATTTAATTATCCCTGTTTCAATACAAAATGGATAAGAGGTTCTGAAAGAGCCTCCAGTGTTTGGGTTGAAACACAGTATTAAATGTGATGCATTGAAGAATCTTAACCAAAACATCTCTTAACAACAGGTTAGAACTGAAAACAATGCCTGTCTAAGTCTTTTTCCCCTTTTTTTTTATTTGAAGCCATCTGTAGTGGTGATTATTAATAGCACCAATTGGTATTAATGCATTTCAATGTAATAAATCATGGTGCACTTCAGAGGGACATTCAAAAGCAGAATTTGACATCCAACCACAACAGGACAGTGAGTACTTGACCAAAAACCATGGTTGATGAGGCAGATTTTATGACAAACCTTTTGAGAAGTCACAAGTGATAGAGGTCGAAGCTAGCCTGGCAGCTAGCTTCAGTACATTATTAAACAATAGTAATGGTGAGGAAGAAAATTTGGGCAATGAAGGGAAAGAAACTGTCTTTAGTCCTTATACAGGACAAGGCATGGACCATGAAAGAGAACAGGGAATCATAAGAGCTGAAATCCAGAAGGAGGTGGGTGAGTTTAAACACTTTTCTGAAATTGGGCCAATAATTTAAACAACTTGTGGGGTGAAGTAGTACTGTGGTTAAATTAATAGTTTAACTGCTTAAATTATTTAATATTGCATGACTGTAACTATGTTTCCAAACATTAAACCCTAATAATTTGAACAAATTACAATAAAGATGGCAGGGCAGTTGGGGGATACCACAGTGATATTTAGCAACCACATCTCTCATTTGAGTTTGATGTTCAAGAAACTTTGGCGCAATAGTTGAGCAAGATTGAATACTCTGCACTTAAATAGGGAGAAAGGTTCCTGGAACTTTGTTTTTAAAAAAGTTTTATATCCCATGAGTTGGGTGTTTCAAGTAATAGCATGCTGAGCATGAAGGTTTGTTTTCAGACATTTTGTCACCACACTCGTAACATAATCAGTGAGAGCCTCTGGTGAAGTGCTGGTTGTATGTTCTGCCTCTTTATTTATAGGACTTGTTTAAAGGTGGGTGATGTCATTTCCAGTTCTTGCTTTCCCAAGGGAAGGTAGATATGATTTAGATCCATGTGTTTATTGATGGAGTTCTGGTTAGGATGCCTTGCCTAACCATGTGTGCCAGGTGAAACAAAGACACAGTCTGAAAACAAACCAAGCTCAGCGAGCTAACTTACATATCTACCTTTGTTTTTTCCTCCGCTACATTGACTGCATTGGTGCCACCTTGTGCTACCACGAGGAGGTTGAACAGTTCATCAACACATTCCACCCCAACATAAAATTCATCTGGACCATTGTTGACACCTCCCTTCACTTCCTGGACCCCTCTATCTCCATCAATGGTGTCTGACTCAACACTGACATTTTTTCTACAAACCCACCGACTCCCACAGCTACCTGGATTACACATCCTTCCATCCAGCCTCCTGCAAAAATGCTCTCCTTTATTCCCAATTCCTCTACCTCCACCGCATCTGCTCCCAGGAGGACCTGTTCCACCACAGAATACACCAGATGGCCTCCTTTTAAAGACCACAATTTCCCCTCCCACATGGGGGTTGATGCCCTCCAGCGCATCTCATCCATTTCCTACACTTCTGCCCTTTGAACCCCCACCCCTCCGACCGCAATGACAGAACCCCCCGCTCCTCACCATCATCCTTTATCCTCTTTATCATCCTCCACCATTTCTACAACCTACCCCAACACCAGAGATATTTCTCTCCCCACCTCATCTGCTTTCCATAAAGACAGAAGTTAAGTTCCTTCCACAACTGCATCGTCAGGACCAAGGCCCCACCCCAACTTCATCCTAAGCCCCAAAGAAGCCATCAAAGTTTCACCTGCACTTCCACACATCTCACTTGCTGTATCCATTGCTCCTGATGCAGTCTCCTCTGCATTGAGGAGATAGGATACCTACTCACCAAGCATTTCAAAGAATGTCTCTTAAACATCCGGACCAACCAACTCCACCAGCCTGTGGCTAAACACATCAACTTCCCCTCCTGCTTTGCTGAGGGCATGCAGGTCCTGGGCCGCCTCCATTGCCACTCCTTATCACCCAATGCCTGGAGGAAGAATGCCTCATCCTCTGCTTTGGGACCCTCAACTCTATGATATCAATGTGGATTTCACCAGTTTCATTATTTTTTTTTCCCCTGCCCCACCTTGTCCCAGTTCCAACCTTCCAGCTTAGCACCGCTTTCATGACCTGTCCCATCTGTCTATCTTCCTTACAACCTAATCACCTTTTAACCCCACCTATTGCACTCCAATACCATTCTCCCCCAGCCCCACCATCCTCCTGTTTCTATCTCTACCTGAGGCTCCCAGCCTCATGCCTGATGAAGGGCTTTTGCCTGAAATGTCGATTTTCCTGCTCTTTGGATGCTGCCTGATCTGTGTCTTTCCAGCACCACACATCTTGACCCTTACATGTCGTCAACCTGAGCTACAAATATTCTCAAATTGTTAGGTATATCAATTTTAGGCAGTGGCCAACCGCTGGAAGATGTGAAAAGGAGTAGGCCATCTGGCCCCTTGAGGCTGCTTTGCTGTTCAACAGGTTCTTGGTCGATCTTTTTGTGGACTCACTCCACTTACCCACCTGCTCACTATGACCTTCAATTCCTTTACCATTCAAAAATCTGTCTACCTTTTGCCTTAAATATATTCAACAACATAACTTCAGTTGCTTTACTGGATAGAGAATTCCACAGATTCACAACCTTTTGGGAGAAGAAGTTTCTCCTCAACTCATTCCTAAATCCGCTCCTCCTTTTTATTTTTGAGGCTATGACCCCTAGTTCTAGTTCCACCTGGCAGTGGAAACAACCTCTGTTTCTATTCTCTTCATAATTATAAGTTTTTCTACAAGCTTCCCCACCATTCTAAATTCCAATATGTATAGTCCCAGTCTACTCTCTCCTCCTAAGCCAACTATCCCCATTCCAGAATCAACGTATTGATCTCCTCTACACCCCTACCAGTGCTAATATATCCTTTTTCAAGTAAGGAGATCAAAACTGTATGCAATATTCCAGGTGTGATTTCACCAGCAGCAGCATAACCACCTTTGTTTTTAAACTCTTGCCCTCTAGCAATGGAGGACAGTATTCCATTTGCCTCCTTAATTACCTGTTGTGCCTGCAGATCAATGTTGTGTGACTCATGCACAAGGACACCCAGGTCCCTCTGCACAGCAGCATGCTGTAATTTCTTTTTACCACTTTATATTCCACTTTGCTGTTTATTCCAACCAAAGTGGATGACCTCACATTTACTGAATTTGTACTCCATCTGCCAGACCCATTCTATATTCTACTGCAGACTTTCAATGTCCTCTGTACACTTCACTGTACTACTCATTTTAGTGTCATCTGTGAACTTTGACACATTACACTTGATCCACAACTCCAAATCATCTCTAAATTGTAAACAATTGCAGCCCAAACACTCAGCTCCAAATAGAAAAGCACCTGTTTGTCCCCACTCTTGTGCTGTTAACCAATCCTCTATACATCCTTGTACATTGCCTGAAATGCTGTGTCTTACACAGCAGCCTTGTGTGCAGGACTTAGTCGAATTCTTTCTGAAAATCCACAAACACTCCATCCACTGGTTCCCATTGTCCACTGCACTCATAATGTCCTCAAAGAATTTGAATAAATTAGTTCAACGTGACCAATCTTTTCATGAACCAGTGCTGCTTCTGCCCAATGAATAGTTTCTGTCTGAATGTCTCACTATTTATTCCTTAATAGATTCACACATTTTTCCCACTACAAAAGTTAAGCTAACAGTTCTATAGTTAACCTACCTTTTGTCTACCTCCATTTTCTAAACCGTGGTGTTGCTTGCTACATTGAACACCTGTTCAATGCATCAGCCATTTCCTCACATCCCATTATTAAATGTGCCTTCAGATCCTTTAAAGGACCAATGTTTACCTTAGCCTCTGTTTTTGGCTTTAGACATTTTTTTGCTATCTGTTTTTGTATTCTGAGCTAATTTACCCTCAATCCATCTTGCCTTTCTTTTTAGTGTTTTTTTTTTTGTGGCTTTCCTTTTTACCACTTAAAGATTTCCCAATCCTTTAGGTTTCTACTCATCTTTGCAACTCTATTTGCTTCCAATTTTATACCCTCCTTTTCTTTCCTTTTAGTTATCTATGGCTGATTATCCGTTTCCTAGTCTTTCCTTTTTCAGTGGTATATATTTTTGCTGAACAATGAAAAATTTTGAAAGTGCTCCACTGTTCCTCAATTATCCCACCATATAGTTCTTGCTCCCAGTCTACAAGACACTGGTATTCGATTTTTGCTTCTCTCCCTCCATCCGTATTTTAAATTCAACCCTACTGTTATTGCTCCTTCAGAGAAGGTCCTTAACTGAGATATTAATTATTCCTGTCACCTTTTATCCGGGACCAGATCTAGGATAGCTTATTCCCTCGTAGGTTCCTCAAACAATGTGTAATGGAACCTATTGTGGATACATTCTTGAGGAACTTCTCCTCAAGGCTGCCTTGACTGACTTGTTTTGACCAATCAATATGTAAATTAAAATTCCCATAATTGTTGTACCATTTTCACATCAATTGTTTTATTGCCTGTCCCACCATGGTATTTGGTGGCCTGTAGACTATGACTATCGATGACATTTTCTCCTTTTTTATTATTTCTAATCTCCACCCACACAGTTCTATGGAGGGTGGCACGATGGCTCAGTGGTTAGCACTGCTGCCTCTCAGCGCCAGGGACCTGGGTTCAATTCTTGCCTCTGGCAACTGTCTGTGTGGAGTTTGCACATTGTATCTGCATGGGTTTCCTCCCACAATCCAAAAATGTACAGATTAGGTGAATTGGCTATTCTAAATTCCCTGTAGTGTTAGGTGGATTAGTCAGGGCAATGGGTCTTGGTGGGTTCCTCCTTTTGGAGGGTCGGTGTGGACTGGTTGGGCCAAAGGGCCTATTTCCACGCTGTAGAGAATCTAATCTAATCTGTAAGGAATCAATGTCATCTCTCACTGCCATCCTGATGTGTTCCTTAAATATTAAACTTTGTGATTTGTACTGTCAACTCATTTACTTTGTTTTAAATGCTACAAGCATTCAGGTAAAATGCCTTTATGCTAATTTTTAATTCCTTTTTTGAATCTTAATTCTACCAGAAGAAGCTTTGTTCTTAAAACATTCTCTCTTTTTTTTTTCTGTCACTACCTGGTTTCCACTCATCTTAGTGCTACGTTGCTCAGCTGCTTCTTGCTTTTTATGTACTATCTTTAATTCTTTTCTCCTTAAGCTCTCACCCACTCTTGCTAACTCAGAGCCTTAGGTTCCCATTCCCCTGCCAAACTAGTTTAAAGTCCACTCAACAGTGTAGCAAAACCACCTGCAAGAATATTGGTACCATCACTGGGCGAAGACCGTCTCTCTTCAACAGGTCCCATCTTTCCTAGAAACTAACCCAATTATTCAGAAATCTAAAGTCCCCTCCTACCCCACTTCCCAGTTGCCAAATCTACCAATTCCTAGCCTCGCCAGATGGTGCAAGTAACAATCAGGAGATTACTACCTTTTTTTTTGAGAACCTAGTTTTCCATCTAGCTCCTAATTTCTCCCTAAGTTTAGCTCTCTGGATCACCATGCCTCGTTTTTTAACCTAGGTCATTGATGCCAATGTGTAACACAACTGATGGTTGTCTCCCTTCCACACCCCCAAACCCCCCTCACTTATCACTACAGTCCTAACAGCCTTTTTCTACCTGGTTGGTGCAGTTGAGCATCCTGTGATACTGCAGGTTTTGGTTTGCTGCAATTCCTTAAGGCATTATCACCATCACCAGCATTCAGCACAGAGGCTATTGGAATGGCCTTGGGGTTGGGGGGAGGTCTGCTGGATTATTTACCTCGCCTTTGTGTGTGACAGTTACCCATTCTCCATCCTGCCACACTTACCAGGATGTTACATGGTATGGAGGGAAGGCCTTATAAGGAAAGGCTGAGGGATTTGAGGCTGTTTTTGTAAGAGAAGGAGGTTGAGAGGTGACTTAATTGAAACGTAAGATAATCAGAGGGTTAGGTAGGATGGACAGTGAGAGCCTTTTTTTTTCCTTTGGTGACGGTTAGCACAAAGGGACCTAGTTTAAAATTGAGGGGTAATAGATATTGGACAGATGTCAGAGGTAGGTTCTGTAGGGGTGTGGAATGCCCTGCCTACAACAATAATAGATTTGTTGTCATTTAAAGGCAGTTAAACAGTCATTGGATAACCGTATGGATGATGATGATGAAAGTGTAGGTTAGATGGGCTTCAGATTGGTTTCACAGGTTAGCGTGACATCAAGGGGCAAAGTGCCTGTATTGCGCTGTCATGTTCTATGTTCTATTGTCTGTGAGAATCCTTCTCGCTTTCAACAACATTGCCAACCTGTGTCTTCTGCAAACTTTGGCTATGGAGGGTATAATCACATTCAAGTCATTAATGATCATAATAAACAAGCACTGATCTCTGTCGTACGTCACTAGTTAGACTTACATTCACACAAACCAGCTGCATCCATCAGCCTTTTGCCTTCTATTTCCAATCCAGTTTTGCATTTTGCATCCACTTTGCCAACTTGTCTTGGGTCCCATGGGCTCTACCTTTTTTGGCCCAGCCTTCCATGTGGGACCTTTTCAAAAGCCTTAATGAAGTCCATGTAAACATCAAATGCACTGCCCTTATCAATATATTTAATCACCTTATCAAAAAAACTTGTCAAGCAAAATCACCCTCTAACAAATCCATGCTGACTATCCTGTCTCTCAAAATCTTTTCCAATAATTCCCCTGTAACTGTCATACTACTAGGTCTCTAATGACCTGGCATAAGCCTGTTGTCAGTCCTGAACAAAGGTACTAAATAGCCAGCCTTCAGCCATCTGGCACTTCACCTATGGCCAGCAAAATATTAAATATCTCTGCAAGCTCACCACCTCTGCAAGCTACTCCCTTGCCTCTTGTTGCAACTGGGATGCATCTTCTCAGGCTTTTTGGATTTATTCACTTTTTTTATTTGCCTGCTAGATCATCTAATATATTTTATTAATCTTAACATATTCCAGGATCTCAATACACCAACTGAAATCCCCAGCTTCAATGTGTTCCTACTTTGTGAATACAGATAAGAAATATTTATTTAAGACCTCACCCACATCCATGCTCAGTTTGCCCCTTTAGTTTGTAATAGTCCCCTTGGTAATCATCTTTGACTCAATATACTTGCTAAACCCCAAGGCATTTTCCTTAATCCTATGTGCCAAAGGTATTACATCACCTCTTTTTGCCATCCTCCTTTTAAGCACCCCTCATCCTCCTGAAGGCTATGCTGTTTTAAGCACTGTACCAAACATTTCTTCCTCCTTTATCAAACTGTCTATCCCCTGACATCTAAGGTTTCCCGCACTTGCTACTCTTGCCCTTCACTCTTAGAGGAACACCTTGGCCCTACATTCTTGCTTTTCCAAATGTAGACTTGCTTGCAACTAGCTGCTCTCGGTCTGTTTGCCAGATCCTATATATCTATTCTTAGCCCTTTCATAATGACTTTGAAACTCCCCAAAATGCTCACCCACTTGACTGGCTCATTCTCCTAAAATTAGGTCTATCTATATACAGGCACGAAAAGCTCTTTAAAAATTACAACCCATCTTATTCTTTCACACTAAGACAATCCTAGATAATGTTGGTGCATTTGAATTTCCCCTAAGAGTTTGCCCCACTTTTTTTTGTGATTTGCGTACATATTTGCTCCTTTCCTTCCTTCTGGCAGGCCAGCAGTATAATACCAACAAAGCAATTGAATGCTTTTTTTTTTGCTTTCTTTCTAAGCTGCTTCTAGCACCGCCTCATTCGCAGAGCCTGTTAGGACATCATCCCTCACATCATTGATGGTTTCCTTTTTTAATCAATAATGCAATGCCTCCACTACCTTTTCTCTCATCCATATCCATATCCACCCCCAACCAACCAATCACACCTGAGCTTTTATACCTTGGAAAATTTGAGGTGCTAGTCCTGCCCTTCAACTATGTCTCATTGATTGCAGCAATATACAGATCAATGTTTAACATTAGTCTTGCCAGTCAGGCTCCAAGCATTAAAATAGATGCCGTTCTGCTCTGTTACTTCCACATGCCTTATCATGCCTAGGTCTCTTCCACTTGCTAGACTGTCCTAGTATGAGTCCTACATCTGAATGGTCTTTGCTCCTGACGTTGCCTCTACTCTGTGCACCATCCCCTCCCAAAGTAATTAAATCTCTTCAACAGCAGGAGAAAATGTTCCAGCCAAGATATTGACCCATCCCAGTTCACCAGCCCAGCTTGTACAGGCCCCACCTAAACCATAAATATGCTAGTGATCCAAAAGGCAAAAACCCTACCTCCTACATAACCATTTTAACCAGGCATTCATGTGACATATTTGCTATTCCTATAAGAAGCATGAGGCACCAAAAGCAATCTGGACATTACGTCTTCAGTCTACCATTTCTTGCTCTAATCATGTTCCAGGATCTTACTTTTTTTTGGTATCATGTCTTACTTAATAATATTCATTAGCAATCACTGGCTAAGAGTATGATTATCCATCTAGAAATTGTCACTAATCATGGGTTCTGTGGATCCTTCCACAGCTGATGAGCTCCATTCTAAAGCAACATCTTCAACCACACACGTAGGCAGGTGTATTTGGGAGGCAAATGTGGACCTTGGCCTTGAGATTATTGGCATTCCTTTCTCTGGTTCCTTTTCCATGCTGCTTCTTTCTAATGGGTGTTGTGAAAGAATTGTGCTCTTACGTACAGGGGTTTCCTCCGAGCATGTTCCATGCATTGATATTTAAGTTGCATTTCTTGAGGGAAGCTGCCTTCAGGGAGTTTTGAAGTGCTTCCTTTGCCCACTTGTTTGAGTACCTTGAGTTGGATGAAGATGATTTGTTTTGGCAGTTGAAACTCTAGCAACCTAAATGTATGGCTGGCCTAGCAGAGTTTGTTTCAGATGATTGTCATTTCAATGCTGATAGCTCCTTCAGAATGTTGACGTTCGTATGTTTTGTTCGCCCAACACTGTAGAGAATCTGTCTCAACAGTATTGGTGGTACTTCCCAAGGGCCTTGAGGTGTTGTCCATATGTTTTCTAAGTTTCAGAGCCATATAGAAGAGTCAGGATAATGACTGCCTTATACACAAGGATCTTGGTAGCAGTACCAAAGTCATGTTTGGCAAAGACTTTCATCCTTTTGGGCATCCAAAGAAAGTGCTCATAAATGGATGCCTCATCAATGCAGAGATTTAATGTCAGCCTTAGCTTCCCAAGTAAGGGGCATGTTCCATGTTTTGGGAGGATTTTCCATTGATCTGTAATGGATAGATGAGGCAAAATTTGACTGGGGTTAGGTTGGTAAAGGAGTTGTCTTAAGATTGAGGCTGAGACTGCTTCCATGTAATCATTAAGTGAGGCTTGAAGATTTGAGAACAGAGTTGACACTTCCTGGCTACTGAAGTTGAGTGACGTTGGTGTCGTTTTCTTGGATTTTTAACTAGTTAACATTGAAAGTTTTTCATTGATCCTGGAGAGTGACTACACCACTAGAAGTTTCATCTTGACAAGATGACGAATGGTGGCAATGAAGATGGAGAAAAGGGTGGGGTGCTGACTCCTTTCTGCTTGACCTCCTGACTCAACATCAGAATTGTGATATTGCTGTCTGTGAGGACCATTACTGTCATCTGGCTGTGGATGAGACAGGATCTGATTGAATTTGACTGGGGACAGCCAGCATTTGATAGTGCTGTGATTAGCACTTTTTTTGATTTTAGCTCTGTCAAATTGGAGGCCATGTAACATGGATGGTGTTGATCCTGATATTTCTTTTGGAGTAGCTAAGCAGTGAAAATAATATCCATGGTTTGATTGGAAGCAACACCGACTTTCAAGCAGAATTTCCTCAGACTAGGAGACTAGCAAGGATTTGGGCAATGGAAAGTAGAGAGATCCCTTGATAGTTCCCACAATCCACTTTGCCTCCTTGGCAATGGCAGCATCCCTGAGATCAGCTTGGCTTTCTTCTTTGTCCCAGATTTTCAGGTACAGTTGATGGAGATGTTCAGTAAGTCCTGATGTCCCAAGTTTAAAAATATCCCATTTACTCCTGTGGCTTTTCCATTCTTCATGTGTATTTTAATGGCAGTTTCAACTTCCACCTTGCTAGAGGGGAGTCCAAGACCATCATTGGAGAGTTGAGGGATTTCCCCAGACATGTTCTTGTCAACAATTGTATTGTAGCTTAGAAGTTATATTAAGTGTTCTTTCTGTTTTGGAGGCTGATGCTTTTCCCCCACAAAAAAAGCTTCCATCCTTATTACATGTCAGTTTGAGGCCAAGGATGTTTGGTCTGTATATTTCCTTAGCACTGAAGAAATTCCAGATGTTCTTGTCAGCAAAGAGTTACAACTCCTTTTTAGCCTTCTCGGTACTGCATTTTATTCTGGATTTCTCTAGTTCTCCTTCATAATTCCATCTTTTGTTTCAGGAGTTCTCCTCTGCCTCACTGGCAATGTTTTTTCCAGGATGGAAAGCTTTCCTCTTGTCAGTGAGGTCTTTGATGTGGTCATTCTTTTCAAACCAGTCTTCGTGCGTCCTTGTCTTACCTG
This sequence comes from Chiloscyllium punctatum, assembly GCF_047496795.1. Taxonomy (NCBI): domain Eukaryota; kingdom Metazoa; phylum Chordata; class Chondrichthyes; order Orectolobiformes; family Hemiscylliidae; genus Chiloscyllium; species Chiloscyllium punctatum. The sequence continues at coordinate 77,876,330 of NC_092749.1, forward strand.
ATGGTTTCTTTACAGTATGATATGATGGCTATCTTCAGCTGCTCTTTCCAGGTTTCCTATGCTCTGTTACAATGGAGATTTTGGTGAAGACATTGGATGTTCACTTATTGCATAACTTTTGAAGCCACTCAACCTTGACATTTTTCTCAACTGTTTCTTCAGCTGCTTTTGGTGGTATTTAATGGGCACTAAAAGGTGGTTGAACCAGTGGTCTGGCCAGTGGTCATCTGCACTGTTGTTGCTTTGGTTATTAAGTCAATTTTGTGCCAGTAGTTTTTGATTGTGGATGACTCCCAAGAAATCTTGAACTTGTCGTTTTGGCAGAACAGTGTTGATGATGACTGGCTGATGTTCCACGCATGTGGTAAGCAGGACCGTCCTGTTGCAGTTGCAATTCCTCACTGCTTTGTTCTCAGTCCTTTCCAGAATTGAGTGTCCTTTCCAACCCTGGTGTTGAAGTCTTCAATGGTGGTGATTTTTATCATCTTTAGGAAGCTTCCTTTTGGGCTCATGGCATCAAAGCGTGGAGTGGAGGCAGCCATTTCCATGGCAATTTCTCAATGGAGAGTCCTAACATAATAGTTGCTGCTGAGTCAGTTGACCAGTTTGTTCTTTATAATTAATCCAATTCTATTCATCCTGGGTTGCTCCTCCAGTAGGTCCCTAAAGGTGTCAGCACAGGTTGGTAGGGTGATAAAAGCATGCAGATGTTTGCCTTCACTAGTTGGAGCATAAAATATAGCAGCAGGTCCTGTTGCACCTTGATAAACATTGAACCAATCTTGGATGGAATGCTGTGTGCGCCATCCTATTGAAAGAATGTGATTGTACTGGGGAGGGTGCAGGGGAGGTTCACCAGGATGCTGGCTGAGTTGAAAAGATCGTGTTATGAGGAGAGACAGGCGAGGTTGGGTTTGTATTCCTGGAGCAGAGGAGGCTGAGGTAGTATCTAGTCAAAATCCTCAAAATTGAGGCATGTATAGGTTGGGTAATGAGACAGGTCTGCCATGGGGAGAGGATTCCAAAACTACAGGGCAAACGTTGGAAGGTGAGGATTAAGTAATTTTAGTGGAGGTCTGAGGAAACCTTTTTTTTCATTTCATCTACAAGATGGTAGAAATATAGAATGTGCTGCCTGAGGGGGCAGTGGAGGCAGGTACTGAATGTTTTAAGAAGCATCTGGATGAACACATAAGATAAAGTGTGAGTGAAGGTGATTAGTATAGTTTGATGTCTATTTGGTGTATACATGGTAGGCTAAAGGACCTTTTTTTTTCCTAAGCTGCATGACTCTGACTATGAAATAGAATATGATTGTATATTTTGTTTTTGTAATTATAATTGAAGTGGCTCTCCTTTTATTAAGAGAAGACCTGAGTACATTGCAAACAGTTTAAAGAAGGTACACCTGACTGATTCATGGGATGAAGGGACACTTACAAACACGATCCTGCTTGAAGTTGACAAGGATGGTGAAAGAATGCTATTGCTGGAGGGGAAAACTAGAACTAGGCAAAACCGTTTTGAAAGGGATCTGGAAGCTTAAAATAGAGGTGAAAGAGATAAACGATGAATGTCACAAAGGGAACCGTTTTTAACTGCCTCTGGTCTACATCTTAATTAACCTATTGGCATCTTTCTCTTTGTCTTGGTAGTTCCTTTTGTTTTCATAGCTTTTATTTTGCTCTCAGCATTGCTGACTGTCAAACCTAGTCTTAGACTTTGTGGAGTACTCCACAATCACCTGATGAAGGAGCAGCGCTCCAAAAGCTAGCGCTTCCAATTAAACCTGTTGGACTATAACCTGGTGTTGTGATTTTTAACTTTGTACACCCTAGTCCAACACTGGCGTCTCCAAATCATTTTCTATAAAATAATTCCATTTTTTTGGTGCACCATATTTGTAAGGAAGTCCAGGGGAATATATTCCCTAACTATCCATTATGTATCATGAACAAATTTGAATGCTTTTCTTTTGCCATCCTGTTGACATCAAAATTTTTTCCCTAATTTTTTTTCACATTGCATGTCATTTGTGTATGTAAAGTACTTCATGGATAACTTGGTGATTAGTATCAACTCAAAGCTCTGAAGTTGTGCTGCCTGTAAGGGTGATGAGTCGACTCTCCTGCAGAACCAGCAAGAGTGATTTCTATCAAAGGAGAATTTTATCCTGCAGCTGCTATTGTACCGGAGTTAAATGTAGGTCAGAGAGCAGGTGATGAATGCGCGAGTCTTTTGGCAAGTTAGCATCAGTGCAGCAGTTCAGATGAGTTTATGTTCACATAGCATGGAAAGATAAAGTGGCCAGAATTTATTTAAAATTTATTTCTAAATTGCCCATAGTGTTAGGTGCATTAGTCAGAGGGAATTGGGTCTGGGTGGGTTAGTCTTCGGAGGGTTGGTGTGGACTTGTTGGGCTAAAGGGCCTGTTTCCATACTGTTGGGAATCTAATATTATCTAATATAAATAGTCAAGTCCTGAGACTTGAGAGTTTTGGAAAGAAATTAGCTAAGGCAGAGTCAATATTGCATGAAGATAGGCTTGACAGAGGTTGGTTGATCAGAAAGTTGCCTTAGTTCCCAAGTTATTGTCTTATTGATCCTGACTATTTCAGCTAGTCAAGGAAACAAATGGAATGAGAGCCAGTCAAATGATTCAGATGATCGTGGAGAGAGAGATAGCTGGCTGCGGTTAATTTACATGTATAGGTTGACTCCATGCTGGCGCAAGAGGCACAAGAGATCCTCTGGATAATTCTCAATTAACTGATGGCATCGAGAGATGCCATTGTTGAGGATATTCTGACCATCACTGGATAGTTAAATCTAGGTCTAACTGAACGTTGTCTCATCAAGATGGATAATGAAGATAATGCTGTGAATAGTTGCGTTGAAAGCTACAAACTGGTTGAGGAGGATGATGCTGTATTGTAACAATTGTAGAATGTGCCCTCAGTGACTTGGCTGAATCTGAAATTCACATTTTATTTCTCATTCAAAGAACTCCAGCTTAATATGGAAATAAATTTTTGCTCAGGTACAAGTTTCTGAAGCTGTGCTCAGCTTCATTCAGTAAACTGCTTCCTTAAGTTCTTCAGAGCTGCGTTTATTGAACCTGGGAATGGTTGCAAATATTGTTTCCGCTAATTCTCTCTGCTGCTGTTTCTATCCACACATCAGTGACCTCTAATTTAGAACAACTTTTGTCAATACTACCCAAACATTTAATCATATCTGTGTTACCCGAGACCAGAACAAGTGGATCCCCTGTGACCCAAACTGCATGTTGCCTTTCCTGTGCTATCTTGTTCTTGTTTGATCTTTCGAGCATCATCGAGTCATAGAAATGTACAGCATGGAAACAGACCCTTCGGTCCAACCTGTTCATGCCGATCAGATATCCCAACCCAATCTAGTCCCACCTGCCAGCATCTGGCCCATATCCCTCCAAACCCTTCCTGTTCATATACCCATCCAAATGCCTCTTAAATGTTACAATTGTACCAGCCTCCACCACATCCTCCTGGCAGCTCATTCCATACACCTACTACCCTCTGCGTGAAAAAGTTGCCCCTTAGGTCTCTTTGACTTTGTCTATTTATCCTATCCACGCCCCTCATAATTTTGTAAACCTCTATAAGGTCACCCCTCAGCCTCCGACACTCCAGGGAAAACAGCCCTAGCCTGTTCAGCCTCTCCCTATAGCTCAAATCCTTCGACCCTGGCAACATCCTTGTAAATCTTTTCTGAACCCTTTCAAGTTTCACAACATCTTTCCGATAGGAAGGAGATCAGAATTGCACGCAATATTCCAGCAGTGGCCTGACCAATGTCCTGTACAGCCACAACATGACCTCCCAACTCCTGTACTCCATATGCTGTCCAATAAAGGAAAGCATACCAAACACTGCCTTCACTATCCTATCTACCTGTGACTCAATTTTCAAGGAGCTATGAACCTGCACTCCAAGCTCTTTTTTTTTTGTTTAGCAACACTCCCTAGGACCTTACCATTGTCTATAAGTCCTGCTAAGATGTGCTTTCCCAAAATGTAACACCTCCCATTTATCTGAATTAAGCTCCATCTGCCACTTCTCAGCCAATTGGCACATCTGGTCCAGATCCTGTTGTAATCTGAGGTAACCCTCTTCGCTGTCCACTACCCTTCCAATTTTGGTGTCATCTGCAAACTTACTAACTGTACCTCTTATGCTCATATCATTGGCTGAGTTCATCCTTCTAGTCCTCCTTAAATGTGGCTGTATCTCCAGCTATTCTCCAATTCCATTGTACTCACATAACTGAGGACCGAATGGGCCCAAACCAGTGCTCGCTCCTTTCTGGCAACAATTGGAATGCAGGCATTAGACTCTAGATTCACTTCATGAAATTTTCTACTTTACAGAACTTCTGTTCTGATTATTCTTTAAAAAAAATTATTCCCTCAAAAAAACCAAATTGACAACCCATTGTACATGTAGGATAGAAAGCATTGATTTTTGAAAACATCCTGAGCTAGTTTGATTTTCCATGACCTCAGCTGGCACATGATTGCAACATAGACTCTTACTATGGCTTGGTGTGTCAAAATTTCTAGTCCCTAGATTTTACAATAAGGCAGTTTGACATGGTTGCTGGCTGCCATGGTAGTATCTACATTTATTACTTTGAAACCTAGCTTAGCTGACGGGGCCTGAGTCTTGTGACATCCAGTCGATCTCCCTGCCAGCTCAGGAAAATATCTCCCTCGAAAGTTGCAACAGTCCTTTTCTGCCATTTCCATGACTGTGGTCTCAACATTGTACCTTTTTCCATGTCAGGTTCCTTTGGTCAAAATCTTGGTTGTTCTTTAAGTCTCCTATAGACTTTTCTTGTAAAAGTCATTTATTTTAAATTAAATCATGCCCACCGTGCCAAGTTTTTTTTAAATTAAGAATATAATCTGCAAATATTTCTTGGCAACAGCTTCCTTTAATGGACTATAAGAACCCTCTGAAATTTCACTGTTAGTCATGATGAGTCCAGAATGTTATTAATTTCAACATATTTCGTAGTACTGCAATTTCTTAGACAACTTGGCTACAGAAAAATCAAATCCCATCTTGGTGAGGAAGATGTTTGCTTCATCTTATTTTTGTTCATGTAACCCTGCATATCCCTGGAGACTGAGGGAATTGAGTATAGCCGGATACTGAGGGAATTGAGTATAGCCAATCCACCTGATATACACATCTGAATTGAGAGAGGACACCATGTAGAAATAGGAGAACATGCAAACTCCACACGTGCTATCACTCAAGGTTTGAATCAAACCTGGGTTTCTGAAGCTGTGAGGCAGAGCTAGCCACAGTGCCATCGTGCTGCCCAAATATTTCTTCATAGCCATTTTTACTATTGTGTGATGTGTTGAACCACTAAAACTGAATATGAAGTTCACACGGAACAATCTTTTAAGTTACTTAAAATTCCTTCAAATAAATTTTAGAAGCTTCAATAATGTTAATGTTTCTTCCCTCTTATTCTTTCCCCAAAAGCTTGTATTGTTAACCATCGTATTAGTGGTACTTTTAACAAATGCTTTCTTAAAATTCATAAACCAAATCCATTACATTCCTGTCTGGTTTTGTATTCTTTGCACCTTGGAGTGGGGTTTCTGTGGGACAGGGAGTGGTGCTGATCTATACTGGATGTGTTTAGTTCAATTTTAACTTGGCCCAACAGTCACCTCCAGTCCAAACCATAAAAGTTAAGCATCTGGCTATGTGACATCAAACAATGTTAAGATTGCTGTATCTTATTGTACATTATACTATTGACTGCGGATGGCATCTTATTTATCAAAGAGTGTCATCATGATGCCAATAGTAATAGCATCCAAGACAACCAGATGTATTTAAACATTTTTTTTTCTATATGTAGTGCTGCTAATAAACTGGTTAGCACTGCTGCCTCACAGTTCCAAGGACCTGGGTTCGGTTCCAGCCTTGGGTGACTCTGTCTGTCTGTGTGGGGTTTGCATATTCTTCTCGTGTGTGTGTGTGTGTGGGTTTCCTCCCAGAAGTATTGGCCTTGCTAAATTTGCCCATAGTTTTCAAGAAGCTGTAGGTTAGGTGCATTAGTCAGGGGTAAATATGGAGTAATTGGGTCAGGGAATGGGTTTAGGTGGGATAACTCATCAGAGGGTGGTTGCGGGCTTCTTGGGCCTCGGGGCCTGTTTCCACACTGTAGGGATTCTAAGAAAACATCTATAGAATCAACATGATTAAATATAGACCACTAAATTAAAGAGATACAAATTCTCATTATAACCATGTACACTGACCTTATTTCAATCTAATATTTTATTTCTGTGCCAAGCATTTAGTTTTTTTAAAAAAAACCTGGCCTTGTCTCCTTTTTAATCATGTACCCTGTGGTGAATGGGAAGGCCAACAAAGCTGGCAAGCTTTTTAATGAGAGAGGCTATATGCGAAGGACAAAAACCCCTGTAGTAAATAGTTGTTTTTCAGACCAGAGGATTGCCTTTTGCAGACAAATCAACATTTTAATTTTGAATCTGTTGAGACCTTTTATTTTCCATTTAACCATAGGGCTGGGATATAAAATATTTCCAAGCAGCAATGCACAGCCTTTCCATCTTCGGTGGTCTTGATGAAGACATTCCTCTGCCAAACCCTTACTGCCTACATAAAACTGAGTGCAATATTGATATTTATTAAAGGAGTCTTCAAAAGCACTGTTGCTATAGGCTGTCTATCAGCCCAATAACACATTTTTCTTCAAAATTGGTTGATTCTATTTAATTAGGTTCCAATGGAAATAACTCCACAGAGCCCAGTACACTTTATGTACACATGCATAGTACTTGACACTGGCCTGGCTTCCTTGGAGCCAGCTCAGAGGACAAAACCTCTCTAATCGTCCTCTAACAGAACCAGGTTAACTACCCTAATCAGGAAACTCATTTCTGAGGTTCACCTGGCTGACCCTTGTTACAATCATTACTCTTCTACTCCAAGTTTCAGTTGTGAACTTTTGTTCTGATGCTGTTTTCCTATCCCATGGAAAGCTCAAAGCTGAATATAGTATGTAGTTTGAAAAGACTCCTGTGAACAACTCAAATAATCCTGCAGGCTTAATTGATGTTTTATGCATTTTTTTTTTCTACAGGTAGTTAAAACAGTTGGTCTACGAGAAATCTGGTATTTTGGACTCCAGTATATAGACAACAAAGGATATCCAAACTGGTTAAAGCTTGAGAAAAAGGTAAATGCACTTTTAAGTCTTGATTATGATCAGAGTAGTTCTTTTTTTTCATTTCAAGCAGGTGATCTTGGTGATTTTCCCCCCCCCCCCCCCCCCCCCCATCTAATTTTCATCTCATTTTTCTTTTCTCAATGGCAGGGATAAAAGTAACTTATTCAAAACTACCCTCCCTGTTTTCGCCATCAAAGTAGAATGTGATTTAATGCTCTTCTACAGGATGTTACAGTTTAGTACTTTCATACAAAGTATGATGTTGGCTGTTGCATGTCAAGGAATGGTTGTCATTGTGGATGTGGATTTTTCAGGTCCAGAGTACCAGATCTAATGTAAACTTTACGTATTTGCAATACTGGTGGTAAACTGAATTGTGCAAATTAAAAGAAGCTGGAGACGGTCAGGACTACAAATGCTGGAAACCAAAGTCTGTCAGTGTGAAGCTGGAAAAGCACAGCGGGTTAGACAGCATCTAAGACTGCTGTGCTTTTCCAGATTCACACTATTGAAAGAAGCTGGCCACTTGCTTTCTATATTTAAAGCATAGAAATCAAGAGGAAAAACTTGTCCATTATTCAAGTTTCCAGTTTAAAATATTTTTCAAAGTTCTCAACCTCTTGCTTTTGGGTTAATTCGACTAAAATATAGTTGCTGATTGAGGGATTTAACCAAGGAAGTCTTGCATTGACGCACATGATCATTCACCCAGTTCTAAGCACATTAGCTTGTTGCTAAAACAATCCAATAATATTCGGTCTGCTACCCCTGGTTCTACCATAACTTTCCTGTGGTAAGTGTTCCATATTCTAACAAAGCTTTGCTATTCTTCATAGGTGCAGAAAAGAAGCTAATTATTTAGCCTTTTGTTCCTGTGCCAGCAATCTGAAAGATTTGTCCACTGAGTACCACTTCTACAATATCCTCAAACTTTGTAAATTTTCCTTCAACTTTTTATCAAGTTCTTGATTCTGCTCCCACTGCCTCTCTTCAGTGCATTTTAGATCCAAGATCATGGTTAGAAAAAAACTGTATGTCACGAAGTCCTCTGAATTGTCACACTGCTGTCATGCTGATTGTATAGTGTGTTGTGACCAAATAGATGCTTGGCGTTTTAATGTTTAATAATTTTAATGTTTACAACAAGAGCATATTGCATTAATTGCATTCTTTAATTTTAAAATGTTTAAAAGGAGTTAAAATTGTGTTGATCATTTTTCTTTAAAGATCAAAATTCAACTTTTTGAACCACTTCTGACAATATATTACTTATTTTAAACCAATATTCAATTTAAAGCTGCCTAATTGAAAATCCATCTTGTGTATTGATCTTGAACAGCTGCATCAAGTCTCTCCAACTGGGCTTTGCCATCCCTAGTACTGTCCGAGTCCATCTCTTCTGTCCCCTTTCTCAGGCAATGAAATCATTCTTAAAATGTGCCTAGAATTGAATGCAACACAGTAACTTAGATCTAAAATATATTTTTGGAACGGTTTAGCATAACTTTGCACAGTGCTTCTATAAAGCCAAGAGCTTATGTTTCACACTAACTTCAAATATTTGTGTGCACATTTCTCCTCCTCACAGATCGTTTCCACACTCCCTTTATAAAACTGTATTAGTACTTGTTACAGAAATGCACCACATGGTGCTTTCCAGAGCCCTTGTTTGTCCTGTCCAATTGCATCCTACCTCATTTATCTGGATTGCATTCTGTTTGACTTTTGGTAAAAGTGAGTAAGTTTTTAAAAAGGTGATATAAAACAAATCTTTGCAAGAAGACTAAGCTTCTGGTTGCCTACCATTTCAATGCAGCACCATGTTTCCTGACCAATATTCCTGTCTTGGGCTTGGTAAATGCTTCAGCAAAGCTCTGTGCAAGCTGAAAGAACAGCATCTTATTTTTCAGCTTTGACAGAGGGTTATTTAGACTTGAAACATCAGCTCTTTTCTCTCCTTACAGATGGTGCCAGACCTGCTGAGATTTTCCAGCATTTTCTCTTTGGTTTCAGATTCCAACATCTGCAGTAATTTGCTTTTATCTTATTTTTCTACATGGGAACTCCACAACCTTCTTGACTCAAATATAGAGCCCTATAACTTGGTGCCTGTGCACTTTCTCCCACATCCTCAGTCGAACCAGACACTGCCATCATGTGGACTGCAAGCATAAACAATCCATTGTCAGCCACTAATGGTCACCATTATCCCAGGCTGACCTTTTATCCATTCCTTAACTCAACTGGTTTTCTCTCTTTGAGCTTCATCTCCACTTATCACTGAATTCCGTATTGCCATCACCACAAGCACATGCGCACCTTCTCTAGCATGTATGCCAACCTTTTCCCAGCCACAATCCGCTCTGAAGAGGGGTCACTGGATGTAAATTCTGCTTTCTCTTCACTGATGCTGCCAGATCAAGTTTTTTCCAGCAATTTGATTTTGTTTACAATTTGTAAACTGCATAACAAACTTTTTTTTCAAACCAGTCTCTCTATTGCTTATGCAACCTCTAAAGATTTATGATAGGAGCAACAATACAGATCAGAAGAGAGAGACACTTCAAAATGCTGCCATTTTATAGGGTGCCATCTTTCCACATTAGTCCCTTCAAAGTTCATTACATGTCACTTCTATTTGGTTAACCTCCATCTGCTGTTACGTTCGCAATCTTTTGTCATCATGTAATCTGGTAATTATCTTCACTCAGTTTACTGCTTTGTCAACTTTCATACAATTTTAAAGCTTTGTTTTTCGTTTGTTCACGTGTTCGCTACTCTTATGTCAAAGTTTTAAGAAAAAGGAAGATTTAATGAGCCCAGTATTGACCATTGGTAGATCAAGCATTGGTGTCCATGCAAATGCAAACTATTTTCCAATCAGGGAAGGGGGGGAAATCACTGCCACCTTTTTTTTTTGATTGCTGTCATTCAAGTCAATTTATTAATCCGTGCCATTACTTCTATTTCAATTGTTTCCTTCTGTTTGGTACTTCCTTAAATACCTTTCGAAGCTGCATACAGGGTGACCCCCGTAACCGCGGAATAATTTTTCCACGGTTTCAGTTACCCGTGGTTTCCTGTGGCCCAAACATATCTGGAACCTTCTGGAATCAGGAGGCTGCCGGAAAGGTATGTTTCCCATTTTAAATAAATGGGTTTGCTCCTATCTGCGGTTTTGGACTTCCACAGTAGATTGTGCAACGTATCACCTGTGGGTAGGGTGGTGGAGAGAAACTAATGTACTATACATCAATGTTTATATTGATTTTTAACTTTTTATTTCCTTTTGTAATTCCATTTGTTTGTTTGAACTGCAAGCTTTGAAATTCTCCTAGAAAGCCAAGTCCTCATCCCCTAATGTTGTTTGAAAATATTATGATAGCTCAGTGGTTAGCATTGTTGCCTCACAGTAACAGGGACCTGGTATTGATTCCACCCTTGAATCACTGTGCCTTTGTAGAGTTTGAACATTTTTTTTTCCCCTGTGCGTTTCCTCCAAAGATCAAAATGCGTAGGTTAGGTTGATTGGCTGGCTGTGCTAACTCGCCTCTAGGTATCCAAGGAAGTCCTAGGCTAGGTGGATTAGCCATGGAAAGTGTGAGGTTATGGGATGTGGGAGAGTGGGTGGGATGCTGTGCAGACGCAAGGGCCAAATGGCTTCCTTCCACAGTCTGTAGGGGTTCTAAATTTACTCCTTTAAAAAATTCAGTGTTTGTAACATCTGTTTCTGGGTACTAAAATTCAGCTGTGTGCAGTTTAAAGAGAGGGGAAATCACAATTATTGATTTGTCTAAGGAAAAAAGCAGAGTTGTTTGGGTTGCCACTGGGTTTAATTTACTTTTGCAAACATTTCTATTTGTGATTTCTTTAAACCAAACCTAAATATGCTTCATCTGAAAATATCTTGATTTGATCTGAAAACCTGCTTTCCTCCATGTTCCCTATAACTCTTGAATATATCAAATGACTCCCTGAATCCTTAAGACATTTCTTCTCTCCATCCAACAGAAAAGGAAGCAAGTCACAGGGAGTGCAGCTGTATTGAGTATTAAGAGTAAGCAAGACTGGGTGGTCTTTAACATGAGGATTTTAATAAGTAAGACTGAGTTAATGGTGTGGATTGACATAAGAAAGTATGACCATTGTTGCTATCATAGCAATGTGGTTGAGGGAAGGAGTGTACTGGCAACTCAACATTTCAGGGTGTAATATCTTGAGGTGAGACAGGAGGATGTAATAAGGGTGGTGTCGCACTATTAAGTAAGGAGTCCATTCCAGCAGTGAAGGCAGATGATATCCTGGAAGGAGCTTCAAACAATGCTTTGCATGTGGAACTTTAACAGGACAGCTACTTTACTTTTATAAGCCCTCTGAGAGTTAGCGGGAAATAGAGGAACAAATATGTCGACCGTTCACATGGGTGTCTGAGTAATAATCAGGATAATTTATACCAAAAGTGATTTTTCATAGAATCCCTATAGTGTGGAAACTGGCCATTCAGTCCAACTAATCCACACCAACTCTCCAAAAAGCATCCCACCCAGACTCCGTCCCCTACCCTATCCCTGTAACCTTGCATTTCCCATGGCCAATCCACCTGACCTACACATCTCTTGGACTGTGGGAGGAAAGTGGATCACCTGGAGGAAACCCACATTAACATGGGGGGGGGGGGGGGGGGGGACATGCCAACTCCATACAGAAAGTCACCCAAGGCTGGTGTTGATCCTGGGTCCCTGGTGCTATGAGGCAGCAGTGCTAACTACTGAGTCACCATGCTGCCCCCAACTTCCAACGTCCCCAGCATTAAATTGGGATAGTCATAATTTTAATGTTTAAGATGGAGAAGATTTCTTGAAATATATTTGGGGGAGTGTTTTGTATCAATATATAAAGGCCTAACAAGGAATGACAGTGAATCTAGTTCTGGGGAAATTAGCCAGGCAAGTGTTCAATATTGTAGTGGGGGAAACATTTAGATGATAGCAACCACAATACTGTACAGTTTGAATTTGTCCTGGACAGGGAAAAGGCCTGCAAAGACACTTTTGGATTGGTGGGAGGCCAATTTCATCAAAACAAAGCAGGATCCAGCCACAATACATTGGGAGCAACTCCATTGGGTAAGTTCACAGCATGAAGGAGCTGGGAAAAGTACAGGTCCAATCTGTAACCCTTTAAAGAGAGATAAGGAACAATAAGGTCAGAGCAGCCTGGATTCTGGGCTGGATAAAGAAGCATAGGGCTTTGAGAGTCTGAAAAGAGAAATTCAGCTGTAGCTAAATACAGGAAGTGCAAGAGGGAACTTAAGAAAATGTGATACTAAGGCTTTAAAAGATGTGCTTTCTCCTTCTTTTTGAAAGAGATGAAGATGGAGGTGCTGAACTGTCTTTGAATCCAATAAACAGCATGTGAAGCCTTGGGACTTTTCCAAGTTGGAACAATAGAAGCAGCTTGAATGGGTGGGGCTCAAGCTTCCTCAAAGCCAGCACTTTTAGTTTCTCTGTTGTAGTTGCTAGGGTCTCGAAGCTGGGCTTGGAAGCTGCAGTATTTCTCTCCTGCAGCTATTTTTGAGTTTTCTCTTGATGTTTTTCCTCTGGACTAGAGAATTGCATGTGAGACAATCTATTTTCATTGAATTTGCCTTTGCTAAGGGTGTGTTTAAGGAATGTTATTATGTTAAGGAATAGTTGCTGTTAGTAGTTTTATATAATCTATTCTAAGTTTTCCAATTTCTTCCTTGTAATTTTAACTATAGTGTTTCAAAAGAGTTTGGTCAAGCTATCAGTCTTGAAACAACAATCAAATTGCATCTGGAACACATCTAGCACTTGCATTTAAAATAAGAAAAAGTAAAGATCTAAGCTATCCTCTTAATATTTTGAGGGGGCTTGGTCTGATCCATAACACAAGGGGCTCTTGGCTTGAATTTTAAAAATCTCAGTTTCTAGGTCGGATTTAAGATTGTTGGACTCCAAAGGCAGTAAGTGGTGAGATTTTGTTTTTTTTAATTTCAGGCATTGTATTTGGTTGGTTTAAACAGGGTGTGCCTTGTGCTTATCAGTAAGAATTTCCTGGGGGTGGAGCTGGGATGTGTTCAGGTCCAATGTGCAACCTTTTAAAGGGAAATGTAGGAGCAATAAGGTCAGAACCCTGGATTCAGGGCTGGAGAAAGAAGAATAGGATTTTTAGCAAGTCCGAAAGGAAAAACTTCAATTGTGGCTAAATATAGGAAGTCCAGGAGGGAACTGAAGATGTGATAGTACTATGGCTTTAAAAGTCACTTCAGGAGATTTACAGAAAGTGAGCAAGGTGGTTTATGGAATTGGTAAACAAGCAGTTGGGGTTGCCTGAGTCTGTGAGGAAAGGAGAAAGTAATCATGCAACATTTGCATGCCGGAATCCCATCTGACTCTTTAGAAATGGTTAAAATTCAGTTACAAATGAAACCGCTTGAATGTGAAAAGGAAACTAAACAGTTTGGATTATAAATGAAAGCAGAAGAAAAGCAAGGGGGGTAAAACATCAGGATGAAGATATGGCACCAGAGCAGGAAATTGGGATTTGTGCATTTTCTAGTGGTACTTAAGAAAGTCGTCTTCTTTTGAACATCTGTCCCATAACTCTGGATTTATTTCTCATTCATGCTTTGCTAGTTTCTAAAATTTCATCCTACCCTTGGCTTTGCTCAATTTATGATGTGTTCATCTTTCTCTTTTTTTTTTTCTCCATTGAATATGCCTTTAAGAATTTTTTTTGTATGTCTTTACCAGCTTCCCCCTTTAATCTATTTTCCCCTATGCATCCTTATTAACTTGGTTGGCTTTGACTTGGTTACCTTGATGTGGGGTTGTCGTACTAATTTCAGATCCAACTTTGTCACTTAATTTGAATGTGCAGTTCTTCATATGATCATGCTTCCATGAGGATCCTTTAACTATGAAGTTATTCTTTACTCAGTATAGAGTCATAGAGATGTACAGCGTGGAAACAGACCCTTCAGTCCAACACGTCCATGCCGACCAGATATCCCAACCCAATCTAGTCCCACCTGCCAGCACCCGGCCCATATCCCTCCAAACCCTTCCTATTCATATACCCATCCAAATGCCTCTTAAATGTTGCAATTGTACCAGCCTCCTCCACATCCTCTGGCAGCTCATTCTGTGCACGTACCACCCTCTGTGTGAAAAAGTTGCCCCTTGAGTCTCTTTTAGGTTTAGGATGAGAGGGGAAAGACATATGTCCTCTAATTCGGGACTCCCTGACCCCAGGGAAAAGACGTTGTCTCCTTACCCTATTCATGTCCTTCATAATTTTGTAAACCTCTATAAGGTCACCCCTCAGCCTCCGACGCTCCAGGGGAAACAGCCCCAGCCTGTTCATCCCCTCCCTGTAGCTCAAATCCTCCAACCCTGGCAACATCCTTGTAAATCTCTTCTGAACGCTTTCAAGTTTCACAACATCTTTCCGATAGGAAGGAGACCAGAATTGCATGCAATATTCCAACAGTGGCCTAACCAATGTCCTGTACAGCCACAACATGACCTCCCAACTCCTGTACTCAATACTCTGACCAATAAAGGAAAGCATACCAAATGCTGCCTTCACTATCCTATCTACCTGTGACTCCACTTTCAAGGAGCTATGAACCTGCACTCCAAGCTCTTTGTTCAGCAACACTCCCTAGGACCTTAAGTGTATAAGACCTGCGAGGATTTGTTTTCCCAAAATGCAGCACCTCGCATTTATCTGGATTAAGCTCCATCTGCCACTTCTCAGCCCATTGGTCCATCTGGTCCAGATCCTGTTGTAATCTGAGGTAACCCTCTTCGCTGTCCATTACACCTCCAATTTTGGTGTCATCTGCAAACTTACTACCTCTTATGCTCGCATCCAAATCATTTATGTAAATGACCCAAAAGTAGAGGGCCCAGCACCGATCCTTGTGGCACTCCACTGGTCACAGGCCTCCAGTCTGAAAAACAATCCTCCACCACCACCACCACCACCCTCTGTCTTCTCCCTTTTGAGCCAGTTCTGTATCCAATGGCTAGTTCTCCCTGTATTCCATGAGATCTAACATTGCTAACCAGTCTCCCAAGGAGACCCTTGTTGAACTCCTTACTAAAGTCCATATAGATCACATCTACTGCTCTGTCCTCCTCAACTTTCTTTGTTACTACTTCAAAAAACTCAATCAAGTTTGAGAGACATGATTTCCCACGCACAAAGCCATGTTGACTATCTCTAATCAATCTTTGCCTTTCCAAGTACATGTACATCCTGTCCCTCAGGATTCCCTCCAATAACTTGCCCACCACCGAGGTCAGGCTCACCGGTCTATAGTTCCCTGGCTTGTATTTGCTGCTCTTCTTAAACAGTGGCACCACATTTGCCAACCTCCAGTCTTCTGGCACCTCACCTGTGACTATCAATAACACCTCACCTGTAACTGTCGATCTTGGCAAGAGGCCCAGCAATCACTTCCGTAGCTTCCCACAGAGTTCTCTGGTACACCTGATCAGGTCCTGGGGATTTATCCACCTTTAACCATTTCAAGGCATCCAGCACTTCCTCCTCTGTAATCTGAGCTCTTTGAAGGATTAAGACAGTTGATCAGAGGGTACAGCAATTGATATTGCAAATATCAATTTCACAAGATGTCACCATCTATTTCCCTACAGTCTATATCTTCCATATCCTTTTCCAAAGAGTAGGTAGGTAATATCTGGATTACTCTCAATGCTATGAGCTAGTGAGGGCAGGAATAGGAGGATTGAGCAGATGAATGCATGGCTGAGGAGCTGGTGTATGGGAGAAGGATTCACATTTTTGGATCACTGGAATCTCTTCTGGAGTAGAAGTGACCTGTACAAGAAGGACGGATTGCACCTAAATTGGAAGGGGACTAATATACTGGCAGGGAAATTTGCTAGAACTGCTTGGGAGGATTTAAACTAGTAAGGTGTAGGGGTGGGACCCAGGGAGATAGTGAGGAAAGAGATCGATCTGAGACAGGTACAGCTGAGAACAGAAGTGAGTCAAACAGTCAGGGCCAAGGTTGGACTAATAAGTTGAACTGCATTTATTTCAATGCAAGGGGCCTAATGGAGAAGGCCAATGAACTCAAGGCATGGTTAGGAACATTGGACTGGTAGGGGCATGGAACGCACTGCCTGCAGCAGCAGTAGACTCGCCAACTTTAAGGGCATTTAAACGGTCATTGTTTTTACCCATATGTCTATCCAATGACTGCAGATGCTGGAAACCAGAGTCTAGATTAGAATGGTGCTGGAAAAGCACAGCAGTTCAGGCAGCATCCGAGGAGCAGTAAAAATCAACGTTTCGGGCAGAAGCACTTCTGAAGGGCTTCTGCCCGAAACGTCGATTTTTACTGCTCAGATGCTGACATTGGATAGACATATGGAAGAGAATGGAATAGTGTAAGTTAGATGGGCTTCAGATTGGTTCCACAGGTCGGCACAACATCAAGGGCCAAAGGGCCTGTACTGCGCTGTACTGTTCTATATTGATTACTTTTGTCTCATCAACTATCTGAACTCTTAACATGTTTCTCCTTTGATTCCACAACGAATTGATCGAATAAATTTATGCTGAGTAATTTAAAATGCCTTTCAAAGGATCATATTTGCAATATCAATTGCTGTACCCTCTGATCAACTGTCTTAATCCTTCATCAAAGAGCTTAGTCTGGTGCACACTTTTTTGTTTTTCTTTGGAGTCCACTTTGAATTTGGTAAGCCATACAATGATTAGCTTTAACCATTGTGGGAGCTTTAGCTGCAGATGTTTTTCCTTTTTAGTCATAAAGTCTCCACAATAGGAAATGGCCCATCAAGTCTGCACTTGTCAAAACCATCACATTCTAATTCCATGTATGTTTTGCCACTGCAAATGCACATCTCATTTATTTTAAATGTTGTTGTGAAGCTTTGTGTCTACCAGTCTTATAGGCAAAAAAAAAACTTTTACCTTGCATCCGCTGCTAAACCTGCTGCTTAGCCTAAAATTGTCAGCTAGTCATTGGTCCCACCATAAAGGGAAAAAATTTCTTCCGGTCTCCAATTTCTCTTCCCACCTCCACTCCCCACCGCCCCCCCGCGCCCCGCCCCTGCCATGTCCTTTTTACAAAAAGATGTAACTCAATCATGTACCCTCAGTTTCCTCTGCTGCAAGGAAATCCACTGCAGTTTATGCAATCTCTCTTCGTAATTAAAACTCCTCAGCCAGACAGCATCCTAGCAAATTTCCTCTCACCTTTTCTGCAGTACAATCATGTCTATCCTAAAATGTGAATTCCAGAACTGTACAAAATTCTGTAGCTATGACTTGTACAGTTACAGCTTTGCTTACCTGCTCTTAAACACTGCCTCACATTCCATATACTGCCTTAATCCTCTTATCCAGATACCATTTTAAGGTACAAGAGGGCATGCACTTCCAGCTTCCCCCTTTTAACCACTTCCATGTTGCTCTTTTCCTGTTTTGCTCAATTTTATTTTTGTTGATCCCATTCCATTTATGCCTGATCTTTTTTTAAACTGAAGGAAGTTAACTAAAGTTTATATTCATCTAAGCTTTCCCAACAATGTTCTGATATACTTGAAACTTCAATGACAATGTTTTCTTGATTTTTCATTTGCTGAAGCATTTCATTTAGTCAACTTCACTACATTACCCAGAGCCAGATACAACCCTGCTCCTATGTTGCTCGATTGAAATTCAGTGATAGGCACATATGAATTGGGAGCAGGGTAGGCTATTTGGATCCTCTCTTATTCTGCCTGTAAGATCATGGCTTGTCTGATTGTGGCCTCAAACCCATGTTCACACCTAATTCTTTTGTGTACTTTATACCATTATTATTTGTTCTTTGCTCATTTTGCATTGTTTCTCTGGGCCAGAAGAGCCACCTGTGCTGGAAGTGTTTCAACAGGTCTGATCAAGTTGTTTCAAACTACTATCGCCAATAATTCTGTCTATGAACTCTTAACTATATCCTCTTTCTGTAGTCCCTCCTTTGTTTTTCTCAATGTTTCTATATCATTTGAAGTCAGGAGCATTTAATGTTCTTAGTCATCTTCTTTTGAGATAGAGTAACAGTAAGAGAGGCACCTATCATATTCCAGCTTGGAAATGTGTATCATTTTATTTTATGCTTTGTGCATTCCCAATACAAAGTGAGCTACCAGTATCTAATTGAAGAAGACAAAACTGTATTCAATTGATAATAAAAAACATACAATAGGACCAAGATTAAGTAGTAGGCCAGAAGACTGGGACAATTTTTAAAAGCAATAAAGCATGAATAAGAAATTTAGAATTGGAAATTATCCTTTTAGAATAAAGAGAGACTATAAGATGCAAATGAGATCTCTTAGAATGCTTTGAATCTTTAGAATTTTTTCCTGTAGATACTGGACTGCAGAGCCATTGAACTTACTCACAGCTTGTGAAAAACAGGCATGAAAGTGGAGTTGTGGCCATGATCCAATCATAATATATTTTCAAATGATGAAACAATATTGAGAAAATGCCTGCTTTGCATTTGCTCCTGTGATTCCCTTTTTTTAAACTATTCTTTACTCAGTACAATTTAACTTTTTTCCCAACTAGTGAGTAAGCATAGTAGCATTTTGGAAGATAAAGACGCAGCAAATGAAAATTGAAGAACTGATGCTGAAGTGATGCATGCTGGTAGTCAAGATGAGGGACAACATGAACAAAAATGATACCATTTTAAATGCTGTTTAAAAAGGTAGAATGATATAGTATGCCTTAAAAATTGAGAGCATTTTAAAACTGTTGTTTGACTTCTATTGAAATATGCAACCACTTCTGGGTACCATATTAGAAAAGATAGCAAAGCCTTGGATGGTGCAAGAGGAGGCATACTGGAGTGGTACTGGTGAAGATGTTAGACCAACTGTTTCACCTTTTTCGAGCAAAGTTAAAAGAAAAATTTGATGGATCTTCGAAAACCAAAGGGCGGTATGGTGGCTCAGTGGCTAGCACTGCTGCCTCAGCATAGACACCCAGGTTCGGTTCCCACCTCTGGCCACTGTATGGAGTTTGCACATTCTTTCTGTGTCTGCGTGGGTTTCCTCTGGGTGCTCCGGTTTCCTCCCACAAATCAAAAGATATGCAGGTCAGGTAAATTGGCCATGCCAAATTGCCCATCTTGTTAGGTGCATTAATCGGGTAGATATAAGGTAGGGGAATGGGTCTGGGTGGGTTACTCTTTGGAGGATCAGTGTGGACTTATTGGGTCAAAGGGCCTGTTTCCATACTGTAGGTAATCTAATCACCGGTGCTTTGATAGTGAGTATGGTGATGTCATTATTTCAAGCAGCAGAAGCTGGAGAATAAACAATAAATGCAGAGATGACATGAAAGGAAGGAAATGTTTATATAATCTGTAATGGGTGTCAACAATGACTTTATTTGAGCTCAACAACCTTTACTATGCTCCTGATGTTATATACTTGTTCTAATATCAATATCTTTCATTCTACCCAGTAACTTTGCTATCTCTGTTGGTTGGTTGTTTGTTCCAATACTGCTGTTCTCTGAATTTTGTATCCCTTTCTAATGCTGAATCAAAGCTAATTAGTTTGTGCTTCTCCACAGGGTTACTAGCCACCTTGAATTAACATTAATTCCAACCCACTTGACATGAAACTCACCCCGTCCCCGTCCCCGTCCCCGTGAGCCAATTGATGCATTTACGACTGCCCCAACGACTATACAACCTGTGATTGTTGCTTTCTACATAATGCAGTTCTCCTTGTCCATGTTGATAATGGGCCACTAATGAGCTATTAACTCTGAAGGTTCGTTTGACAATCACTCACTTTATTTATACACCTGACTGGATACCAGGTGGCCTTTTATTGTGGTATTGAAAATGCACCTGCACAGTCTGGGTGAATGTGTGGCCTCTTGTAGCTGTATCAAACTATCTGTATACTACCACTCTTTCCTGCCACATGTCTTTTAAAATTTAAAAGCTGATCATTTTCTTGTGTAGCAAGATGTGTCACAGATGTAATCTTTGTTTGTTCTCGTGAATGTAAGTTCAGTTTGTACTTTAGATTCGATTCCCTACAGTGTGTAAACAGGCCCTTTGGTCCAAGAAGCCCACACCCGACACTTCGAAGAATAACCCATCCAGACCCATTTCCCTCTGACTAATGCACTAACACCTAATTGGCAATTTAGAATGGCCAATTCACCTGACCTGCACATCTTTGGACTGTGGGAGGAAACCAGGGCACCTGGAGGCAACCCACGCAGATACTGGGAGAATGTGCAAACTCCATACAGACAGTCGCCCAAGGCTGGGAATCGAACCTGAGACCCTGCTGCTGCGAGGCAGCAGTGCTAGCCACTGAGCCACCATGCCGCCCATATCCACCTTCAGTAGCTCTTCAATGCTATGTATCTTTGGTTTCTCTAACACCTCTCTTTTGGAATGCTTCCAAATGGGTAGATGTAACTAATGACTCAATTCCCCTTTCTAGCACTCCCATCTGAAAATCACAAAGGTTTTTTTCTCTGCATCTCCGCTCAAAATGGTCGATGGATTCTAGATTTCTGTTTTCTTAAAAACTTCTAGTGGATTTGAATATGGAAATTTTTGGGGAATCTTTTAGTGCTTCTGTTAATCCTGACTTGTGTAGACCTTTGCTCCCAATCTTTAAAGGCTTGTTTTTATGCATCTAACACCAAATCTAGAAACTAAAGCACCAAATTATTGTGTTTTTGGGAGTTCTGCTATATTTTAATTTAAATGAGGGAATTTTGTGAACATTCTGACAGCATCTTAATCTTGTGTGCTATCAATCTGACACAACCTGATCAGTTGCTTTTCTTGTGAATTAAACATGCCTTTCAATACGAATTGATCTGTTTACCAGCAAGCTGTGTTTTCGGGTCACTACCATAATGACCAAAGGTTGTCTCATGCAATTTAACACTGCTTAAGATGGGCTGTCTGTGTATTATGCTGTATATTAAGTTGCTGACTGTTCAGCCATAATAGGCCTCATTGGCATGATGTTTTCCTGTTATTTCACCATGTCATGTTGGTCTAATATCAATCCCTGAGGAGCAATGATTGATTTAACTCTGGTTAGTTCCTTTGTGTTGTGAACGTTACAGCACGCAGATATTTCTGTGCAACTTGCAAGGACATTGCAGACTAATTGCAGTCGCAGTATCACACACGGCATGTGGAATCCTATTTTAAATGTGAACCTTTTTTTTGAAGGTGAAGAATACATGGGCAATCTAGAGTACACTTGCAACACAGTGAGTGTCATGTTGACAGATTTCTGCACTGCCTGCATCTTTCTAACCATGTAGGAGGCTTTCCACTTACTATTCTTTTTTTATGAACTCTCTGTAGCTACTGGCTGTCTGCTCCTGGAACATCAGATCCAGGAAACTTTCTGCATGCTGTATGAGCTTCATTGATTCCAGCCCACCCTTGATCTCCAATAGAGGTTGAAGCAATGTGAAATACTTTTTCACAATTCTTCACGTGAAGTGTCCATAATTTCCACACAGCAAACAAAATGCAGATTTAAGACCTTGCCATCTGCCCATTTTCACAAGGTGGATTGCTATGAGTTTACCAAAATTATCTATTTAAGGTCAAATTTCATAGGTATCCAAACTGCTATGACTTTGGATAAAATTCTGAAACGTCACCAGATTTAACTTTGTTTTTTGATCATTTTTGAATGAATTTCCGCATTTAGCAAATAAAATTACAACTTTCTTCGTTTTACATAGCATCTACCCTCTGCAATATATTCTCCAGTCTTTCCAAATTCTTCTTGTCACTCTGCAGATTCTCTCAAATTGCTTTAACAAAACTTTTCAACTAGATTGACAGCTCATTAGTTAACTGTAATCCACAATAATTAAAACTTAGTTGGGGGAACACAGTCTATTAATTGTTGTTGAGCTGCAATTGAAAAGTAGGAAAGAGATGTTGCATTTCACATTGATAACACATTTATTTATACAAATTAATGTACTACCATTCTCGCTCAATAAATTCACTTCAGCAAAGTTAAAAATTTCAACACCAAGTTATAGTCCAAAAGGTTTATTTAGAAGCACGAGCTTTTAAAGTGCTGCTCCCTCGTTGGGTATCTAGTGTCCACCCAACAGTCCAACACCACCTCTATCGTGACTCTTTTAGCAAACCATACGAGTTAACAGCTCCACCAACTTTCATCCAGTACTCTACTCTCAGCACATTCCACACTGCTAACTGATTTGTCAACCCACCCTAAGGTTTAGTGCTAGATTTTGCATGTTGGGATTGATTCAATCTAAAATATTGACCAATCAGAATTCAAAGGTTTGGTTGTGGTAATATATTGCCATCTTGCAATTGTCTTATGTTTCATTTACATTTTGTAAATATGCTAAAGCATGGTTGTTTATTTACTTTTTATTGAAATCTTTTTTATTGTGAATTAATTTTTACTTTAATTTGAATATGACAGACAAGTTCGAAAACTGTCAAAGTGTGGACCTGGAAAACCACAGCAGGTCAGGCAGCATCAAAGGAGCAGGAAAATCTAACATTCCTGATGAAGGGTTTATGCCCTAAATGTCGACACTCCTGCTCCTTGGATCCTGGCTGACCTGCTGTGGGTTTGTAGGGCCACACTGACTCTGATTTCCAGCGCCTACAGTCTTCACTTCTCTCAAGTGTTTTTTAAAAACTGTTCTCATTAACTATTGGTTCAAGGAGTGGAGATGTGAGGTTTTTGGTGAGAGATGAAAATGGAATTTAAGGATGAATATCCAAAAACCGGGTATGGCAATAACCTGGAAGTTGTTGTGCAAAAGGAAACTGATAACACAAAAATTCAAAAGGATGTCTAATGGGCTTTTTAGGAGATAAGCTTGTGGCACTACTGGAATAAAACTGTGGAATTGCCCCACAGATTGCCAGCATAGACTTGAAGGGCTGATTGGTGTCTCTTTTTCATGCTTGAATTATCCTGTAATTCTTCTATTCATTTTACTAGTGGACTGTTGCCTTTCAGTTTCATTTTGAGAAATAATCAAAGTCTCTGTCTTGCTGATAGGTATCTCATCAAGATTTGAAGAAAGAAAATCCTGCTCAGTTCAAGTTTCGTGCCAAGTTCTTTCCTGAGGATGTGGCCGAGGAGCTAATCCAGGAGGTTACTCAGAAGCTCTTTTTCCTTCAGGTCAAGGAAGGCATTCTTTCTGATGAAATGTACTGCCCTCCTGAAACAGCTGTGTTGCTTGCTTCCTATGCAGTCCAGGCCAAGTTTGGAGATTTCAGTGTGGAAACACACAAGACTGGGTACCTTACATCTGACCGCCTGCTCCCACAGCGGTAGGTAGATATATAGGATGTTGTGACTTGTGATTTTAGGCTTGAAAAAGCTTCAAACCTCAACTTCTACTTAGCTCAGCATTTAAAAATGTTATATTTTAATAATGCACAGGCCCTGAATTTCCACAGGGGTTGTAATTTGGGAAGTCAATTAATGGAACCTCCTCAAGGTGATGGCTGCTGCTTGAATAGAGAAGTGTTGTTGATCCACCAGAATGAAGTAGAACATAGAACCCCTACCATGTGGAAGAAGGCCATTTGGCCCATTGAGTCCATACAACATTCAGAGCATCCCATCCAGACTCAGCCCCTTACTGCATCCCTGTAACCCTGCATTTCTCACAGCTGACCCATCTAACCAGTATTGCCCTGGACATTATGGACAATTTTAGCATGACCAATCTGCCTAACTTGCACATCTTTTGGACTGGGGGAGGAAACCAGAGCACCTGGAGGAAACCCATTTCGATGCTGGGAGAACGTGCAAACTTCACGCACATAGTTGCCAGAGATTGGAATCGAACAGAGGTCTCTGGCACTAAGGCAGCAGTGCTAGTCACTTAGCCACTATGCTGCCCCTGAGAGATTGGATTCTGCTTTCACAAATGTTTCCATTTGGAAATTGTTCTAGTAGTAATCAATTCCTCTATAGGTAGCAATCTCCATTTTATTCAAGGTCACCATGATTTCACTTCAGGGAAAGGTAAGGATGCAAGCCCACATTTCGCTCAACCAAGGCCTCAATTAAAACCATCACTTTTGGCTTTATTCTGAATCTGTTTTCCACCAATTCCCTTAGCCCTCAAGGTTAACAAAAAATTTATTGATCTTGTTAATTTTAGAGCCAGCATTAATTGCATTTTGCACAAAAGCTCCTCAAATTAATCCTTGAAAGTGGAGGGAATGAAAGATTAATTCACCACAACATTGACTCAAAGTTACAAAGTTATATTTCTCTAGATCTGATCACCCATATACTGGGTGTGGTCAACTTAGAACTTTGTTTTGCTGATATATGACCTCTGCACTTGTGTTCTAAGACTCGATTTAAAATAACAATTTTCTGTTTGCCTTTTTAATTTTCTGTAACTACTGTGACATTTTAGTAATGCATAAATCTGCACTCCTATGACTCTTGTTGGACCACCATTATTGGTTTTCTGGCTGAAGGAATTATCTGAATTACCAGATTTTCTCATTTTCAAAGCTTGAGTGTATTCCATATACAACCCAGAAGGTGGGGAGTGTCTGGAATTTGCTGCTAAACTGGTTGAGACACAAATTCTTAGCTCGTTTAAAATGCTCGTTTAAGTGCCTCAAGTGCAGATCTAACTGGCAAGGCTATAGACCATGGGCAGGAAAGTAGGATTAGAATTAATAGTCTATTTATTCAATGAGATGTGTGCCTTTCTTCTGTGCTGGTCCTAACTGTTAAACTACCAGGTGTCTCTTTTCTTAGTGTCATAGATCAGCATAAACTTACCCGAGAGCAATGGGAGGAGAGAATCCAGGTTTGGCACGAAGAACACCGTGGCATGCACAAGTGAGTTTTTTGGACTAATCCAGTTGGCTAATAGGAAGTATTTTTATTAAGGTGGAATCACTTTTATTGAAGTAGAGAAAGAGTTATAAGACTGTGTGGTAGAAATTTGAACAACTTGAATTTGATTTGTGGAAATGTTGGGTGTTTGAAGACTGAGTTTGCTCTCTGCTCCTGGAGTTAAGGATTCAGAATAAGGAGATCCTTACCGGCAGAATGTATAAGCCCAATGACACAGCTAAGCAAACCACTTTTGGGGTTTTAGATAATCCCCATTCCTTACCAAAGAAATGGTGCAAGGATCATAATGTGAGATTACTCCCACTTGCAGACAGAACACCCATTTTGTGCTTTGCCACATTCTTTTAGTGTAGGTTTTTGGGCATTTCCTTCAACCCAATCAACCTCTGCAGCATGCACACCAGAGATGTAAACAAAAGCCATTTTGTATCTCTAAGATCACCTCTTCCATGCAAAACCAGATGTCGTGGACCTGGATTTTGCAACTTTTCACTCTTCTTAATCTATCTTAATTGAATTGGTAGTTGAAATATTAAAGTTTACATGGTACATTGGCAATAGCATTAAGGGATTGGAAAATATTGTTTGTTTCAGTCCAGCAGGAGAAGGTGAGGACTGCAGATGCTGGAGATCAGTTGAAGAGTGTGGTGCTGGAAAAGCATGCAGTCAGGCAACACCCAAGAAGCAGGAGAATCAGGTTTCTGGCATAAGCCCTTTATCAGGAAGGGGAGTTGAAGTGTTCAGTCACAGGGCGGTGGGGTTGGTTAGTGCAGGTGTCCCAGAGATGTTCTCTGAAATGATTTGTATCTCTGTGACACCTGCACTAACCAACCCCATTGTCTTGTGGCTGAACACTTCAATTCCCCCTCCCATTCTGCCAAGGACATTTAAGTCCTGGACCACCTCCCAACGCCAAACCTTAACCACCCAATGCCTGGTGGAAGAATGCCTCATCTTCTGCCTTGGGACTCTCCAACCACATGGCATCAAAGTAGATTTCACCAGTTTCCCTATTTTTCCCCACCCACCCAACCTTCCAACTGCCCTCTTACGCAATCCTACCTGTCCACCTTCCTTCCTACCTATCTGCTCCACTCTCCTCTGACCTATCACTTCCAGCTCCACCTTCATCTACCTCCCCCCATCGACCTCCCATTTATCTCTTGGCCCACCAGCCTCATTCCTGACGAAGGGACTATGCCCGAAATGTCAGTTCTCCTCTTTGGATGCTGCCTGACCAGTTGTGCTTTTCCATCACCACACTCTTCGATTGTGTTTCAATCCAGTTTGATTTGTAACCAAACCAGTGGACTGACATTTCCCCTCTTTACTAACTCAGTGAGAACCTACTGAGAGCTATGTAAATAGTCACACATGTGAGAAACAAGTAATAGTTGTCATTCTAGAACCTTAGGCCAATAAAAAACAAATATACTTTTGTTCTAATTGTGGGTCAAAGCAAGAGAAGTTTTTAATTTGACATCTGTAATCAATTTTAATGTAAGGAAAAATAAAAATAAGAATTTAAAGATTATCGGTATTCTTTTGCCTATGATTGCTTGGTCTCTAATTTTAAAATATATGAAAACTCTCATTATTGGAGAAATTCAGTCATTGTTCACTTATTTGGTTTTAAATTGTTCATCTTTGCAACAGAGAGGATGCCATGTTAGAGTATCTGAAGATTGCCCAGGATCTAGAAATGTATGGTGTTAACTACTTTGACATCAAAAATAAGAAGGGAACAGACTTATGGTTGGGTGTTGATGCTCTGGGTCTCAATATCTATGAGAAAGAGGACCGGTAAGTGCAGCCTTTTAATTTCCCAAATGTTCATCTCTCCATATTCATTTGCAATGAATTTGGCTTTGACTGAATTAATCTCCAATAAAAGATATTGGATCTGTATAGAATGCATTTTACGTCTAAATTGTTTAGAATTTATGCCTTTCCAGTAAAGTGTGGCACCTATGGTATTCAGCTGAGTGAATATAGAAAGTATTTTGTTTGGGGCAGTCTTTGTAGATGTAACCTGAGCTACATCAATTGGTTTTTGAATTGCAATGGAACATGGTAGAGTAAATATGATGTTATGCTCACAGCTTAGTTGTTTTTTGCTTCAGCTATTAACTGGTATAAAACAGTTTTGGATCTTTCCTGTAAAGGGGTGTGGATAGCCTGTCTTGCCAACAAGTTGCTTAGTGTCTTTTAATGTCATAGAAAATTTGAGCAAGAGAAGTTTGTTGAAGGCAGCTCAGTGGTTAGCACTGCTGCCTCACAGCACCGGGGACCCAGGTTCGATTCCATCCTTGGGTGACTGTCTATGTAGAGTTTGTACGTTCTCTCCATGTCTGCATGGGTTTCCTCCCACAGTCCAAAGGTGTGCAGTTTAGGTGGATCAGCTATGCTACATTGCCCATATGTCTAAGGATGTGCAGGCAAGGTAGATAAGCCATAGGAAATTAAGGATTACAAGGATAGAGTAGGGGGATGGGTCTTGGTGAGATGTGCTCAGAGGGTCAATCTGGACTCGATGGGCTGAATGGCCTGTTTTCACACTAGAGATTCTATGCTCCTCTACTCGTTGTGGCTATGGTTGATCATCCAACCTGTCCCCACCATTCTGCCATATCCTTCAATCACTTTTGGCTCCAAGTGTTATACCCAACCCCTCCTTGAAATCATACAAAGTTTTGACATCGACTGCTTTCTATGGTAGTAAATTCTGTAGGCTGGCCACTTCCTCTTGGTGAATAAGTTTTTCTTTTATCTCTTCTAAAATGGTTTAGCAAATATTCTTTAGACTGTAACCTCTGGTTCTGAACACAATTGGGAATGTCCTACGTGTATCTAGTCCTGTTAAAGTTTTCTTGGATTTCTATGACATCACCTTTTATTCTTCTGAGCTCCAATGATTTATATTTCTAACTACTTTAGCCTCTCCTTGTGTGTCAGTCTAGCCATTCCCAATGTTGATAACCTCCCATCTATCCACATTTGTTCACTCAGCTTGTCCAAATCACACTGAAACATCTTTGCATCTGCCTCACAGCTCATCGTCCCATCCAGCTTTGTCTGCAAGTTTAGTGGTATTTACATGGTTTTTTTTTCCCTATTTAAATCATTAATATATATTGTGAACAGCTGGGGTCCTTGAGCCTTCTCCCAGCTTAAAAATACAGGGTAGACCATTTAGGACAGAGATGAGGAGAAACTTCTTCACCCAGAGAGTGGTGGCTGTGTGGAATGCTCTGCCCCAGAGGGCAATGGAGGCCCAGTCTCTGGATTCATTTTAAGAAAGAGTTGGATAGAGCTCTCAAAGATAGTGGAATCAAGGGTTATGGAGATAAGGCAGGAAGAGGATACTGATTAGGAATGATCGGCCATGATCATATTGAATGAATGGCGGTGCAGGCTCGAAGGGCTGAAAGGCCTACTCCTGCACCTATTGTCTATTGTCTTAACTGGTCATTGGGGCAGGGACTATTTTGACCAAGACCTGTTTATTCTTTCTTTGCTTCCTGTCTGCCAAACAGTTTTTTGTCCATGACCCTATACTATCCCCCAATGCCATGTGCTTTAATTTTACATGCTAAACTGTTATGTTAGAGTTTGGACTTACAGGAGGTTTTCAACAAATAAACTACACCTATTTATCAACTCTACTAGGTACATTCTTGAAGAATCCCAGTAGATTTGTCCAGCATGCTTTCCCTTTCATGAATCCTTGCTGACTCCTTCCAATCTGCCACTATATTTTCCAAGTGTGTAGCTATTCAATCTTTCACAATAGGTGCTAGCATATAATAAATAACGTTTTAACTCTGATTAAAACCTTCCAAGGGGCTTTTTCAACATGTTTTATGCTCCATAAAGAGATATTGGGATAAGTGACCCAATACTGAAGAGCAGTTTCAGGACAAAGCCAGACTTGCATAAGGGTTGGGGAAAACGAACAGAGTTGAGGCCTGAGAGCAAGAGCAGAGAGAGATGACGATTAGGTGAGAGTAGATGAACCACTATAGGGGAGCAGAGAATAATCCATTTGACATTTAAATGATTGCTATCTTTTTCTCTAAGCTAGGCCACTTATATAAACTACAGGTGGAAATTCAAAAATTTCCATTGAATTAAGTGTGATCATGAATTAATGTGTATTTTCACAGAACCACTTTCTAGGCATTAAAGTTATTCCCCTCCATCTAATTTGTACCTTGTTCAAACTTGTAGTTTTTTTTAACATGAATTACATGAACATTTTTGAACTTCCACGAACATCATTGTCTTGGTGGGTTTCACATGTGGAAGAATCTCCACCTTGAGTTCAAGCATAGTGCTCTCAAAATTAAAGGGAAGCTAGAGCCCAAGCAGAGTATCAAGCAAGTGGAGGGTTCCCTTGGTCTTTCTGGGGGTAGTTGTCACAGACACTGGTTTAGGTTAGTAGATGGTAGCCACCTAAAAGAATGGGATGTGCCACTTTCAACATTTGAACACTTTGGAATAGATAGTCACAAGTACAAACATTAGTATCCCTACCTCTGGAGCAGAAGGCCTGGGCTCAACACTACCTTCTCCAGAGTTTTGTCATAATCCATCTAAACAGATGCATTTTAAAAGCAGATGTTAGCAGGAGTAGGCCATTTAGCCCCTGAGGCTGCTCTGACATTTGATAAGATCATGCTAATCTGATTTGTAGTTTCAACTCTGTCTGGCCCCCACACCCCTGGACTACCTTGACCATCAATACTTGGTTAGATATGCAAGTACATAGCCTCGACTTCTCTCTGGAAAGGGAATTCCACATTTACAAACCTTTAGAGGAAACAAAATTCTTCACTTGTCCAACTTGGTCAATGTTCCCTTATGATCCTTCATTCAAGGAATGAGTCAAGTGAATTTTCATTGACCTTTTTATAATCCAACATTGAAACCAAAGTTGTACAAGGTATTCCAAATGTGTAACAAAACTCCTATTTAGCTGTAGTAACAGTTCTCTACTTCTATCTTCTATCCCCCTTTAATACATAGTATTTCTTTTGTCTTCCTAATGGCTTACAGTTCTTGCATACTATTTTTTTGAGATTTAATTACCAGGGCACCCAAAAAGTCTGTAGTCGCACCATTCAAATAAGGTACTTACCTATTATTAAAGTGACACATTGTCACCTTTCGTTAAAATGATTAATATAGGTTGCCAACAGTTAATCCCTGTGGCATACTACTAACTTGCCCCCCTAAAGGTTTTCCACTTAGCCCTACCAACTACTTATCCCATCTGCTCCAAAGGTGTGTGAGAATATTGTTGTTTTTAAAAAAACTAAAATTTGGAGGATTGACCAGAAATATGGTGATCATAATGAATCCTCCTCCATTTTTGGGATTGTGCAGAGTATAAGTGAGATGATTTTTAGCAAGGTGAACCAATGCCAGGATTTCCTGATGTAGGAGATACAGCATGGATCTATGTTAGGGGAATTCTTTGGGAGAAATCGGTCAGTACAAAAGTTTATAAATGAAGAGAAGAATGCAAGTAACAAAGTATGTAAGCGCAGAATGGCAGTCCCCCTCTGCACCCCCCAGGAATCGAAGAAGAGCTTATGCCTGAAACGTCAATTCTCTTGCTCCTTGGATGCTGTCTGACCTGCTGACTTGTCCTCCCTGCCTATCTTCTTTTCCAGCTATCCACTCCACCCTCTTTTCCCCCCCCCCCCCCCCCCCCCCCCAATCACCTTCATCCCCTCCCCAACTCACCTATTGTACTCTATGCTACTTTCTCCCCACCCCCGTCCTCCCCTCATTTATCTCTCCACCCTTCAGGACTCTGCCTTTATTCCTGATGAAGGGCTTTTGCCCAAAACATCGATTTTTTTACTGCTCCTCGGATGTTGCCTGAACTGCTGTGCTCTTCCAGCACCACTAATCCAGAGTCTGGTTTCCAGCATCTGCAGTCATTGTTTTTACTTTATATTATAGGCCCCCTGACAGCCACTGAGATTGAGGAGCAGATTGTAGAAAGATGCAATAAAAACAAAGTTGCCATAGTGGGTGACTTTTTAACTACCCCAACATTGACTGGGACTTAGAGCAAAAGGTTTTTACCGGGCAGAATTTAAGTGCATCCAGAAGGGTTTCTTGAAATAGTATGTAGATAGTCCAACTAGAGAATGGGCCATAATAGACCATGTACTGGCTAATGAACCTGGCCAGGTGGCTGACCTTTTCAGTAGGAGAGTATTTTGGAAACAGTGATCACAACTCTTTTGTTTTTATATTTCAAGGCAGCTATGAATAAGGATAAGTCAGGACCTTGTGGCAAGTTACTAAACTGGGGAAGAGCAAATTATGTCTGTATAAGGCAGGAGCTAAGGAGTGTTATTTGGGAGAAGCTGTTATCAGGCAAGTCCACGTTTTGATATGTGGGAGTTTAAAGACCTGATCAGAATTCAGGACTGGCATGTTCCAGTAAGGAGGAAGGACAAGGATGGCAAGGTAAGAGACTCCTGGATAATGACGACGTGAATTTAATTGAGAGGAGAAAAGAAGCAAATTTTAGGAAACTAAAATTAGCCAGGGCCCATGAGGAATGTAAAGTAGGAAAGAACTTGAGCAAGAAGGGGCCATGAAATGACCTTGGCAAGAAGTGTTAAAGAGGATCCCAAGGCATTCTATACATCAAAAACTAGTGGATAACTAGAGAGAAGGTAGGACCATTCGACAATAAAGGAGGGGAAAAAAGCAAATTACTGCGGATGCTGGAATCTGAAACCAAAAGAGAGAATGCTGGAAAATCTTATTAGGGATCGGGTTTACATGCATTTGGAAAAGCATGGCCTAATTAGGGACAGTCAGCATGGCTCTGTGCAGGGAGGTCATGCCTTACTAACTTGATTGTTACCTCAAAATTCAAAGGTGATTGAAAGGGTAGAACAGTGAATGTTGCTATCTAGTGGATTTTAGTAAGGTTTTTGACAGGATTCCCCCATAGAAAGTAGGTGCAGGAGTAGGCCATTCAACCCCTCGAGCCTGCACCACCATTCAATACAATCATGGCTGATCGTGCAATTTCAGTATCCCATTCCTGCTTGCTCCCTTGATTCTTTTAGCCTCAAGGACTACATACAACTCCCCCTTGAATATATCTAATGAACTGGCCCCTACAGTTTCTTGTGGGAGAATTCCACAGGTTCACAACTGTCAATGAAGAATGTCTTCCTTGTCTCAGTCCTGAGCGGCTTATCCCTTATTCTTAGACTATGACCCCTTGCTTTGGACTTCCCCAACATTTGGAAACTTCTTTCCCACACCCAGCCTTTCAAGTCCCGTCAGGATTGAATGTCTAAAGATCTCTTCTCCTGTCCCACTCCCATCTTCTAAATTCCAGCAAATGCAAGCCCCGTCTTTCCTTTTATGTCAATCCCGCTGTCCCAGGAATCAATCTGGTGAACAATAGCAAGATGTCCATCTTTTAGACTAGGAGACCAAACCTGCACACAAGGTGTGGCTTCACAAAGGCCTGTGTAACTGCAGCAAAACATCCTTACTCCAATACTCCATCCTCTTGCCTTGAAGGAGCGCATGCCATTAGCTTTCCTCATAGGGTCATCTAGAAGATTTTAAGATAACAACATGGCATCCACGATGATTTGGTCGCTTGAATTCAGAATTGCCTTGCCCATAGAAGGCAGAGGGTAGTGGTAGAAGGTTGGAGGTCTATGACTAGTGGTGTTCCATAGCCATCTGTACTGGGACCTCTGTGACATATAAATGACGTGGATGAAAATGTAATTAGTAAATTTGTAGATGATCCAAAGATCAATGGAGTGGTGGATAGTGTAGAAGTTTGTCAAAGGATACAGTGGGATATGGTTGCAGGTATGGGTGAAGAAACAGCAGATGGAGTCTAATCCGGTTAAGAGTGAGCTGGTGCACCTTGGGCAATCAAATGTTATGGAAAAGTTTATAGCTAATGGCAGGCCCTGAATAACATTGGTGTACAATCTTGGGGTTCCAAGTCCATAGCTCCCTGAAGGTGGCCACATAGGTAGGGTGGAAAAGAAAAGACTTTGGTTTGGCCACACTTGGAGTATTGTGTTCAATCCCTGTTGCTACTTTACAAGCTATGGAGAGGGAATATGAGATTCACCAGGATGCAGCCTAGATTAGAGGGTATTTGTGTTAATAAGAGGCTAGAAAAACTGAGGTGGTTTTGTCTAGTGGTGGAGGCTGAGGATAAACTTGATAGAAGGTATAAAATTATGATAATTATAGTTAGGATTGACAATCAAATCTTTTTTCCCTCCCCAGCGTTGTATTAAACATTGCATTTAAGGTGAGAGGGAGAAAGTTCAAAGGAGATATGAGGGCAGGATTTCAACAGTGGTAGTAGTCTGGAACATGCTTCCAGAGGTGGTGATGGAGGCAGATACATTAGGAGTGTTGAAGAGGCTCTTGCATAATCACACGAATATGCAAGGAATGGAAGGATATGGACTACAGGCATGCAGAAGGGATTAGTTAAGCGTGTGTCTCATGTTTGGTACGATATTTTGGGCTGAAGGGTCTGTTCCTGTGTTGTATTCTACGCTGAGGGCTCAAAACACTGAAGCCATAGAGGACTACAGTTTGTGCAAGGGACAACTTAAAGGAGTCAGGAGAGCAAAAAGGGAACATGAAATAAATCTGGAAGAATGAAGAAAAATCCTGAGTTATTTTACAGTTAGATTAAGGATAGAAAGGGAGAGAGTTGGGCCCATTTAAGGATGACGTTTGTGCGTGGAGTCAATACTTTTCGTCAGTATTCACTCAGGAACAGGACATTGTTGCTGATGTGAATACTGAGTCACAATTAATTAGAATGGACGGCTTTGAGGTATGTAGGGAAGAGGTGTTGGAAATTCTGGAAAGGATGAAAATAGATAAGTCCCCTGGGCCTGATGGGATTTATCCTAGGATCCTCTGGGAAGCTAAGGAGGAGATAGCGGAGCCATTGGCCTTGATTTTTATGTCCTCGTTGTCTACGGGAATAGTGCCAGAAGACTGGAGAATAGCGAATGTGGTCCCCTTGTTCAAGAAGGGGAGCAGGGATAGCCCGAGTAACTATAGGCCAGTGAGTCTCACTTCTGTTGTGGGCAAAGTCTTAGAGAGAATTGTAAGGGATAGGATTTATGAACATCTGGATAGGAATAATGTGATCAAGGATAGTCAGCATGGTTTTGTGAAGGGCAGGTCGTGCCTCACAAACCTTATTGAATTCTTTGAGAAGGTGACCAAGGAAGTGGACGAGGGTAAAGCAGTAGATGTGGTGTATATGGATTTTAGCAAGGCATTTGATAAGGTACCCCATGGCAGGCTAATGCAAAAACTACGGAGGTATGGCATTGAGGGTGCATTAGAGGTTTGGATTAGGAATTGGCTGGCTGGCTGGAAGGAGACAGAGGGTAGTAGTTGATGGTATAGGTTCATCTTGGAGTGCCGTTACTAGCGGTGTTCCACAAGGATCTGTTTTGGGACCATTGCTGTTTGTCATTTTTATAAATGACCTGGAGGAGGGGCTTGAAGGCTGGTTGAGCAAGTTTGCGGGTGACACGAAAGTCGGTGGAGTTGTGGACAGCAAAGAAGGATGTGGCAGGTTACAGCGGGATATAGATAAGTTGCAGAGCTGGGAATGTAGCTAAGTGTGAAGTCATTCACTTTGGTAGGAGTAACAAGAAGATGGATTACTGGGCTAATGGTAGACTACTTGGTAGTGTGGATGAGCAGAGGGATCTTGGTGTCAATGTACACAGATCTTTGAAAGTTGCCACCCAGGTAAATAGTGCTGTGAAGAAGGCATATGGTGTACTGGGCTTTATTAGTAGAGGAATTGAGTTCCGGAGTCGTGAGGTCATGTTGCAGTTGTATAAGACTCTGGTGCGGCCTCATCTGGAGTACTGTGTGCAGTTTTGGTCGCCATATTATAGGAAGGATGTGGAGGCATTGGAACGAGTGCAGAGGAGGTTTACCAGGATGTTGCCTGGCATGGTAGGAAGATTGTATGAGGAAAGGCTGAGGCACTTGGGGCTTTTCTCATTGGAGAAAAGAAGGTTTAGGGGAGATTTGATAGAGGTGTACAAGATGATTAGGGGTTTAGATAGGGTTGACCGTGAGAACCTTTTTCCGCTAATGAAGTCAGCTGTTACTAGGGGACACAGCTTTAAATTAAGGGGTGGTAGGTATAGGACAGATGTTAGGGGTAGATTTTTTTTTACTCAGCGGGTTGTGAGTTCATGGAATGCCCTGCCAGTAGCAGTGGTGGACTCTTTATGGTCATTTAAGCGGGCATTGGACAAGCATATGGAGGTTATTGGGCTAGTGTAGGTTAGGGCAGCTTCGGTTGGCGCAACATCGAGGGCCGAAGGGCCTGTACTGCGCTGTATCTTTCTATTTCTATGGGTAGAATTTTAAGAGAATGCTTTCAGTGTTCACTAGTGAGAAGGATGATGTGGGTACAAAAATCAGGGAGGACTGTGATACACCAAATGAAGTTGGCAACGACAAAGGCGGTTCTGACTGGTCTGATAACTGGGGTGGTAAATGGCAAGGCTAGCCTGAGGCTACAGAAGAATATAGATGGGCTTGTCAGTGGCAAATGAAATTCAATTTGAATAAATGATCATTTGGGCAGAACAACGAAATACATGATGCACGGTGGGACCCTAAGTCTCCCTAAGTTATGTAGAGATGTCAGAGTTTTTGAAATGGCAAACCCTTTATCAAGAAAAGTAAGGCATCCAGGGCAACTTACATTAGTTGTAGGAAATAATTGGGGGCATAATTACAGGCATTTCGGAGTGGTTTCAGAACTGGCATGGATTTCCAAAAGGCATTCTCTTTGACTAATTAAATGTTTTGATGAATTAATGAACATGGTTGATGGGAATTTGGTAAACCGTCTATGGATTTTAAGTTTTGAAAGTGGTTGACAAAATTTGAGGCTCAATCAAAGGGCAGTGGGTGTTAGCTTAGATTTTTTTTTTAGAAATGGCTTTAAGAACAGAAAATAGCAAATATATTAAATAGTTCAGTATTGAAATACAGGGAAACTTCAATTTTTGTTTTTTCTTTTCCTCCTGCTGTCTGCTTCAGCCAAACGCCACCTATCCCATGTTTCTGGAAACTTTTATTTTTAATACTGTCAAAACCCTCCATGATTTCATGAACCTCTTAAATATGTTCACCTTTTC
Organism: Chiloscyllium punctatum; assembly: GCF_047496795.1. Lineage (NCBI taxonomy): Eukaryota > Metazoa > Chordata > Chondrichthyes > Orectolobiformes > Hemiscylliidae > Chiloscyllium > Chiloscyllium punctatum. The sequence continues at coordinate 77,912,790 of NC_092749.1, forward strand.
CCCTTTGTAGCTCTCTCATCCAAGGTAAATAACCTCAACCTTTCCAGAATGCACCACAGCAGTCTCAATTGTGCACCATAGGAAATCACTAAACCTACTCCAGTCCTTGTTCTTCAAGAATTGCACTCGCGACTCTGAGGGTTGCTTTCTTGTTTTAAAGAAAAGCCAGTCAATAAAATATTGTTTAGAGTAAAGAAACCAAAAATAGGTTCAATTGCATAACTAAATTCCATCATTCCTGTTCTTTTTATTCAAGCAAGATTTAAATTGGGAGGTAGAGGAGAAGATTTACATTCTGAGACTAAATTGATAACTGTCTCGGAATTTCACTTCCAAATTTTAATAATGACAATCAAATGACAAAGAGTTCTAGGATTTCACCTGTTTAAATGATTACTTTTTCTCAATGTACAGAAAATTCAGCTCAAATAATAATAGGTCTATAATGACTGGACAGGTGCTGATTATGTATGGAATTAAATCCTTTAGTTGATGCCCAGCCTAAAACTGAAGATGTCTTTTCAATCTTAGGTTAACACCCAAGATTGGTTTCCCATGGAGTGAAATCCGCAATATCTCATTCAATGACAAGAAATTTGTCATCAAACCCATTGACAAGAAAGCACCGGTGAGTTCTCCAAGGATTAGTTCTTGTATGGAAAGATTGTTTCTGAATGTTTAGAACTGTTACTGTTGGACTAGTTCTTGGATTTCATGTGCACTTAATCTGTTTTATTTAACAGGATTGACTATTTTCCACTGGTGCTATTTTGTTAAGTTAATACTTCAGAGTAAAGTTTGTCTCTGTTCTTGTTTTATAAAGGCCCAAACCACGTGCCTTACTAGTTTTCTCAGCCATGCCCCCACCCCCACCTTCTTGTAATTTGCGCATAGGTACTTCTAGGTAACTCTGTTCTTGCACCTCTTGGAATTGCGCGCTTTAGTTTTTATTGCCTTTCATTGTTCTGCTTCCCAAAATGAATCCCTTCACAACTCTGCATTAAATTTAATGAGCACTCATTGTCCATTCCACCAGCCTGTGTACTTCTGAAGTTTGCCATGCTAATATGTTTATCAGTTGCATGTTTTGAAATTGTCTTACTTGCCCAAGTTTACATTCTTATAGGTCAAATAAGCAATCTCTGGGGTGCACTGCTATACGTTTTGTTCAAGACCAAGTTTGCACCTTCTCTTGTTCGTTCTTCACGCTCATCCACAGAGTTTTCTGCCCCATTGCCTGGTCTCCCTCACTTAAGCAATCCCCACCTCACTTTCACCTGATCTGTGTCACCCTCCTCAAACCAGGACAAATTCCCTCTTTAATGAGAGTTCTTAGTTTTCCCTATTTTCAATTAAACTTCATCCCCCCCCCCAAAATCAACCAAGGCAATAAAATTTCCTCCAGATCAGAGCGGTGGGTTCATATTAGTTACAAAACATTGCTTCCAAATATAATTGACATTTGCTTCTACCCGTTAAATAAACTTAGCCTGTTCATGAGCATTGTTTTAATTGTACATCTTCTCCAATAAGTTTTTTTTTTTGTTTTGTGACACTCTCAAAAGACATTTGACAGTTCTTTTTGAGATTCTTTTAACTAGTAATTCTCCAAACTATTCACTTTTATAGTCTGGTATCGCCATTGTTCAGCCACTGACATTGGCTGTAATAGCTAGGATTATCCATCTCTTGTTTGTTGAACAGTGGCAAAAGATTTGCAGTTCTCAATTTCCACTCTTCGTTAGTTTGAAATAAGAGCAACAAAAGGTGGAATCTTGTTCATAGTTTCTTGGTTTGGAGATTACATACTAAATTTGGTTCTTCTGATTTATAGTCCCCCCCACCTTTTGGGGTAATAAAAGAATGTTGGACTCTGATTCCATGGAAGGAAGTGAATGCCTACTTGAAGACCGATTTTTCAGATTTGTTGGGGCAAAGCTTAGATATGGAAATAAATTGAACACACTTATACTGTTTACAGGATTTTATTTTCTATGCTCCACGTCTAAGAATAAATAAAAGAATCTTGCAGTTGTGTATGGGCAACCATGAGCTGTACATGAGGCGTCGAAAACCTGATACCATTGAAGTACAGCAGATGAAGGCCCAGGCTCGTGAGGAAAAGCACAAGAGACAATTGGAAAGGTATTGGACCTTTATGTATCCTTTTCTGCATACTTGACAAAAGAAGTGATTTTGCTTCATTCTTGACTCAAAGATAGCACACTCACTCAAGGTGATGTATTTAATGAGATGTTATTCCCAGGCTCAATCTACTTATTCAGCTAGATGGCACTATGGAAACCAAAGTATGGTATGCAGGCCAGCGTTTAGCCCGGAGACTTGTTTCTTTAGCTCATCGATTTATTGTGGAACTTGATTACAGGTTGTCTACTCTTTTCTATATAGAGTCATAGAGATGTACAGCATAGAAACAGACCCTTTGGCCCAACTCATCCACATCGACCTGACATTCCAACCCAATCTAGTCCCATTCGTCAGCATTTGGCCCATGTCCCTCTAAACCTGTCTTATTTGTATACCGCATCCAGACGCCTTTTTAGATGCTGCAATTATAATGGCCTCCAGCACTTCCTCCGGCAGCTCATTCCATACACTCATCACCCTCTGCATGAAAAAGTTGTCCCTTTTTTTTATATCCTTTCCCTCTTTCATCCTAAACCTATGCCATCTAGTTCTGGACTCCACCCACCCCAGGGGAAGGACCTTGTCTATTTATACTATCCATGCCTGTCATGATTTTATAAACCTCTATAAGGTCACCCCTCAGCCTCTGGCACTCCAGGGAAAACTGCTGCAAGACAATTCAATCTCTCCCTACAGCTCTAATTCCTCCAACCCTGGCAACATCCTTGTAAATCTTTTCTGAACCTTTTCAAGTTTTACAACATCCTTCCTACAGGAAGGAGACCAGAATTGCACGCAATATTCCAACAGTGGCCTAACTAATGCCCTAACATGACCTCCCAACTCCTATACTCAGTGCTTTCCTTTATTGGTCAGAACATTATGCTTCACTATGCTATCTACCTGCAACTCCACTTCCAAAGAACTATGAACCTGCACTCCAAGGTCTCTTTGTTCATCAGCACTCCCTAGGACCTTACCATTAAGTGTATAAGTGCTACTCTGATTTGCTTTCCCAAAATGCATCACCCCTCATTTTCTCTAAATTTAAACTCCATCTGCCACTTCTCAGCCCATTGGCCCATCTGATCAAGATCCTGTTGTAATCTGAGGTAATCTTCTTTGCTGTGAACTACTCCAATTTTGGTGTCATCTGCAAACTTACTAACTGTAATGCTCACCTCCAAATTGCTTATATAAATGATGAAAAGTAGTGGATCCAGCACCAATTCTTGTGGCACAGGCCTCCAGTCTGAAAAACAACCCTCCACCACCACCCTTTGTCTTCTACCTTTTGAGCCAGGTCTGTATCCAAATGACTAGTTCTCCCTGTATTCCATGAAATCTAACCTTGCTCACCAGTCTCCCATGGGGAACCTTGTCGAACGCCTTACTGAAGTCCATATAGATCACATCTACTGCTCTGCCCTCATCAATCTTCTTTGAAGAATAACAAAAAAACTCAAGTTTGAGAGACATGATTTCCCATGCACAAAACCATATTGATTTATTCTGTTATCAGACCTTGCCTTTACAAATAAATGTACATCCTGTCCCTCCGGATTCCCTTCAACTTGCCCACCACTAACATCAAGCTCACCAATCTATAGTGCCCTGGCTTATCCTTACCACCTTTCTTAAATAGTGGTACCATGTTAGCCAACTTCGTATTCCGGCACCTCACCTGTGACTATGGATGACACAAACCTCCCAGCAAGAGGCCCAGCAATCCCTTCCCTAGCTTCCCACAGAGTTCTCTGGTACACCTGATCAGGTCCTGGGGATTTATCCACCTTTATGCGTTTCAAGACATCCAGCATTTCCTCCTCTCTAATATGGACATTTTTCAAGATGTCACCATCTATTTCCCTCCATTCGCTATCCTTCACGTCCTTCTCCACAGTAAATACTGATGCAAAATACCCATTTAGTATCTTCCCTCATTTTTCTAGTGCGCTGAACAATTTGCCTTTGAGGGACCCTATTCTCTCCCTGGTTACCCTTTTTTGTCCTTAATGTATTTGTAAAATCCCTTTTTTTTTAAAAAAAAAAAAAATTCTCCTTAACCCTATTTGCAAAGCTATCTCATGTCCCCTTTTTGCCCTCCTGATTTCCCTCTTAAAGTATAAGGCAGTAGGAGTATACTTTTGAATTGACTCTATCTATCCAATCTATACCTGACACTATTCCTTCTTTTCCTTAACCAAAACCTCAATTTCTCTAGTCGTCCAGCGTTCCCTACACCTACCAGACTTTCCTTTCTCCCTAACAGGAATATACTGTCTCTGGACTTCCATCTCATTTCTGAAGGCTTCCCATTTTTCAGCCATCCTTTTATCTATAAACATCAACCCCCAATTAGCTTTTGAAAGTTCTTGCCTAAAACTGTCAAATTAGCCTTCCTCCAATTTAGAACTTCAACTTTTAGATCTGGTCCATCCTTTTTTTGCTGTTTTAAAACTAATAGAATTATGATTGCTGGCCCCAAAGTGCTCCCCCGTGACACATCAGTCACCTGCCCTGCCTTATTTCCCAAGAATAGGTCAAGTTTTGCACCATCTTTTCTCAAGTACATCCACATACTGAATCAGAAAATTTTCTTGTACACACTTAACAAATTCTTCTCCATCTACACCTTTAACACTGTGGCAGTCCCAGTCCATGTTTGGAAAGTTAAAATCCCCTACCATAGCCACTTTATTGTTCTTACAGATAACTGAAATTTCCTTACAAATTTGTTTCTCCGTTTCCCACTGACTACTAGGGGATCTATAGTACAATCCCCATAAGGTGATCATCCCTTTTCTTCTCAGTTCCACCCAAATAATTTCCCTGGATGTATTTCCAGGAATATTCTCCCTATGCACAGCTGTAGTACTATCCCTTATCAAAAATGCCACACCCCTCCTCTCTAGCCTACCTTTATAGCCTTCCTGCAGCATTTGTATCCTGGAGCATTAAGCTGCCATTCCTGGGCCACATTTCTGTAATTGCTATGTTATCCCAGTCCCATGTTCCTAACCATGCCCTGAGTTCATATGCCTTCCCTGTTAGGCCTCTTGCATTGAAATAAATGCAGTTTAATTTATCAGTCTTATCGTTGTTCTTTTCGTCCCTGCCTGCCCTGACTGGCTTCTTTTTTCAACTGTACTGGTCTCTGATCTTTTTCCTCGCTATCTCCCTGGGTCCCATACCCCCAGCGTACTAATTTTAAATTCTCCCAAGCAGCTCTTGCAAATCTCTCTGCCAGTATATTAGTCCCCTTCCAATTCAGGTACAATCCATCCTCCTTGTACAGGTCGCTTCTCCCCCAGAATCTCCTCCTTCAGAATTTCAACCTTTTTCCTTCCTACGTTGATTCCAGTGTGTAGAATGACCTCCTGCTGGTCCCTGTCCCTTTTGAGCACATTCTGCACCCTCTGAGACATCCTTGATCCTGGCACCAAGGAGACGACACTCCATTGAATTTTTGCTGCTAGCCACAGAAGTGTCTCTGTGTCTAGGACTAGAGTCCCTTAACCTAATAATTTACTTGGAATCCAACGTACCCCTCGTTACATTACAGCCTGCCTTGATACCAGAAACTTAGCTGTTTGTGCTACATTCCCCTGAGAACCTATCCACACCCTACGATTTCCAAAACAACATATTTGTTTGAAATGGGGATAGCTACAGCAGACTCCTATACTACCTGCCTAGCTCACGTACCTTTCCTGGAGTTAACCAATCTGTGACTGTACCTGTGTCATTTCTCCCTTCCTATAACTGCTATCCATCCACACCCCCTTTGCTCTTGTAAATTCCTCATTGCCTCTATCTGTCACTCCAGTCGATCCATTTGATCTGATTAGGATTCGCAACCAATTGCTGATATGATCCTTAACACATTAACTCTCTCACAATTCCCACATTTGACAAAAAAAGTATATCACTCTACTCCGGGCCATTTTTACTCCTCCCAATCTGCAGACTCCAAAAATAGCATTGTCGTTTTGCTCTATAAAACACTGTTCCAAGCTAACTTAATACTTACGATTTATTTTTAAAATGTAATCAAGAGACCGATCTCACATATAATCAACAAAGAGCCCACTCTACACACTATTGTAAATTTACGGCAAAGCTGCACTTATCTGTTTCTGTGCTGTGATCTCTCCCAAAGAGAATCCTTCAAGATCAGTTGTGAATTTTGTTCTTTAAGTTTTCCTAGATGCGTTCTGATGTCCAGCAATACATGAATTCAAATAGCAAATTCCCTTATGTCAGTTAGCAATGTGGGTCATAATTATTTTTACCAGAAGATCAACAGTAGAAGACTCCTTTTTTGTGATTTTCTGTAAAATATTCTGAATTCTGTTCTTCACATTACTTTCTTTCATAGTTCTTTTTTTCTTTAGGGGCAACATTTTGTTTTTGTTTTATAACATTGATTCCCCACCATGTAAGAACAATATAGGCTTTAAAATCTGAGTTGCTTTTGTGGATCATTCATCCAATTAGATGTTTAACTACTTGATTCTATATTTTGTACAGGGGGAACCTAATCTACCACTTTGGCCTGGATTATTATTAACAATATTACAGATGAGAGCATAGTGTTGTCAACCAAGGGTTTCATAATGTCATATGCACTCATATTATCTCATTATATCAAGCACTTAACCTTTTTTTGGAATCCAATGGCCATAATCTTGAAGGTACATCATTTGATTCTCCATGATCATTACTACTTGAGCATTTTAAAATTCTGCCCAGTAGTTGATGTAATGATTTATGACCTTAAGAAAATTTAAGGTTGATATGACTATGAAGTGACAATCTCGTTGCTTTAACTTGAATTATTTGAACCTCTTCTATCTGAAGAAGAAACCACTGTTTCCAATGATTTTTTGGATGCATTTGAGTTTTTTAAAATTCTCTTCATTCCCTAACTGATTAAAAACAAAAGTAATCATTTACACTTCTCAAATCACCAACAAATAGTGAAAGAGAAAGGTTGAGTGTGATGCAGGATGAGGACAATGAGTTAAAGTAGGAACAAAAGTTTTAATAGACCCATGCGCAGATAAGCTAAATTGGCAGCTTTGTGCAGCTTGTACACTTACAGCTCTTTTTTTTTAACAAAAATTCTGCCTAACACAAGTATAAAAAAGACTTGTCAAAAATCAAGCTTTTATCTAGATATTGCTTTTAATGTGCAGTCCATCTTTAAATCTTTAACTGTTCTGTGTGTAGGGCACAGTTGGAGCAGGAGAAGCAAAAGCGGGAGATAATAGAGAAAGAAAAAGAACAAATGGAAAAGGAAACTAGAGATCTGATGCTGAAGCTGAAACTGTACGAAGATCAGACAAAGAAAGCTGAAAAGGGTAAGAGTAAAATCGTAATGTTCTCTTGTCCAGTCTCAAAATTAGCATGGTGAAAATTGAGTATTTTCTAGTTCTTAATTGGTTCTAAGGTTGTTGCTGTTCTGATATTTTTCACATGAAATGGAGGCGGTCGTCCTGTATTGTATACAGTGTTGAAAGATGTGATAACGTTAAAATCCAGACTCTAGAAAATAATTTTCCAATGGGTTTCAATTCGAAAACCGTAGTTTTAAACCTGAACGTGTCAGTGAACAGATGACTTAAGACCTCCTGGATGTTAATGGAAATTTGCTTCTATTTTGTAGCTTATTCAGGGGAAAAAAGCCATTAGATTAGCAGAAGCTAGGATTGGCAGGTATTTTTTCTTTAAATTAGTTGAGACTGAGTTTGTTCAAAGCAGTTATTGGGATTAAAGTTATCTCCAGGATGGGAGCATCAATTTGTGGCAACTTTGAGACCAGCAGTGGTTAGAGATCACATTGATTAGTCAAAGCTATGAAAGTCTGAGCTCTTATTTGAGAGTCAAAAGTCAGAACTGGAAAATAAATAGTTAAGTAAAATAGACAGAAAATGTCTTCAAGTTTTGATTAATTGTAAAATGGTGTTTGGGACTTTGTTGCCAGGAATCTGAAGTTTTATGTATATAGTTTGGTTTGTTTTGTTTCACTACTTTTCTCTTTCCTTTGCATAATAAACTTTTATTTATTGTTGAACCTTTTGTGTATGTTTCAGTGAAAGAAAATAGATCAGTTTTTAAGTTTACTTTTTAAATTTTACTGATTTCTTTGAAAGAGAATTTGTAATTCCATGCCTTGAATTCACCATTTGGTACTCTTATATATCAGTAATGTAACAATCCTGTAATTATTGTGCATTTAATGATTTCACTCCACGCTTTTCTCATTTCTCCATGTAACCTTGCCATTTAATCCAGGGATAAGGGAAAAAGGTTTATTCTTATGAACCTTTTCTTGCATTCTCCCTAAAACTAAAATGTGGTGCTGAGAACTGGATGCAAAGTTCCCTTTTTGAGGCCAAACCTGTTTTATACAAATTGATCAGAAGTTCTTTTGTTCCTTTGCATCCCTGTCTAAAACGCCCAGGATTCTATATGCTTTATTAGCTGTACACTATATTCAGCTTTCTGTTCTTATACAAAATATGATTTGCCTGCATAGCATGCAAAACAATGCTTTTCACTATATCTTCATACATGTGGTGATAAAATATAGTCTCTCAACCTGCCCTGTCCGTTTCAGTGATTTTATGCGCATATGCACTTTTATGCATATCCTGTATCTTTTAGTATTGTATTAAGTTTACATTTTGCCCCTGCTGCTACTAGCCAAATGAATCACTTCACATCTCTTACATTAAACTTCATTGACCTATTTTTGTTCCATCAGTCTTTTTAATGTTTCGTGATATTCTCCCCTTAGTGCACAGTGCTTCCAGTTCCATGCCATGATAGATTTTGAAATTGTATCATGTACACCCAAATCTGAAACCCAATTTGGGCCACCTCCTTCCAGTTCAACAAAAAAGGGAGCATTCACCTGTCACTTTGCTGGCACTTGGCCATTTTTGTACCAAGTTTGCTTCCAAACCCTATAATCTAAAGCTGTGATGTTGTGTACGTACATATTTGATGTGTGCCACTCATATTAGATGTGTTGTGGATGACCATATAGTCGACATCAATTGTATTACACACATTTACCATTTCTATTGCCTGATCAAAAACTAATGTGAATTAGTTAAAATACTATTAGGACATCTTTCATCCATGCTGGCTTTCCTTTAATTATTTGGCCAGGTTATTGATTCTAAAGATTTCTCGTCAGTCAAGGTGCATAAGGCGAGAAAATTGGATTAGGAAATTTGAAGTGGTTGTTTTTGACTGATGTGGATGCAATGGGCCAAAGAAACTTAACTCTTAGACTCTAAGCAAGATTAAACTGACTAGTCTGTAGGTGCTGGATTTACTCATAGAATCCCTACAGAATGGAAACAGGCCATTTGGCCCAACAATTCCACCTCGACCCTTTGAAGAGTAACCCACCCAGACCCATTCCCCTCCCATAATTATTTGACATTTACCCCTGACTAATGTACTGAACTTATACGTTCTGGAACACTATGGGTAGTTTAGCATTGCCAATTCACCTAAACTGCACATCTTTATTTTATGGAAGGAAGCCAGAGCACCCGGAGGAAACGCACACAGTAACAACGAGAATATGCAAATTCCACACAGCCGTCCGAGGCTAGAATCGAATCCAGGTCTCTAGTGCTGTGAGGCAGCAGTGCTAACCACTGAGCCATTGTGCTGCCCAAACTACACAGCCTTTTCTCAAATCAGGGTACCACATTTGCGATTCTGTCATCTTCTAGAATGACTTAGAGACTGAAAATTAAAAAATAATAGCCACTGCCTCGATGTTAATGTCCACCTTCCTTCAGTATATTTTGTTCATCTCATCTTGTCCTGGCCTCATTGTATTTAAAAGTTATCAAATACTACTTATCAATTTACGCCCAACCATTATCTCAAATTACTCTTCTTTTGTAATGAATTGAGCAGTATTTTGTACCTTGGTTAAAGATAGATGCAAAGTATTGATTTAGCATCTCCCATTATACGACTTGCCTTCATCTGTTAGGGACCTAACAGGTTAGTTAGTTTGTCTCCTTATTTTTCTACAACCTTTTTCATAAAGTGTGCCAAATAGAAATAACTTCTTTATGGTAGTTGCCAGTCTCTTGTCATCTTGTCTAATTCACTTTTTTGTTTTTGTGATTTTCCACTTCCATTTCTGAGAATCCAGTTGAATGTAGGTTCAACTATTCGCATAAAAAAACTATGCTATGCACCCTCTTTCTGCATCCTTATCTGTCTCTGTTGTCAATCAGGGTGACTCTGATGGAATGTATTTTAACTGTGCTCTGTCATCTTTAAAGGCAATCTGTTTTTCACTTGCCATTTTGCTTGTTGTTCTTTGTTTCTAATTTATCTAGCAATCCTTTCTCTCTCTGTTGAAACTGACATTTCCATCCTTCCCACAGCCCTCTTCATTCATTCTCGCATGCTTGTTCTTCTTCCCATACTCCTCACCCCAGGGGAAAAAACGTTAATTATTGTACTGTGGCTTGGTTTTAATTTTCTATCACTTGTTCCACTCTGGCCTTCCTCATTCCCAAGAATCAGATCCAGGAATGCCTCCTTTGCTGGACTGTTTTTAAAAAATGTTGTTCAACTTTTCTGCTGTTTACACTATTCCTGTTTTGGGCTATATTAGGATAACTGCAACCACTCTAATTCTTCCACTTCCCTGTAATTTTCTTCCAAATTTGTTCCTCCACAAGCTGGTAGCTTATTTGCTGCACACAACAATGTAAGAGTATCTCTCCATTTTCTTGGCTTCAACCAACTAGCCTCTTCACCCCTCTGGGACAGTCATTTTCTTCAGCACCCTCTTTATTTTACTTAATTAATATTGCTGACAGCTTTTCCTTTCCTATATTTTCTGAACACTTGCACCAGAAATATTTAATATATAGTTCTGTTTTGTTGTCCCAAGTCTCCATTATTGCCACCATATTTTCATTCCTGATAGAGGGATGATTCTCCCGCTTCTTGAGTGCTGCCTGACTGGTGTTGGAAAAGCACAGCCACACTTTTCGACTTTGACCTCCAGTTTCTGCATATTTTTACATGGCAACTCTGGATTTGCAGCAAATTAGATATGTTGTCATAGTAGGATTTGCAGCAATTGATTGCACTTTTTAAAAAAAAATTTACTTTGGACGCTAGACTTGGCTGAGCAGACGCAGCGGGCATTTCAACTGGAACAAGAGAGGAAAAGAGCGCAATCCGAGGCTGAACGTCTAGAAGCTGAACGTCTAGAAGTTCTTCAAGCAAAAGAAGAGTTGCAGAGACAGGCTGAGGAACAAATGAAAAGCCAGGAGCAATTGGTAAGAGCTGGTTTGCTCTAACTGAAGCAATATGGCTTCTCACAAAGTTTGCGCAGTTCTTTATTTAATGACACTTGTGTTCCAATTGTTCCTGCTTTCTGTCTACTATGATGGCAGATAGGCCTTTCCACGGCACTAAACTTGTTTGTGTGTGAATTGAAAGTACTGGTGAACTGGTGTCAAGTAAATAGCCTTTACGCAAGTCAAAGAATTGGATTTAAAAGCTTACTTATTTTTGTATGAAGAATATCTTACATTTTAGTCCTAGTCATGCAACATAGATAACAGACCCTTCGGTCCAATGAGTCTATGCTATGCTCCCAAGCTACACTAATCCTACTTCCCTGTTTTTGGCTGTATCCCTTCAAACCTTTCCTATTCCTGAATTTTATCTAAATACCTTTTAAACATTGTAACTAAACCTGTATCCACCAGTTTCTCTGACAGTTCATTTCCACAAACTAATCACCTTTTTTTTTCTTAAAAAAAGTTCCTCCTCATATCCTTTTCTTTTAAACCTTTCCTCCTCTTGCTTTTTTTAAAAAAAAATGTGCCTTAGTTTGGAGCTCCACCCCACTGTAGGGAGAAGACCCTTGTTAATCACATTTTGTGATGTTGCTTAAGATTTATGTACCTCAAGCTCATCCCTCAACTTCCTATACATTCCTGTAGAAAAGGTTCTAACTTTTCCAGTCTATTTCTATTTATCAAGCCCTACATTCCTGGCAACATCCTGCTAAATCTTTTGAGCCATTTCCAATTTAATAATATCGTTCCTATAACAGAGCAACTTGAACAGCATGCAGTACTTTAGAAGAGGTCATACCAGTATAACCTCAATGCGTCCCAACTACTTTACTCCAAGTTGAAAACTGTCCTGCTGGAAAAGCACAGGAGGTCAGACAGCATCAGAAGAGTAGGAGAGTCAGTGTTTTGGGCATAAGCCCTTCAGGAATGTGAAGGGGAGTAGGGATAAGATAGCGGAGAAAGTAAATGTGGGGGGTGATTATCTTGGAGGAGAGGGTGGAGTGGGTAGGTGGGAAGGAAGATGTACAAGTCAAGAGGAGGGTTGGATCTGGGACAGGGTGGGGAGAGGAGATGAGGTAACTGTTGCTGTGTAGTTGGAGGATCCCCAAGGCTGAAGATGAGTTATTCCTCCTCCAGTCGTCACTTGGCTTGCATTTGGTAGTGGAGGCAGCGTATCCTTGGCAGAGTGGGAGGGGGAGTTGATGTGGTCAGCCACAGGGTGGTGGGATTGTTTGGTGTCCCAGAGACGTTCCCTGAAAAGTTCAGTGAGTCGGCGTCCTGAGTCCCGAATGTAGAGGAGACCACATCAAGACTACCTCGTGGGAGCAAGTGGAGGTATTTGGATGTGCTGGGAAATCTCTGCCAGATGTGGAGGGTTCCTTTTGGGGCCTTGGACCGAGGTGAAGGCAGAGGTGTTGATGCAGGTTTTGCACCTCTTGGAGTGGCAATGGAAGACCGCAGGAGTGGAGGGTGGGTTGGTGGGCAGCATAGATCTTATGAGGGAGTCACGAGGGGAATAGCGCCTCTTGAATTCAGGTAGGGGTGGGAAGAGAAATATATCTCTCCGGGTGCGGTCTAATTGTAGGTGGTGGAAATTGGCAAAGGATAATGTGCTGATTCTGGAGATTATGGGGTGGAAGGTGAAGACCAGGGGTGTTCAATCCTTTTTGTGGTTAGAGGGTTACAGTTCATGGGAGGAAGTGGAGGAGATGCATTGGAGGACATTGTTGATCACATGGAAGGAAAAATTGCAGTCCTTGAAGTAGGAATCTGCCCTGGGATGGCTTGGAGTGAAATTGTGCCTCCTGGCAGAGGCAGAAGAATTTGGATTAAGGGATAGTGTTTCTACAGGAGGGGGAGGTGGGAGGAGGTGTAGTCCAGGTAGCTGTGGGAGTCAGTGGGTTTGAAGTAGATGTCGGCTGCTATAGATGCAGACTCTGGTCGTGGGGGGTGGAGACTCTGGTGTGGGGGGGGGGGGGGGGGGGTGTGATGGTGGTGTCTGAGGTGGGTAAGGTGAACTTGAGGCCAGGGTGAAAGGTATTTGTGAACTTTCAATGTTTAACTACCTTGTGGGAGAATGAGGTGACGCCGATACAGTCATCAATGTAGCAGAGGGAAAGGTGGGATAGTGCCAGTGTAACTGTGGAAAATGGACATGTATTTGATGAAGAAGCAAGCTCGGTTGGGGTCCTTGCCTATTCCCTTTGGTCTGAATGGAGTGGGAGGATTTCAAGGAGACGTTGTGGGAGAATTTTGGGAGGTGAGATGGTGGTCGAAGGGTCAGTAGAAGGAAGTGCCTATAAGTTGGTGCCTCCCCTCCCATGGCCAGACCATTTGCAATCTCATCACCTAAGGGGATCTCCCATTCACAGCCTCCAACCTCCATAGTCCCAGAAACCTGCACTGCAAGGTTCTACTTATTTTTTAATCCAGAATTCACCAGCCTGGCTGCCCTGCTGTTCCTGCCCCACTGAAATTAACTCTTGACACCATCCTGTACCCATTTCATCCAGGAACTCTCCTCATTCAGGACACCACACATGCTCTCCACTTCCATGAGTTTTGTTTCTCCAGCCTTATCTTCACCCTGGACATCCATCGAACATAGAACATAGAACTCACGATGTTGTGCCGAACTTCTAACCTAGATTAAGCACCCATCCATGTACCCATCCAAATGCCGCTTAAAGGTCGCCAATGAATCTGACTCTACCACTCCCACGGGCAGCGCATTCCATGCCCCCACCACTCTCTGGGTAAAGAACCCACCCCTGACATCTCCCCTATACCTTCCACCCTTCACCTTAAATTTATGTCCTCTTGTAACACTCTGTTGTACCCGGGGGAAAAAGTTTCTGACTGTCTACTCTATCTATTCCTCTGATCATCTTATAAACCTCTATCAAGTCACCCCTCATCCTTCGCCGTTCCAACGAGAAAAGGCCGAGAACTCTCAACCTATCCTCGTACGACCTACTCTCCATTCCAGGCAACATCCTGGTAAATCTCCTCTGCACCCTCTCCAAAGCTTCCCGCCTCAAGCGACTAACTGTGTGGAGTTTGCACGTTCTCCCCGTGTCTGCGTGGGTTTCCTCCGGGTGCTCCGGTTTCCTCCCACACTCCAAAGATGTGCTGGTCAGGTGAATTGGCCATGCTAAATTGCCCGTAGTGTTAGGTAAGGGGTAAATGTAGGGGTATGGGTGGGTTGCGCTTCGGCAGGTCGGTGTGGACCTGTTGGGCCGAACGGCCTGTTTCCACACTGTAATCTAATCTAATCTAATCTTTCCTAAAGTGAGGCGACCAGAACTGCACACAGTACTCCAACTGTGGCCTAACCAAAGTCCTGTACAGCTGCAACATCACTTCACGACTCTTGAATTCAATCCCTCTGCTAATGAACGATAATACTCCATAGGCCTTCTTACAAGCTCTATCCACCTGAGTGGCAACTTTCAAAGATCTATGAACATAGACCCCAAGATCCCTCTGTTCCTCCACCTGACTAAGAACCCTACCATTAACCCTGTATTCCGCATTCTTATTTGTTCTTCCAAAATGGACAACCTCACACTTGGCAGGGTTGAGCTCCATCTGCCACTCCTCAGCCCAGCTCTGCAACATATCGAAGTCCCTTTGCAAACGACAAATGTCCTCCCCACTGTCCACAACTCCACCTATCTTCGTATCATCTGCAAATTTACTGACCCACCCTTCGACTCCCTCATCTAAGTCATTAATAAAAATTACAAACAGCAGAGGACCCAGAACTGATCCCTGCGGAACTCCACTTGTAACTGGGCTCCAGGCTGAATATTTACCATCTACCACCACTCTCTGCCTTTGACCGGTTAGCCAGTTTTCTATCCAATTGGCCAAATTTCCCTCTATCCCATGCCTCCTGACTTTCCACATAAGCCTACCATGGGGAACCGTATCAAATGCCTTACTAAAATCCATGTACACTACATCCACTGCTCTACCCTCATCCACATGCTTGGTCACCTCCTCGAAAAATTCAATGAGGCTTGTAAGGCAAGACCGACCCTTCACAAATCCGTGCTGGCTGTCCCTAATCAAGCAGTGTCTTTCCAGATACTCATAAATCCTATCCCTCAGTACCCTTTCCATTACTTTGCCTACCACAGAAGTAAGACTAACTGGCCTGTAATTCCCGGGGTTATCCCTATTCCCTTTTTTGAACAGGGGCACAACATTCTCTACTCTCCAGTCCCCTGGTACCACCCCAGTTGCCAGTGAAGACGAGAAGATCATTGCCAATGGTACTGCAATTTCCTCTCTCGCTTCCCACATAATCATAGGATATATCCCGTCAGGCCCGGGGGACTTGTCTATCCTCAAGTTGTTCAAAATGTCCAACACATCTTCCTTCCTAACAAGTATCTCTTCTAGCTTAACAGTCCGTTTCACACACTCCTCTTCAACAATACGGTCCCTCTCGTTCGTAAATACTGAAGAGAAGTACTTGTTCAAGACCTCTCCGATCTCTTCCGACTCAATACACAGTCTCCCACTACTGTCCTTGATCGGACCTACCCTCGTTCTCGTCATTCTCAGGTTTCTCACATACGCATAAAATGCCTTGGGGTTATCCTTGATCCTATCCGCCAAGGATTTTTCATGCCCTCTCTTAGCTCTCCTAATCCCTTTCTTCAGGTCCCTTCTGGCTATCCTGTATCCCTCCACTGCTCTGTCTGAACCCTGTTTCCTCAACCTTATGTAAGCATCCTTCTTCCTCTTTACTAGACATTCAACCTCCCTCGTCAACCAAGGCTCCTTCACACGACCATTTCTTTCCTGCCTGATGGGTACATACATATCAAGGACACGTCGTATCTGCTCCTTGAAAAAGTTCCACATTTCCACCACATCCTTCCCTGACAGCCTATGCTCCCAACGTAGCTCCTCAAATCCTGTCTTACAGCATCGTAATTTCCCTTTCCCCAATTGTAAAATCTACCTTGTTGTGTGCACCTATCTCTCTCCAGTCCCTATACATGTCCATCCACTGTGATGAAGGCCTCCAAGCCCTCTGTTTCTTCCTCTCCTGCTGATCCAGCCAGTACCCCTCCATCTTGATTGGTGGAACTAGTCCTCACCCTCGACAACTACTACTTTTGCTTTTTGTTCTTCAATACAAAGTTGTTAATGTATTCCTCCCAAAACTGCACGAAATTTCATGTCTGCCTCTATTCTCTCTAATGTAGAGTTAGAGATGTACATGGGAACAGACCTTTCAGTCCAACTTGTCCATGCCCACCAGATATCCTAAATAAATCTCCTCTCATTTGCCAGTTTTTGGCCCATATCCACTCCAACCCTTCCTCTTTCAATGTTGTAATTGTACCAGCCTCCTCCACTTCTGGCAGTTCATTCCATACACATGTCACCTTCTGTGTGGAAAAAGTTGCCCCGTAGGACCCTTTTTTTAAAAAAAATCTCTCCCCCTCATCTTTTAAACTTATGACCTCCTAGTTTTGAAATCTATCCTGCATAAGCCATGTTGACTATCCTTAATCAGTCCTTCTGCTTCACATTGACCATAGTGTTAGGTGTGTCCATTTAAGACCAATGATATCTACTTGTCCCTGTATGGTAGCACCTACTTCAACCTTCACTCAAGCTGCTTTTTTAATGTATCCCTTGTAAATTTTTTCCTTAACTACTTGTTCATTTCCAACCCATATTTCTGAATTTTACTTGTTCCATGATGTTTTGCATCTCTTCTGACTTTTGCCAGTAGCATTTTATCGTCAGTGTATTACAAGCTCACTTTCTTGCCCAATTGTTTACTCCAAGAATTACATCTAATTCTCTGAATATTCCTTCTGTGTAGAGGTTGATTTGGAAACAGTGCACAGCCTTGTTTTATTTATCTTTTCCCTTGAAACATTATCCAATTATCTATCTTGCCTGATGATCAAAACTTCGACCCAACAGAAACTTTGGATAATCTCACATATATGGCTTTAAGTTCTGAACTCACTGCACGGTCCATCATTTTAGATAGTTTAGCAAATAATGAATGTATCCCTCTGGTATATATTTGTCACATGTTTCTATTCTAACATCTAAATTTGTTTTTACACAAACTTTTAGATGTTTAACTATACTTTTCCCATACTCATCATTTCAAAGCAGACTTCACATCTGTCTTGTTTAGTCCTTCAATTGTCTGTATATCTTAAGAACTGCTTCTATTTGACTAGAGGGGATTAACAGTAGAGTAAAATATTATTTGAAAAGAACAGCAAAAATGTAACTCACTAATTTTGTTCCAGCTCTAATACCATTTCTCATGTTCTACCATTTCTCTTTACCCTGCCTATATACATTTTTAATTTTAATTCCATCATAATCCTAGATGTTTCTCTTCTGATTACTTTAAAGATAAAGTACAATGAGCTCAGATAATTAGAATCTAGAAACTAAACTAGATTCTTTAAATCCTTTTTTTTTCTTCTATACCCATTAAACTTGCACTGAAGCTCAAGTCAAAATTGGAAGATTTATAAATTGGTCTGAGTGCTCTGAATATTATTTTAAGAGTTTATGCCTTTATCTTTCCAACTATCCTTAGTTGCAAACTTCCAATTCAGCTGGTATCTCCAGAATCTTAGACACTACTGCTACACCACATGAACCCTCTACATCCCCATTTTTTAGAATCTAAAACTTAACTACTTAAATGTAGAGCCACCCCAATAACTGACGTTTTAAATTATCTTTTGAGGCAGCCTGATCACATGGTCACTTTAGAACCCAGGTGCTTAACAATAACTCCCCTTTCAGAGGGTGTTTTTTTTTTTTTGAAGAAACATCTTGAGACATCTTATGTCTCAAGATAAAATATAGTTTTCCCCAAAATTAGTTGGCCATATCAGAGACAAACTCTATAGCTGGTTTGAGGAAAGGAAAAAGCCGTTGAATGAAAAGCCCAGCTGTACTGGTCCAAACAAAAAATGTTTTAGATTGACCTATTATATAAGTAATTAAAGGAATATTTTTTGTAAGCGTTCCTTTTACAAGGTGTCAGAATTGATTAAAGCATAATATTTGCACAAAGCTTTTCACCAATTATGTTTCAATTCCCAGAAGGGAAAGGATAGTTTTTAAATTTTTAATTTTTATTTCTATTCTAAGGCATCAGAGTTATCAGAATATACAGCCAAGATTGAAGAACTAGAAGATGCCAAAAGAGTGAAAGAGGAAGAGGCATTCGAATGGAAGGAACGGGTGAAGAGCTATTATTTGATATCTTGTATTTATGTGGAAATAAGGAAGCAGTTGTTTCAATCTGACTTTGTCAAATCCATGGAATTAGCTAATTATAATAATTGTATTTTAAGGTCCTTTTTTTTTTAAAAATATGCTATGTATTTGTGACCCTCTGCCGCTACTTGACATTTCATTATAGTGATGACTTTCTAGGATGATTAAGAAAGCGCACAGAACATGACCCCCCCCAACCTCCAGTTGTTGAATATAGTGTTTGTGGGCTGCGTAGCCCTTGCATAAATTATACTGAAGTGCCACTGATTATGTGAGCCTGACATACTTGAAAGTGATATGCCTGGGTAAAGAGTTGATCCAGAAGTGAAACTCCATTGGTCCCTGTGGAACATCACTAGTTACAGCCCTCATTCCACACCACTACCCTCTGTCTCCTATGACTAAGCCAGTTTAGTATCCATCTTGCCAGCTCGCCCTGATATCACGGGTACCCCTCACCTTTCATGCTAGTCTGCTGTGTGGGACCTTGTCAAAGCTTTTATTGAAGTCCATGTAGATATCAACCACTTTTCCTTCATCAGTCATCATCACCTCTTCAAAACTCAATCAGATTAGTGTGGCACCACCTCCCCTGCACAAAACCATATTGTTTATCGCCATTTGCTTCTAAATGTTTATAGATCCTGTCCCTGAGAATATTTTCCAATAACTTCCCTATTACTGACGTGAGGCTCACAGGCCTCCATTTCCTAGATTATTCCTGTTACCCTAATTAGACAATAGGACAAGATTAGCTATTTTTCAATCCTTTCTTACATCATCTGTTTACTTAAACTGGCAAGCAAATTCTTGAATGATAAAATATTGCAGCTTTCTCACTTGGAGTAATTCTATAATGAGAGAACACCTCTGAAAGCTAATGTAAACAGTGTACACACAAGTATCTTTTTTCTTTTTGTTCTGCTATTTCCAATATTGTTTTGGTACAAATTTCACTTATGGCTTGAATTGCTCCTTCTGCCATATCTTGCACATTTGCAAGTTGTGGAAGGAGGGCAATTTGTAGAGAGCAGAATTGTATTTCGTTACAATGCTAGAAAATTGCTTGAGAATTCAATGACTTGGAGGGATGCAGCTGTGAAAATTGTGGATTTCCTGGTCTGAAGGTGCAAACCTTGTATCATTTTACCCACAATGTTCTCTCCACCTAATAATAACATTTTAGGGCCCTTCCAACCAGGATTGTTTCTTGAGCTTTGACATGTAGGCACAGTGGTTCAACAAAACAGGAATTAATGTGTTCTGCTTGTCGTAATTGAATCCAGCACTTGCAAACATTTTGCTAT
Organism: Chiloscyllium punctatum; assembly: GCF_047496795.1. Classification (NCBI taxonomy): domain Eukaryota; kingdom Metazoa; phylum Chordata; class Chondrichthyes; order Orectolobiformes; family Hemiscylliidae; genus Chiloscyllium; species Chiloscyllium punctatum. Next base: position 77,932,903 of record NC_092749.1, read on the forward strand.
GTTTGTACATTATTCATTTCAGGCAAGAATGGTCCAGGGTGATTTGGACAAAACAAAGGAAGAACTGCACATGGTATTATCTGCCCCTGCACCACCCCCACCTCCACCCCCACCTCCAATCTACGATCACCTGGAAGAGAATGAACATGATGATGCTGAAGAGAATAATTCCACTTACAGTGCTGACCTTGCAACTGAAGGCATCTTGGATCACAGAAATGAAGAAGAGCGAGTGACCGAAGTAGAGAAAAATGAACGAGTGCAACAGCAACTGATAGTAAGGAGCTGTATTGTCTGTGGTGGATAATACCATAAATATCATAAATGGAAATGCATTTAGAATCATAAGATTCCTACAGTATGGAGACAGGCAATTTGGCCCATTGAGTCTGCACTGCCCCTCAAAGGGCATTCCACCCAGCTCCCCCACACCACCTTCACCCACCCACTTCCCATGGCTAATCCAACTATCCTGCACATCCCTGAACACTGTGGGCTGTTTAGTGTGGGGTTTAGATCAGAGTAGTGCTGAAAAAACAAAGCAGGTCAGGCAGCATCAGAGGAACAGGAAAATCGATGTTTCGGACAAAAGCCCTTCATTGGGAATAGAGTAGGGAGCCTCCAGAGTGGAGAGAGAAATGGGGGTTGGGGCTGGGGTGAAGGTAGCAAAGAGTACAATAGGTGAATGGGGGTGGGGATGGAGGTGATAGGTCAGAGGGGAGGGTGGAGCGGAGAGGTGGGAAGGGAGATTGGCAGGTAGGACAGGTCATGAGGACAGTGCTGAGCTGGAAGGTTGGAACTGGGGTAAGGTGGGGTGGGAAAATGAGGAAACTGAAGTCCACATTGCCCTGGGGTTGAAGTGTTCCAAGGTGGAAGATGAGGCGTTCTTCCTCCAGGTGTCAGGTGGTGAGGGACTGGCAGTGGAGGAGGCCCAGGACCTGCATGTCCTCAGCGGAGGGGGAGGGGGAGTTGAATGTTGAGCCATGGGGCGGTGGGGTTGACTGGCGTGAGTGTCCCAGACATGTTCCCTGAAGCACTCTGTGAGGAGGCCACATCGGGAGCAACAGATACAATAATTGCATTGGTGGATGTGCAGGTGAAACTTTGGATGTGGAAGGCTCCTTTGGGGCCTTGGATGGAGGTGAGGGAGGAGGTGTGGGCGCAGGTTTTGCAATTCCTGCGGTGGCAGGGGAAGGTACCAGGATTGGAGGGTGGGTTGTAGGGGGGCATGGACCTGATCAGGTCCACCTGACCCAGGAGGACCAGTCCCACCACAGAACACACCAGATGGCCACCTTCATTAGAGATCGTAATTTCCCTTCCCTTCCCAGACACCCTCCAACGCATCTCATCCACATCTCACACACCTCTGCCCTCTAACCCCACCCCTTCAACCATAACAAGGACAGAACCCCCCCCCCCCCCCCCCCCCCGGTCCTCACTTTCCACCCTACCAACCTTCACATAAACTGCATCATCTGGCATTTCTGTCCCCTCCAAACGGACCCCACTACCAGAGATATTTCCCTCCCGCCCCTTTCCGCAAAGACCATTACCACCGTATACTCTTTGCTACCTTCTCCCACCCTCCTCTCTGACCTATCACGTCCATCCCCACCCCCGTTCACCTATTGTACTTTTTGCTAACTTCTCCTTAGCGCCTCTATTCCTGATGACGGGCTTTTGACCGGAAAGTCGATTTTCCTGCTAGTCGGATACTGCCTGACCTGCTATGCATTTCCAGCACCACACTGATCTAAACTCTGGTTTCCAGCATCTGCAATCCTCACTTTTGCCTAGCAATTTAGTGTGGCCAATTCACCTAACCTTGCACATCTTTAGACTTTGGGAGGAAACCAGAGCACCCAAAGGAAATCCACTCAGACGTGGGGCATTTATGCAAACTCCACATAGACTGTTGCCTCAGAGTGGAACTGAACCCAAATCCCTGCTGCTGTGAGGTAGTAGTGCTAACCACTGAGCTACCATGCCACCCTTTGGGTTGAACATCATTAACTAGTCAAATATCTAGTCAGGAATTGCTCTGTGTAGTGTTTCTTTCTCTCTTCATTCTCTTGTGGGAGAATATGGCTGGCCAGCATTTATTGCCTATCACTAGTGGGCCTTGAGAAAGTGGTGGTGAGCTTCTGCCTTCAATTGCTGCAGTTTCTATTCTGTAGATAGATCCAAAATGCCATCAGGAAGGAATTTGGATTTTGATCCAGCAACATGGTGAGTTGCTTGGAGGGGAATCTATAGATAGTGTCGGGATGTATGTGCTGTCCTTTCCTTTGAGATGGAAGTGTTAGAAGGTTTGGAATGTGCTGTCATAAGATCATTGGTGAGTTTCTGCAATGCATTTTTTTTTTAAAAGTACACCTTTACATAGTACACGTTGCAATTGAGCATCAGTGGTGGAGACAGTGAATATGTCATTTGACCAGACTGCTTTGCTTTGTCCTGGATGGTGTCCAGCTTCTTGAGTTCTGGAGCTGCACCCATCCAGGCAAGTGGGGGAGCATTCTGTCAGAACTCCTGTGTGTCTTGTAGATGGACAGATTTTGGGGAGTCAGCAATTGAGTTTTTTTTTTTTCTGTAGTATTCCTAGGCTCTGACCTGCTCTTAAAACCACTATTTTATATGGTGTGCCCATTTGAGTTTCTGCTCATTGGTAACCCTTAGGATGTTGATTTTAATATGGGTTCCAGTGTTGCTAACACTATTGAATAATATCTGGGGGCCATGGTTAGATAGTCATTGCCTTGCAGTTGTGTGGTGTGAATGTTACTAGCCACTTCTTAGCCCTTGTACTGCTCAACTGTGGAAATTTTATAGCAAACTGATAAGCATAGAATGAGCCTCGGTGAGGGAGAAATTCCAGTTTCATTTTTGGTACCTTTATCGCTTTCATGAATCTAACCCAAATAGATTTCTTGACATACAAATTGGTGAAAGGGGAAAAAAAACTCTCCATTCTATGGTACATCTGGGACATACTAGTTTAGCTGCTTTAATAGGCATTGAATTGTCTGGGAAAGTCTCTAATCTGGAGCAACTTTGTTCTGGGCTTTGAAAGTGAAAGGTGGGATCTTAAAATACTAAATAGGATCAATAGATGAACAATTCAGATTGAATAACATTCAGATAAAAGGAATTTAAGATCATTCAGAAACCTTTTTTGAATACGGTGAACTGTGAACATGAAACTGAGAGAAACTAGTTTGGGTAAGACCATTTTTAGGGATCGAATGCATTGCTTAATTTTGAGTTTTATTTGCCATGTTCTCCTTGAGGGAACTTGACGTGATTTTTTTTTTTCTCTTCCCACCCCACCCCCAAAAGCTTTTGAGCAGTGAGCTTGCACAAGCCAGAGATGAGAGCAAGAAAACGTCCAATGACATAATTCACATGGAAAATGTCCGGAAAGGTCAAGACAAATATAAGACGCTTCGCCAGATCCGGCGAGGCAATACCAAGCAGAGGGTGGATGAGTTTGAATCAATGTAAAATTTCACTGACAGCAGTACCTTTTGCTTGTACAGGATGATAATCTATTTGAAGTATTTACTTTTCCTGGTGATCACTGGAGAAAACAGCTTGGATTATTTAGTAACGAGATTGTTGGCCACAACCTGAAATTTTTTCTCAAACTGGTTCTGCTATATTTCCATTTTTATAAAATTTTTGAATGGTTTCTGTTTTGAGTTTCTTCCATTTTTGCACCATGAAATGGATAATTGGTCACATCCTGTAAACATTTGAAATGTTTACAGATTGAAATGTGCTGCAGTACAAAAATAGTTTGCTTTGGGTGCCAAATGTAGTTAACAAGCAAGTATTGTTTTGGATAGGGAAGGAAATTAACTTATGTCCAAATGTTATAGATGAAATGATGAATGTTGTGAATTAGAGAACAGAATTTTCACTGGAAGCAAGTTGTTTTATTTCATCACTTGAATGCAGTGCCACAAGCCCATGATCGCTCAGGTGAAAAGATGATTTTGAATAGTATTTGCCACTCTGCAGATGAGGATTCCTATTATACCTTCCAAATAATAATGGACACATGGCCATAATGTGACTATACTGAAATGATCAATGGTAGATACATAATTTAAACACTTTAGATGCTATCACCTTTCTCTGCAGATGCAGATTATAAACTTAGGTTTTAACGTAATATCACAACTTATCAATAACATTGGTGGGGAAATGTTCCTGCTTTGTGTATTTTTGCTCTTCAAAAATTTGGGCTTCAACACTTGGAAGATGTAAACATTAAATGAATAACAATAAATGGTAGTTCTGTGACATTTTATAGAACTGAATCTGTTTCTAAATATTTTAGGCCAAATGGGTAATAGAGCATGTTTGTAAAAATTCAATAACAAGAGGAAAATCTAATGTTTTATTTAATCTGGACAACTAATAAAGACAATTACTGTAGCTAAATATGCCAACCTTTTTACATTTTGAGAATTCATATGTAAAGGTTTGTAATTCAGTATTGTTGTATGTTCTCCATATCTTTGAATTGAAATTGTTGTACTATATTATCACTATACTTTCATAATAGTGTACTTATCAGAATGATAACTGTGTTCCTCTGATCTGTACTTTGGGTGTCCTGCACTTTGTACTAGTAACTCTCCTACTAAATGTTCTTAACAATGTTGAATTGCATCTAATAAAGATTTTGGCAATGATTTGGACTTCGGGCATTTATACACAGCCTTGCTTCTGTCAGTTATCCACTTGTGTTCTGAATAAATGTGCACATTCTTAATATTGGCATATTCCACACCACACTCGTTTTAGTTTTTCAGGCTGAAGGCAGGCAAATCGCAGTTTCGCGATATGGCCAACGTTTTTTAAACTCGTGAGCCTCCTCAATGTTGTGGAATAGTGTAGCGATAGCCATTCTGTAACTGAAAGACTACTGCAAAGTTTCTGCATTTGTCTCCATAAGCGGACTAAAATGAACATGCAGTTGCATCTTTGTGCTGACTTGCTTGTTACAAAGGGTTAGGCCAGATAGAGATATTGCATCAATATTACTTTGAATGTTAGCTTGGGTGAGATTCCTGTGGTGATTCATTTGAGTTTATAGTGTGATTAGCTGAGTCCTGCAGATTAGCAAGTTTGATTATTTCTTGCCAACACTCTTGTGCCCTCCACTGATATGAAAATGAATCATTTGTAAAGAAATGACTTGTGCTGTAAAATGGTTTAATAATTAGCATGCATTTTTGGATGAATGACAGTTGTAGAAATGACAGTCGCAGAAATTGGCAAAAAATGCTCTTTAGAAAGGTAAACATTGGCGAGGGTTTAAAGAAAGGGTTAGTTATGATAAAGTGAATTGGAATGCAAATATTTAGTATCCCTAGAGATTGGCTTGGAAACTCCCTAATATTGGTACCTGTATGGCAAAGGAAACATGGGCCAGTCACCATGCAATCTTTTGTGGACGATATTTCTAGATGAGTTTATGGGAAGTTTTTGATTCTTTATTTTAGTCAGGATGTCCTGGGTACTCTGACATATATTATAAACTGAATTCTGCGTTTCAGCATTCCACTACAGAGGAACCTCAATTACCCAGCATTCGATTATCCAAATATCTGATTTATCTGGCAAGAACATCAGGTCCTAATGCTTGGCTAGTTATCCAGCATTCGATTAACTGGAAAAAAAATACTTCTCGCCCATGTCCTTCAGATAATTGAGGTTCCTCTGAATTCCTTAAGCAATTGTAAAATGTGGAACCATCATGTCTAGTTAGTATTCCAAATGCATACATAAGCTGTGGAGTGGCGGATTTGCTTTAATGCCCTGGTTTTGAAGAATTGTCACTGGATTTGCAGTTCTTTTTGTTATGAGTGATGTCAATTTGGTCATAGCTTTGCCAACGATTTTGGGTATTGAGGATTCGCCTTTCGACTGTGGACAATGATTTTGATATTTAGTTGGTCACTACACACTTGTTGTTCTGAGCATCTTTTACACAATGTTCCACTTTTTTTTTCTGGGTTGAGAACCAGGCTGCAGTGTTTGAATATATGTGTATTTTGGATTAGCTGTTGCTATGTGTGCATTATACCCAAGAAATGTGTTAGACTTATTTGTACAGTTTCTTGTCAGCTTGGAAAACCAATGGGGTATCATAATACCAATTATAGAGGAAAATATTGAGAACACTTTATTGTATCACAATAGATGTTGATGGTATAGAAGCCACCATTCTTTTTGTATGCCTTTAAGCGAAGTAAAGTTATAGATTCCTATTTTAGTCAAGTTAAACCTTGCATTTTTAAGGCACAGAAAACCAATGCAGTCAGCCAAAGTTTAAACCGTGCAGTCTTTGTTTTCTGCTAACCCCTTATGTTCATCCATCCATCAGAACACATCACCCTGTTACATCTTTCCAGTAGTTTAAAACATGCAGTGACATAATAGCTTTGATCTTTCAACCCATCTTTATACTTTAGAGCTTTGCTAGTATCATTCACATCTAGAGAGAGCGTTCGAAAAGCCATAGTTTTTGTGTGCCCTTAGTAGAGATGCTGGAAACTTTCTTCCCTGGCCACAGAAGAGGTGCTAGGAATCTGGAGGACAGCAAATATGCTACCATCTTTTCAAGATGGGAAAAATGGATAAACCAGGAACCTACATGCCAGTCAGCCTAACCTCCATTGTCAAGAGACCATCGAGTGAAATAATTCACTTGTACTTAAAGGAGCAGGGATCAATCAAGAATAGCACAATTTTATTCAAGAAAGTTATGTCAGAGGTGACTAGATGTATAGATGGGGGCAATGCATTTGCTATGGTCGACTTGAACTTCAGGGCTTTTGATTAAGGTCTCATGTGGGAGCCCATAGGATTCAAGGAAACTTTGGCTAATTCAACCCAGAATTGGCAGGAGGCCTAGGGGTGATTTGTGTTTGGAAGATTTTATCCAGTGCAAAGGAACTTCCCCTTTTTGGAGGGATCAACAACCAGGATCTCAGATTTAGGGTAAATCTGGGATGTGAGGAAAAGCTTTCCACCTAGTGGATATTGTGAATGTGGAACTGACTCGGTCTGTCTGTAAAGGTGCTCGAAGCAGGAACCCTCAAACATTCAAGTATTTCAATGTGCGTTTATGAAGCTAACGCATACAAGGTAATAGGCCATGTACTGGTAAATAGGATTTAAATAATTAGGTGGCTGAGTCTGCCGTGGTCAAAGGATTCTGAATCAGGATTTGGAAAGCATAGCTTGATTAGAGATAGCATAGGTTTGTGAGCAGCAGGTCGTACCTCCAGTCTTATTGAATTCTTTGAGGATTCTTTGTGGCACGGTGGCTCAGTGGTTAGCACTGCTGCCTCACAGCTCCAGGAACCCAGGTTCAATCCTTGCCTTGGGTAACTGACTGGCTGTGTGGAGTTTGGACATTCTCCCCATGTCTGCATGGGTTTCCTCCGGATGCTTTGGTTTCCTCCCACAATCCAAAGATGTGCAGATTAGGTGAATTGGTCATGCTAAATTTTGCCCATAGTCAGGGATGAATATGGAGAATTGGTCTGGGTGGGCCACTCTTCGGAGGGTTGGTATGGACTTGTTGGGCTGAAAGGCCTGTTTCCATACTGTAGGGAATCTAATCTAATCGATGTAACATAACACATTAAAGATAGAGCAGTGTATGTGGACTTTAGCAAGATTCCCCCTGATATGCCTCCTTACTTTCTGAATGAGCCTGGGATACAGGTGAAATTTGGCTGTCTGGATACAGAATTGGCTGGCCACAGAAGACAGGGTAGTAAAAAGATTCAGCCTGGAGTTTGTTATCCAGTGGTGTTCTGCAGGGATCAGGTTTGGGATCTCTGCTTTGTGACTTTTATAAATGACTTGGATGAGGATGTGGAAGGGTGGGTTGGTAAGTTTGCCGATGACCTGAAGATTGGTGGAGTTGTGAATAGTGTGGAGGACTATTGTAGGTTGCATGTGTCGTAGGTACACTGACAGGATGCAGTTTTTGGTTTGGAATGAGTCTGGTAAGGTGAATTGGGAAAATGGGAACAGAGCCAATCTTGACCCAGGGCATCTAGGTGAATCAAACCTGAGATGGTATTTAGTATTTGGGCAGGGAGGTGGGCAATAGGGGAGAAGCCTGCCTTAGTCTCCCGTGTAAATCAATGTTATAAAACTGAGTAAACTTAAGAGTTTCCCTCTTGTCCACTATCATTTAAATGCTGCTTTTCAATTCCTGTTCCCTTACAACAGACAAAGTGGAGAAATCCAGGAGAGGAAATTGTCCAATATTGAATATAATATAAAGAAGGCTAATCTGACCTTTAAAAATACACACAGCAATTTGCTACATGGCTTTAAGTTACATTTTTTAAAATTCCTTTGTATAGCTTAATCCCTGGGTGATCTTCAGCCACCAGCCCTGTGGTTAACAGGGCAACATACTGACCCACTGCATTACAGAAACTGATGCATTAGTCCACTGTAGAATTATAGAGGCCCAACAGAGCAGGAAAGGCTATTCAGACCATTGCACCCTCTGAAGAGCATCCTATAATATCCCTATAAACCCACATTTACTTCGGCTTGCAATTTGGTAGAGCAATCCATCCACCCACCCGGCACACATTTGGACTGTAGGAGGAAACCGAATCAACCCATAGAAACTCTCACAGCAGTCATCCCAAAGCTGAAAGTGAATCCAAGGCAGCAGAGCCTACTACTGTGCAACCATGCTGCCATGTAGATTCATGTAAATCAAAAAGGCAGATATGATGATGTGTTATCTCATCACTGATCACAAACTGAAAATTTAGAATTCAATTAACCCTTGGAAAAACAATGGATCCCTTTACACATTGTCATAGAGACTTCCCATAAACCTGAGGTACATCTGATCTGGTCCTAGGGATTTATCCACCTTTATGCATTTCAAGATGCCCAGCACCATGTCCTTTGTAACATGGACACTTCTCAAGTTCCCCAATTTCTCTTGCTTCCATAAGCTTTTTGTGCAGTAAACACTGTTGTGAAATACTTGTTTGGTATATCCCCAATCTTCTGTTCCGTATGTAGATTTCCTTGCTGATCTTTAAGGGTCCTTATTGTCTCCTTTTGTTACTCTCTTTTTTCTTTAATGTATTTGTAGAATCTCTTGGATTTCTCTTAGCCCCACTTGCAGAAGCTTTATCATGTCCCTCTTTTGACGACCTGATTTCCCTCTTGATGATACTTCTACCAGCCTTATAGTCTTCTCAGGAATCACTCAACCTCTGCTGTCTATACCTGACATATACTACTTTTTTCATGACCAGAGCCTCAATTTCTCTAGTCATCCAGCATTCCCTACACCTACCAGCCTTACCCTTCTCTCTAATAGGACCATGATGTCTCTAGTTTGTTATTTCATTTTTGAAGGCTTCCCATTTATCTGCAGTTTTTCTACTTGCCTGAAACTGTCATTGTAAAGGCAGCCCATGCTTGAAAGACCTAAAATGGCTGACAGGGGTTAAAGAGAATAAGGTAGCCTGCTCCGGCATTAAGACTCAAAATGGCTAACAAGATAAACATATTAAAACAGCCTGCTCTAACATTTAAGTGAAACATTATGGTACCTTTTGAACAGGGCCACTCCAAGGTGCAAGAAAGGCCCTACAAGCAATCATCCAAGAGTGTGTTAAGAGGATGTCTAAAGATAGACAAGTGATTGATTTCAGCCTCATTAATGAAAGGATATTGCACTAGTAAGTGAACTGCACCAGTTAGAACAAGGAGTGTAAATCTCAGTCCATGAATCAGCCAACCTCAATCATCAAGCAGCTGTGAAAGTAACAGGTAAAGTTATTTTGCAGTAATTGGTTATTTCTTTGAAGTTATTCATAACATTAAGAAATAGGTTCTAGTTAATGATTCTTCAGATAATCATAGAGATAGATTTCAACATAAGCATGGACATAATCAAAGTGTAATAGAAGCATTAGGGGAAAACAATTTAAACATACAATCTGTTCTGCTATAACAGACTTGTTGCATTCTTGTGTGACCTTGTGTTGTAGAAAGTTGCACAAGAGAAATAATGAGGCCTCTGGGGAAAATCGGAGTTCAGGGCAAACCACCAAAAATAATCCGTAAAAACTGAAACAAAATAACAGTTAGCCTAACACAAATAATAGCACAGTTTAAGTAAATGTCAAAGTTAAATTTCAATGAATAATACTTTAAGGGATTTCGGAGTTTGCTGAGTTACAATACTGTGTTAAGACATGGACTGAGGTTTACCATCGATGTCATCATTACTTTCAAGTGCAGCTCTGGGTGCAGGGTTGCAACAAAAGAAAATATTTAGTCCAGAAATGCATGGTGTGGTTCATTTTCCTCAGACTGTTTCTTGGGGTTTACTTAAAAAAAGGCATTTAGTTTTTGATGCTTTGCCATCTTTCTTCTATCATGAAGAAGCTGTTCATAGGGCACCAGATAAGACTTTATGCCACAAACTGCTCTCCTGCTGCATTCTGCATTGTAGTCATTGCCTTCTAAGAGCTGCAACTGCTTCTCAACTTCCCTCAGGATATAAGACCAAAGAGAAATGGAATGTTTTCGTGGTGCTGCATCCTGGACTTCATCGTCTCCATCTCGAGCTTCAATTTCCCCCACAGCAACAAGTTGTTGTAGATCAGACTCCACTTCAAATCCAACCTGATTTTCAAGAGCAACATAATGTTCTTTGATCACTGGAAGCTCCAGTTCAATGCCTTTAAAATCATGAAAAAAAATTTGGGAGAAGCTTCTACCAACCTCAGCTTCCAAAATGATGTCAATCACATTTTTAATGTTAAAGCTCTTCCAAAATTAAAGAACACTGCCCACATTATCCTACTCAGTAGCTGCCATCAGCTTCCTGAATGTGCGCCTAAATAACAAGCTTTAAGAGCTGCTATTGCACTCTGGTCCATGGGTTCAATGACAGAGATTGTGTTCAGAGGTAGAAATAGCACTTTGGTGAACTTAGTGAAAATATGAATGGTGGGAAGATGGCTTGGTGCATTATCCAGAATAAGGAGAATTTTGAAATCCAATTATATTCTTCTGCAATATTTTCTAAAAACATTCTCAAAAACATCAACAGTAAGGTCAAAAGAAAATTGCCATGTCATCCAACTTCTTTTGTGTGACCTAGAGTGGTCTTAAGATAACCAGGGATGGAACTGCATATAGCCAAGGGGAATTCATGTTTTAAAAAGATCATTCTCCTATTCACCAATTGTGTTACAGTCAAATTGCACTGACAAAACACACGTTATAGGAGAATGACCTGGAGATATGCAAATTAATTAGTCTCGGGTAATGTTTTCCCCATCTCTTAAAAAAAGATGCTTGGTATGACCTGAAAGAAATAGATTGGTCACAACGTATTAATCCAAAATGTTAACAGTAGAAGTAGCTGTATAACTTTACACTTTATAAATAACTTTATAACAGCAATTAATATAAATCTTAAAGTAGTTAGTTAAAAATCAACAGTCTTTTGTATTTTCTATATATGTAGTTTGAACAGTGGAAAATACAATGAATAACAGAATTTGAGTAATCCAAGGAGATAACAAGTCTGGGACAACCAGAGGAAGTATAACCAGTAACTTTAAAATGCTAATTAGCAGGATGCATAGAAAGATCCCAAGGCCTGGGGATCACAATGTCTGTTAAACACCATGAGATCATGGGAATCTGAGGCTGCTCATAGGAATGCCCTTCATTGATTACGTGTTTCGTGGGTGTACTGAATAAGAGAAGGGAGGTAGTAACCACACTGTATGGGATCATTGTAGCACACAATCACAAGTATGGTGAAAGAAGGTGCCTGGCATGAGACAGCACAAGATGAAGAGAGACCAAATTAGTATCAGACATGAGAAAGCGGTAGACGAAGAGAGAATGGGAGAATCTCGGGTGTGAGAGAGTACATGAAGAAGAGCAAGGCATGAAAGAGTTGTGAGACAAAAAGATTAATACAAAGTTGAAAACCCTTGGGCAAAAGAAAAGTAATAGCAACAGTATTAGAAGCAGCAGACAGTGTCAGAAAGAAGCCTGAGAAAAAGGTAGAGAAGGACTGGAATAAAAACCCACGGTCCAGACCAATCCATTCTGCAGACGGTGTTAAAAAGAAAGCTTTAATTAAGGATATGGAAAGCAATAGACAAATAGTGAGGTCTCTGAGTCAAAACAGAAAGCCTGGTGGCCAGGTTGGAAAAAAGGAAAGAGAACAAAGGTGGCACAGCGGCTCAGTGTTTAGGATTGTTGCCGAACAGCGGCAGGGACCTGAGCTTGTGTGGAGTTTGCACATTCTCCCCATGTCTATGTGGGTTTCCTCTTGGTGCTCTGGTTTCCTCCCACAATCCAAAAATGTGCAGATTAAGTGAATTGGCCTTGCTAAATTGCCCATAGTGTTCAGGGATGTGTAAATTAGGTGAATTGGTCATGCTAAATTACCCATAGTGTTCAGGGATGTATAGATTAGGTGCATTAGTCTGAGGTAAAGTAGAAGGGAAATGGGTCTAGGTGGGTTACTCTTCGGAGGGTCAGTGTAGACTTGTTGGGCCTAAGGGCCTATTTCCACACTGTAGGGATTCTGTATTCTGTTTAAACAGAATGCCAAAGGCACCAAACCCAGCTAAAACAGAGGAATTCTGAAGTTCTGCACAGCGCTTGCTCAGTGAACCTTGTAGAAAGGTTAACTCATTGTGGTCTGGTTTGAATGCACCTTTGGTTGCTAAATGTTGTCTTGTGCAATTTGTGTATTTTTGATCCCTGGAGCTCAAGATCTGGGGATATTCTGAAGTTAGTTTACATTTTGGGAATGTATGGTGATTTAAAAGTGTGCTGTGCCTATGTAAGTATAAGACATGTAGGTTAATATAATGGCTGCTTAAGAAACTATCAGTGGTTGTGCAAAGCAGAGGTCTATGACAAAATGTCGATTTAAAAGGTTGGTTCGTAAAGTTTCGTAAAAATTTACCCGTTAGAATTGGCTTTGTGTTGAACTTGGGTAACTTTTAATTTCAGAAATTACCACCTAAGGAATTTCATTTTCTCGCCAGAATGAACTTCCAAATATTGTTTTAACATGAGCGAATCTTTAACATTTGCTTATTGTAAAGGTACTTTGATGTGAAAGAATACAAATAATAGGAAATCTGGGAAATGCAATACTCTTCGAACAAATTTTTAATGGTACGTTCTAAAATCTGAGAAAGCTGATAGATGAATTCGGAAAGTCAAAGTTAACAAATGAGGCGGTTCTTTTCCTAACGTGTAACATTTATTTTCTTGCAGGAGGAGGAATGACAGATGTTGTAATTGTATACAAGAGTTTACACCCCCCTTACTTTTTGAATCTGTAGTAAATCAATACCAATCAATCCATTCTGCTTGATGTGGAATGGACACTTTCTTTAGAAATGGAGTTCATCTATGAAGTTATCTTATACTGCTACTGGGTGAAATAATCTGTTGATAGAGAACTGGAGGATTAAAAAAACACAAATTATGGAAGTGTTCAATTGGGCTACTAAGGCAGAAAATAACCAGGGGAATATTTATGAAACTATCAGCAGTTGTTACAAGGAACACACACAGTTGGCTAAAGGGTGGGATGGGGTAGCTCAGAAGATTGAATGGGGATCTGAACTGGTGATGACCTTTGTCAAAATTAAATAGACACAGGACTCTGTACCAGCATTAGGAGTCCTTGATCTGAAAAAGCCCTTTCACTTCTTTTGCACCTTGATACAACTCGGGAAGGCGATATTACACTCCCCACATGTATAATCGAGTTCTTGGAAGCTGGCAAACTGAAAAAGTTTCAGACAGTCAGCAAGCCAAATGGGAAGCTACAGTGTTGGCAGGAGACAAGAATGTCGAAGTAGTTAAAGATAATTGAGAACCAACAAGCTATGTTAATCAGAAAGGAAAGACACATGATTGTATCCCCTTCATGGAGGAAGAAGAAGAAAGACAGAGTAGAGTTAAGGAAGAGCCATTAGAGGGGCCAGATGTGAAATGCATGTTTGTAGATGGAGTGCAGAAGCATTATGATGGTGAGGCCTTGTCAGGGTGGGCTGTAGTTAATTGGAAAGGAGAGCTTTTAGCAGGAGAAAGGATAGGAGGATGTCATTCTGCCCAGGTTGCCGAACTAAAACCTTTTACTGCTGCCTAGCAGTCAGGGAGAGGACAAAGGGTTAACATCAATACAGACTATAAATATACCTTTAGTGTAGTCCATGACTATCTGATGGCATGGGCAAGGCAATGGCTATGTTACTTCAAGTGGTAATGCAATTCAGCATGAGACCCTAGTCAACAACTTTGTGGCTGCAGCTATTGAACCGAAGGAAGCAGAAGTAATTGAAGTAACAGCACACAAAAAGGCTCAGACACCAAAGCAGAGAGGGAGCAATTACATAGATAGTGCAGCAAAAGCAATGTTAGATCAAGAAATGATAATGACAGCAGCTGTGAGACAGCAAGAAGTCAAAGATGATGAATGGAACATAATAAATTTACAAGCAGCAGCTAGATTATTAGATGAAAAAGCAGGATGGATTAAAGATGGAGCAGCATTAGGAGCAGATGAGATTTAGAGAAAAGATGATAAGGTGGTAGCTCCCACATTCTGCCAACAGACCTTAAGCAATGTTTACCGCGGATTAGACCATGTAGGTAGGGATAAAATGATACAGCTGGCAGTGGAAAGCAATGGGAAGAGATATAGTTAGATTTTGCTAGTGATGCACTGTATGTGCGCAGACAGAACCAGGACAGGGAATGAAAATTAATGAGCCATCAGCCTCACCCACTGTGACCATGGGAACACAATCAAATAGATTTCATAAGACAACTCCCACAGTCAGAATAAAAAACATTGTCTACTCATGGTAAACCTGTTTACCAGATGAGTAGAAGCTTACAGAACATTGTGGCAAAAATATTGGCAATTGAAATAAAACCCCGGTGGGGAGGGGTGTCCCCTACAACCAGACTCAGACGAAGGGACCCAATTCACAGACAGGTTCCTGAAGGAAACATGTAAACTCTTGGGAATAACACAAAAGTATCACATCCCCTACCACCCACAGAACTCAGGTATGGTGGAGGGGATCAATAGAATGACACCAATTTTGAGGGCAGACACAGAGCTGACTACCACCAATCTGGACAGAGTTCTGTTACCTGGGCTATGTGGTACCATTCATGTGTCACACATTGTCCCTCTTGAAGGAGGTGCCCAGATAGCACAGATGTGCTATCTCAGAAACCAAAAGGTTCTTTACCACATTGATACCCAGGTAAGTACTGCCAAACTAGCTAATATAGCTGCAGTCTTAGAACACGTGGCCAATGAAACCTCACATGCCCTAGGCAAGTTATATGCAGAATTGGTCACCATATGAGTCATGGCACTGGAGAACCAACTTGTTTTAAATTTGATATTAGACAAGAAAGGGAGGAAGTGTGCACTCATTGGAAAGGAGTGTTGTATGTACATCCTTGATAACTCCGGAGTAAATTATTGGCGACCTTTAAGCGGCATTTGGATAGGTACATGGATGGGTGCTTAATCTAGGATAGAAGTTCGGCACAACATCATGGGCCGAAGGGCCTGTTCTGTGCTGTATTGTTCTATGTTCTATGTTCTATGTTCAATTACTGATTTGGTTGAACAAAAGAAATGCGCAAACTCTAACAATCCCATATTCGACCCAATGGAGTTGGGCAATGTAGTGTCTGGGATTTCTGGGGATGCCCATTGTCCAGGGAATAGTAATTTTTATTGTCATAGTATGTCTATGTTATCTTATTTCAAGTGTTTCATCTCCACAATAACGAAGATGATGATCACTGAAGTGCCACGGATTGGGAATGTGGCCCTACTACACACCACCAAACCAACAGACTACTTGATGAAAGAAAATGACCAGCTCATCAAACAATGGGAAAAGGATCGTCGATGCGACAGCGCCGAAAGAAGGCTACTCATGGACTCTGATTTGGACGGTTAGTGAATAATGTCCCTCCGGCTATAATCTGGCCTAGGGCCAAAGGGGGATTCTAGAAGGGCAGCCCATGTTTGAAAGACATAAAATAGCTGACAAGGATTAGATAGAATGAGACAGTCTGCTCCAGCAATAAGACATGAAATGACTGACAATAGATAAACAGAATAAACAGTCTGTTTTAACATGTAAGCGAAACACAATGATACCTTTGAACAGGGCTACTCCAAGGTCAACGAGGGGCCCTGCAAGCAACCATTCAAGACAGTTTGATAAGAGGATGCCTAAGGATAGACAAATGATTGATTCCAGCCTCATTAATGAAAGAATGTTGTCCCATTAAGTGAACAGCACTAGTTAGAAAAGAAATTGTAAATCTCAGCCCATGAATCAGCTGACTTAAATCATCAAGCAACAGTGATAACAACAGCTAAAGTTATTTTGTAGTAATTAATTGTTTCTTTGAAGTTATTAACAATGTTAAGAAATAGGTTCTAGCTAAAGATTCTTCAGATAATCATAGATTTAAAAGAAGCACTGATACACATGCAACCAAAGGATAATCAAAGTATTAGTGGAAAAACATTTATACATAGATTTGAAAGTTAATTAGTCTCAGGAAACCCTTTTTTCTATCTCTAAAACAGATGCCTGTGATGCCCTAAATGAAATAGATTGGTTGCACTTTATTAATCGCAAAGTGTTAACAGTTGAATTAGCGGTATAAGACCAGAGACCATAGAATGTCTGCAGTATGGAAACAGGCCATTAGGCTCAACACATCGACACTGATCCTCCGAAGAGCATCCCACCCAGACCCAGTCCCCTACCCTATCCCTGCAGCTCTACATTTCCCATGACTAATCCATCCAACCAACACACTCCTGGACACTATGAGCAATTTAGCATGGCCAATCCACCCAGCCTTACACTTAACAACCAACTTTATAACAGAAATTGATATCACAAATCTTACAGCAGTTAGTTAAAACCAATCGTCTTTTATATATTTTATATATATAATTGGGACAGAGGAAAATATAATGAATAACAAAGTTCAAGGAGGCCTTAGAGATGAGCAAGTTGGGGACAGAAGAGAAGGAATATAATCAGTAACTTTGGAATGCTATTGGACAGGATGCTTAGAAAGATCCCAAGGCCTGCTGATTACAATGCCTATTAAACACCAGGAGGTCATGGAAACCTGGGGCTGTCCATAGGCAAACTCATCATTGATTATATATTTCACAGGATTGGGTGTACAGAATAAGAGAGAACATAGTGATTATGCTGTATGGGATTATTGTAATAGGAAATGTATAAAAATGCTGTATTTCTCTGTAAAAATCAGATTGTTTCATTGATCTCTCTTCTGATCTGATCCAAAGATTAAGGGAATAATTGTATTCTCATGTCGAGGCCAGATTCAGGGAAGATCCTTTGGCCCTCTCCCTACATTAACTGGTTTTTGATTGAATAAAGAAGTCGACCACTTGCCTGAATCCTGCCTGCCTCCTAATCTTTGTGCCTGGTTGGGAGGGACACTCCTACCGCCATTCATTGCACCCCCGGCTCCTGTAATTTCCTCATTTTTGCCTCTAACTGCAGCTCAATCTGATCCATGACAGGATTCGCAACCAAACATACCTCCTGCAGACATAATCATCAGAAACACTAAAATTCTCCCTCATCTCCCAAATCCGCCAGGAAGAGCTCATCACTCCACTAAAGGCCATCTATGCATTTTAACAATCTTCAGACTGAGAAAATAGCACAGTTTTCTTGCTCCAAAAACACTGCTTTAGGATAACTTAGTACCTTTGTTTTATATTTTTAAAAAGTTTAATCAAGAGACAGATCTCAATATAAAACATACATTAAAAAGCAACATCCTACTCTGTTGCAATTTTGCAAAAGAAATTAAGATTTATGTTTTATGAAACGTAAAATAAAAATGTTAGCTGATCCCCACCTGTAAGTAGTTCCAATAGTAAGGGCTGTCCAAGGTTAGCTGTGAAATTTCACTCTTTGTTTAATTTCCTTGGATAGAACTCCAAAATCCAGAGATGCTTGTAACTTCAGGTGTAAGAATTCAGAGCTTCTGACAGGAAAAACGACTGGAACAGCTTCATTAGTCAATTTCAGCACTATTCATTTTGTTTTATGGTACAGTAAGATGGCTGCTATATTTTGATAAATTAAGTTTGATACATATAAAACTCAGAGACACAATTTTAAGCCAGAACTCCACAGGGCAGGCTCTAGGAAAACATCACGAGAAAGAGAAAGTTCTCTGCTAAAGTGTGGTCGAGGAACTGTTAGTTTTGCTGAAAGAATTTAAGCAAGCTGTGATTGCAATACTAGTGAGAGAAAAGCAACCTTCACTTTTGCCTTGTCTGACAAATTATTTTTTACCAACTGAGTCTACCCACAGAGTGTAGCAGATCAAGAAGGTAGCTCACCATCACTTTCTCGAGGGCAAATAAGAATGAGCAATTAACAGTGGTCTAGCCAGTGAAGAAAGCTGAAAATGTGTTGCTGGAAAAGCGCAGCAGGTCAGGCAGCATCCAAGGAGCAGGAGAATCGACGTTTTGAGCACGAGCTCTTCTTCAGGAATTTTTAGGCCCTTCCAGTCTAGCCAGTGAAGCCTACATCCTATGAAAGGACAAAACTATTCTAATATGTTTTCACTCATATTAAAAGGAGATCAACGTACCAACATTTTTCACTGACAAGCTTCTATTCCTTGTCTTTAGAAATATAAGAACAGAACGAACAGGCTAGCTTTACATCACCAGCAATACTAATGAAGTTTTTAAGTGACTCTGGTTTGGTAAGTTACAGGATTTTGCATGTAATTGCTTTTTGAGTTCAATCACATCGCTATTTAACCTTATTTACTCAACACTGTACAAAAGTTATCTTGGTTCTAGCAGTAACCATTGTAAAGAATATCAGTCAACAAGCAGCCCATAGCATGACATTATTAGTAAAAGAATAAGTCTTTATGATACTGAAAATGATACTGAATCATACTTAAAGAAAACTAAACAGCTCAATAAAAGATTTTCAAAAGTCCCTAAATCATGAAAAAAGTTTTTTCTCGCATTTTATGCTTGTGGGTATTTGCTATTTGTGTGATTTTGAACTTTGTACACCCCAGTCCAAAACCAGCATCTCCAAATCATAACTTAAGTAAATAAACTCATATGGAGAGACAGATCATTTATTAGCATAAGCTAATTGTTCGATTGGAAGGATATTTCAGTATTATTTTCAAATTTAATGGAACTTTCATGGGTGGCGCAGGTGGGCGGCACGGTGGCACAGTGGTTAGCACTGCTGCCTCACAGTTCCAGAGACCTGGGTTCAATTTCCACCTCTGACTGTGTGGAGTTTGCACTTTCTCCCTGTGTCTGCGTGGGTTTCCTCCAGGTGCTCCGGTTTCCTCTCACAGTCCAAAGATGTGCAGGTTAGGTGAATTGGCCATGCTAAATTGCCTGTAGTGTTAGGTGCAGGGGTAAATGTAGGGGAATGGGTCTGGGTGGGTGCGCTTCGGCGGGTTGGTGTGGACTTGTTGGGCAGAAGGGCCTGTTTCCACACTGTAAGTAATCTAATCTAATCTAATTATCTCAGTTCTAACAGGTCATCCCTTCACTCTGAGGCTGTGGCCTTAGGTTCTAGTCTCTCTGAATGGAGACATCTTTTCCATGTCTATCCAGACCTCTCAGTACTCTGTTTCAATGAGAACATCCTAATCCTTCTAAACTTCATCAAATACTATTCCTCATAATAAGCCCTCCATTCCTGGGATCACACTTGTCAACCATCTCTGGACCCACTCCAATGCCAGTAGGTACTATCCTTTGTAAGGAAAATTGAGAATCCCGTGTAGTATATTGCCTGCTCAGTGCCATGGTGTGTGACATCTCTGACTGGCTTGAGAAGGATGGGCAGGATCCAGTTGTTGTGGTCCATGTTGGGACTAACATCATAGGTAAGGCTAGGAAGAAGGACCTGTTTAGGGATTATTCAGGAACTGGGAACCAAATTAAAGAACAGGTCCTCAAAAGGATTTATGCCTGAGCCACGTGCAAATTGGCATAGGACGTGAGAATAAGGGAAGTAAACATGTCGCTAAAAGAATGATGCAGGAAAGAGTGCTTCCTTTCATGGGACACTAGCATCAGTATTGGAGTAGGAGGGATCTGTACCATTGGAATGGTTTCTATCTGAACCAAGCTGGGGCCAGTGTTCTAGCAAAAGGGTAAAGTCAACAGTACTTTAAACTAGGAAGTGGGGGGAAGGAAAGGGTTAAACTCTGAGAAGTATAATGACCAATGGAAAGCAACACTGCAGGTTAACATTTGTGGGGGTGGATTCAACTACAATAAAAAGCATGAAACAAATGAAAAGACAGGAGAACTCAACAGAGGTTATTAAGTCTTCAGCATACAAAACAGGACAGAGTGTTTGTAAAAGGTTAGGAATCACACTTCAAACACACTGGACAAATGGATAACAATGAGAAGAGAGAAGGTCTACACAGGACTGAAGGTATTGTATCTGAACGCGCACAGTGTACAAAATAAGGTAAAATGAGCTTGTGGCGCAGATCAAAATTGGCAGGTAAGTTGTGGTGGGCATCATGGAGACGTGGTTGCAAGGAGATAAGGACTGGGAGTGAAATATCTAAGGATATGCATCCTATCAAAAAGACAGGCAGAGGGGATAGGGTTGCCTTGTTAGTAAAAAATTAGATTAGATTACTTACAGTGTGGAAACAGGCCCTTCGACCCAACAAGTCCACACCAACCCTCCAAAGAGCAATCCACCCAGACCAATTTACCCTTTCACCTAACACTACGGGCAATTTAGCATGGCCAATTCACCTAACCTGCACATTTTTGGACTGTGGGAGGAAACCGGAGCACCCGGAGGAAACCCACACAGACACGGGGAGAATGTGCAAATTCCACACAGACTGAGGCGGGATATGAACCCAGGTCACTGGTGCTCTGAGGCAGCAGTGCTAACCACTGTGCCACCATGCCGCCCCAATTAAATCAAATTAATAGAAGTAGGATCAGATAATGTGGAATCTGAGTGCTTAGAGTTGAGGAACAGGAAAAGTAAAAAAGCATAATGAGAGTTATCTATAGGCCTCCAAACAGTAGTCAAGATATGGGGCATAAGACACACCAAGAGCATAGACAGAGAGAAGGTTCTGAGTGGTGCGGCATGCTTAAAAGTGGATACATTTCCAGGGCCAGATGTAATATATCCCATATTTTTGAGTGTGGCAAGGGCATAAATAGAGGTGTTTGCAAAATGGTTAATTTTTCTCTGGCCATAGGAGAGGTGACAAAAGACTGGAGGACAACCAATATGGTATCACTATTCAAGCTAGTAATTAAGAATGAGTGATAAATGCTGCAAGTGGAAGTCACCATTGTCCTAGAGGAACATATAGGTTACTCTCTCATTAGAGAGCAATGATTGATAGTGAGGTTAACCTGAGGTTCATTACACCTCAGGTGAGCATTGAGACTGATAAGGCTGAGAGTGTGGCCTTCATGGTGATCTCTGCCATTGTGAGAATTGATACACAGTGATTCATCCTGCTCACACCATTCCTGACACACAAGAAAAGAATCAATTGTGTATGGTTCACCACTATATATATCTTATTCTCAATACGTTGGAATAAATTCAGCACAATTCATACCATAATCACAATATATGGAAAGAAGGTTAATACTGTGAAATTTTCACTCTGAGATGTGTGGCTGCACACAATGGTTCCTTTGAATTATTGTTGTTGCATACCACAAAAATTAAAACAAGTAAATTCAACAAATTTTCAGGAAATTCCAAAAACAGAGAATTGATTGCTCATGCTTCATTCTAAATATAAGGAATGAATATATGGAACAGAGGTGGCAAATGGAGTTTAATGTGCAAAAGTGTGAGGTGATTCACTTTGAAAGGAGAAATGGGAATGCAGATTATTGGGCTAATGGTAAGATTCTTGGTGGTGTAGATGAGCAGAGAGATCTCGGTGCCCAGGTACATACCCAGGTTGATAGGGTTGTTAAGAAGGCATGAGGTGTGTTAGCTTTTATTGGTAGAGGGATTGAGTTTTGAAACCAAGATCATTCTGCAGCTGCACAAAACTCTGGTGTGGCCACATTTGGAATATTGCGTTCAGTGTTGTCACCGCATTATAGGAAGGATGTGGAAGCTTTGTAAAGGGTTCAGAGGAGATTTACTAGGATGTTGCCTGGTATGAAGGAAAGCTCTTATGAGGAAAGGCTTGAGGCTGTTCTCGTTAGAGAGAAGAAGGTTTAGAGGTGACTTAATTGAGACATATAAAGCAATCAGAGGGTTAGATAGGTTGGACAATAAGAACCTTTTTCTTCAGATGGCGATGGCTAACATGAGGGGATATAGCTTTGAATTGAAGGGTGATAGATATAGGACAGATGTCAGAGGTAGTTCCTTTACTCAGAGAGTAATGGGGCATGGAATGCACTGCCTGCACCAGTAGTAGACTGGCCAACTTTAAGGGCATTTGGATAGGCATATGAACGAGAATGGAATAGTGTAGATTAGATGGGCTTCAAATTGATTTCACAGGTCGGTGCAACATCAATGGGCGAAGGGCCTGTACTGCGCTGTAATGTTCTATGTTCTATATGTGGGGTGAGATTGAAGAAGGGCTTATGCCCGAAACGTCGATTCTCCTGTTCCTTGGATGCTGCCTGACCTGCTGAGCTTTTCCAGCAACACATTTTCAGCAGTGAGATTGATACAGTGTACTTCAGCAATGTTCAAACTCCATTTCTAATGTGTGTGTGTGTGTGTGTGTGTGTGTTGGGGGGGCTGGGTGGGTTGGGGGTGTTTGGTGGTAAGACTTGTTGCCGTGTTATTGAGCATCAAAACCCAATCAAACTAAATGAGGGCAGATTGGCACAGTACAATTAAGTGCTGCTGACACCACATGCCAATTACATGAGATTGATTGAATTTCTTTTAACAATACACACATCTCAATCTCAACACAATCGATGAAACTTGATGCAGTTTGATTCAAGACTGTTCATACTTCTTTGCCAATATATGGGAGAATGCTTATGCTGTAGGACACCAAACTACTGAGCTCATTCCAAATATATATGATGTTATGCCTCACTTGGGTAACACACTGGAAATCAAGCCCCATCATTCCCAAAATGACCACAAAAGTTTTTTAGATTAGATTACTTACAGTGTGGAAACAAGCCCTTCGGCCCAACAAGTCCACACCGCCCCGCCGAAGCGTAACCCACCCATACCCCTACATCTACATTTACCCCTTACCTAACACTATGGGCAATTTAGCATGGCCAATTCACCTGGCCTGCACATCTTTGGACTGTGGGAGGAAACCAGAGCACCCGGAGGAAACCCACGCAGACACGGGGAGAACGTGCAAACTCCACACAGTCAGTCGCCTGAGGCGGGAATTGAACCCGGGTCTCAGGCACTGTGAGGCAGCAGTGCTAACCACTGTGCCACCGTGCCGCCCATGTTAAAGATGTTAAAAATGATGCAAATTTCCCCAATATGCTTGATCTTTAGGTTTAGGCTGATAGAATGCACGGACCAAGTTTCTATTCTTACCAAGAATAACTATTTATTAAAAATAAAAAGAGTCAAGTCACAGAATAAACAATTATGAACCATTGGCATATAACTTTACACATTAAAACTCTAACCCCCTTATAAATTTCCCCTTGCATGCACACAGAGATACAGGCAAAAATAAGAAATAATGAGTGTTAGGCAGAGAGAAAAACTGGAAAAGCAATTCAGTAATCTCTGTTCAGAGGATAGTTGAGATGATTCTTGTGCTGATTAAAATGTTGTTTCCAGTTTTCCTTTGTTGGATGGTACAGGGGAATGGATAATACTTATAAAAGGTCATTAATTAAATTTCACACTTTACAGCAACTGGAGAAAGAATAAACTGGTTAAATTCAGGCTTGAAGTAGATTCTGCTGCAAAGAACAGACATAGCCCGAGCTGGTGGATATCTTATTGTTTCCTTGCTATCTTTATAGGCTAAGCTGTTCAGCTGATAATAAATCACATTGTTGTTGACAGGCAGAAAGCCTTTGTCATCAATAACTGCTCACTTGTGCATGACCATTAGACACTTTTTGCTGACTTAATCTCTATTTGTACACTCTTGGCTCCAGATCGCCAGCACATTACACGTCAAGGAGTTGTTGTGTAAGTAGCACATACAACGTGTGTCAGGTTACTTGCTTTCAAAAACTGCAGTAATCTTTCAGCAATCCTGGACTTGAAAACAATTCTTTCCCCATTTTAACCACAATTGAAAATATAGAAAAATAAAAAGACATGGTCTTTACAATAGCAGACTTGATAAAAGGAGATTAATTACTAATCATAACTCATTTCCAATACATGAGAGAAAAAGATCTAAATTTATACAGTACTCCTCCCAACCACTAGATGTCTCAAAAGGCTTTACAGTCAGTGAAATATCTGAATTATTATTACTGTTGCAGGAAAGGTGGCAACATGTTTGCATACAGAGAAGTACCAGTGTACCATTGTCTAAAATAGTGCATATGGTTGTTTGTATCCTTCCAGATGGGGCCTTGGTTTAACATATCATCTAAAAGACCTCCACAGCTACAGCACTCCCCCAGGACTATGCTTGTGTGTGAGTCTCAGATACTGTTCTGGAGTGGGATTTGAACCCAGAACTTGTGATTCAGAGGTGAGAATGCTGCTAAGTGAGCCATAACAAGAACTGATATTGCTCAATTCACCTCTCACATTTCATACCCATTACATGACAGACAGGACTGATTAGCTTGGATGGCTGGTTTGCAGTCTGCTGGTTTGCAGTCTACGGTGAAGCCAACAGCAGGTTGGCTGAGGTTAGCAAAGAAAACTTTCCTCTCAAAGTCTCCCCTTACCTGAGGTGTGGTGATCCTCATGTTAGACCATCAGTTATCTTTCTCCTCAATGAGAGACTATGGTGGCTACTTATATACCTGACAAAGAGTTGATACAGTGGGATTCAAGAAATCTCAGATCTTAGCCCCAACATATTTGGAATGAGTTGTGATTTAGTAATCTTTGCATGGCAATAATACAGTGCTACAACCACTGTAAAGCATTTATATAAGCCTTTTACACTATGGATACATTAAATGCATGTTCTGATCCCTGTAAAGACTTCTAATAACTTTCAAAAATTCGATCCTTCAGTTAATAGCTGAATGGATAATACAAGATTTCATATTTGAAGATGTTTACAGTAATAAACAGACTAAAAACATGACTAAATAACACTATTGCTGGCAATTCATATTTTAAACTGTAAACATAACTTTTAAATACAATTGAATTGATCTATGAAGTACACATTATACACATTAAGTAAACATTCAAATCTCCTAGAATCAGCCCAAAATGATTCTTTGCTCCTGACGGTTCACTTCTGATCTTTTCCCTTAGCAGCCTGGAAATTTAATTTCCAGAAATGTCTTTCACGGTGCAATTATTCATGGAAATGGTTACTTTTACCTGAAGCTACATAATTCTTCTAGTCTGGCAGTATCTATGGAAAGAAAACAGAATTAATGCTTTGAGTTTAGTGATCCTTCTTCAGAACTGCAGTACTACATGGCAAACCACTGACATTTTTGGCATCTCCTGAACGTTGGCAGACTAACCTTAGCTGTGAGTAATTGGGGTATCTTAGATCCTTCTTAACTCAAAAGTCAACCTTCACGGTAATGTGCATAGTGTCAGCTTTGTATGCAGTTAAAACTACTAACTACCGGTAGTTACCAGTAGAAAGCAAGGTATTGGAAAAGATTTTGAGAGATTGAATTTAAGACTATTTGGAAAAACTTAGTTTGATTATAGATAGTCAGCATGACTTTGTGAGGAGCAGGTCATGCCTCACAAACCTTATTGAATTCTTTGAGGACATGACGAGACAAGTTGACAAAGGTCAAGCAGTACCTACCAAAGGTCAAGTAGGTGTATATAGATTTCAGTAAGATATTTAATAAGGTTCTCCATGGTAGGCTCATTCAGAAACTTAAGAGATATGGGATACAGGGAAACTTGGCTATCTGGATACAGAATTGGCTGGCTGAAAGAAGACAGCAAATGGTAGTGGATGGAAAGTATTCTGCCTAGAGGTTGTTGACCAGTGGTGTCCCGCAGGGATCTGTTGTTGGGCCTCTGCTCTGTGTAGTTTTAATAAATAACTTGGATGAAGAACTGGAAGGTTGGGTTAGTAGTTCATTGATGACATGAAGGTTGGTGGTCCTGTAGATAGTGTTGAGGGCTGTTGCAGGCTACAACATGACATTGACAGGATGCAGAGTTGGGCTGAGAGTGGCAGATGGAGTTCAACACAGATAAATGCAAAGTGATTCAGTTTGGAAGGTCGAATTTGAATGCTGAATTCAGGGTTAAAGACAGGATTCTTGGCAGTGTGGAGGAACAGCAGGATCTTGGGATCCATGTACATAGATCCCTCAAAGTTCCTACTCAATTTAATGGGGTTGTTAAGAAGGCACATGGTGTTTTGGCTTTCAGTAACAGGGGGATTGAATTTAAGAGCCATGAGGTTTTGCTAGAGCCCTATAAAACCCTGGTTAAACCACACTTGGAATATTGTGTCCAGTTCTGGTCGCCTCATTATAGAAAAGATGTAGATGCTTTAGAGAGGGTGCAGAGGGGATTTACCAGGATGCTGTCTGGATTGGATGACTTGTCTTATGAAGAGAGGTTGAGTGAGCTCAGGCTTTTCATTCTGGAGAAAAGAAGGAAGAGAGGTGGCTTGAAAGAGGTGTACAAAATAATGAGTGGCATAGATAGAATAGATAGTCAGAGACCTTTCCCCAGGGCAGAAATAGCTGTCACAAGGGGGCATAATTTTAAGGTGATTGGAGGAAGGTATAAGGGAGATGTCAGAGTTAGGTTCTTTACACACAGAGTAGTGAATGTGTGGAATGCGCTGCCAGCAGTAGATGTAGAGTCAGAGACAGTAGGGACATTTAAAGAACTGCTGGACAAGCACATGGACAGCAGTAAATTGAGGAGGTGTGTAGGTTAGGTTGATTTTAAATTAAGATAAATGCTTTGCACAACATTGTGGGCCAAAGGGCCTGTACTATGCTGTACTGTTTTACTCGTCTTTAAATCCCAACTTTCCTTTATCTTAGCAGCATGTGGACAACTTAAAGTACAACTGTTTGCAAAGTGACTTTATCAGAGCCCTTCCAAGATTTTAAAGAATCTCAGTATATCCACTATTAGCAAATGGTGCCAAGGCAGCAGTCATCCTCCCAGTAAAGTAATCTGAGCCATCTTTAATCGTTAAAAGCCAAACCAACCAGCCTTGCGTCCAGCTAAACTTCAAAACAGGTCATATAACTCCTGTCATTTCAGCTTAAAAATACAGTTCGAACAGTGGCATTCTTATAAATCTCATAATTGAACCATGAAAAAATTTTACCTTTCTGTTTAAAAACCTACATCTATAATACTGAGCAAAAATGTATGACTCAGACTGTGTGGAGTTTGCACATTTCCTGGTTTCCTCCCACAGTCCAAAGATGTGCACGTCAGGTGAATTGGCCATGCTAAATTGCCCGTAGTATTTGGTAAAGGGGTAAATGTACGGGAATGGGTGGGTTACGCTTCGGCGGGTCGGTGTGGACTTGTTGGGCCAAAGGGCCTGTTTCCACACTGTAAGTAATCTAATCTAAATTCAAGATCAAGCACTGTTATTACCTTATCTTGTAGGTGGTACCAGTTATATGACTGAGTGATATTCTCTTCAAATTTCCAATCTCCAAAAGGAATCAGCAATTCCCCAAGAAATACTTTCCGATTGAGCATTGTACAGTGCCAAACAGAGACTTGAAGTGTCCTTGAGTCCAACTGCGATCTTTCAATATTATACTATGGTATACAAAATATAATATAAAATTTTAAAAATTAACAACTTGGCAAACAACTTAGCTAACTTGCTTTATAATAGCTAGTGACATTGAATTTGGTGGTTTACTAAGTGATGCATCTATGTAAATGAAAATTACATTTTCATTGATAGGTTAATGATAGATTAAACAATCTATCATTGATAGATTAAACAAATGGGCAAAGCTATGGCAGATGAAATTTAATGTTAGGAAATGTGAAGCCATTCGTTTTGGATCCATGAAATATAGATTATAATATTTTCTAAATGCCAATCTAAATGTTAATTCCTGATGCCCAACTACTGATTCTTGGGGTATACTGCTAAATGCAACCTGCCAACCTCAACACTACCTCTATCTTATGTATTCCAGATTTGTGTATTACTTCTTATGTGGCACCTTACTGAATGCATTTTAAAAAGGTTGTGTTTACAGCCACCTTAATTACCCAGAAATTATTCCTACCTAATTGCAGTATCTATGACATTATGTTAGCAATGTACAGGTAATTGCTTGCATCAAAGAATAGGACCAATAAAAGGGTTTATTTTTAAATGTTTTAGATCATTTCAATTCAAATCCCGTGATCACAATATAAGTCAGCCTCACTCCTCACTGTCTTCCTCCAGCACAATGCCCTGTCCATCACTACTTACGGTTCCCACAAACAAGAAAGAGCAGTGTGGTGAATAGGAGGAGAGCAATGGTGAGGTAAGGACTGGGGAAGTCGTTCCCTGGAAGTAGCAAGTGGATGGTGACTAGAGTGGGGAGATCAAGTGTAGTGCAAGTATTCCTTGGGCATACAATCATCAGTGGCTCTATAGGTGGAATGGAGACTGATCTTCAGTTCCAGACATATATCAATGACATCAACAACATAGACTGTAAGACCAGAGAAATAGAAATAAGAGTAGAAGGTTCAGCCTCTCAAACTTGATGCACCATTCAATAGAATAATGATTGATCTATCATGCTAGACATCCACTTCCCTGTCCTTTCCAACACTCTATGGCAAGGAGTTCCAAAAATTCACAACCCTCAAAGAGAAGAAATTCCTTTACACCCCAGTCTTAAATTGGCTGAGATGATGCTCTCTGGTCGTAGACTCTCCTACGAGGGGGAACATCGTCTTACCATTTACACTGTGAAGACCGTTAAGAATTCTATATGTTTCAATGAGATCACCTTTCATTCTTCCAAACTCCAATGAATAAAGTCCCAACCTGTTTAATGTTTGCTCATGTGGCAATCCCTCCAAACTGGGGATTATACCTACCTTAAACAAGGTAGGCTGCTATCAATACTCCAGATGTAGTCTCACCAGTACCTTGTACAGTTGCAATCAGACTTTCCAACTCATATATTCTAACATGCATGAAGTAAGAACCAACATTCATTATCTTTCCTGATTACCTGCTGTGCCTCTGTGCTGGTTTTTTGTGTTTTATACCCAAGTACTGTGTCGCAGCTTTCTGCTGGTTTTTTTCTCCATTTAAATAATTCTGTTCTTTTGTTCTCCCTTCCAAAGTGAACAATTTCACATTTTCCTACATTATAGTCCATTTGCAAACTTTTTGTCAGCTTACTTATCTCTGTAAACTTTGTATCCCTCTTGCAACCTACCTTTCTACTCATTTGTGTGTCATCAGCAAACTTGGCTACAGTACATTACATTCACTTCCTTTCTCCACATCATTAATATATAATAGTAAATAGCACTGATCTCTGTAGAACCCCACCGGTCACAGGTGACCCTCTTATCCCCACTCACTTTTCCTGCCCATTCTCTATCCATGCCATTACCGCCAACGCCATGGATCTTATCTTATGACTTAACCTTTTGTGGAAGTCCCTAATACAACACAACTATTGGTTTTCCTCCATCCACACTTGTTGAGACTTACTCAATAAACTCTAAAAGAAAATTAGTCAGATATGATTTCCCTTTCATGAAGCCATGCTGACTGGTTGATGAGATTGATTTTCCAACTATTCATCTATTATTTCCTTAATAATTGATGCCAATACTTTTCCAAAAATATATGTTAAGCTAAATCAGCCCACAGTTACCTGCTTTCTGTCTCCCTCTCTTTTTGAAGTGTCATAATGACAGTTTTCCAATCCTCTGTATTTCTGCAGAATCCATGATCTTTGGAAAATTACATATAACACATCCACTATCTCAGTAGCTACTCATTTAGGATTCTAGAATGCCAGTCATTAGCGTCAGGCAACTTAATTGCGTTTAGCTCCATTAGTTTGTCTATTACTACTTCACTAATTCCTCTTCTGCATTCATTAGTTTTCATGAGTGATGGAAAATATTTGTTTAACTCTTCTGCCATTTCCTTGCTCTCCATATATGTCTCCCCAGATTCATTTTCTAAGGGGCCTACACTCACTTTGACCACGCTCTCTTTCGTTTTATTTATTTAAAGAAACTCTTAATATCAGCTTTTATTTTCCTCTCCAGTTTATCTCCTAGTTTATTTTCTCTGTCTTAGTCCTATTTTGTGAGATTCTTAATTTATCCTAGCCTTCGTGGCGATTATTGAGTTTTGCTATCTTATACACTTTCTTCATCAGCTTAATAATCTCATTAACTTCCTTGGTTTTGGAATCAAGCAGGAGAGAGGATTTAAGAAACAATCCAGGTACCATTAAACTACTGGCTACATTCCACATTGTTAGAAAGAAGATAGCAGAGGAAATTTAAAGGGAAAATAGTGAAAAGTGCTCTGCTATGGACTGCTAACAATGGGGACTTTGATTACCCAAATAATGACTTAGGTAGGAACAGTGTAAAGGATATCGCATGAACGTGTGAAGAGCTTTTGAAACGTGTACGGGAGAGGATTCTTAATCAGTTCTAAACTCCTCACCCCTCCAAACATTATAAATATAGGGTCCCCCTTTATTCACTTTCCACCCCACTAGCCTCCACATCAAACATATCACCCTCAAACACTACCACCAACTTCAATTAGACCCCAGCACCAAGAACATCTTCCCCTCCCAACTCCTCCCTGCCTTCCACAAGGACCATTCCCTTTGCCACTCCCTGGTTTGTGCCACACTCCCCACCAACATACCCCAATCCCCTGGTACCTACCCGTGTAAGTGAAAAAGATGCAACATCTGCCCGTACACCACTTCCCTCACCTCACAGAACATAGAACAGAACAACACAGTACAAGCCCTTCAGCCCTGGATGTTGTGCCAACCTTTTATCCTACTCTGAGATCAGACTAACCTACATACCTTTCATTGTACTATCTTCCATGTGGCTATCCGAGAGTTGCTTAAATGTCCCTAATGTATCTAACTCTACTGCCATTGTTGGCATTGCATTCCATGCACCCACCATTCTCTGTTTAAAGAACCTACCTCTGACATCTCTCCTGAACCTTCCTCCAATCACCTTAAAATTATGCCCCCTCATGATAGCCATTTCCGCCATGGGAAAAAAGTCTCTGGCTCTCTATCCAGGGCCCCAAACAGTCCTTCCAGCTGAGACAGAGATTCACCTGCATCTCCTCCAGCTTAGTCTACTGCATCCAGTGCTCCCAATGTGGTCTTCTCTACATCAGTGAGACCCAATGTAGATTAGGTGATCATTTTGCAGAGCATCCTTGCCAGGCCTGAACTGGCCAGCCTGACCTCCCAGTCACTGTCCCATTTCTATTCTCCCTCTCATTCTACCTCCAACATGTCCATCCTCAGCTTCCTCCACTGCACAGTGAATCTAACCACAAATTGGAGGAACACACTTCATCTTCCAACTGGTCAGCCTACAGCCTGGAGAACTTAACATTGAGTTCTTGAGTATCAAACAATCTTCCCACCCATCTCCCGGCTTCCTTTCCAGCCCTGCCTCCTCCTTTCCATTCCACTCCTGACCCTTTCTTCCAGCTACCAACTAGATTCATCCCTCCCAACAACCAACCAGGTCATACTCCCTACTTGTGTTCATCTATCAGTACCTCACTATTCTGTTACTCTCCCCAACTCCCACTTTGTCTGTAGCTCCTGTACCCCCACATCTAGTCCTGAAGAAAGGTTATACCCAAAACGTTGACATCTCCACCTCCTGATGCTGTGTGGCTTGCTGTGTTCTTCCAGCTCCTGCCTGTCTACCTTGGATTCCAACATCTGCAGTTTTTTGTCTCTATCCCATACACTTAGACTGTGACCCCTGGTCTGGACTCTCTAGTATTCAGAATCATCCTTCTTGTGTTTGCCCTGTCCAGTACTGTTAAAACTTTATAGGTTCCTGTAAGAACTACCCTTCATTCTTTTACACTCCAGGGAATATAGTCCTAACTGATCTAATCTCTCTTCATATATCAATCTGGCTATCCAAGGAATCAATCTGGTAAACCTTCATTGCACTCCCCCCATAGTGATGGAAAGAAAACTGCTAACTGTAAATGTTTCAATGAAGGAATATTCTATTATCATCAAGAAATGAATTACCCTTAATATTTCATTAAAAACTGGATTCACCGAGTTCTTCTTCACTGTGCTCTTCAACTTACTCTGAGGAGATTTGTCAGGAAGCAAATAGGTCTTCACATACCTAAAACAAAGCTCAGAATCACAAAGATGTAGCTTCAACAACTACACAATGTTCTTTGCTCCAATTCTTGGATTTTATCATTAATTACATTATTTCAAGATAGTCAAGGTTGGGAAGGAAACAGTCCAGAGTAACTTGGTTTTAAAAACTATTGAAAACATTAGCAAAGGAGAGAAGTTACCACTAAAAAAAAGGATGAGACAGAACTTGAGAAAGAATTTCAAACCTGAAAATCAAGACATAGAATCATTGTGAGTACAGTGAAGAAATGGACAAGGACAGAAAACACTTTTGGATGTTAGAGGTCCCAACAACAGTAGTTAACATTGTTTGACAAAATAACAGGCCAGCAAATGTGAAGTGAGAAAAACTTTTACACAGCAAATGGTTACAATATGTAGTGCACTGCTTGGAAGAGTGTTGGAATCAAAGATATGAGGGAAAGAAGGGCTTTGGGAGGAGGTAGTGGTGCTCATTTGAAGAGTTGGTGTCACCATTGTGGCCTGTGTCATGGAACAAAGGTGATATAATACTTAAAATGCACTTTATTCAGCCTACAGATTTGAGAAGACAAACCAGTCCCGGTTTTAAAATATTTATGGAAATGAATAGGCCTGATCCACAAGTAAAATTTCTAAACTCGGGCAAATTCAATTGTAATGATATTAGACAGGAACTTTAAAAAAATGATTGGGGGAAGAGGGATGTCTGGCAAGTGAGAGGTTTCCAAAAGTGAGATAACGAGAATTCAGGGCCATCATGTCCCTGTTAGTCTGAAAGGCAAGGCTGGCAGGAGTGCGAAACAGTGTATGATTAGAGACATTGAGGCTCTGGTCAAGAATAAGGAGGTATATGTCAGGTATAGATAGCTGGGATCAAGTGAATCCCTTAAATTATACAAGTGTACACTTAAAAGGGAAATCAGAAGGGCAAAAAGGGGACGTGAAATAGCTTTGGCAGATAAGGTAAAGGAGAATCCAAACAGATTCTATAAGTATATTAAGGGCAAAACAGTAACTAGGGAGACAAAAGGCCCCTCTTAAAAGATCAATAAGGTCGTTCATGTGTGGAGCCCAGGAGATGGATGAAATTTTAAACATACGTTTCTTGTCAGTATTTACTGTGGAGAAAGACATAGAAGCTCAGGAACTCAGGGAAATAAATAATGAAAAGAGTCCACATGAAATAAAAGAAGGTGCTGGGAGTCTTAAGGATCTGATCAAATATATCCCAGGATACGATGGGAAGTTATGAAAGAAATTGCAGGGCCCTAGCAGAGACATCTGCAATATTGAAAGTTACGGGCAAGGTGCTGAAAGACTGGAGGGTGGCTATTGTTGTGCCATTATCTAAGAAAGTCTGCAAGGAAAAACCAGGTAACTCCAGACCAGTAGACTCACATCAATGGTGGCTAAGTTATTGGTGGGGATTTTGAGATACAGAATCTGCATGCATTTGGAAAGGCAAGGACTGGTTAGGGAGAGGGTCAGCATGGCTTTGTGCACAGGAAATTATGTCTCACAATTTGGATTGAGGTTTTTGAAGAGGTGACCAACAAAATAGATGAAGTCAGAGCAGTAGATTTTGTCTTCATGGATTTTAGCAAAACCTTCAATAAGGTACTGCATGTTAGATTGATTAGTAAAGTTACATCTCATGGAATCCAGGGAGGGCTAGCCAATTGGATGCAACATTGGTTTGATGATAAGAAACAGAGAGTGGAGGTAGGTGGTTTTGATCAGACTGGAGGCCTGTGACCAGCTGCAAGGTTTGGTGCTGGATTGTCATTTATATAAACAGTTTGGATGAGAGAATAGGAGGAATGGTTAGTAACTGAATGGTTAGTAAGTTTGTACATGACACCAAAATTGGTGCTATAGTGGACAGTGAAGGAGGTTATCTAAGAGTACAAGGTG
Organism: Chiloscyllium punctatum; assembly: GCF_047496795.1. Lineage (NCBI taxonomy): Eukaryota > Metazoa > Chordata > Chondrichthyes > Orectolobiformes > Hemiscylliidae > Chiloscyllium > Chiloscyllium punctatum. The sequence goes on from NC_092749.1 coordinate 77,967,491, forward strand.
TCTTGATCAACTGGGCCAGTGGCTGATGAACGGCAGGTGAAGTTTAATTCAAACAAATGCAAGATGTTGCATTTTGGTAAGACAAGCCAGTGCGGGACTTACATAGTTAATGGTTGGGCCCAGGGTGTGTTCTTGAACAGAGAGACCTAGGGATGCAGGTACATAGTTGTTTGAAAGTGGTGTTACAGGTAGACAAGTGATGAAGATGGCATTTGGCACACTTGCCTTCATCAGTCAGAGCACTGAGTAAAGCAGTTAGGTTGTCATATTACAGCTATACAAGACATTGGTAAAGCCACATTTGGAGTACTACATATAATTCTGGTTGCCCTGCTATAGGAAGGATGTAATTAAACTGGAGAGGGTACAAAAAAGATGTACAAGGATGTTACCAATACTGGAAGAATTGAGCTATAAGGAAAGAACAAACAACAAAGAAAATTACAGCACAGGAACAGGCCCTTTGGCCCTCCATATCTGCACCGATCTAGATCTGCTATCTAAACCTGTTGCCTATTTTCCAAGGACCTGTATCCCTTTGCTCCCTGCCCATTCATGTATCTATCTAGATATATCTTAAATGACACTATCATGCCTGCCTCTACCACCTCTGCTGGCAACACGTTCCATGTATCCACCTCTCTATGTAATGAACTTTCTATGCATATTTCCATTAAACTTTAACCTTCTCATCTTGAACTCATGGCCCCTAGTAAGTGAGACCCCACTCTGGGAAAAAACTTCTTGCTATCCACCCTGTATAGACTTTTATGATTTTGTAGGCCTCAATCAGGTCCTGAAAATGTGTTGCTGGAAAAGCGCAGCAGGTCAGGCATCATCCAAGGAACAGGAGAATCGACGTTTCGGGAATCTCCAGCATCTGCAGTCCTCATTTTCTCCTAGTTGATCTTAACCTATTGTGAATCCTCTTACAAGGATGCCTTCCTTGAAGAAGCTCTCTTCCTCCCTCTACAAGGATTCCTTGGATGCTGCCTGACCTGCTGCACTTTTCCAGCAACACATTTTCAGCTCTGATCTCCAGCATCTGCAGTCCTCACTTTTTCCTCAATCAGGTTCTCCCTCAACTTCCATCTTTCTAATGAAAATAATCCTAATCTACTCAACCTCTCTTCATACCAGTGCCCTCCATACCAGGCAACATCCTGATGAACCTCCTCTGTATCCTATCCAAAGCATCCACATCCTTTTGGTAATGTGCCAACCAGAACTACACACAGTATTGCAAATGTGGCCAAACCAAAATTCTTACAATTGTAACATGACCTGCCAACTCTTGTTCTCAATACCCTGTCCGATGAAGGAAAGCATGCCGTATGCCTTCTTGACCACTCTCTCAACCCGCGTTGTCACCTTCAGGGTACAATGGGACCTGAACATCCAGATCTCTCTGTATATCAATTTTCCCCAGGGCTTTTCCATTTACCAAATAGTTCACTCTAGAATTGGATCTTCCAAAATGCATCACCTAGCATTTGCCCAGGTTGAACTCCACCTGCCATTTCTCCAATCTATCTATATTCTGCTGTATTCTCTGACATTCCCCTTCACTATCTGCTACTCCACCAATCTTAGTGTAATCTGCAAATTTGCTAATCAGACCACTTTGTCCAGACCACTTATGTATATCACTAACAACAGTGGTCCCAGCACTACTGGTCACAGTTCTCCATTTTGCCCTCCCACTACTACTCTGTCTCCTGTTGCCCAGTCAATTCTTTATCCATTTAGCTAGTACACCCTGGACCCAATACAACTTCACTTTCTCCATCAGCCTATCATGGGGAACCTTATCAAATGCCGTACTGAAGTCTATATGTATATGACATCATCGATCAACTCTGTCAGTTCCTCAAAGAATTCTATTAAGTTTGAAAGACACAACGTTACCTGCACAAAACCATGCCGTCTATCATTGATAAGGCCATTTTCTTCCAAATGGGAATAGATCCTATCCCTCAGTACCTTCTCCAGAAGCTTCCCTACCACTGATGTCAGACACTCTGGTCTATAACTATCCTTGCCACCCTTCCTAAACAAGGGGAAAACATTAGTAATTCTCCAGTCCTCAGGATCTCACCCCTGTTCAAGATCCTGCAAAGATATCTGTTTAGGCTCCAGCTATTTCCTCTTTCACTTTCCTCAATAACCTGAGATAGATCCCAACTGAACTTGGGGACTTGTCCACCTTAATGCCTTTTAGAATACCCAACACTTCTTCCCTTCTTACGTTGACTTGACCGAGAGTAATCAAAGATCTATCCTGAACCTCAACATCCTCAGTATGCTTTCTTTTTCCAGTTAGCTAGTCTCACAATTTCACCTGTCATCCATGGTTCCCTAATATTGCCATTTCTATCCTTCATTTTCACAGGGAGATGTCTGTCCTGCACTCTAATCAACCTCTCTTTAAAAGCCTCCCACAAATCAAATATGGATTTAGTCTCAAACAGCTGCTCTCAGTCCACATTCTCTAGCACCTCCTGAATTTTGCTAGAGTTGGTCTTCTCCAATTTAGCATTCTTCCATTAGGACTACTTTTGTCTTTGTCTATGAGTATTCTAAAACATTTGAAATTGTGATCACTATTTCCAAAGTAATACCCACTGAACGTTTAACCACCTGGCCTGGCTCATTCCCAACACCAAGTCCAGGATGGCCCCTTCCCAAGTTGGATTATTTATACTCTGTTCTATAAAACCCTCCTGGAAACTCCCTACAATTCTGCTCCAACTAAACCTCTAACACTAAGTTAATCCACCATCCATAATCCATCTACATACTTGTACCTCTATCTCATGCTCGCTGTTGGGAGGTCTGTTGTACATCCCCAACATTGTTACCACAAACAATCTTCCTATTTCTGAGCTCTGCCCATGTTGCCTCACAGCTTGAGTCCTCCATAGTGCCCTCCTTCAGCACAGCTGTGACATCCTCTCTGAACAGTAATGCAACTCCTCCACCTCTTTTCCCTCCTCTATCCTGCCTGAAGCATCCACATCCTGGGATATTTAGTTGCCAATAGTGCCCTTCCCTCAACCAAGTCTCAGTAATATCAATAATATCATACTCCCAGATACTAATCCAAGACCTAAGTTCACCTGCCTTACTTATACACTTTAAACAAATACACCTCAGACCACCTATCCCTTTGGGTTCATCATCTACACCCTGCCTATTCTTACCCTTAGTCACGCTGACTTCATTATCTAGTTCTTTACAGGCTTTAGTTACTATCTCTTTAATGTCCACTAACCTCCTCATTTGGTTCCCATCCCCCTGTCACATTAGTTTAAACCCTACCCAAGACCATTAGCAAAAGCACCCCCTAGAACATTGCTTCCAGTCTTGCTAAGGTGTAGACCTTCCGATTTGTAATAGTCCCACCTCCCCCAGAATCAGTCCCAATGTCTCAAAAATCTGAAACCTTCCCTCCTGCACCATCTCTCAAGCCATTCATTCAACCTGTCTATTCTTTCATTTCTACTCTGACTAGCACATGGCACTGGTAGCAATCCTGAGATTACTACTTCTGAGGTCCTACTTTTTCACATTGGTTCCTAACTCACTAAATTCTGCATATAGAACCTCATCTTGTTTATTACCTATATCATTGGTGCCTCTACGCACCACAACAACTTTGCTGTTCACTCTTCCTCCCCTCAGAACATCCTACAGCTGATCTGCGACATCACTGACCCGTGCACCTGAGAGGCAACATACCATTTGGGAGTTTCGTTTTTGACCACAGAACAGTTGAATCTCCTATGACTATAGCCCTTCCATTCTTGTTCCCACCTTCTATACAGCATGAACCTGGCTACTGCTGACTTCCCCGGTGAGCCACCTCCCTAAACAGTTTCCAATACAAGTACACCTACTTTGGAGGGCGGTGCCACAGGGGACACACGGACTGCCTTCCTGCTCTTTCTCTGCATTTTGGTCACCCATTCCCTTTCTCCCTCAGCAATTCTAATCTGCGATGTGACCAATTCGCTAAACGTGCTACCCACGACCTCCTCAGCATCGTGGATGCTCCAAGGTGAGTCCATCTGCAGCTTTGGAGCCATCATACGGTCTAACAAGAGCTGCACTGAACACACTTGCTGTACGTGAAGGAGTCAGGGACATCAGCCGCGTCCCTGAACTCCCACATTGAGCAAGAGGAGCATAACACGGGTCTGGCATCTCCTGCCATTTTTACTCTTAAGCTTAACTTAGTCCAACTACAATAGCAAATAACAGATAAATGAAATTTTTAAAAAATACTAATCACACTACTTACCAGCACACAATAAAAAAGAGAAAGACAAACCTTCCCTTATCAACACAACACAGTCTTTTTTTTTGGTTAGAGGAGATGGGCGGGTGAGAGACACTACACATGTAGTGTCTTGGGTTTAGCCACTACCCAAATATATCAGTTCCCAGAGCGCAATGCAACCACTCTCACTCAGCTCCTCGCTCTCACTGCTCCTGCTGCTGCTGCAAAATGGAGGATGCTGATTCCACGAGGTAAGTATTTAAATGGGAAATTTGCCTTCCCAGCAGCCCCTTGGTCCTCGCTCTCACTGTTCCTACTGCTGCTGCACAATGAGAGGCTGGAACTACTTTCCCTAGAGCATAGGAGGCTGAGGCATAGACTTATTGGGGTGTATAAAATCATGAGGGACATAGTTTCCCCATTGTAAAGGAGACCACATTGTGAGCAGTGAATGCAGTGGACTCGATTGTGAGAAGTGGAGGTAAAGTGCTGCTTCACAAGGAAGGTAAGTTTGGGCACTTAGATACTAAGGATGGAGGAGGTAAATGAGCAAGTGTTACACCTTCAGCAATTGCAGGGCAAGATGCCGTGGGGCTGTGGAAGGGGTTGTTGGGAGTGAAGAAAGTGTGTACCTGGATGTCCCAGAAGGAATGGTCCTTGAGGAAGGCAGACAAGGGGGGGACCTATGTGAGGTGATGGAAATGGCTGCTTGTGGTTGCTGGTGGGATGGTAGGTAAAGACAAGAGGAACCCTATTGCTGTTGTGAGAACGAAAAGAAAGGGTAAAGTCCAAAGTGCGCAAGATACATCGGATGTGGTTGAGGGCCCTGTCAACAATGGTGCTGAGGAATCCTCAGTTGAGAAAGAGGGTGGACATTTCAGAGGCTCCCTTGTCAAAGGTGGTATAATCAGAACATATGCGACAGAGACGGAAGAACTGGGACAAAGGAACAGAATCTTTACAGGAAGCAGGATGTATAGTTCAGGTAATTGTGGGAGTTGGTGGGATTATAGTGAGTATTAGTGGCCAGTCTATCCCCAGAAATAGAAACAGAGGAGTCAAGGAAGGGAAGAGAAGAGTCAAAGATGGATCAGGTGAAAGCAAGCCAGGGTGGAAATTAGAAGCAAAATCGATAAACATTTCCAATTCTAGATGAGAGAGGGAAGCAGCACACATGCTATCTTTGACATACTGGAGAAAGAGTTGTGGGTGGGGGCTGGAATAGGACTGGAACAAGAAATGTTCCAGGTATCCCATAAAGAGGCAGGCATAACTAGGATCCACCTGTGTTCCCATGGCCATTCCTCTGACCTGAAGAAAATGAGACGAGTTAAAAGTGTTCTCGTTTATGATGAGGACAGCTGCATGCTTACTTTCAGCGACTGGCACACAAGGATACCCAAGTCTTGACCCCTTTCTCAATCTATCACCATTCATTTAATAATCTGCCTTCCTGTTTTTGCTTCCAAAGTGGATAACTTCACGTTTATCTAAATTATAATTAATCTGCCATGTATTTGCCCATTCACTTAACTTATCCATATGACACTGACGCATAGTTGTACAGCATAAAAACAGGCTTGTCGACCCACTATGGAACTAACTGCCAATACTTATCCCATTTACTTGCTCTTGGTCCGAAGCCTACAATGACCTGGCATTTTAAGTACTCTTCCAAATGTTGCAAGAGTACCTGCTTCCTATATCATCTCAAGCAGACAGGCAGGAGGCTGCAAGAACACAGCAAGCCAGGCAGCATCAGGAGATGGAGAAGTTGACTTTTTGGATGTAACTCTTCTTCAGGAAGAAGGGATACACCTGAAACGTCGACTTCTCCACCTCCTGATGCTGCCTGGCTTGCTGTGTTCTTGCAGTCTCCTGCCTGTCTACTTTGTATTCCAGCATCTGCAGTTTTTTTGCTTCCTATATCAGCTCAAGCAGCATGTTTAATATTTCAACCATGCTCTGGGTGAAAAACTTCTTTCTCAGATCTCCTCTGAACTACTTACTCCTCACTTTAATTTATACTCTCTGGCCTTTGACACATCTGCCATGGGGAAAAGATTCTCACAATCTACTCTACGCCTCTCATACTTCTGTATACCTCAGTCAGATTGCCCTTCAGCCTCCTCTGCTGCAAGGAAAATAAACACAGCCATTCCATTCTCTCCTTATAACAAATTTCTTAACCCAAGTAACATCCTGGTGAATCTTCTCAGTACCCACTCCAGTGCAATCACATCTTTTGAATAATGTGGTCACCAGGATTGAACACAGTATTCCATATGTGGCCTAACCAAAGTTTTATAAATTTGTGAAAAGACTTTCTATTTCTACACTCTATGCCCGGCTAATGAAGGCAATCATCCTGTATGCCTTCTTCACTATCCTGTCCATACAGACTGACACCTTCAGGGATCTATGTATTTCCCTACCAATGTCCCTTTGTTCCTCAGTGCTCCCTGAGGGCCTATCATTCATTGTATGTGCCCTTCTCTTATTAGAACTACCAAAATGCATCACCTTGCACTTATCAAGATCATCATTTGCCATTGTACTGTCCAATTTACCAGATGATGAATATCAGACTGAAGCCTGAGACCATTTACCTCACTATTAACACCATCAATTTTCATGTCAGTTGCAAATTTACTATTATACCTTCTATGTTCACATCCAAGTTGCTAATGTAAACAACAAACAACACCAAATCTTGTAGTACACTGCTTGCCACAGGCTTCTAATTGCAAAAATCAACTTTCCACCATCAGTTTTTGTCTCCTGTTTGAATGCAGTTTGCCAAATTGCCTTGGATCCCATAGACTCTGGATCAGCCTTCCATGTGGGAACTTGTTAAAGGCTTGAATGAAATCCACGTAAACCACATCATCTGCACTACTCTCATTAATGTATTTAGTCACCTTTTCAAAAAAAACACAGACAGTTTCTCCCTTTAATAAATATCTTTAATCAATGTCTGCCTTTCCAAATATTGGTCAATCCTATCCTTCAATTATTTCCCAATAATTTCTCCACCACTAAGTTCCAACTAAGCGATCTGTAATTACCTAGCCTATCCCTGTTGCCCTTCTTGAATAAAGGAACCATCTTATCTATCCTTCTGCCAATTTACCTGTGACAAGCGAGGTTACAACTACTGGCGCCGGCTTTAGCTCAGTAGCTACTTCGATTTCACTCTTATCCGTCTGGCCGCGAGTTCGCGTCCAGTTAACTACGGGCGGTGGGCGGCACGGTGGCACAGTGGTTAGCACTGCTGCCTCACAGCGCCAGAGACCCGGGTTCAATTCCCGCCTCAGGCGACTGACTGTGTGGAGTTTGCACATTCTCCCCGTGTCTGCGTGGGTTTCCTCCAGGTGCTCCGGTTTCCTCCCACACTCCAAAGATGTGCAGGCCAGGTGAATTGGCCATACTAAATTGCCCGTAGTGTTAGGTAAGGGGTAGATGTAGATGTAGGGGTATGGGTGGGTTACGCTTCGGCGGGGCGGTGTGGACTTGTTGGGCCGAAGGGCCTGTTTCCACACTGTAAGTAATCTAATCTAATCTAATCTAATCTACTCTCATCAGAGGCCCAGCAATCTCCATCCTTGCTCCCATTGCAGCCTGGGATAAATCTTATCAGGCTCTGGGGATTTGTGCACCTGCATGCCCATTAAAACATTTAATACTGCCTCTTTATTAATCTAGGACCTTACTATCCAAACTGAAATTCTCAGCTACAATGTCCTGTTTCCACACTGTAGGGAATCTAGTAAAAAAAAGTTGAAGGGCCCTGTAACTATAACCTGTTTCTCACATTTTCCTGTAGTTTGCTTACATATCTGCTCCTCTTTCTCTCTTTCTCTTTCTCTCACTCTCTGTAGCATAATCCAGCAAGTTAATCACACTTTTTTTTTAATTTCCGAGTTCTACCCAGAGTGGCTTCATTTGAAGATCCTTCCATAATGTCTTCCCTCATTACTGCAGTGATAGCTTCCCTTATTAATAATGCAATGATCCCACCTCTCTTTATTCCCTGCCTGAAATCTTTATACCCTGGAAAGTTGAGCTGCCAGTCTTGTCCTTCCTTCAACCACATCTCAGCAATTGCAACAATATTATATTTCCACATGCAGATCAATGTTCTAAGTACATCTGCCTTACCAGTCAAGCTCCAGCAAGAAAATTCAATTTAGCTTTCCAGACCTTTCATGTGTCTTATCCTCCCAATGTCTTCTCCACCTATTGCACTCTCCTAGCATTCCTTCTACACCTGATTGGACCCTGTTCCTGACTTTCTATCAGATCTGTGCCCCATCTCCCTGCCAAATAAATTTATACCTCCCCAACAGCATGAGAACACCTCACAGTAAGCAAGGATATTGGATCCCTTGCTGCACCTTTGCATCTGCCTCACAGTCCACCCTCCTACCCAGCTTTGAGTGATCTGCAAACTTGGATCTTCTACATTTAATATTCTCATCCAAATCATTAATGCATTTGTGAATAGCTAAAGCTCTAGCACTGATCATTACAGCAACCCATTAATTATTGGCTACCACTTGGAAAAAGACACATTTATTTCTACTCATTAATTCCTATCTGCCAGCCATTCTTTACCTATGTTAGTATACTACCCCAAAACCCATGTGCTTTAGTTTTATATTCTAACCTCTTATATTGGACCTTCAAAAGTCTTCTGAAAGTCCAAGTAAACCACATGCACTGGTTCCCCCTTCACGACTCTAATTGCAACCTTGAAAAATTCCAGTAGATTCTTCAAGTTTTTCAAGTGCTCTGCTAATTAAGCTTTTGAACGCTAGCATTCTCCCCATTACCGATGTCAAGCTAACTGGTCTGTAATTCCCTATTTTCTCTCGATTTCCTTTTTATAAATAGTGAAGTTACATTAGCAGCCTTCCAATCCATAGAAACTGTTCCAGAGTCGAAAGAATCTCGAAAGATCACTACCAATTTAATCACTATTCCTGAAGCCACTTCCTTAAGTAGTCTGTAATATAGATTGTTGGGCTCTGGCAGAACTGTCACATGTTGGAATCTTGTCTAATATCATCGGTTTTGATTTTTGTCATGTTGGTGTTTAACATCTTCATCACCATAGACTGTCAAATGTTGTATGTCTTATTTGGCACATGTATGTGTGTATTTGTATGTATTTACAAATGAGAGGGACCGTATTGTGTATTTACAAATGAGAGGGACCGTATTGTTGAAGAGGAGAGTGTGAAACGGACTGGTAAGCTGGAAGAGAGACTTGTTAGGAAGGAAGATGTGTTGGGCATTTTGAACAACTTGAGGATAGCCAAGTCCCCCGGGCCTGACATAATCCTAGGATTATGTGGGAAGCAAGAGAGGAAATTGCAGAGCCGTTGGCAGTGATCTTTTCGTCTTCACTGTCAACGGTGGTGGACTGGAGAGTGGAGAATGTTGTGCCCTGTTCAAAAAAGGGAATAGGGATAACCCCGGGAATTACAGGCCAGTTAGTCTTACTTCGGTGGTAGGCAAAGTAATGGAAAGGGTACTGAGGGATAGGATTTATGAGTATCTGGAAAGACACTGCTTGATTAGGGACAGCCAGCACGGATTTGTGAGGGATAGGTCTTGCCTTACAAGTCTTATTGGATTCTTTAAGGAGGTGACCAAGCATGTGGATGAGGGTAGAGCAGTGGATGTAGTGTACATGGATTTTAGTAAGGCATTTGAAAAGGTTCCCTATGGTAGGCTTATGCGGAAAGTCTGGAGGTATGGGATAGAGGGAAATTTGGCCAGTTGGATAGAAAACTGGCTAACCGGTTGAAGTCAGAGAGTGGTGGTAGATGGTAAATATTCAGCCTGGAGCCCAGTTACAAGTGGAGTTCTGCAGGGATCAGTTCTGGGTCCTCTGCTGTTTGTAATTTTTATTAATGACTTGGAAGAGGGAGTCGAAGGGTGGGTCAGTAAATTTGCAGATGATACGAAGATTGGTGGAGTTGTGGATAGTGAGGAGGGCTATTGTCGGCTGCAAAGGGACTTAGATATGATGCAGAGCTGGGCTGAGGAGTGGCAGATGGAGTTCAACCCTGTCAAGTGTGAGGTTGTCCATTTTGGAAGGACAAATAAGAATGCGGAATACAGAGTTAACGGTAGGGTTCTTAGTAAGGTGGAGGAGCAGAGGGATCTTGGGGTCTATGTTCATAGATCTTTGAAAGTTGCCACTCAGGTGGATAGAGCTTGTAAGAAGGCCTATGGTGTATTAGTGTTCATTAGCAGAGGGATTGAATTCAAGAGTCGTGAAGTGATGTTGCAGCTGTACAGGACCTTGGTTAGGCCACATTTGGAGTACTGTGTGCAGTTCTGGCCGCCTCACTTTAGGAAAGATGTGGAAGCTTTGGAGAGGGTGCAGAGAAGATTTACCAGGATGTTGCCTGGAATGGAGAATAGGTCGTACGAGGATAGGTTGAGAGTACTAGGCCGTTTCTCATTGGAACGGCGAAGGATGAGGGGTGACTTGATAGAGGTTTATAAGATGATCAGAGGAATAGATAGAGTAGACAGTCAGAAACTTTTTGCCCGGGTACAACAGAGTGTTACAAGGGGACATAAATTTAAGGTGAATGGTGGAAGGTATAGGGGGGATGTCAGGGGTAGTTCTTTACCCAGAGAGTGGTGGGGGCATGGAATGCGCTGCCTGTGGGAGTGGCAGAGTCAGAATCATTGGTGACCTTTAAGCGGCAATTGGATAGGTACATGGATAGGTGCTTAAGCTAGGACAAATGTTCGGCACAACATCGTGGGCCAAAGGACCTGTTCTGTGCTGTATTGTTCTATGTTCTATGTTCCATCTATGTTGCAAATAGTTCTGTCTGTACATTATGACCCATTTTCAGATATGGTCTCTTCAGGTGCCCAGAATAGACTGAACATGGCATGTCTGAAGTGTGCTTTAACCGTATGATAATTGGAGATTTTGTAAAGTAGTGGGTAACTGAGAGAAAATCATTACCAAGTATGGACAATAAATCCATTGCAGTTTTTGACTTATGAACTAATGGAATCTAATGAGTATATAATGGGTTTTTACGTTGGTGTTTTCCTAGTAACTGTGGCATGTCAGATTACATTAGATTCCCTGCAGTGGAATTTAAGATTGGAGGAGAAAGAATAAATGGAAACCTGAGGGGCAATGCTTTTACACAGAGGGTGGTAAACATATGGAATGAGCTGCCATCGGAAGTAATTGATGTAGGTACATTAACAACATTTAAAATGCACTTGGACAACTACACGGGTAGGAAAGGTTTAGAAGGATATGGGTCAAGTGCAGAGAAATGGGGTTAGCGTGGATGGATATTTTGGTTGGAATGGAGCAGTCTAGGCGTAAGGGCCTATCTTCATGCTGTCAGACGCTATAACTCTATGAAGTGATTCTCTGGGAAGACTAATATATGAAAGAGCAAAAATAAAGTCAGGTTTAGGAAGTGTAGATTAACAGAAACATATAGATTTCCTACATGCCAATTATATGCCACATACACAAAACATGCCCCATACACAAATCTTAAAGTATTCACAAGTGGCCTAATAAAGTATTTCAAGAAGAGTTTTGATAGACAAGATAGTGGTCATGTCACTGGACTAGTAATCCATCAATCCAGGTCATTGTTTTGGGAACATTGCATTAAAGCCCATCATGGCAGCTGATAGAATTTAACACTCTATAATAAATCTGAAATTATAAGTTATTATCAGTAACAGTGGACTTGAAACTATCAATGTTTAATACACGTCTGACTCATGACATTTACCTAGTTCACTCTAAATGTGATTCCTGACTAACATTTAACCGCCCTTTGAAATAACCTAGTAACACTGTTAATTCAGGGGAAATTTGGGATAGGTAACAAATTCAGAGATTATAACACAGAACATGGAACTGTACAGCACAGAAGCAGGTCCTTCAGTTCCTGACGTTGTGCCAAACATGACGCCAAATTAAACTAATCCCTTCTGCCTGTCCTTTGTCCAAATTTCTCCATTCCTTGCATATTTATGTGCTTATCTAAAAGTCCCTTAAATATCTATATTGTATCTGCCTTCAAGACGATCCTTGGCAGCACATTCCAGACTCCTACCACACTTCATGTAAAAAGCTTGCCCGTCACAGCTCCTTCGAACTTATCCCCTCACCTTAAATGCGTGCTCCCTAATATTAGACATTGCAACTCTGGGAAAAAGATTCTGACTGTCACCTCTATCTGCGCATCTCATAATTTTATAGATTTTTATCAAGTCTCCCCTCAACCTCCACTACTCCACAGAAAACAACCTGAGTTTTTCTAGCCTCTCTTTATAGCTCATACACTCTACTGCAGGCAACATCCTGGTAAACCTCTTCTGCATACTCTCCTAAGCCTCCACATCCGTCCTGTAATGTGGCAATCAGAATTGAACACAATCCTCTAAGCATGGCCCAACCAAAGATGTAACATGAACCACATTTTGATACGGATTAGTGGAAAAACAATTGAAAGAACATTCCATTAATAAGTTTAAAGAGAGTTATAAAGCAGGGATGTGAATATCAGCATGACTGCTCTTTCAATAAGACAAGAACATGCAAAGCCTTTCTTCTGTAACATTGGCTCCTATTAGAAAAGATTATCTGGTCATTACCACCTGGCTCTGTGTAGAACTTCAAAGTTTGGCCGTCACATTTCTGATACTATAAAAATGTTTACATTTGAAATTTACTTAATTGGCTGTGAATTGTTTTGGGCAACCCTGAAGTCACAAAGGTTCCTGGATATATCAAAGTATTTTCTTTTTAATAAAAATCTTGATCGAGAAACAAGTACGTACGGGTTACATCGGTTTTTTTTCTCATCTCCATAAGCCAGTATTTTGCATCCTTTAATGTGGATTTCCAGTGCCACAGCCTGAAAGTTGTACCGTATACATAGCTCAATTTCACCAGTAACATTCACATTGTCCAAAGTCTCTGGTTCTGTGCATGTGCTGTTGATGCTGTTTATGCTATCCTATGGGAACAATGAAAAACACATTACAAATCATGCCTTACAAATACTTTTCTTATCCTCGGTTTTGATTCTGATTCCTCGTTTTATTTTGAACCAGTGTGCTCTTTCTTCACTTTAATGACAAGCTGCATATTTTGCTAACTTTAATAATTCTGCAAATATCACTTCCATTATATTACTTAGAAATTACGACAGTAGCTGGACCCCAACTAGCCTGTATCTATGTTCCTCCTCTACATGAAGATCAGACCTATTCCCAGATTCCTATTGCTTCACTTCAATCACCAACTTGGGTACTGATTTCACAAAATTTCAACCTCTAATATTAGATTAAATATAAGAAATATTGTACAAGGTCCTCTCATGCTGGACACCTCAATTACTAGAAACAACAGATTTCTCCCTTTACCCATTCTGGATGCTATACTTTGGGAAAGACATGATGACATTAGATAGAGTTAGAAATGATTTAGGAGAATGGTTCCAGGGATGAGATACTTCAACTTACCTGGATAGATTGAAGAATTTAGGATGTTTTCCATGGAGAAGAGAGGTTTGATAAAGTATTCAAAGTCATGTAGAGCCTGAAGAGAGGAGATAGGGAGAAACTCTTCCCGCTCATGAAAGGATCATGAATGAGAGGGCACAGATTTAAAGAAACTGCAACAATCGCAATGGCATTATAAAGAAAAACCTTTTTATGCTGCAAATGATTAAGGTATGGTAAACACCTGCTAGTGTGGTGCAAGTGTTTGGTCACCTTCTCAAAGAACTCAATAAGGCTTGTGGGGCACGACCTACCCTTCACAAAACCGTGTTGACTATCCCTAATCAACCTATTCCTTTTTTGATGATTATAAATCCTATCACTTATAACCTTTTCCGACACTTTACCCACAACCGAGATAAGGCTCACTGGGTTTTCTCTACTCCCCTTCTTGAACAAGGGTACAACATTTACTATCCTCCAGTCTTCTGGCACTATTCCTGTAGACAATGATGACATAAGGATTAAAGCCAAAGGCTCTGCAATCTCCTCCCTAATCTTACTCTAGTCATTCTTTTATTTCTGACATACCTATAGAAAGTTTTAGGGTTTTATTGATCCTATCCGCCAATGACTTGTCATGTCCCCTCTTGTCCTTCTTCGCGCTCTCTATAGGTCTTTCCTGGCTAACTGGTAACTCTCAAGCACCCTAACTGAGCCTTCACATCTCATCCTAACATAAGCCTTCTTCTTCCTCTTGACAAGAGATTTAGCTTCTTTAGTAAACCATGGGTCCTTCACTCAACCATTTCCTCCCTGCCTTACAGGTACATACTTATCAAGGATACGCAGAAGCTGTTCCTTGAATAAGCTCCACATTTCAATTGTGCACATCCCCTGCAGTTTCTTTCCCCATCCTATGCGTCCTAAATCTTGTCTACTCGCATCATACTTGCACTTCCCCAGCTATAACTCTTGCCCTGTGGTATATACCTAGCCCTTTCCATTGCTAAAGTAAACACAACCAAATTGTGGTCACAACCTCAAATCTAACACCTGGCTGTGTTCATTACACACTACCAAATCCAATGTGGCCTCACCCCTTGTTGTCTATCTACATACTGTGTCAGAAAACCCTCCTGCACACATTGGACAAAAACTGATCCATCTAAAGTACTCGAATGATAGTATTTCCAGTCAATATTTGGACAGTTAAAAACCCCCTGTTACTCTCACTCCTTTCCAGAATCATCTTTGTTATCCTTTCCTCTACATCTCTGAATAGGGTGACGTCTCCTTTCCTGTTTCTAACCTCAGTCCATACTACCTCATTAGATGAGTCCTCAAACATCCATTCTGCCACTGTCTGTAACACTGTCCTTGATTAACAATGCCACGCCTTCCCCTCTTTTATCATCCTCTCTGTTCTTATTGATTTATCTAAATCCCAGAACCTGCAACTACCAAAATGTCCCTCCAAAATGGCCACAATATCGAAGTCCCAGGTACCAAGCCATGCTACAAGTTCACCCAATTTATTCTTAACGCTCTTGGCATTCAAGTAGACATACTCCAAATCACCTTCCTGCTTGCCGGTGTACTCTTGCAACTTTGAAACCTTATTTCTGACCTCACTACTCTCAACCTCCTGGTCACTGAAGCTACGATTTAGATTCCCAACCCAATGCTGAATTAGTTTAAACCCTTTCAAAGAGTATAAGCAAACTACCCTGCCTCGGCAAGGATATTGGCACCCCTCTCTTTCGGGTGTAGACCATCCTGTTTGTAGAGGTGCCACCTACCACTGAAAATACCCCAATTATCCAGGTATCTGAAACCCTCCCTCCTCCATCATCCCTGTAGCCACGTGTTCAACTCCTCTCTCTCCCTATTCCTCACCTCGCTAGCACGTGGCATGAGTAACAAACCAGAAAAAACAACTCTGGTTGTTCTACCTCTAAGCTTCCACCCTAGCTCCCTGAATTTCTGCCTTAAATCCCCATCCCTTTTCCTACATATATCGTTAGTGCCTATGTGGACTACAACTTGGGGCTGCTCCCCCTCCTCCTCAAGGATCTTGAAAACACGATCCAAGACATCACAAACCCTGGCATCTGGGAGGCAACACACCAATTGTGAGAATCTCGCGTTCCCACAGAACCTACTATCTTTCTCCCTAACTATGGAGTCCCTAGTGACTAATGCTCTGCTCCTCTCCACCTTCCCTTCTGAGCAACAGGGACAGACTCAGTAAGTCATCCTCCCCAACAGTATCCAAAATGGTAAACTTGATATTAAGGGAAACGGTCACAGGGGATCCCTGCACTGTCTGCCAGTTCCCTTTTCGTCCCCTGATTGTAACCCATCTGCCTTTTTCTTGTACCTGAAGTGTGACTATCTCCCTGTAACTCCTCTCAATAACCCCCTCTGCCTCCTGAATGATCCGAAGTTCACCCAGTTCCCTAGCATGGCTTTCGAGGAGCTGGAGTTGGGTACATATCCCGCAGATGAAGTCAGCACGAACACTAGTGGTGACCCTTACCTCTCACATTCTGCAAAAAGGACATTCAACTGCCCTAATCTCCATTTCCACTATTCTAAATCCCCAGAGATTACTGAAAAATAAAGAATAAAAAAAACTAGTTACCTTACCAATCTGGTGCACAGCATCTTTTTTTCATTAGAGGAGGGGGATGGGTGGGAGACACTACCTACATTTAAAGGGATATGGGCTAAGTGCTGGCAAATGGGGCTAGATTAGGTTAGGATATCTGGTGGGCATCGATAAATTGGATTGAAGGGTCTGTTTCTGTGCTGTACATCTCTATGACTCCAAGTAATTTCTCCTCATCTGTGTTTTAAATTTACAACCTCTTATCCTCGAATTAAATTTACTACCTCATCTCTCATTCTAGACTGCCCCGCAAGAAGAATCATCTTCTCTCTGTCTACTTTGTCAACCCTTTTAGCATCTTATGTAAGTCAATTGCATCACATTTCATTTTTCCAGACTATAAAGGCTTAAACTGCTCAATCTTTCTTCATAAGCCAATCACGACCCCTCTGGAATCAATCCAGTGAATCTGCCCTGAACTGCTGCCAAGCCCTCCTCAAGCAAAGTGATTAGATTACATGCAATACTCCATGTGCAGTCTCCCCAAAGCCTCACACAGTTGCAGCAACACTTTCCTACTCTTATACTCTATTCCTTCAGCAATAAATGTTAAAATTCTATCTGCCTTCTTTATTACCAGCTGCATCGACGCTTTAATTTTCGGCAATTCACACATGAGAACACCAGGGTCCCTCTGCACCAAAGCATCCTGAAGTTTCTCCCCATTTTGATAAGAAATTGCCTTTTTATTCTTTCAACTAAAATCCATTATCCATGTTAAACACCACCTGCCAAATTTTGACCCATTTGCCTAACATTTGCAAATGTCTTACTCCTTCATTGCAACTTACTGACCCACTTAATTTAGTGCCATTTGCAAATCTGGCCTTGGTACCTTCTACCCTGAATCCAAATCACTCACAGAGTTGGCCCCACATAGTTGGCCCCACATAGTTGGGGCCTGAGGACTGAACCCTGTAGCATGTCATTAGTTACATTTTGCTAACCAGAGAAAAATCCACTTATCTCAACTCTCTCTGCTTTCTGTTAGTTAGTTAATCCTTTATCCAAGCTAATTAATTAGCACTAAACTGATTTACTCTTACCTTGTAAATTTTGTACAGCTCCTTATCAAATGCCTTCAATACTACATCTACCAGATCTCCATTATCCACTTGTTGCTTCGAAGAACTCCAGCAAATTAGATTAGATTAGATTACTTACAGTGTGGAAACAGGCCCTTCGGCCCAACAAGTCCACACCGCCCCACCAAAGCATAACCCACCCATACCCCTACATCTACCCCTTACCTAACACTACGGGCAATTTAGCATGGCCAATTCACCTAACCTGCACATCTTTGGAGTGTGGGAGGAAACCAGAGCACCCGGAGGAAACCCACGCAGACACGGGGAGAACGTGCAAACTCCACACAGTCAGTCGTCTGAGGCGGGAATTGAACCCGGGTCTCTGGCGCTGTGAGGCAGCAGTGCTAACCACTGTGCCACCGTGATTTACCTTCACAAACATGATTTACCTTCACAAAACCAAGCAGACCCTGAGTGTTGACTCTTCAACTGTCCTGCTATAACTTTCTTAATAATGGATTCTAACAATTTCCTAATAACAGTTAAACTAACTGGTCTGCTGTTTCCTACTTCCTGTTCCCCTCCCTTTTTGAATAACTATGTTAATTAGCTCAAATGATAGAGCACTTGCTTTGCATGCGAGAGGTAGTAGGATTGATGCCCACATTCTCCACAATAGTTTGGGGCAGCACAGTGGCTCAATGGTTAGCATTGCTACCTCACAGTGCCAGGGACCAGGTTCGATTCCAGCCTCAGGTGACTGTCCGTGTGGAGTTTGCACATTCTCCCTGTGTCTGCATGGGTTTCCTCTGGGTGCTCTGGTTTCCTCCCACAATCCAAAGATGTGTAAGTCAGGTGAATTGGCCATGCTAAATTGCCCGTAGTGTTAGGTGCATTAGTCAGAGGGAAATGGGTCTGGGTGGGTTACTCTTTGGAGGGCCGGTGTGGATATTTTGAGCTGAATGGCCTGTTTCCACACTGTAGGGATTCTAATCTTCTAATCATTAGCATTTTTCCAATCCATCAGAACCATTCCCACCTGCAGGAAATTTTGAAACATCTTAACCAGTGATTCACAGTCTTTGCTGCCATTTCCATTAAGACCTGAGGAACTGGCCCTGGGGACTGGTCTGCCTTCAAGGCCAACAGTCTGCTCAGTACTTTTTCCCTGGTGATGACGATGATTATAAGCTCCCCCCTTTCTACAACCTCTACACTGACCATGACACCATTTCTGGTTGTTGGAAAATCCATCTGGCTCGCTAATGTCCTTCAGGGAAGTAAATGTGCTTTTCTCACCTGGTCTGATCTCCATGACTTGGAGGTGCTGGTGTTGGACTCAGGTGGACAAAGTTGTGATAACCACTTGATGGAGGAGTGGTGTTCCAAAAGCTAGTGCTTCCAAATAAACCTGATCTGGACATTATCTAGGCTTGGACTGGCAAGTAACATTTGTGGCACACAAACAGTAGACAATGGCCTTCAATAAGAGCCAATCAATTCTCTGCCCCTTGACATTCAATGGTGTTACCATCACCATCTCTTCCACTATCAACATCCATGGAGTGCGTATTGACCAGAAACTCAACTGGAATCACCACATAAACAGAGTGGCTACAAGTGAGGTCAGAGACGAAGAATATTGCAGCAAGTAAGTCACTTACGCTTGTCTACCACCTACACAACACAAGTCAGGAGTATGATGGAATACATCCTGCTTGCCTGAATTGGGACAGCTCCAACACCATTCAACTAACTTGACACTATCCAGTACAAAGCAACCTGCTTGATTGGCATTACACCCACAAGCATCCAGTCCCTCCACCTCCAGCGCTCAGTAACAACAATGTGTACTATCTATAAGATGCATTGTAGAAATTCACCAAAGATCCTTAGAAAGCACCTTCCAAATCCACAACCATTTCCACCTAGAAGGACTAGGACAATAGTTATATGAGAACACCATCACTTGCAAATTCCCCTCCAAGGCACTAACCACTGTGATTTGGAAAAATATTGCTGTTCCTTCATGTCGCTGAATACCTCAAGGTATTGTGTGTCAACCTATACCACATGGACATCAGTGGTTCAAGAAAGCATCACACCATGACATTCTCAAGGGAAACTAATGAACAGGCAATAATTGCTAGCCAGCCAATGAACCATGAGTGACCAAAACCCAAACACTACCTGTTACTATTGAGATGGTACTAGTGTCCTCCACTGTAAAATCTCAGTCAAAACATTGATTTAGTGTGTCTGCCATTTCTGTGTTTCCCACTATTAATTCCCCAGTCTCATCCTCCAATGGACCAACATTCACTTTAGCGCTCTTTTCCCTTTGACATACTTCCTAGAAGCTTTTGTGTTTTGTTTTTATATTTTTGTGTTAGTTTCATAAGAAACATTTATAAGAATGTTTCAGAAGAAACAGTGGCACAGTGGTGGGAAGCTATGTAGTGCTCCCTTACTGCAACAGAGACCTGGGTGTGATTCCAACATTGAGTGACTGTTCATGTGAAGTTTGCATGATCTCCCTGTGTCTGCATGGTTTCTATGGGTGGTCTAGTTATTTCCCATAATTCAAAGACGTGCATGTTTGGTAGATTAGCCATGCTAAATTGCCCTCTAGTGTCCAGGGATGTGTACACTAGGTGGATTAGCCGCGGATAATACAAGGTTTGGGTGGGATACTCTTTGGAGCAGTGGCCAGACTAAATGGGCCGAATGGCCTCTGTAGGAATTCTATGATAATTTAACTTTGCTTATTTTATTACTTTTGCACTAACCCTTTGTTGATTTTTACAAGTTTCCTAATCCTCCAGCCTGCCACTGGCCTTTGCAATATTTTTGGCTGTATGCTATCTTCAACTTCCTTCCACAATCATGAACTTTTGTTCCATCTCTCAAACTCTTGCGATTGACTAAGCATTATTGTTTTGGTGCCTTGTTGAATGCTGGGTGCAATATCTTGTTCTTCAATGCCTTTTCAGACATGGTTTTGGGAAATCTGAGTGGTTTGCTGGGCTATTTTGGAGACTGGTTAAGAACCAACTGCATCATATGGCTTTGGAGTCAGACGTACACCAGGGAAGGTATGGATAGAGGACTTTATCCCCAAAAGAGAATGAATGAACTCAGTGGGTTTTTATAAAATCTTGTTGTTTCATTGCCATCATAATTGAGACCAGCTTTTTGTTTAACTTCAGTTATAAACTGAATTTAAGTTCCATTATCTGCTTCAGTGGGATTTTAACTTGTGACCCCAGAATACACCTTATTAATTGTTTGCAATATTTGCATGGCAACTTTCTGAATTCTGCATTAATAATTACATCCATGTTCCTCCGAATATCAACATTTAGAAGTTCTAAGCATTTTAAGGATCATACAAATATTCTGCTTCTCACAGTTTGCATTCTCACTGAGATTTATAAAAACAATAAACTCTAATACATTACTATCTGTCTTTTAGTCTAAATGACTAATATAGATAGTTAAGTGGCTACGGTCCAGCGCTGATCTAGCAAATTTTCAAAGATTGATGTAAGGCTAACTAACTTGTATTTCCTTGATTTTTCTCCTCTTTCCCTGAGTGAATCAGATTGATCTTTATGACAATTGTGGAGGACATCCTCACCAGAACTGGGACGAGCTTTGTTTTCAATCCAAATTTATTAATTGAATTCAATTCACTCATTGCCATGGAAGAATTTGATTTCTATTTAATCGCATTGTTACATTTATGAACATCTAATTTGCTTGGATCATTCTACAATCTAAGAACTTTTGGAAAATCTTAGAGCACTTACCATTAGGGCAGCACAATGGCTCAGTGCTTAGCACTGCTATCTCACAGCACCAATTCTCACCTCGGGTGACCCTCAGCGTAGAGTTTACGTTTCTCCCTATGTCTGTGCGGGTTTCGTCCCACAGTCCAAAGATGTGCAGGTCAGGTGAACTGGCCATGCTAAATTGCCCATAGTGTCAGGTGCATTAGTCAGAGGTAGGGTAGGAGACTGGGTCTCGGTGGGTTACTCTTTGGAGGGTCAGTGTGGACTGTTGGGCTGAAGGGCCTGTTTCTATACTGTAGGGAATCTAATCTAAATAAAAATCTGCTATTTCTTCATTCCATATGATAATATCTTCTGTTTTTGCCGTGCGGGAACCAATGTTCAATATAGCCACTTTCCTTCCTTTTGCATGGTGTAAAACCTCTTACAATCATGGCTGATCTGTGCCAATGTTTTATTTTTTCCTTTTATTTAATCAATTTATTGTAGCCTTTTGCTTGATTCTAACATTCCCAAATATTGGGTTCACTAATATTCATTGAAGTATTATAAACTTATTATTTTAATCCAACTTACTCAAGCTCCTTATTAAGTCACAGATAAGTTTTTTGCTGAATTATATTTCTTATAGGAATTAATTTTTATTCCTTTAAAATTTTGAATTGTTTATTTTAAGATTTATCACCTTTTACTCCTCACAATACATTTTACTCTACTTACCCAATCAATCTTAGCCATCTTTCCTTTCACAGGTTTTAGATACTCAGAAGACAATAAGTAAGCCAGAAGAATATTAGAATAATACTCAGAAGGCATGTGTGTTTCAAGAGGTCACCCCCAAGTACTAACCCACTGTGGTGTTTCATGTCGAGTATAAACCAGGCTTCTTCTTTTTGCACAGAGTTGACTTGATATATAATTGACTTCCTCTGTCTGCTGCAAATCCATTTCATGTAAAGTTCCTCCATCTTTTTCATCTTGCTTGTTGATTTTGAGGAGACTTGCTGAGGTTGACAGCTGTCACACAATTGGAAAGATCTTTTAGTAATGAGTTGGTTGAAAAGTACCTACATTGCAAAAATCTAAGATAGTTGAGTCAAAGTTCTCTAAACATTACCTGAATGAAATTACCCTTCTCTCTTAATATTTGGGCAGATAAGATCTTATTGCTTTTTGAAGAGATGCTATTAACTGTGGGGGTGCCTTGCTCTATGTGTTATCAGCAAAATCATACACTACTTCATAGAGGGAACAGGAAGAATTATTATTTTCTTACATTTAAAACTTAGGGAAGAAGCCCATTTTCTCCTACCTCACAAGAATGTCTACAAGAACTTGGCAAGATTCAGAATTCTTAAGAGATCAGGAATTGTTACACATAATCGAGCAGAAAATATTGGAAGTGCTCAGGAGATCTGGTAGTATCTGTGGATTGAGAAACAGGGTAACATTTCTGGTCAAAGAATTATTATCAGAACTTCACCTATACGTTTTCATCACAAAGAGACTACTAAAGGGAAAGACAGCACATTATCAACCTGAAGAAGGGTCATCTGACTGAAACTGTTAACTCTGATTTCTCTCCACAAATGCTGCCAGCCATGCTGAACTTTTCCAGCAATTTCTGTCATTATCACACTATTCTTCTAAATAATCAATTGAGGACTATGGTCTAGCTTTTCTTTTAAATTTCCCAGCATTGTTAAATGTTGTCAATGAGCTAACGATATAATTTATCCTGTACTCAAAGCAGACATGCTGAAGCATTACTTTGGCACTGCACTTCCAGGAGTTTGGCGCAACAACCATAAAAAATAGTTCTAGTTAAGATGGTATATGGCCTGGAGTGAATCTTACTCTCTCATGTATTTGCTGCTATTTCCCTTCTAGGTAGTGGAGGTAATGGGATTTGAAGATGTTGTTGAATAAGCCTAAGTGAATTGCTGCAGTGCATTTTGTAGATTCTACACATTGAACATTGAAAATATGAAGAGTGGGCCAATCAAGCGAGATGCTTTGTCCTGAATGATATTGAGCTCCTGGAGTATTGTTGCAGCTGCACTCATCCAAAAAACTGGGGAGTTTCCTATCACAATCCTAACTTGTGCCTCGGAAATAAAAGGCAATGTTTTGATGAGTCAGGAGTTTCTCACTTCAAAATTCCTAGCCTCTTGCCTGCTCTTGTAGTCATAGTATTTATATAGCTGTTCTGTTTCTTGTAAATGGTCACTATCAAAATATTCATAGTGAGGGATTCAGTGATGATAATGCCATTGAATATCAAGGTGGAGGAAATGGTCAGATCCCTATTTGTTGGAGATAGTCTTGCCTGGCATTTGTGTATCATTAATGTTGTTTGCCACATATCAGTTCAAGGCGAGCTGTTGTCTTGGTCTCGCTAAATATGACCTGATGAATGGGCAGCGCTTTGAAAGCTTGTGATTGCAAGTAAACCTGTTGGACTATAACCTGGTGTTGTGGTACTTGTGACCTTGTCCACCCCAGTCCAATACCGATGCCTCCACATCACCGCCAAATATGGATGCAGATTGCTTCAATATTTAAGGAGTCACAAATCATGCTGAACATTGTGCAGCTATCAACAAATATGACCACCCACCCCCTTCAGACCTTATAGTGGAACATTGACGAAGAATCTGAGTGTTGAGCTCAGAACACAATACCGAGGAACTTCTACAGTGGGTCTGACATGAATGACTGTGGGGTGTTCAGGAGGCCCAGAGTTTTCCAGAACCAATTTTATTTCCTGGGGAGGAGAAAGGCACAGTGCTATAAGTGCCGTAATACATCCTCTGTTTATCTCAGGAACCAGTAACAATGTTCTTTGAAATCTGCACCAGGTCTGACAATCTGTCGACCTCCAGAAACAACCAATGACCTAACTGGATCTGACCCATCAGTGACAAGGAACTCCCGAAATATCTGACTATGTGAACAGATGGGGCCTGACATCCGCCATGACAATGAAGCAGCCAACCACCTACCGGCATCGCCTACCGGCATCGCCTACCGGCACTTAATGACCCAACTTCATGAAGTGGACTTGCAATCTACCCAGCCTTGTGCAGTCCCATCATCGAGGTCTGACTAAATCAAACCAAGAATAAACTCCTAAGTTACTGCTTGGAGTCAGTGGACGGATCTGTATTCAAGAATTCAGTGGCCAACCTAAATAAGCATGCTACTATCATCACAGACTTTATCAGTAAGTTCCAAAGAAGTTAATCTGAGTGCTCCCCAACCGGAAACCAATGGATGAATCATCTGAGGTGTTCAAGTCTCTCTGAGCTACACAGGAAATCTACGTTTATATTGCAAAGCCGCTGGGGAAGACAAAGGACAATACCAGACCAAAATAGAGCCCCAATGTAGAGTCGACTGTAACAAGGTTTACATGATATAATGGGCTACAATGTGAAGTCAGGTAGAATTACTAACAACAATGCATCCCATTCTAATGAGTTCAATTGGCTAGAATGCCATATTTGACAGAAGGTCAATGAAAGGATGTCACTTGCCCCACCAGCCTCAGGTGCACTCATAGCTGCAGACATCAGATCAACCTTCTTGACAGTAAACGCACTGAAAGTGACTGACCATGATGGAGTCCTAGCCATACACTCAGATCATGTGTGGACGAACTGGCAGGAGCATTTGCAGAATCTTAGAATGCCTAAAGCATGGAAGCAGGTCATTTGGCCCACTGAGTCAACACCTACCCTCCAAAGAGCATCCCACCCAGACCAACTCTATTCCTATGACCCTGCATTTACCATGGTGAATCCCCCTAGCTTGCACATCCCTGGACACTATGGGCAATTATAAGTATAGTCATAGAGTCATAGAGATGTACAGCATGGAAACAGACCCTAGGGTCCAACCCATCCATGCCGAATAGATATCCCAACCCAATCTAGTCCCACCTGCCAGCACCCAGCCCATATCCCTCAAAACCCTCCCTATTCATATACCCATCCAAATGCCACTTAAATGTTGCAATTGTACCAACCTCCACCACTTCCTCTGGGAGCTCATTCCATACATGTACCACCCTCTGCGTGAAAACGTTGCCCCTTAGGTCTCTTTTATATCTTTCCCCTCTCACCCTAAACCTATGCCCTCTAGTTCTGCACTCCCCAATCCCAAAGAAAAGACTTTTCCTATTTACCCTATCCACGCCCCTCATAATTTTGTAAATCTCTATAAGATCACCCCTCAGCCTCCGACACTCCAGAGAAAACAGCCCCAGCCTGTTCAACCTCTCCCCATAGCTCAAATCCTCCAACCCTGGCAACATCCTTGTACATCTTTTCTAAACCCTTTCAAGTTTCACAACATCTTTCCGATAGGAAGGAGACCAGGATTGCACGCAAAATTCCAACAGTGGCCTAACCAATGTTCTGTACAGCTGCAACATGACCGCCCAACTCCTGTACTCAATACTCTGACCAATAAAAGAAAGCATACCAAACACCTTCTTCACCATTCTGTCTACCTGTGACTCCACTTTCAAAGAGCTATAAACCTGCACTCCAAGGTCTCTTTATTCAGCAACACTCTCTGCAACCTTACCATTATGTGTATAAGTCCTGCTAAGATTTGCTTTCCCAAAATGCAGTACCTCGCATTTATCTGAATTAAACTCCATCTGCCACACTCAGCCTATTGGCCCATCTGATCAAGATCCTGTTGTAATCTAAGGTATCCTTCTTTGCTTTCCACTGCACCTCCAATTTTGGTGCCATCTGCAAACTTACTAACTATACCTCTTATGACTCAGCACCGATCCTTGTAGCACTCCACTGGTCACAGGCCTCCAGTCTGAAAAACAACCCTCCACTACCACCCTCTGTCTTCTACCCTTGAGCCAGTTCTGTATCCAAATGGAAAGTTCTCCCTGTAATCCGTGAGATCTAACCTTGCTAACCAGTCTCCCATGGGGAACCTTGTCAAACGCCTTACTGAAGTCCATATAGATCACATCTACTGCTCTGCCCTCATCAATTCTCTTTGTTACTTCTTCAAAAAACTCAATCAAATTTGTGAGACATGATTTCCCATGCACAAAGCCATGTTGACTATCCCTAATCAGTCCTTGCCTTTCCAAATACATGTACATACTGTCCCTCAGGATTCCATCCAACAACTTGCCCACCACCGATGTCAGGCACACTGGTCCATAGTTCCCTGCCTTGTCCTTACCACCCTTCTTAAACAGTGGCACCACGTTAGCCAACCTCCAGTCTTCCGGCACCTCACCTATGACTATTGATGATATAAATATCTCAGCAAGAGGTCCAGCAATCACTCCCCTACCTTCCCACAGAGTTCTAGGGTACACCTGATCAGGTCCTGGGGATTTATCTGCCTTTGTGCATTTCAAGACATCCAGCATTTCCTCCTCTGTAATCTGGACATTTTGCAAGGTGTCACCATCCAATTAGCTACTTTCTATATCTTCCATATCCTTTTCAACAGTAAATACTGATGCAAAATACTCATTTAGTATCTCTCCTATTTTCTGCCGCTCCGCACAAAGGCCTCCTTACTGATCTTTGAGGGGCCCTATTCTCTCCCTAGTTATCCTTTTGTCCATAGTGTATTTGTAAATATCCTTTGGATTGTCCTTAATTCTATTTGCCAAAGCTATCTCATGTCTCCTTTTTGCCCTCCTGATTTCCCTCTTAAGTATACTCCCACTGCCTTTATACTCTTCTAAGGATTCACTCGATCTGTCCTGTCTATACCTGACATATGCTTCCTTCTTTTTCTTAACCAAACCCTCAATTTCTTTAGTCATCCAGCATTCCCTATACCTACCAGCCTTTCCTTTCACCCTAACAGGAATATACTTTCTATGGATTCTCATTATCTCATTTCTGAAGGCTTCCCATTTTCCTGCCGACCCTTTACCTGCGAACATCTGCCCCAATCAGCTTTTGAAAGTTCTTCCTAATACCATCAAAATTGGCCTTTCTCCAATTTAGAACTTCAACTTTTCAATCTAGTCTATTCTTTTCCATCATTATTTTAAATCTAATGGAATTATGGTCACTGGCTCCAAAGTGCTCCCCCACTGACACTTCAGTCACCTGCCCTGCCTTATTTCCCAAGAGTAGGCCAAGTTTTGCACCTTTTCGAGTAGGTACATCCATATAATCCACCTAACCAACATATCTTTGGACTGAGGGAAGAAACCATAGCACCCAAAGGAAACCCTTGCAGACATAGGGAGAAGGTGTGAACTCCATATAGCCATCTTTAAAATCTCCTTACTACGATGTAAGGTTCCCAGTTGAAAACCACTATCATCCCGATGCCAAAGAACAATCAGGCAACATGCTTTAATGACTACTGTCTGGTAGGTCTGACATCCATCATTAGGAAATGCTTTGATAAATTAATAATGGCACACATCATCAATAAGGGTGGCACGGTGGCACAGTGGTTAGCACTGCTGCCTCACAGCGCCAGAGACCTGGGTTCAATTCCCGCCTCAGGCGACTGACTGTGTGGAGTTTGCACGTTCTCCCCATGTCTGCATGGGTTTCCTCCGGGTGCTCCAGTTTCCTCCCACAGTCCAAAAATGTGCAGGTCAGGTGAATTGGCCATGCTAAATTGCCCGTAATGTTAGGTAAGGGGTAAATGTAGGGGTATGGGTGGGTTGTGCTTCGGAGGGTCGGTGTGGACTTGTTGGGCCGAAGGGCCTGTTTCCACACTGTAAGTAATCTAATCTAATCTCCAGTTTCCAACTAAAATTGGCCGACTGTCGCAATCTCCTTGGCCCTATACTCATCCCTGGAACATCTGGATAACAAACATACCTAAATCAGACTCCTATTAATTGACTTTAGCTCTGCCTTCAACAGCATAATTCCAACCAAACTCATCTCCAAGTGCTAAGACCTAGGGCTCTGCTCTGAAACTGAATTTTCTACTGCCTGACCCACAAACCATAATCAATAACATCTCCTCCACAGTAATCTTCAACACTGGTGCCCCACAAGGCTGCCTACTTAGCCTCTTATTATGCTCTTTATACACTCATGACTGTGTGGCCAAATTCAACCCTTTCTCCATTTATAAATTTGCTGATAACACCACAGTACAGAGTCGGATTTCAAATAATGACGAGACAGTGTACAAGAAAAAGATTAAACAGCTTAGTGTCCTGGTATAAAGACAACAATCTCTCCTTCAATGTCAACAAAATGAAGGAGTGGTCTTCAACTTCAGGAAGTGGAGTGGAATGTGTCAATGGTGGTGAGGTGGAGGTGCTCGAATGCTTAAGTTCTGAGGAGTAAGTATCACCAAAAATCTATTCTGCTCCATCCTCATTGATGCTGCAGTCAAGAAAGCACACCACTGCCTCGACTTGCTCAGGAGGCTAAAGTAATTCAGCACATCCGCAATGACTCTTTTATTGATGCACCATGGGAAGCGTACTATCTAGATATGTCACAGTTTGATATGGCAACTGCTCTGCTCAAGACTGCAAGAAGCTAGAGACCTGTGAATGCAAACAATTAGATTAGATTACTTACAGTGTGGAAACAGGCCCTTTGGTCCAACAAGTCCACACTGACCCACCGAAGCGCAACCCACCCACACCCATTCCCCTACATTTACCCCTTCACCTAACACTACGGGCAATTTAGCATGGCCAATTCACCTAACCTGCACATTTTTGGACTGTGGGAGGAAACCAGACCAACCGGAGGAAACCCACGCAGACACGGGGAGAATGTGCAAACTCCACACAGTCAGTCGCCTAAGGCAGGAATTGAACCCGGGTCTCTGGCACTGTGAGGCAGCAGTGCTAACCACTGTGCTACCGTGCCACCCCAATCCATCACAAAAACCAGCCTTCCTTCTATTGATTCCGTCTCACTTCCTGCTGCCTCAGGAAAACAGCAAAAATAATCAAGGGCTCCTCCCCCTTCCCATTATATTCTCTTCCATCCTCTTTCATCAGGTCAAAGATATAAAAGTTTGAAAACATGTACCAACAGATTCAAGAATAAAGTCTTCCCAGCTGTTATCACACTTCCGAACAGATTTGACCTTTCTCTGTAGTTGTAACACTATATTCTGCATTCTGTTCTATTACCCTGATGTACTTATGCAAGGCATGGTTTGTCTGGTTAGCAAGCAAACAATACTTTTCACTGTATCTCATTACATGTGACAATAATAAATCAAATCAAAGGTAACTGTGCTAGATGCTGGACCGGAAACTGAAGACTGCAGGAATGGAAGACAATCTTCTCCCGGTAGCTGTGAAGGTCACTGCAGCGCTGAACATTTATGTGACTGGCTTCTTCCATAAAGAAACAGGTGACCTGTGTGGGATCTTCCAATTGTACACCCACAAATGCATCAGGACAATCTGCGCAAGGTAACACTGGTTCATTTTGCTCCCTCAAGTGAAGGACAATGCTTCAGCCTGGGCGGTACAATTCGGTAACATAGTTGGATTCCCCAACTGCAGGGTGATCACAATGCTGTGGTATTCATCAACAAGAAGAAGTCCCATTAAATTGATGTTCAGGAGACCTTTAATCACCATTTAATCACTTCCTGGAGGTGTGTACACCTGGTATGTTTGAGGATGCAGGAGTTTGGAAGGCTGGTAACTAGGGGCAAGGGATGAACACTGCAACCATGACTCATGTCACCATTGTGCATGCCCTGGCTGGTGTGGAACTCAAGTTTAATTCTGCCAATGCCTCAAGCAGGGCCACATGGAACAGGGTACAGAGTGCTTGAAGATGCAGTTCGCTAATTGGGCAGGACCAGGAGGCCTTCCAGTACAGTCTGAACAGAGTTTACCAGATCATCTTGGTGTGCTGTGACTTACACAATTGCAGCAGTTAATGAGGTGATATCCTGGATGCAGAAGAATTGGGAGAGTGAACCAATCATCCAAGGATGACAAGAATATTGGGTTAGGGAATCCAATGTCGACAATTACAGTGCTCAGCTGCAACTGGCACTACATTGCCTCCTGATTCAAACAGATGAGAATGGGGTGCAGCACACAATTGTTGACAATAAAGTAATCTTTGGTCATGATGCTGAAACCTAGTTTTCAATATAAGGATGAAGTTCAGCCTCTGTTGGCTTTGTTTGTGTTCCCTTTTGTTTTCAGTAAATAAAGGCTCACATTTGACTCCGAAAACGTGACATCTGACTTAGCCAAAAAAAGTAAGATTCACCCCATTGTGTCCTTTTCTGGTTACCAAACTTTTAGAACGATATAAAGGCATTGGAAAGAGTACATAAAAGATTCATGAAAATTGTACCAGTAATTAAGAATTTCAGTTATGCAAGCAGATTGGAGAATCTGGAGCAGATGGTTGAGACCAGATTTGTTAGGTGTATTAAAACTTCTGAGAGACCTAGTCAGAATAGATAACAAAAATATCCCACTGATAGAAGGATCAAGAATAAGACATTTAAGGAAACTGGTAAAAGAAGCAGTGGAAAAATGAGAAGAAACTTTCATGCAGTGAATGGTAAAGATCTGGAATGCACTTCCTGCATAAATGGTGGAAACAAATTCAACTGAGCAATTCAAGAAAAGGGATTGGAATTATTATCTGGTAATGAAGAATGTACAGCACTACAAGAAGAAGGTGGGGAAGTGGAATTAGGTTGCATTGCTCAGTCAGAGAGTCAGAAAAGATGTGACAAGCCAACTTCTGTAATCATTCTGTGATTCTGTTGGGCTGACAATTAAATCTTTTACATTGCTCACTATTGAACCTAATATGGCCCATTCACTTGTTGATTCAGACATACCACTTCAAAAATCTATCCTGGACACACAGAACAAATTCCAACATGAAAAATAAAGAATTGCAGATGCTGGAAATCTAAAATAGAAACATAAATTGCTGGTGAAACCTAACAGGTCTGTCAGCATCTGTGGAGAGAGAAACAAAGTTAATATTTCAAGTCCAGTGTCCCTTGTCCAGAAAAAGTGACAAAATGACCCTTCCACATAAACATACCAGGAAAAGCAGCAAATCTGAGGACAGGGAGCAGTTTAGAATTCAGCAAGACAGGACAAAAAGTTAAACAAAATAGAATGTAAGAGTAAACTTGTGAGAAACTAAAAATGCACTGTGAAAGATTCTATAGATATGTGAAGAGAAAAAGATTAGTGAAGACAAACCAAGGATCTAATGAGGATGGAATTGAAAAAAAATCAATATTAGTGAAAAAAAAAGAGATGCTCGAGAAATTAAAGGTGTAAAGGCGGACCTAACCTTGAGGCCTGATAGTCTGCATCCAAGAATACAAAAGCTGGTCACCCTTAGAAATTCTGGAGAATTTGGAGCAGTCTGGCCTGATTAATGGGAGGGGGAGGGAACTTAACCCCACTATTTAAAAAAAGGAAGGATACAAAAAGAAAGACAGAGCATTAAAGACCCATTAGCCTAACATCAGTAGTGGGAGAAAAAGGCAGTTTTAAAAGATGTTATAACAGTTGGACAGTGTTAATGGGATCTGATTCTGGATTAGTGGTGCTGGAAGAGCACAGCAGTTTAGGCAGCATCCAAGGAACAGTAAAATCAACGTTTCGGGCAAAAGCCCTTCATCAGGAATAAAGGCAGAGAGCCTAAAGCGTGGAGAGATAAGCTAGAGGAGGGTGGGGGTGGAGAAAGTAGCATAGAGTACAATAGGTGAGTGGGGGAGGGGATGAAGGGGGGGAGGGTGGAGTGGATAGGTGGAAAAGAAGACAGGCAGGTAGGACAAGTCATGGAGGTAAAAACAATGACTGCAGATGCTGAAAACCAAATACTGGATTAGTGGTGCTGGAAGAGCACAGCAGTTCAGGCAGAAGGGCTTTTGCCCGAAACGTCGATTTTGCTGCTCGTTGGATGCTGCCTGAACTGCTGTGCTCTTCCAGCACCACTAATCCAGGACAAGTCATGGGGACAGTGCTGAGCTGGAAGTTTGGAACTGGGGTGAGCTGGGGGAAGGTAAAATGAGGAAACTGTTGAAGTCCACATTGATGCCCTGGGGTTGAAGTATTCCGATGCGGAAGATGAGGCATTCTTCCTCCAGGCGTCTGGTGGTGAGGGAGCGGCGGTGAAGGAGGCCCAGGAACTCCATGTCCTCAGCAGAGTGGGAGGGGGAGTGGAAATGTTGGGTCACAGGGCGGAGTGGTAGATCGGTGTGAGTGTCCCAGAGATGTTCCCTAAAGCGCTCTGCTAGGAGGCGTCCAGTCTCCCCAATGTAGAGGAGACCGCGTCGGGAGCAACGGATACAATAAATGATATTGGTGGATATGCAGGTAAAACTTCGATGGATGTGGAAGGCTCCTTTAGTGCCTTGGATGGAGGTGAGGGAGGAGGTGTGGGCGCAGGTTTTGTAGTTCCTGTGGTAGCAGGGGAAGGTGCTAGGATGGGAGGGTGGGTTGTAGGGGGGAGTGGACCTGACCAGGTAGTCATGGAGGGAACGGTCTTTGCGGAAGGCGGAAAGGGGTGGGGAGGGAAATATAACCCTGGTGATGGGGTCTGTTTGGAGGTGGCGGAAATGTCGGCGGATGATTTGGTTTATGCAAAGGTTGGTCGGGTGGAAGGTGAGCACCAGGGGCGTTCTGTCCTCGTTACGGTTGGAGGGGTGGGGTCTGAGGGCAGAGGTCCGGGATGTAGACGAGATGCATTGGAGGGCGTCTTCAACCACATGGGAAGGGAAATTGCGGTCTCTAAAGAAGGAGGCCATCTGGTGTGTTCTGTGGTGGAACTGGTCCTCCTGGGAGCAGATACCGTGGAGACGGAGGAATTGGGAATACGGGATGGCAATTTTGCAGGAGGTAGGGTGGGAAGAGGTGTAATCCAGGTAGCTGTGGGAGTCGGTAGGTTTGTAAAAAATGTTGGTGTCAAGTCAGTCGTCATTAATGGAGATGGAGAGGTCCAGGAAGTGGAGGGAGGTGTCAGAAATGGTCCAGGTAAATTTAATGTCAGGGTGGAATGTGTTAGTGAAGTTGATGAATTGCTCAACCTCCTCGCGGAAGCACGAGGTGTCACAATGCAGTCATCAAAGTAGCGGAGGAAGAGGTGGGGAGTGGTGCTGGTGTAATTACAGAAGATCGACTGTTCTATATAGCCAACGAAGAGACAGACATAGCTGGGGCCCATACGGGTGCCCATGGCTACCCCTTTGGTCTGGAGGAATTGGGAGGATTCGAAGGAGAAATTGTTTAAGGGTGAGGACCAGTTCGGCCAAACGAATGAGAGTGTCGGTGCAAGGGTACTGTTGGGGACGTCGGGAGAAGAAGAAACGGAGGGCTTGGAGGCCCTGGTCATGGTGGATGGAGGTGTAGAGGGATTGTATATCCATGGTGAAGATGAGGAGTTGGGGGCCGGTGAAATGGAAGTCTTGGAGGAGGTGGAGGGCGTGGGTGATGTCTCGAATGTATGTGGGGAGTTCCTGGACTAGGGGGGATAAGACAGTGTTGAGGTAGGTAGAAATGAGTTCAGTGGGGCAGGAGCATGCTGAGACAATGGGTCGGCCAGGGTGGTCAGGCTTGTGGATCTTGGGAAGGAGGTAGAACCAGGCAGTGCGGGGTTCCCGGACTATGTGTTTGGAAGCTGTGGGAGGGAGATCTCCTGAAGTGATGAGGTTCTGTATGGTCTGGGAGATGATGGTTTGGTGATGGGGGGGTGGGGTCATGGTCGAGGGGGCGGTAGGAAGAGGTGTCCTCGAGTTGGCGTTTGGCTTCACAGTGTAGAGGTCAGTGCGCCAGACTACCACTGCGCCCCCTTTAACTGCTGGCTTGATGGTGAGGTCAGGATTGGAGCAGAGGGATTGGATGGCTGCGCGTTGTGAGGGTGAGAGGTTGGAGTGGGAGAGGGGGGGCGACAGGTTGAGGCGGTTAATGTCCCGGCGGCAGTTGGAGATGAAGAGGTCGAGGACAGGTAATAGGCCAGCGCGGGGTGTCCAGGTGGATGCAGTGTGTTAGAGGTGGGCAAAGGGGTCCTCAGAAGGTGGGCGGGAGTCCTGATTGTGAAAGTAAGCTCGGAGGCGGAGGCGGCAGAAGAAGTGTTCGACGTCACGGTGTGTATTAAATTCATTGATGCGTGGATGGAGGGGGATGAAGATGAGTCCTTTGCTGAGGACTGATCGTTCATCCTCAGTGAGAGGGAGGTCCAGAGGGATGGTGAAAACTCGGCAGGGCTGGGAGCTGGGACCCGGTGTTGGTGTGGAGCTGGGAGTTGGAGGGGATCCTGGGTGTTGCAATGGGTGTGGTGGAGGGGGGAATGGGGGTGGAGTCATGAGCAGGTGTGGTGTTCCCCTCAGGGTTCTGGGGGGGGGGGATGATGACAATGGGATCTGTGGGCGGCATGTCAGCAGAATGCAGGTGAGTGACGTTAATGGGATCTGACATGGGTTTAGGAAATGGAAATCATGCTGAACTAGAGTTTGTTCAAGAGTCAGCTGTTGGGATGACAAGAGATATTGAGGCTGTGGCCAGACAAAAGAAGGAGGCATGGCTCAAGTACAGGCAGCTAGGATCAAGGGAATCCCCTGGAAGGGATACAGCAGTTTACTGAAGAAGGAAATCAGGAGGGTGAAAAGGGGGAATGTGATAATCTTGGCTGAGAAGATGAGGATGAATCCAAAAAATGTTTTAAGTATATTAAAACAAAAAGAATAACTAGAGAGAGAGAGAGAGAGTAGGATCCCTCAAGGACCAAAGTGGACATGTCAATGTGAAACCACAGGAGATGGATGAGGTCCTCAGTGAATATTTCTCCTCTGAATTTACCGTGGATAAAGACATGAAGACATGAAAACTTGCAGAAGTTAGAGATGATATCCTGGGGACAGTCCATATCACAGTAGAGAAGGTGTTGGATGTTTTATAATATATGAAGATGGATAAATCTCCTGATTCTGACCATATATATATCCAGGAACACTGCAAGAGGCTAGATAAGAAATTGTAGGGGTCCTGGCTGATTTTTTTTTGCATCATTGTTAACCATGGGTGAGGTCCTGGAAGACGGGCAGGTAGCGAATGTTGTGCCTTTCTTCAAGAAGGGCTGCAAAGAAAAACCTGGAAACTATAAGCCAGTAAACCTAACATCTGTGGTAGGTATGTGACTTGAGAAGATTGTGAGGAAGAAGATATATATGCCTTTGGAAAGACAGAGTTTAATTAGGAATAGTCAGTATGGATTTGTGCATGGGAGAGCATGCCTCACAAACTTGTTAGAGTTCTTTGATAAGGTGACCAGGAAGGTTAACAGGACAGGCCAGTAGAAGTAGTTTATATGGATTTCAGTCAGGCCTTTGATAAGGTTCCACATGGTAGGCTGCTCTGGAAGGTGAAATCACATGGGGAGCTGGCAAATTGGACATACAATTGGCTTGGTGATAGAAAGCAGAGGGTAATAGTGGAAGGATGCTTGTCAGACTGGAAGCCTCTGACTAACAGAGTGCCTCAGAGGTCAGTGCTGAGCCCATTACTATTTGTTATTTATATCAATGATTAGGATGAGAATGTACAAGGCATGATTAGTATGTTTGCAGATGACACCAAAATACATAGTATTGTGGGCAGTGAGGATGGTTATCAGAAATTTCAGCAGGACCTTGATCAACTGGGGAAGTGAGCTGTAAAATGGCAAATGGAGTTTAATATGAGTGTGAGGTGTTGCATTTTGGAAAGTCAAATCAAGGTAGGAGTTTCATGGTGAATGGTAGGACCTTTAGGAGTGTGGTGGAACCTTGGAGTTCAGATGCACAGTTCTCTGAAACTGGAGTCACAGATAGACAGGGCAGTGAAGAAAGCTTTAGGTGCACTGGCCTTCATCAGGCAGGGCATTGAGAATAGAAGTTAGGAGGTTACGTTGCAGTTGTACAGGACGTTGGTGAGTCTGCACCTGGTGCTTTGTGTTCAGTTTTGGTCACCTTGCTATTGGGAGGACGTTATTAAACTGGAAAGAGTGCAGAAGAAATTTACATGGATGTTGCCAGGCCTGAGTTATAGGGAGAAGTTGGACAAGCTAGGACTTTATTCTTTACAGCAAAGGAGACTGAAGGGGGAGTCTTATAGAGGTGTGTAAGATGATGAGAGGCATGGATAGGGTTAATGCACTTGGTCTTTTCCCCAGGATTGGGGAATCGAGGATTAGATGGCATTAGTTTAGGGTTAGTGCAGAAATAATAAAAGGGAACCTGAGTGGCTACATTTTTTCCACAAAGGGTGGTCTGCATTTGAAAAAGCTGGCAGTGGAATACATGGATAAGAAGAGTTTAGAAGGATATGGGCCAGTTTGGGCCAAAGGGTCTGTCTCCATGCTGTATGATCTATGACTCTAGGACATATAAAGGAGACCCAGCGAAAGTGTTGTAGTTGGATTTCAAAAAGGCTTTTGATAAAATCCCACATAAAACTCCAGTGTGCAAAATTAGAATACACTAGATCATATACTTGCATGGATTGAGAATTGGTTGATGGATCTGAAAGAGAGATTGAGAGTAAATGTGTTCCTTCTTGGGTGACATGCAGTGACTAGTGGTGCACCATTGGGATCAGAGCTTGGGCCTCAGCCATTCATGAACTATATTAATAACTTGGATAAGGGAACCAAATGAAATATTTCCAAGTTTGCTGATAACACAAAATTAGATGGGATTGTGAGCTGTGAGAAAGATGCAAGGATGCTTGAGAGCAATAAATAGGCAATTCAGTTTTGGGCAAACATATAACAGATGTAGCAAAACATGGCCAATTTTGAAGTTATACACTTTGGGTTGAAACACAGTAGGGATAGTATTATCTACATGCAATATTGGAAAATGTATTCAAAAGAAGAACTGCAGATGTTGAAAATCAGGAACAAATACACAAATTGCTATTAAAACTCAAGTAGGTCTGACAGCATATGTAGACAGGAAGCAGAGTTAACATTTTGGGTTGAATCACCCATCTTCAGAACTGAATGAGACCATTAGTGAGTGCCAATGGATAGTTTGTGGTTGCACCCCATGTGATGACAAGGCCTAGGTGTGTCACAGTTGGGGTAAGAACAAGGGAGAAAATTGTTGAACTTGATATTGCGTCCAGAAGGCTGCAGGGATCCCAAGCAGAAAATAAGGTGCTGTTCTTCCAACTTGCGATGAGGTTCCTTGGAGCACTATAGCAAGCACAAGACAGAGCTGTTGGCCAGGAAACACTGTGATGTGTTGAAATGGCAGGCAACTGGAAGCTCGGTCATTTCTGTGGACAGAATGTAGGTGCTATACAAAGCTGTCACCCGGCATGCGCTTCGTCTCCCCAGTGTCAAGGAGAACACATTGTGGGCAACAAATACAATAGACTAGATTGAGTGAAGTGCAGGGAAGTCACTGTTTCACCTGAAGCCTGGAGCTTTGGAAAGTGACGGAGGAGGAAGTAAATGAGCAGAGAAATACAGATACACAAATAAATCTGGATGTCCCTGTACACCAGTCAATGTAATAGGCAGGTGCACCAAACAAAAATACAAAGGCAAATGGCATGTTGCCCTTCATTGCAAGAAGATTCAGATGTAGGAATATCTTACTGCAGTTATGCAGAACATTGGTAAGACAGTTCTAGCAGAGGATATACTTGGCAAAGAGGGAGTGTAGAAAAGGTTCACTAGGCTGAAACCACAGCAGGACTGTCCTATGAGGAGAGTTGGTTTGACTGGACCTGAAGTTTAGAAGAACGCGATCTGATTGAAAGGTATAAAATTCCAGGAGAAAGTCAGCACTGCAGACGGTGGAGATCAGAGTCAAGAGTGTGGTGCTGGAAAAGCATAACAGGTCAGGCAGCATCCGAGGAGCAGGAGAATTGATGTTTTGGACATACGCCCTTCATCAGGAATGACAGAATGGCTAGGTAGTTTAGCTGTACGGAGGATATGTCCACTAGTTAGGGAATCCAGAATCAGTTTCAGGATGTGCAGTAAGCCATTTAGGACTGAGAAAAGGAAACATTTCTTCACTTTCCACAGGTGGTCAATCTGTAGAACTTGCTACAATGGGAGGCTTTCAGGGCCAGGTCAGTGAGTATATTCAATCAAGCAACTAATAAATTTTGAGAT
The DNA here is from genome assembly GCF_047496795.1 of Chiloscyllium punctatum. Taxonomy (NCBI): domain Eukaryota; kingdom Metazoa; phylum Chordata; class Chondrichthyes; order Orectolobiformes; family Hemiscylliidae; genus Chiloscyllium; species Chiloscyllium punctatum. The sequence goes on from NC_092749.1 coordinate 78,005,905, forward strand.
ATTAAAGGCATCAAGGGTTAGGGAGAGAAAGCTAGAATATGGCATTGATCAGTCATAACCATATTGAATGGCAGAGCAGGCTGTGTATGACCGACTGACCTACTCCTGCTCCTAGTTTCAATGCTTCGGTTTTAAGTCAGGCATGTAATGGAATAATACTACTTGGCTGGATGATTGCAACTCAACAATGCTCAAGAAGTAAGACACCATCCAGAACAATCAGCCCACTTGACTGCCTCAGTAGCAAAAATTCACTCACTCCACCATCAATGCTTAAAAAGAGTAGTGCACACCACCTATAAAATGCACTGCAGAAATCCACCATGGCTCCTTAGACAGCACCTTCTGAATCCTTAACCATTATCATCTAGAAATACAAGGGTAGCAGATACTTGGGAAACATTGTCTTCTGCAAGTTTCTCTTGAAGCCCCTCACCATCTTGAATTGGAAATGTATCACCATTCCTTTAGTGTTGCTGGATACTTGGCCCCTAACAGTATTATGGAAGTACTTACATCAAAAAGACTGCAGTAATTTAAGAAGACAGACCACTATCATCTTCTGAAGGGTAACTAGGGACAGGCAGTAAATGTCAACAACATCCTCATCTAAGAAATAAAAAATCTTCTTGGTCTCCTGGAATTGTGCTTGTTCACCTGCTGGGCTGTTGGGAGGTTGGGTGGGAGGGGTCAAATTTTTCCAAACTTTTTCTCAGTATTTTTTAATTTGTCCTGTTTCTTGCAGGCTATTATTTGGCTGAAATGAAGATAGCAGCATGCTCAAATTATATGACACAGACTTGTTGAATGAGTTAATATTTTCCTGTTTATTCTCATATTGGGTTACAAAGAAACTGTTAGGGTCTGACTTGCCTCTGGAGTAAACTACAATGAGATTTGAGCTGGAGAGATTTGATCAGACCTTCAGTCTGGATTTACAGTGTCTAAATTAGTAGTGGAAGTTTGCCCTAAGTTATTAAGCTATCAATCCTAAATTGTGTTGCTATACCTTACAAGAGCTGGCTAAAGCTGTATCCGACTGACTTCTTCTCTCTTTCTTTAGTTCACCGTCTTCTGTCCCATAATTTGCTGTAAGTAATTTGCTCTTCATCACATCTTCTTGGGACTTGGAGATTTCTAGAGAGACTCAAACATTAAAAATTAATATCGAAAACATTCTCTTCTTTCAACTGAAACTACTAATCTCTTAAATACACACTATATTAAATACATTCACAGGATCCTAGGCCAGCATTTATTAATCAAAGGGCAGTTGAAAAGTTAGGTGCAACTGCCATTTGAGCTTTACTTGTTGTCAACTGGCTGTAGTATTTTCAACATCCAGGCCTCTGTTTAACATTTAATTACATAAACGAACAGGAGTGAGGATAAGAATGTTGCTGCAGAGAGGCTGTGACAACAGTTCACACCATAGGAGGTCAGAAATAAAATAGGGAGTTGTTACACAATCAGTGTTAGTCAGGGGCAGGAAAAACATGCTTACAACAGGAAAAGTCCAATGATTGCTCGTACTCGAGAGAATTCCTATACCTTTATAATCTGTCAAAGAGTCCTTCCAGTTATGAAAAATTTGCTTATCTTTGCCTTTCCTGCAGAATTTTTAAGTTTCACTGATAATTTTTGTGCTGTGTGAACTTCCCCCAATTTAATTTAAAGGGGTGGCACAGTACCAGTGATGTCTTTGTGTTGCGACATTCAAATGCTACTTGGGCCCCGCTTTCCTTTGTCAAGCGATCTTCTACACTCCAAAATCTGGATTGAAACAGACATAAGTGCATAGGAAAAGTGTGGCAAATCCTCGATTGGTGTTCAAGACACTGGAGAACCTTGTTTGTGCTGGGAGACCTGGTTAAATTCATGCCTGGAAATCCCGAGTTATTTTGGAGTTGGAGACACTGAGTTTGGTTCAGAATTTTTTAGAAGTATTGTATGTTCTAGTGGATTGCATGGTGGCAAATTCCTTTAAGATTACAATATAAAAATGTGACAGGCCACAGATCTTTCTAGTTATTATTATTTGTGTGACCATTAGAACATTTTTTTAAAAAATCAATTGTTTTTTAAATTGTTTTTTCAACTGAATCTTCTATATACAAGTTCAACTGGAGCCTGGATTTTTACTGTTGCAGTAGGTAGCTTGAGATGGAACTTTTCCAGCTCAGCAGAGATGTCCTTGGATGGCAAGATCTTCTCTCCAGTGGTATTTGCAGATACAGTGAGCCAGCTATTCCCAGAACTAGATCAGAGATGGCCATAAGGGTGCCTGAGTACTAAGGTGAGCTGGCTAAATGGTATAATCTTCTGAGACTTTTTCCCAATTGCTCGGTTGCATTTCAGGCCCATCATAACCCCCTAATTCTTTTATACTTTGATGTTCTGGTATGACTAGATTCCAACTTATACTTCCCCCAAACAACTCGCAATAGCCTTCAGTTCAACTCATGACTCTTTCATATCCATTCACCCAGTATACACTATGTTTGGTGAACCCCACATTAAAAATGGCCAGTGTGAAACTGCTATGTTAAAAATCATCTAATCATAGTTGTTTGGTAAAATGTGACATTTCTGCAACCTACAAAAGTATCAATCAAATAGACGAATTAAGTTTCAATCAAGCTTTAAGCACTTCACAACTCAACTTTGTGAAATAAACATTGACAAAAGAGATCACAAACTATTTATTATAATCAAATAAAGGTGTTAGTCAAGCCAAGTCAGCAGATTTCTCTCCAGCTGTGTAAACAACCTCATATTCATATAATCCTTTTACAAGTCCGGGCTCTAGTCTACACCAGGAATTGGAGCAGAAATGCTAGAATTGGGTCTTACTGAGCACAAACGGCTGAGCCTTGGTCTGGAATGCAGCATTACAGCACACCCACAAATATACACCAAATTGTTTGATCAATTTTCTAACTGCAGTGTTAGACAAAGAATCAAAACATGCTTGCTCTAAAAAAATGTGCCAGGTTTGCAATTTGATGGTCTCAATGCATATCATGAAATGGAATTTCACCTTCCCAGGATTTTCTACATATTTCAAAATTTTCCCTCCAGTCTACAGCCTGAACATTAAGCCAGGAATAGTGTAAGGACCAAATAATTTCAAGGGTCTCTGAACCCATCAAGATGCTGGAATGGATCTAGTATCAAATTTATGTAAAATGAATGATCTCCAAGATAGCAGCACTGAGAAGGAAGTGAGGAGAATTCTGGGAGAAGTCAACTTGCTCATGGAGATGGGGATCATGAAGGACCTGGTGTCAAAGAATAGTCAAAAAGAGTCATAGAGATAATGTTTCATGTCCAGTATGACTCAGAATATGATATCAGATTCAAAATGTTAACTCTGGTTCTCACTCTATTGATGCTGCCAGAGGTGCTGGGTTTCTTGAACACCTTTGGTTTTTGTTTCAGATTTCAAATATCAACAGTTTACTAAAGAATTATTGTTTCATTGAGTGACCAATAATTCTAGTCAATGAGCTCAAAAAAATTGCTGAAAGGAATGAAACATTTAACCACTTCTAAGAAAGGAGTGTGAATAAACTAGAGATGTAACTTAATTTGCTTACGTTTGATGTGGCCAGTGAGCGACCAAAACAAATTCTCCATTGATCTGGTGAATCCTTTTGAGTGCTTATCTTCCTAAGAGTCATCAAATTAGCTTTGATTAGTTGTGCAGTGCTGACAAAGTTCATTCAATTTAGCTCTTAACAGAAAATAACACCTTGGTTATGCGGTTCAATCACACGTCTTAGACAGGCCGATGCACCAACAAGTAAGATAATGAAGGTCACCACCAAACCCAGTATCATCCAACTGGAGTTACACTGACAGTGCATCCACTGAAATAGGGTTTGATAGATCATGACAGAGATTCAATGGATTGTTGCAATGGACAAGTATTAAATTGCCAAAACAAAAGTACAAGAAAGCCTTCCTTATTCCTTCCGTAAACAACAAGCATTAGCAAAGAAGCAAGGTGAACTATTTTCTCTAGCAATTTGAAGTTGCAGCTGGGGTGCTTACGGTTGTGCTTAGAAAAGAATTGGTTGAACCACTATGCTAAGTTGCTGGAGAGGTTTTAATGCTTTTGTTGATTACAGAAAAGCTGACTTTGCATTTGTGCAGTGATGGTTGTTGCAATGCTACTTCCTCATGCAATATGGTAAAAACAATGACTGCCTATGCTGGAAACCAGAGTTTAGATTAGAGTGGTGCTGGAAAGGCACAGCAGTTCAGGCAGCATCCGAGGAGCAGTAAAATCGACGTTTCAGGCAAAAGCCCTTCATCAGGAATATGGTATTCCTGATGAAGGGCTTTTGCCCGAAACGTCGATTTTACTGCTCCCCGGATGCTGCCTGAACTGCTGTGCTTTTCCAGCACCACTCTAATGTAACCTCATGCAGAGGAGAAGAAAGCAGAAAGGGGTAACTCTGAGGGATGAGTTCCATGGACAAAGCAATGTGAAGATACCTCACACCAATTGGAAGCGATGTCAGAACTACAAGGGCTACCACTGTGTTAAGGTTAGAGTTAGGTGGTTGAGGGCACAACAAAAGTTTAAATACTCACTAGCCTGGAAAATATCATGATGTGTTCACCCTTTGTTCACTGTCTTGACACCTTCAAGACATACAACGGATGGCTGCTCAGAAATAAGAGATAACGTGGTTTTTGACCCCCATCTGCAATCTCACCACACAGGTCAGAGGGTCCTCAATGAACTCCACTATATGGCATTAAAACTTTAAAAGATTTGTAGATTTTGTTGCTGAAATCACATGGAGTGGAGGGAGGAATCTGTATAGCAAGTATCCATGTTCAAAGTAATATGCTATTTCATCCACAACAACTCATTTTAGATTACTTACAGTGTGGAAACATGTCCTTCGGCCCAACAAGTCCACACCGACCCGCCAAAGCGCAACCCACCCAGACCCATTCCCCTACATTTACTCCTTCACCTAACACTACAGGCAACTTAGCATGGCCAATTCACCCAACCTGCACATTTTTTTTGGACTGTGGAAAGAAACTGGAGCACCCAGAGGAAACCCATGCAGACACAGAGAGAATGTGCAAACTCCACACAGTCGGTCGCCTGAGGCAGGAATTGAACCCGGGTCTCTGGCGCTGTGAAGCAGCAGTGCTAACCACTGTGCCACCGTGCTGCCCAGGGTCTAACCACTAACTATGGAAACCATGCTGTGAGAAGGAAGGTAAGAGGAGAACGATGATGAAGAGGTGCAGCAGGTAAGGAAGAGACCACATACACCAGCTGCAATTGGATGGATTGAGACAAACTGCATTGTGAACTCAATTCCAGTTGAGAGGAATTCCCTTCCAAAACATGAATATTCTATCTTGTTACAATACATCCATTTCGTAACCCCATGACAAAGTTCCCTTAGCCTACCTCAATCAATAAAGGTCAAAAGCAAGTGCCTTCACTACATAGTTTTACTCAGCAACACTTTGTACAAAAGAAAAAGAAACTAATCCCCGTCCATTCCTTTACTGTTCATCTTATGAGGAGAAAGTGAGGACTGCGGATGCTGGAGATCAGAGGTGAGAGTGTGGTGCTGGAAAAGCAGAGGACTGATGAAGGGCTTACGCTCGAAACATCGATTTTCCTGCTCCTCGGATACTGCCTGACCTGCTGTGCTTTTCCAGCACCACACTCTCAACAGTGTTCAGCTTATGAGCCTGGCCAAGTACTCTTACAAATTCCTCCCAAGTATGCATAGCTGGTGTTTGTCTTTCCTTGACAAACCCCGATGCACCATCTGCCTGTGGACTGCCCTAATGCATGTTCTAGCCACCTCTAGGGCAGCCCGTCCCTACACCTCCCTGGAACGATAGTATGGCTTTGGAGGATACTGTTGGTTACCTCTGGGCCCTCAGGACCCAAGCTTACACAGCAACTGTAGCACTGTCTGGGCTGCCTGTGCAAGTGCACTGACAGAAAAGCAAACATCAGAACAGTCAGAGTCATGCTGCTATCTAATCTTATAGGGTAACATCTCATGCCCCTTCCGGCTCTCGGTCTGCCCCATACCCTCCTGGCTCTCAGTCTGCCCCACGCCCCTTCCGGCTCTCGGTCTTTCCCATGCCCCTTCCGGCTCTCGGTCTGCCCTGATACACCTTCCGGCCACCTCAAGGGCCATTCTCCCACCCCACCACCTCCCGGGACAATAGCAATTAGAACGGCCTACCCACCTTCCAGCTTCCCTAATCACCCCTCCGCGCCTTCTGGCCACCTCAAGGACAGCCCGCCCCAGTACCTTCCTGGGGTGACAGTGCTGAGGACAGCCTACCCGCCTTCCTGTTCTCGGTCCACCCCTACGTACCATCAGCTCTTGCCCACCCCGATGCACCATCTGCCTGTGGACTGCCCTAATGCATTTCTAGCTACCTCTAGGACAGCCCGTCCCTACACCTCCCTGGAACGATGGTGCTCAGGGCTCATGGCCTTACGGCCCTCAGCCTGCCCCTACAAACTTTGTTGCTCTTGGTCCGCCCTGACAAACTTTCCAGACACCTCTAGGACAGTCTGTCCTGTTCCCTCCTTTGGGAAGACAGTGCTTACGATGGCCTACCCACCTCGCGGCTCTTCGGGCTGCCTACTCAACTCCTGGTTCATGTGACAGCCTGCCCACCCTCCAGCTCTTGGGGTGATAGCTCTCAGGATGACCTATGAGTCTCCCAGCTCACAGTAGTGTCTGCCAGACCCAGGGACACAGAAGACATTGCAGGTGTTAAAACCAACAAGCAAAAAAGCAGAGTCAATTGCTAAAAACATAATCCACTCCTGTACACAGAGTCCATGACCAGAAACAGAGTCCCCAACCAAAGGCAGAGTCCTCTCCAGTATGCAGACTCCACTCCTAAATGCAGCAAATGCTCACCTCACAGCTCACCCAAGTGTTCAGGCTCTACAGAGACCTGGCCCACCCGCAAAGGCCCAGGCGCACTCATAGAGGAACAGTTCATCTGGAAAGGTGCAGTTGACTCACAAGGGCTCAGTACAAACACCAAAAAGTGAAAACACATGCAAAAAAGAAAGTGTAGATGCTAAAAAAAAAGACTGCAAGGGCTAAGGCCTGCCACAAAATCAGCATAGTCTTTTTCTCAAAATACAACACAAAGAAAAGATTAACACACAGGCTGCAAACACCCTTGTGAAAACTCAAGTACATCTGTGACACACTGGCTGTGTAGATCATCCAGTTCAGGAATGAGGTCCCCCAAAAACAAAAACTGACTGCAGTCTGTACGAGCTATAGCCAGCCAGCTCAGAGTCAGTCCTCAACAGAGGAGATTCTAATCTCCCTGTCATATTTTCTTTTTTTTAGGGGAAGATAAAATAATAAATCATGTGAACACAACCTCCAAAAAGTCAGTGGGCCCTAAGTGAAATGGAAGTACACTCAAAGATCAAGAGAAGAGCAGCAAAGACAGATTACAAAATACAGAGTGAAGATGTGGTTATATGGAATCTAAATAAGTTCCGTTTAATAGCTAGATAAAGTGGGAAAGTGATTGAATTTCACCCTCATTAATGGGATTCAAATAGATGTTATTTCATTAAGACTTAATTAGTACTGGAGAGTGCTTATACTGGAACTAGTAAAGATTTATTTAATAATGAAACTTCAGTTTAAAATTCACTTACACCATGTAAATAGCAGAGGTTATAAATTGCAGTTCCAAGTCAGAGGAACTGTTGTTTTATCTCTCAGGCTGAAGTGAGAGAAGGATTGTTCTCAATTTGTCAGCTGTGTTAAAGTAACTTTATATTAGAGTTGATTTTAAAGACTTTACAATTATTGGTAGAAATTAATATCCTTCCTAATCTGCCATATTAAAGTTTGTAAAGAATTTGGAAAAGTTCTTAATGAAATGCAACTATATAGGTTACTGGTCAATAATGAGATGCAGCTGGCTAATGTTTGGAAAAGAAAAAACAGTCAGATGATTTGATTCAATTAGATTAGATTCCCTACAGTGTAGAAACAGGCGCTTCGGTCCAACAAATCCACACTCCGAAGAGCAACCCACCCAGACCCATTCACCTACATTCACCCCTGACTAATGCACCTAACACCATGGGCAATTCACCTGACCTGCACATCTTTGGATTGTGGGACGAAACTGGAGCACCTGGAGGATACCCATGCAGAGACAGGGAGAATGTGCAAACTCTACACAGACAGTTACCTGAAAGGGGAATTGAAGCTGGGTCTCTGGCGCTGTGAGGCAGCAGTGCTAACCGCTGAGCCACTGTGCCGCCCCATGAGCTACCGTGCTGCCCAATTGAGCCACGATGCATTGTAAGATTCCAAACAGAGCTGATGGAGGTATATGGTAAACATCAAGAGACTAAAAACAGACCTAAGGCTGTCCTTAGAGTTGTCCAGCATTGATCACATGTTTACTGGATTGGATGTATAGATTTGGGAGGGGGGAGGTGAGGTGTGGATGACATCAATGTTGCATGTACTTATTAATGCAAAAGTTATAAAAATCTTGTATTTCACTACAGAACTCAAAGCAGTCATTGTCCCTGATCTGAGCTGTAATTAAGAGGGCAACTGGGGCCCATGTGAAAGCCAGATATGGAGTGGTTTCTGGCCTCTCCCACATATGTGATAATAGACTTCTGAACAAAGATTGCTTATGCTAAGGAACACTCCTCTTTGATATTTGTCCCTCAGACTCTACAGCCTTCTGTGGTCAAGAATTCCCACATATTTGTGAGAAGAAATTCCTCATCTTTGTCTTAAAAGGGTGACCCCTCATTCTATGTTTATGCTCTGTGGTCCTAGACTCTCCCACAAGGTGAAAGGAACTTTCTACATCTACCCTGTTAAGCCCACTAAGAATGTTTGTATGTTTTAATATGGTCACTTCTCATTCTTATAAACTCAACTACCACAGGTCTAACCTACTTCAGCAAGGCATTTGACACTTCAGCAAGGCATTTGATAAGGTTCCCCATGGTAGGCTCATTCAGAAGGTCAGGAGGAATGGGATACAGGGGAACTTAGCTGTCTGGATACAGAATTGGCTGGCCAACAGAAGACAGCGAGTGGTAGTAGAAGGAAAATATTCTGTCTGGAAGTCTGTGGTGAGTGGTGTTCCACAGGGCTCTGTCCTTGGGCCTCTATTGTTTGTAATTTTTATTAATGACTTGGATGAGGGGATTGAAGGATGGGTCAGCAAGTTTGCAGATGACACAAAGGTTGGAGGTGTCATTGACAGTATAGAGAGCTGTTGTAGGCTGCAGCGGGACATTGACAGGATGCAGAGATGGGCTGAGAGGTGGCAGATGGAGTTCAACCTGGATAAATGCAAGGTGATGCATTTTGGAAGGTCGAATTTGAAAGCTGAGTACAAGATTAAGGATAGGATTCTTGGCAGTGTGGAGGAACAGAGGGATCTTGGTGTGCAGGTACATAGATCCCTTAAAATGGCCACCCAAGTGGACAGGGTTGTTAAGAGAACATATGGTGTTTTGGTTTTCATTAACAGGGGTATTGAGTTTAAGAGTCGTGAGATCTTGTTGCAGCTCTATAAAACTTTGGTTAGACCGCACATGGAATACTGCGTCCAGTTCTGGTCGCCCTATTATAAGAAAGATGTGGATGCTTTGGAGAGGGTTCAGAGGAGGTTTACCAGGATGCTGCCTGGACTGGAGGGCTTATCTTATAAGGAGAGGTTGACTGAGCTCGGACTTTTTTCATTGGAGAAAAAGAGGAGAAGAGGGGACCTAATTGAGGTATACAAGATAATGAGAGGCATAGATAGAGTCGATAGCCAGAGACTATTTCCCAGGACAGAAATGACTAACATGAGGGGTCATAGTTTTAAGCTGGTTGGAGGAAAGTATAGAGGGGATGTCAGAGGCGGGTTCTTTACACAGAGAGTTGAGAGAGCACAGAATGCGTTGCCAGCAGCAGTTGTGGAAGCAGGGTCATTGGGGACATTTAAGAGACTCCTGGACATGCATATGGTCACAGAAATTTGAGGGTGCATACATGAGGATCAATGGTCGGCACAACATCGTGGGCTGAAGGGCCTGTTCAGTGCTGTACTGTTCTATGTTCTGTGTTTTATGTACTCAATCTCTTTTCAGAAGAATCACTCCATACTCGGGATCAGCTAAGTGAACCTTTTCTGTACTGCTGGCTCAGTGGTTAGCACTTTGCCTCACAGCGCTGGGGCCACAGGTTCAATTCTGGTCTCAGGTGACTGTTTGCATGGAGTTTGCACATTCTCCTTGTGTCTGTGTGAGTTTCCTCGAGAATTAGTCCTGCTAAAGTGTCCATAGTAGCCAGTGCTGTGTAGGCTAGGTGCATTAGTCAGGGGAAATGTAGAGTAATAGGGTAGAGGAATGGGTCTGGGTGGATACTCTTTGGAGGAGCAGTGTGGACTTGTTGGGCTAATTTGCCTGTTTCCACAAAGTTGGGATTCTATGATTCTATGATTGCCTCCATTGCCAGTATTACTTTCCTTAGTTAAGGTGTGCAAAACTGTTCACAGTATACCAGCAGGCCTAACGTGAACGGTATAGTTACAGCATTCCATGAGTCTTCCCTATTACCTGCTGAAATTGTATGCTAGCTTTTTGAGACTTACACACGAAGACTTCCAAATCCTTCTGTCCAAGAGCTTTCTGCAATCTTTCTCCATTTAAATAATACTCAGGCTTTTTGTTCTTCTCACCAAAGCGCATAACCTCACTTTTCCTGCAATACACCACAGCTCCCAAGACTTTGCCCAACTGCTTAAAATGTCTAGATACCTCTGTGGACTCTCTAACATGGGGTGGCACGGTGGTGGTTCAGTGGTTAGTACTGCTGCCTCACAGCGCCAGGGACCTGGGTTCTAGTCCAGCCTTGGACGACTGTTTGTGTGAGTTTGCACATTCTGCCCATGTCTGTGAGAATTTCCTCTGGATGCTCCGGTTTCCTCCACAATCCAAAGATGTGCAGGTTAGGTGACTTGGCCATGCTAAATTGCCCATAGTGTTCAGGGATGTGTAGGTTAGATGCATTCATCAGGGGTAAATGTAGAGGAATGGGTTTGGGTGGGATACTCTTTGGAGGGTCGGTGTAGACTTGTTCGGCCGAAGGGGCTGTTTCCACACTGGGGATTCTATGATCTTCACCACTTGCATTTCCACTTATTTTTGAGTCATCTGCAAACATGGTGACAGTACATTCACTTTCCTCATCCAAGTCATGAATATATCTTGTAAATAATTGTGGCTCCAGCACTGATCCCTGCAGCATTCCACTAGTTAGGATAGCCATCCTGAAAATGCCCCCGTTATCTGAATTCTCTGACTGCCAATGTTTGATTTAGAGTGGATGGTGCTGGAAAAAGCACAGCAGTTCAGGCAGCATCTGAGGAGCAGGAGAGTTGATATTTCAGGCAGGACCCTTAATCAAGACTGGGGAGGAGGTCGGGGGCTAAGAAATAAATGGGGGTTTGGGCTGAGGGTAAAGTAGATGGGATAGCAATAGGTGATAGTGATAGGTCAGTGGGAAGGGTCGAGTGGATAGGTGAGAAGGAAAATGGACAAGTAGGTCAGGTCAAGAGGGCAATGCTCAGTTGGAGGGTTGGATTTGGGATAGGGTGAAGGGTTGGGGAGAGCTGATACCTCCTCCTGTCACCCCTTCGACCATGACCCTGCCTCTCATCAGAATGTGTTGCTGGAAAAGCGCAGCAGGTCAGGTAGCATCCAAGGAGTCTTTAATTTCCGATATGGTTAGGAAGAACTGTTTGTTTAGTGTATGGATTCTTCTGTGGATGACGAACAGTAGAGGTCCTTTGCAGGTCTGTGAGAGTGTTGTCCTGAGCTGGGGTAGGTCTAATTGCAGGGAATGTAGGTAGCAGTGCATGGCTGCAAGCGTGGAGCAAAGGATCCGGAGGGAGGTCTCTTGCTGGAGGCTTCGGATTTGTTGTAGGTACTGGTTGTCCTTGGATGCTGCCTGACCTGCTGCACTTTTCCAGCAACATATTTTCAGCTCTGATCTCCAGCATCTGCAGTCCTCACTTTCTCCCCGCCTCTCATCACCAATCCATCATCTCCAAGACCATCCACAATCTCATCACCTCAGCTGATCTCCCATCCAGAGCCACCAACCTCATAATTCCCCATCCCCGACTACCTGGTTCTATCTCTTACCCAAAATCCACAAACCTGACTGCCCCAATCAACTGATTTGTCTCCACCTCCTCCAGCACTACTCAGCTCATCTCTGCTTATTTCAACTCTTTCCGGTCCCCCTTGGTCTAGGAACTCCCCATATACTTTTGAGACATCATCCACACCCTCCACCTCCTCCATGGACTTTCAATTCCCCAGCCACCAACACCTCATCTTCATCATGGACATCCAGTCCCTCCTTATTGTGAGATAACAAGAATCCAGAGAAAGTATATTCCTGTCAGGGTGAAAGGGAAGGCTGGTAGGTATAGGGAATGCGAGATGACGAAAGAAATTGAAGATTTGGTTAAGAAAAAGAAGGAAGCATATGTCAGGCATAGACAGGAGAGATTGAGTGAATCCATAGAAGAGTATAAAGAAAGTAGGAGTATACTTAAGAGGGAAATCAGGAAGGGCAAAACGAGGACATGAGATAGCTTTGCCAAATACAATTAAGGAGAATCCAAAGGGTTTTTACAAATATATTAAGGACAAAAGGGTAACTAGGGAGAGAATAGGGCCCCTTAAAGATCAGCAAGGTGGCCTTTGTGTGGAGCCTCAGAAAATGGGGGAGATACTAAATGAATATTTTGCATCAGTATTGACTGTGGAAAAGGATATGGAAGAAATAGAATGTAGGGAAATAGATGATGACATCTTGCAAAATGTCCAGATTACAGAGGAGGTAGTGCTGAATGTCTTGAAATGGTTAAAGGTGGATAAATCCCCAGGACCTGATCAGGTGTACCCGAGAACTCTATGGGAAGCTACAGAAGTGATTGCTGGGCCTCTTGCTGAGATATTTGTATCATCGATAGTCACAGGTGAGGTGCCGGAAGACTGGAGGTTGGCAAAAGTGGTGCCACTGTTTAAGAAGGACAGTAAAGACGAGGCAGGGAACTATAGACTGGTGAGCCTGACCTCGGTGGTGGGCAAGTTGTTGGAGGGAACCCTGAGGGACAGGATGTACATGTATTTGGAAAGGCAAGGACTGATTAGGGATAGTCAACATGGCTTTGTGCATGGGAAATCATGTCTCACAAACTTGATTGAGTTTTTTGAAGAAGTAACAAAGAGGATTGATGAGGGCAGAGCAGTGGATATGATCCATATAGACTTCAGTAAGGCATTCAACAAGGTTCCCCATAAGAGACTGATTAGCAAGGTTAGATCTCATGGAATACAGGGAGAACTAGCCATTTGGATACAGAACTGGCTCAAAAGTAGAAGACAGAGGGTGGTGGTGGAGGATTGTTTTTCAGACTGGAGGCCTGTGACCAGTGGAGTGCCATAAGGATTGGTACTGGGCCCTCTACTTTTTGTTATTTACATAAATGATTTGGATGCTAGCATAAGAGGTACAGTTAGTAAGTTTGCAGATGACACCAAAATTGGTGGTGTAGTGGACAGCGAAGAGGGGTACCTCAGATTACAACAGGATCTTGACTAGATGGGCCAACGGGCTAAGAAGTGGCAGATGGAGTTTAATTCAGATAAATGTGAGGTGCTGCATTTTGGGAAAGCAAATCTTAACAGGACTTATACACTTAATGGAAGTGTCGCTTAGCGTGCAGGTTCATAGCTCCTTGAAAGTGGAGTCGTAGGTAGATAGGATAGTGAAGAAGATGTTTGGTATGCTTTCCTTTATTGGTAAGAATATTGAGTACAGGAGTTGGGAGGTCATGTTGCGGCTGTACAGGACATTGGTTAGGCCACTGATGGAATATTGCGTGCAATTCTGGGCTCCTTCCTATCGGAAAGATGTTGTGAAACTTGAAAGGGTTCAGAAAAGACTTACAAGGATGTTGCCAGGGTTGGTGGATCTGAGCTACAGGGAGTGGCTGAACAGGCTGGGGCTGTTTCCCTGAAGCGTCGGAGGCTGAGGGGTGACCTTAAATAGGTTTACAAAATTATGAGGGGCATGGATAGGATAAATAGACAAAGTCTTTTCCCTGGAATCAGGGAGTCCAGAACTAGAGGGCATAGGTTTAGAGCCTATAACCACACTGCCTCAACATTGAATTCACCAGTTTCTAAGTCTCCCCACACCCCACACCATCTCGGATCCAACCCTCCATCTCAGCACCAACCTCTTGACCTGACCTAGCTGTCCATCTTCCTTCCCATCTGTCCACTCCACCCTTCCCATTGAATTATCACAATCACCTCCTACCTCCATCCACCTATCGCCATCCCAGCTACTTTCCCCAGCCCCACCCCCATTTATTTCTCAGCTCCCTTCCCCCTCCCCAGGCCTGATGAAGGGTCCTCCCCAAAACATTGTCTCTCCTGCGCCTCAGATGCTGCCTGACCTGTGTGCTTTTCTCAGTGCGGCACTCTATCTATTCTGACTCTCCAGCATCTGCAGTTCTCACTATCTTCTAGTTACTGCAATCCTTTATTTATGCTAACACACTACCTCCAATATGAGGGGCTCTTAGCTTATTAAGTAACCCAATATGTGGTGCCTTATCAAATGTCTTTTGAAACTCCACATATGTTACATGCCCTTTCATTTTAAGACTATTCATATGAGTTCTAGACCATGCAGCAAACTGAAACTGAAACAATCTCTTAGTACTTATGCAGTAAGCCCATTCAAAATCTTGAGGTTACCTTTTATTTTTCTAAACTACTGAAAAAAAGGCACAATTTACTCATCCTTTCATTGTTGGTCTCTCAGACAAAAGTGTTGTCTTTTGTCATGAACCTTTAATGCATTATCTCCAGTGCAAGTATGTTCTTTCTTAAGTAAGAAGAACAAACATATACAAGTATATTCCAGATCTGCTGCCATAAAAACATCTATAATTACAAGACTTCTTGAAATAAAGGCCAACATGCTATTTGTCTTCCTAATTGCTTTTTGTACCTGAAGGCTAACTTTTCAGTATGAATATATCCAAATCTCTCTAAACAGTGACATTTAAAGATTCATGCCTCTTAAGAAATGCTCTGCTTTTCTATTCTTATGACCATCTCTTTGCAGCCTTTGTGTTTTCCCCAAAACATACATTTCCATCTTGCTTATTATTAGCAAACATAATTACATTACTTTGTTCAAGACACTCACATCAACTGCAAACAGTTAAAGTGCTAAGACTGATCCTTTTGGCATTCACAGCCTGCCAAATTTAAAATACCTAATTTAATCCTACTCTTTGATTCCTAACCTTTAACCAATCATCTATCCATGCGAAGATATTTTTCACCCAACTCCACAATGTCTTCAAATAAGATGCTGGAGATCTGAAACAAAAACAGGAATTGCTTGTGAAACTCAACAGATCTAGCAGCATATCTGGAGAGAAAGCAGAACTAATGTTTCAAGTCTAATACCTTTTCATCACAACAAGTCTACAAAACAGTCTGCTTTCTTCCCACACTCCTGCCAGACCTGCTAAGTTTTCCCAGCAATCTTTGTTTTTGTTCCTTGCGCCCTTATCATGTCTATTAATTGATTGCGTGGCACCTAATCAAATAGGTTTTGGAAATCCCAATATTCCAATCCCTCCATATAGATCTTAGACTAGATTACCTACAGTATGGAAACAGGCCCAACAAGTCCACACTGGCCCCCCAAAGAGTAATCCACCCAGATCCATTCCCCTGCCGTAAATTTACCCCTGACTAATGCGCCTAACAATATGACAATTTAGCATGGCCAATTCACCTGACCTGCACATCTTTGGATTGTGGGAGAAAACCAAAGCAACCAGAAGAAACCCAAGGAAAATATGCGAACTCCACACAGACATTCACCCAAGACAGGAATCGAACCTGGGTCCCTGGCACTGTGAGGCAGCAGAGCTAACCACTGAGCTACCATACAGCCACTAGTTTGTTAGAACCTCTTTGTTATATCCTCAAAAAACTGTAAGAAGTTTGTAAAACATAATTTCACTTTTTGAGAATGATGTTGACTTTATCCAATCATGCAATTGGATAATAGTGCATATTTAGTGCATATTTAAGACATGCTTAAAAATAGGTTCCAGCACTTACCCAAAGTTTAATATCAAGTTAACTGGTTCATAGTTCATAGTAACTGTGGTGTAACAGTTACTAACATCCAGCCTGATAAGACTAATCTAAAATATTGTGGAAAATTGTGTCTAGCCCATCCACTATCTCTCTTGCTACCTCTTCTAGAATTCTGGGATATAAGGATTTGTCAGATTCTAGCTTTTTAAACTTGTTCAATGCTTTTTCTCTGACATTAATTCCTTCATTGGCCTTGATTGCACTTTTATTTTGATATGCATGTTGTGTTTTCTCCTTTGAAGACAGACAAATTAGCTGTTCACTTTCTTTACTATTGCTGCATTCCCAATTACCATTTCTCCTGTTTCTGCTTATATGGGATCAATGTTTAGTTTAGCAACTCTCTTCCTATTTATATTTTGATAAAAATTCTTACAACCAATTTTTTTGTATTTATGGGTAATTTGCACTCATATATTAGTTTTCCCTTTCTAACCAATATTTTAGCTATCCTTCTGAGGAAGGGTCACTCAACCTGAAATAGGTAAAAACAATGACTGCAGATGCTGGAAACCAGATTCTGGATTAGTGGTGCTGGAAGAGCACAGAAGTTCAGGCAGCATCTGAGGAGCAGTAAAATCAACGTTTCAGGCAAAAACTGCTCCTGGGATGCTGCCTGAACTGCTGTGCTCTTCCAGCACCACTAATCCAGACTCAACCTGAAATGTTAACTCTGATTTCTTTACATAGATGATGCCAGACCTGCTGAGCAGTTCCAGCAATTTCTGTTTGCATTTTATCTATCCTTTCTTGGTTTCTAAAGCAATACAATTGCTACTATTCTTTGTAACATCATAAGCTTTTATTTTTAATTTAATATTATCCTTAACTCCATTATGAGTAAGATATTTTATTGGTATGTGACAAGAAATACCAAACATTGATTGGATTAGTCTGTTCACAAATGAAAAGGTTTCGAGTGTAATAATGACAGTTCAGAGTCATTATGTTTCTGTTCGAGTAAAAGGTAAGGCTTGTAGGACTAGAGAACAGTCAATGAATAAAGATATCGAGGTTCTAGTCAAGAATAAAAAATGAAGCATATATTAGATATAAACAATTGGGTTCAAATTAATTACTTGGACTGTATAAAGAGTGTGAGGTATTCTTCCAAGTGAGATCAGGAAGGCAAAAAAGAGCATATGAGATAGCCTTGGCACATAAGGTTAAGGATAATCCAAAAAGATTCTACGAGTACGTTAAGAGCAAGAGTACAACTAGACAGACAGTATGTCCCCTTAAAGCAAAGACTTTATCTTTGCGTTGAACCTCAGGAGATGGGAGAGATATTACATGAACATTTTGCATCAGGTTTTATTATGGAAAAGAAATGGAGGCTAAAGAACTCAGGGAAATAAATGTTGATATTATGAAAACAATTCACATCACAGAAGAGGAAGTGCTGGAGGTCTTAAAATATTTAAAGGAGGATAAATCTCTAGGGCCTGATCTAGTGCACCCAGGACTTTGTGGGAGGTTAAGCAAGAAATTTCAGAGCACCTTGCAGAAATATTTGTATCATAGGTGAGGTGCTGAATGACTGGAGAATGGCTAATGCTGTGCCTGTGAACTGTAGACCTGAGAGTCTGACTTCAGTGGTGGGTAAGTAGTTGGAAGTGATTCCGAAAAATTGGACTTATATGTATTTGGAGATTAGGCATAGTCAGCATGGTTTTGTCCAAGGGAAATCGTGTCTCACAAACTTGAATCCTTTTTTGAGGAAGTAACCAAGAAAATTGACAAGGACAGAGTGATAGATATTGTTTACTTGGGCGTTAGTAAAGCCTTTGACAAGATTCCGCATGGTAGATTAATTAGTAAGTTAGATCACATGGGATTCAAAGTGAGCTTGCTAATTGGATACAAAATTGGCTCAAAGACAGGAGGTGGAGAATGATGATGGAGGTTTGTTTTTTTGGACTGCAGACCTGTGACCAGCGGTATTCCATAAGGATCAGTGATGGGTCCACTTTTATTCATCTTTTATATTCATCTATTATTTAGATGAGAAGATAGAAAGCATGGTTAGTAGGCTTGTGGATGACACCAAGATTGGTGATATAGTGGACATTGAAAAAGACTTTTTTTAGAGCAGAGGAGTCTGAGGGTGGATCTTTTAGAAGTGTGTGAGATCAAGAGAGGCATGGATAGGGTGAATGCACTCAGTCTTTTTCCCCAGAGTTGGGGCATCACAGACCAGTGCAGGCATCAGTTTAAGGTTAGAGGGGAATGAATAAATGGGAACATGACGGACAACTTTTTTAACATAGAGGGTGGTACACGTATGGAATGTGCTGCAATAAGAGATTGAGGTGGTACATTAACAACATTTTAAAGACATTTGGATAAATACATGAATAGGAAAGATTTAGAAGGATATGGGCCAAGTGCAGGGAAATGGGGTTAGTGTGGATGGACATTTTGGTTGGCATGGACCAGTTTGCACTGAAGGGCTGTCTCCATGTTGGAGGACTCTATGGCTCTATGATTGTTAAACTCTATAAAGTGGAAGGGGAGTAGACTACCACCATAAAGTGATACATGAAGAACAGAAGCAAATGGAATTGAGAAAAGAACAAGAGTACTAACATGTAGTCGGAGAATATACTTGTAAACTATGCAGTCAAGTAGCTGAAAGTTCCTGCAAAAGTCACTTTATTAAACTACCATGGTGCACAGCTACACAGAGATTTTCATGGGCCACACATTAAAATGAAACATCTGTGGCCTCCAATCAGCATTTATTTTTACTTGGTCACGCATTACCAAATCCAGATCAGCCACACAAAACAGAGAACATTTTCGAAGAAGAAGAGAAAATGCAAGCTGGTAGAGTAAGGAGTAATGGCTCTGAATAATGAAAGTTTCTAGTTTGTCAAAATACATTTGCCACACAAGCTTGATATTACCTTTAAAAGTTCCACAGGCGGAGGAGTAGGAGGTACAATAGCAATATTACTGAAAGAGAAAACATATTCAGATTTTCAGTTCTCTAACAATATTACAAAGCTACCTTATTGGCATAATACAATTTTAATAGAATTTTATAAATCATATCCCTTATTCAGTCTTTACTAATTCTGTACGTTGTTGGAAAATTTGCAGCCAACTCTGATAATGAATGGGTTTCAATGTGATTCATCTAAATTTGTTCTCATCAAATATTATAAATTCTTGGCGTGGTACATTAATTAAAAATGTGGTCAGATGACGAGACTTTTTGTCACAAATAGACTATTTAACTTCAATTTTAGGAAAAGGCTGACATTTTCTAGCAAACTAGATGTTAGAAGTGAGTAATTAAGGGCTTTTGCCCGAAACGTCGATTTCGCTGCTCGTTGGATGCTGCCTGAACTGCTGTGCTCTTCCAGCACCACTAATCCAGTGAGTAATTCAATGTCAATATTTAACTGTTGTATTTGACATCACTTGCACTCACTCACCGGTGTTTCTATTTTGTTAGATCTTCCCTGAAGCTACCCTGCTTGGGAATTTCACTTTTCCCAACCTCATACTGAAAGACTACATTAAAGGAAGAGAGAACAAAGATGTTCTAGAAAGAGACAAAGCAGGGAATTAGCCAACAGCAAATTCAGTGAAAAAATTCAATATAACACAAAATATCAGAAAATGGATGATATCAATTTATTGCTGCTTGACCTTTATGGTTCACCAGCATATTCTGAATGATGATTAAGCATGAACAATAAATTCTGATCTTATCCTCCATATCTCAAGGATAAATTAAAACAAAACAAAACTAGCTATCAAAATAGAACATTAAAGGAGCTTTTTGTTTAGTTTTGTTAAATCTGGGTCAAGATTAGAGTGGTGCTGGAAAAGCACACCAGGTCAGGCAGCATCCGAGGAGCAGGAAAATCGATGTTTCAAGCAAAAGCCCTTCATCGGGAATGAGGCAGGGAGCCTCCGGGGTGGCGGCTCCTGATGAAGGGCTTTTGCCTGAAAAGTCGATTTTCCTGCTCCTCAGATGTGGCCTGACCTGCTGTGCCTTTCCAGCACCATTCTGATCTGCAGCATCTGCAGTCCTCACTTTCGCCTTCGTTAAATCTGGGTTGAGTAAACAGTCATTGCTAGGCCAAAGTGTGAATTTGCTAGGAGAAAGTGAGGACTGCAGATGCTGGAGATCAGAGCTGAAAATGTGTTGATGGAAAAGCGTAGCAGGTCAGGCAGCATCCAAGGAGCAGGAGAATCAACATTTTGGGCATGAGCCCTTCTTTCTGAAGAAGGGCTTATGCCCGAAACGTCGATTCTCCTGCTCCTTGGATGCTGCCTGACCTGCTGCACTTATCCAGCAACACATTTTCAGCAAAGTGTGAATTTGCTAAAGCTAGAGAATGTATTTATCTATTCCTCTACTATGAAGCCAATCTCGCTCAGCACTTTCAACATATATTTTATTCAAGTCAGTGTGGTAGAACTGTGGCTTAGATGATAGCACAAAATGAGCAATAATGCAGCAAAAGTTTGATATACAGTTCCAATTGAGATTTTTGTACAATTGTACATTTGGATGAGAATGTACAAGGCATCTTTAGTATGTTTGCAGATGACACTAAAGTAGGCAGTATTGTGCACAGTGAGAAAGGTTATCAGAAATTGCAGCAGGACTATGGCCAGCTGGGGAATTGCGCCAATAAATGGCAAATGGAGTTTAATATAGATAGGTGTGAGATCTTGCATTTTGGGAAGTCAAATCAAGGGAGGAATTTCATGGTGAATGGTAGGGTCTTAAGGAGTTGGGTGGAACAGAGGAATCTTGGAGTTCAGGTGCACAGTTCTCTGAAACTGGAGTCACAGGTAGACGGGGAAGTGAAGGCAGCTTCTGGCACATTCAGGGCATTGAGTACAGAAGTTGAGAAACTATGTTGCAGTTGTACAGGATATTGGTGAGGCCATACTTGGAATATTGTGTTCAGTTTTGGTTACCTTGTTGTAGGAAGGATGTTATTAAACTGGAAAGACTGCAAAGAAATTCACAAGGATGTTGCCAGGACTCAACAGTCTGAGTTGTTGAAGAGGTTGGACAAGCTAGGTATTTTTTTCTTTAGAGTGTAGGAGACTGAGGGGGAATCTTACAGAAGTGTATAAGATCATGAGAGGCATGGATAGAGTGAACACACTCAGTCTTTTTTACAGGGTTTGGGAATTGAGGATGAGAGGGCATCAGTTTAAGGCTAGAGGGGAAAGAATAAAAAGGGAACATGAGGAAAAACTTTTTTTTACACAGAGGGTGGTATACATATGGAATGAATTGCCAGTGGAAGTTGTTGAGGCAGGTTCATTAACAATATTTAAAAGGAATTTGGACAATACATGGACAGGAATGATTTAGAAGGATAGTCCTGCCCTGTCTACCCTGTCTCTTGTCACTAAGCCAATTTTGTATCCAATTGGTAAGCTCACCCTGAATCCCATGTGATATAACTTTACTAATTAATCTATCATGTAGAACATGTCAAAGGCTTTACTAAAGTCCAGGTAAACAATGTCTACCACTCTGCCTTCGTCAGTCTTCTTGGTTACTTCCTCAAAAGAAACTCAGTCAAGGTGTTGGGGATGTTGAAAAAATATTGAGGTAGATAAGACCCCAGAGTCTGATGGTATCTTTAAAAAAAACTCATCAAGATCCATCATGATAGGCTGCTCCAGAAGATTAAATCACAATGGGATCCATGCAGAATTGGTAAGTTGGTACAAAGCTTGGCTTGACCACAGAAGACAGAGTGTAGCTGTGGAAGCACGTTTTTCTGACTGGTGACCAGAGATGTTCTGCAAGAATCACTGCTGGGACCATTGTTGTTTTAATTTATGTAAATAATTTAAATGAAATTGGAGGTGGCCTGATCAGTAAGTTTATAGATGGCATGAAAATTGGTGGAACTGTGGACAGTACAGAAGGTTGTCAAAGGATAAAGCAGGACATGGAACACTTGAAAAGCTGGGGGATGAAATGGCAGATGGAACTTAATCTAGACAAGTGTAAGGTCAAATGTAAGAGCAGTCAAATGTAAGAGGAATGTATATAATAAATGGCAGAACCCTCAGGAGCATTGATATACAGAGGGATCTTGAGGTGCAAGTCCATAGTTCCCTCAAAGTGGCAACACAACTGGATAAGGTGGCACAGAAGGAGTATGGCATGCTAACCTTCATCAGTTGGGGCACTGAATATTAAAGTTGGCAAGTCATGTTGCAGTTGCATAAAACTTTAGTGAGGTCACATTTGGAATACTGGGTGAGGTTTCAGTCACCACACTCTAGGAAGGATGTGGAGGCTTTGGAGAGAATGCAAAAAAGGTTTACCTGGATGTTGCCTGGATATTAACTATAAGGAGAAGTTGAATAAATTTGGATTGTTTTCATAGAGCATCTGAGGCTACGGGGCAATCTGGGAAAAGTATATAAAATCATGAGAGGCATGAATAGGATGGATAGCCAGAGTCTTTCTCCCAGAGTGGAAATGTCAAATACTAGGGGACATAGGCTTAAGGTGAGAGGAGGCGAGTTTAAAGGAGATATTGGAGGTTGGTAACAGACTGCCAGGAGATGTAGTAAAAGCAGATGCCACAGCAATATTTAAGAGGCATTTAGACAGACACATGAACATGCAGAGAACAGAGGGCAGGCAGGCAGAATTAATTTAGAATGGCATCATGGTTGGCAGAGACTAATACCAATTTTTTTCAAATGCTCCCTTTCACGAGATGCTTGATTTGCGAACATTTTTGGGAAATGAATGGTGTCCTCTTCTGTGAAGACAGAAACATTTAATTTTTATGCCATTTCTTTGTTCCCCATTATAATTTCCCCCATTTATGACTGTAAAAAAACCTACATTTGTCTTCACTAATCTTTTGTTCTTCACATATTTAGAGAAGATTTTACAGTCAGTTTTATGCTCCTTGCAGGTTCATTTTCATACTGTCTTTTCCTTCTCTTGATCAACAATTCTTTTGTTGAATTCTAAATTGCTCCCAGTGCTCAGGCTTGCTGCTTTTCCTGGCAATGCATGTCAGAAAATAGAGGTCTGCAGCACAGAAAATGTCCTTTGGGCCACTGTGTCTATGCTGACCAAAAACACACACCTAACTATTCCAACAAGTGCACATTTTAATTCCTCTTAAAAATTATGAGGGTTTCTGCTTTGACTACCTTTATTAGGCAGTGATTAGGCAATCTCTTTTTTGGCAAAAGTGAGGACTGTAGATGCTGGAGATTAGAGTCAAGAGTGTGGTGCTGGAAAAGCACAGCAGGTAGGGCAGCATCCAAGGAGCAAACAAATCGACATTTTGGGCATGAGCCCTTCATCAGGAAAGCCCTTCCTGATGAAAGGCTTTTGCTTGAAATGTTGATTTTCCTGCTCCTCGGATGCTGCCTGACCTGCTTTGCTTTTCAAACACCAAAATCTCTCTTTGGATCTAATACTATCCCTAATTTCTTTTGTGTGCTACAATTGAGCAACTTTAATTTTTTTGCATCAGAAAAGAGTGGATAATTGCAGTAATTCATGCTTAATGTGCTTAACATTAGTTATTGCCTATCCATTGTCAAAGCTTTTTACTAAGGTTTTATGGTTATCCATAAGTTAAAGCGGAATCTAATCTTTCAAATGTTTCATTGTTAACTATCCAGATAAGTGAGTTGGAACCCTTTGATATTCTGACTTTAGCTCAGAGTTAGAGACATTTTCAAAGGGTTCTACCTGCCAGGTAATTGTCCATTGAAAGTTGAAATTTTCTGAGAAATTCCCAGGAAGTAAATCCATCAGGATTTTGAGAGACATATGGTATTTCTTTCAAGATAAATGAAAATGGAAAGAACTGAGGATGCTTAAATCAGAAACAAAAACAGAAATTCTGAGGAAGGGTAACTGAACTTGAAACATTAACTCTGATTTCTCTTCACATATGCTGCCAAACCTGCTAAGCTTTTCAGAAATTTCTGTTTTTATTTCTTTCGGGGTGTTGCTCTCAAACAGGAGGGAAAAATACTGTAATATACAACCTCTGCTAGGGAATCTCACTCATGCATTCTCAAATGATCAAGACTCCAACTTTTAAAATGATCACATGAACTTCCAACAATAGCCAGCTTCCCATTGAACTCTAATTCCTTTTGACCAGTGACGAGGAAATCCAAAACAGTTGTGAACCAATAGAAGGGATTTCATTTATCAAGTTGTGCAGGTATTTTAAATTTAAGAGAAGGCATTTAAATGCATAAAATGCAAGAATTGAATTAGTTGTTCTTTGCAAATCAACTGCTTAGTGAATGAAGACAAAGATGAATTGTGACTATGGTGGTCGATTATTTTACAAAATAATCTCAGGAGTCTTGAGCAACAAGTCAACAATCATTTATTGAATCAACGTTGGGATAATTCACCCCATAAAAGATTCCAAGGTGGGGTGGTGTCTTAATTTTAGATAACAAATCTGGGCAAGTGGTTGAAGTATCAGTGCAGAAACATTTTGTTGAGGGCAATCATAACTTCATTTAATTCAAGATAGTTATGGAAAAGAACAAAAGTGGGCCTGCAATCAAAGTTGTCAAAAGGGAAAGATTGATTTTCACATCAGTTATGATTTGGCTAGGGTGGATTGGGAACAAATACTTTCAGGTAAATCTGTTTCAGAACAGTGGGATGCACTGAGAAAGGAAATATGGAAAGTATAGGGCCAACATATTCCAATAAAGACCATTAAATCCTGTGAACCTGAGATATGGAAGAATTTACAGTATTAGTTTAAGAGAAAAAGGGAGGTTGATGGCAGATACTCAGGGTTTAAAGCAGCAGAAGCCCGAGAGAAGTATAAAATGTTTCCAAGGGACCTTAAAATTTTAAGTCATTTTCCAAGTACATTAAGGGTAAAAGTCTATTGGGGAAAAGAGTAAGACCCATTCAGGACCACTTTAGTAATTCATGCATGGAGCAGGCTACTGACAAAATGCAGATAAACAGGATTAGTGTTTAATCTGCACAGACATAGAGTCATAGAGTTGTATAGTATGGAAACAAACATTTCTGGCAAAATCATCCATGCTGACCACAAATCCTAAATTAATCCAGTCCCATTTGCCAGCACTTGGCCCATTTCCCTCTAAACATTTCCCATTCGTATACCCATCCAGATGCCTTTTGAATGTCGTACTTGTACAAACCTCCACCACTTCCTCTGGCATTCCATACACACACCCCCTCTGTGTGAAAAAGTTGCCCCTTAGGTCCCTTTTAAAACCTTTGCCTCTCACCTTAAACCTATGCCTTCTAGTTTTGGACTCTCCCACCCGGGGAAAAGACCTTGGCTATTTACCCTATTTATGTCCCTCGTGATTTAATAAACCTCAATAAGATCACCCCTCAGCCTCCGATGCTCCAGGGAAAATCACTCCAGTCTGTTCAGCCTCTCCCTTTAGCTCAAACTCTCCAACCCCAGCAAAATCCTTATAAATCTTTTCTGAATCCTTTCACATTTCACAACATTCTTCCTAAAGACCAGAATTCCATGCAGTATTCCAGAAGTGGCCTAACCAATATCCTGTATAGCCATAACAACTCCTATACTCAATGCACTGACCAATAAAGGCAAGGACACCAAACACCTTCTTTCTTTTCCTGTCTATCTGCGACTCTATTTTCAAGAAACTATGAACCTGCACTCCAGAATCTCTTTGTTCGGCAACACTTTCCAGGACCTTAACATTAAGTGTGTGAATACTGCTCTGATTTGCCTTTCCAAAATGCAGCACCTCACATTTATCTAAATTAAACTCCATCTGTCACTCCTCAGCTCACCAGCCAAGGTTTGCTTTGCTGTCCACAATACCACCAATTTCGGTGTCATCTGCAAATTTACCAGACATACCTCTGATGTTCACATCCAAATTAATTAAATAAACTATGAAAAGCAGTGGACTCATCACCGATTCTGTGACCTGATACTTTAAGGAAATAGTGCACGTGCATACTAGTGCATATCCTCGGATCGTCCATATTTCCCAGGGTTTTATCATTCTTCGCCTGCCTTGTTTGTCCTATCTGAATGCATCACCTCACATTTATTCTGTGACCGCTGGTCACAGGCCTCCAGTCTGAAAAACAATCCTCCACCAGCTCTCTCTACCTTTGAGTCAGTTCTGTATCCAAATGTTTAGTTCTCCCTGTATTCCATGTGATTTAACTTGCTATTCAGTCTAATGTGGAACTTTGTCAAATGCCTTATTGAAATCCATGTATCTCACGTTCACCGCTCTGCCCTCATCAATCCTCTTCATTACTTCTTCAAAAAAATCAATTAAGTCAGTGAGACATGATTTCCCACGCTCAAATCCATGTTGACAATCCCTAATCAGTCCTTGCCTTTCCAAGTACCTGTAAATCCTGTCCCTCAGGATCCCCTCCAATAAATTGCCCACCACTAATGTCAGACTCACTGGTCTATAGTTCCCTAGCTTTTCTGTGCCATCTTTCTCAAATTTTAATCAACCTTCAGTTCTGTGGCACTACACTTTTGGCTATTGATGATACAAATATCCCAGCAATGGGCCCAGCAATCACTCCCTGACTCATTCCTTTTCCCAACTGCACAGTCTCAGACTGATCTCTTTTCTCACCATTTCCCTGGCCTCCCCTCCTCCCAAAGTAGTGTAAATCCTCTGAAGCAACTCTAGCAAATGTCCCACCAATTAGTCCCTTCTATCCCAGAAGAGATTCCAGTGATTCAAGAATGTGAATCTTTCTCCCCTATACCAGCTCCTCAGCCACACATTCATCTGCTCTTTTCCTATTCTTACTCCCACTAGTTTATGACACTGGGAGTATTCCAGACGTTACTAACCACAAGGACCTATTTTTTAGCTTTCTGCCTAGCTTTCTATATTCTCTCCTCAGAACCCCTGTATGACTCTATGACTCTATAAATGTGAGGTGATGCATTCATATGGGACAAACAAGGCATGGGAATATTTGAAGAATGGTAGAACCCTGGGAATACCGAGGATCCGAGGAACCAAAGTATGCATGTACACTAGTTCCTTAAAGTATCAGGACAGCTAGATAATGTGATTAAAAGGCATTTTGAGAGACTTGAATTTATTAGCAGAGGCATAGATTTTAAATTGAGAAGTTATCCTTGAACTGTACAAAACTGTGGTTAGGCCATAACTAGTGTTATGTGCTATTCTGGAATTCACATTACAGGAGAGATTTAATAGCAATGGAAAGGGTGCAGAGTTATGTAGAAAGATTGAACTGGCTGGAGTTGTTTTCCTTAGGGCAGAGAAGATTTAAAGGGAACAAGATTGAGATATGTATAATTTAAAGGGCACAGATGGAGTAGGCAAGAAAACCTTTCCCCCTCAATAGATGGATCACTGACCAGGGGCATAGACTTAAGGTAAGGGGCA
This sequence comes from Chiloscyllium punctatum, assembly GCF_047496795.1. Taxonomy (NCBI): domain Eukaryota; kingdom Metazoa; phylum Chordata; class Chondrichthyes; order Orectolobiformes; family Hemiscylliidae; genus Chiloscyllium; species Chiloscyllium punctatum. Next base: position 78,033,623 of record NC_092749.1, read on the forward strand.
GAAGTTTTCGAGGGAACATAGTGGGTGCAAGGAATCTGGAACTCTTTGCCTTAAGGGTAGAGACAGAAACCCTCATGGCACTTAAGAGGCACTTAGGTATGCACTTGTGATGCCAAGGCATACAAGGATTTGGGCCAAGTGCTGGAAAATGGGATTAGAATAGTTAGGTGGTTGTTTTTGACCAGCACTGATTCTGTGGGCCAAAAGGCCTTTTTCTGCGATGTAGATCTCTAAGACTCTATGATCCAGAAAGCTTTCTCAATGTGATGCTGCAAGTTCACCAACACCTTACATACCAACTTCCACACTTAGTGCGAAAGAGAGACAATCATGTTTTTTGCTTTGATTTACAATGTCTATACCATTTTTAACAACTTTCAACTGGCATAGCTCCCTTCAACAATTTGTACATAGTTACCTCATGGAATTTCTGTTCCTGGATCCCTGTAAAGTTTACCTTTTATGTTACTTCTCTTTGTGCTTCCTACCAAAATGTATCACTGCACACTCTTTTGCATTAATTTTCATGTCATGCATCCAGCCATATCACAAACATGTCTACATCAACTTGATATCTATTATATCCTCCTCAGTTCCTAATACTTCCAATGTTTATGTTGTCCAAAAATTTTGAAATTGCACCATGCTTGCTCAAGTTTAAGTTGATAAGATACTATAAGAAATACAACAGCCTTGCCACCAACTCCTAAAAATCTCCACAATAAGCTTTCTTCCTGTTGGAGAAACAATCATTTATGCCTACTCTCTGCTCCTTGTCACTTTAGTCTCGGGTGCTACCCTTGAATCAAAGTAGGATTGGAAGACTACAGCCAACACCTCCACCTAATACTTTTCTGAGTATCCTTGTTTATATCTATTTGGTAGTAGTAATGTTTCAACTTTGAAGCTAGTGCGTTTTAATACCATTCTTGTACCAACTGGCAACTATTCCAAAATCTCAATGCTATCGTCTTTAGTATTGCTGGAAAATAAACTTGTACTCTCGATTTTGTTTTGTCTTATTCAACAGAACAGAATCAAAGAATACCCATTTTTCAAAGGGAAAGAAAGCTTGTACTAATTGAGAAGAGGATGCTGATTAGTTGGCAAGTGAACTCTGATTGGTAGAGGCATTGCCATGGAGAATTTACAAGGGAATGTCCAGCTTTTGTTTCAATTCAAACCAAACGAGTCAAGAAATTTCAATCAGAAATGGGCACCAGGAGACATTAATCCCCAAAGCACCTTTTTGGGTAAAAAAAGTGTACTATGTGGATGTGGTTTTTCTGTTTGCAAAGCAACGCAGAGCCTAAATATGAGCATAGTTAATTTCAATCAAATATAACTAAACTACAGTGCAAACCCAATCAATAATCTTAACTTTGTTGTCAATCCTTAGCAAAATTGGAATGGTTAGCAGATATCCAATTGGGATTCATATCTAATGTTGGGAACTTTGCTAGCATGGGGAGATTGGACATGGTCTATTACAATTAACTGAAGGCACACTCTGTTTGTTGCAATCTGCTAGTCATTGGCCTACACCAACCTACTTACCTGGCATCACACCAGCACTGAAATCCATATACAAGAAGAACCTCGATTATCCGGCATTCGATTATCCAAACATTCGGCAGTATTGCAAGCTTCCGATGCTTAGCTAAACAATGTTATCTGGCATTCAATTATCCAGATTTTGACTAACTGAACAAAATACTCCCCACTCGTGTCCTTTGGATAATGGAGGTTCTTTTGTATTCATATTTGTGTGGGAGGTAGAAGATCTTTTTGGCTTGAAGTCAGAATCTTATTAGTGGTGAACACCATGGTTTCTGTATAATGGCCATGTGAAACAGCATTCTTACCCTTGCTGAGATAGCCTGGGCACTTTTCAGAGCTGAAAATTGCTGCCTTAGGTTCCTTCATTAATTTGCATTATATACAGTGAGCAAAAAAAACGCAGAAAATGCTGGAGAAACTCAACCGGTCTCACAGCATCTGCAGTTATGGGGCAGCTCAGGGCTCAGTGGTAAGCCCTGATTCAAACCTTGGGTGACAGCCCGTGTGGAGTTTACATGTTCTCCCCGTGTCTGCGTGGGTTTCCACCGAGTGCTCCGGTTTCCTCCCACTGTCCAAAGATGTGCAGGTCAGGTGGACTGGCCATGCTAAATTACACTGTAGTGTCCAAGGATGTGCAGGTTAAGGGGAACTGGTCATGGTAATGCGGGGTTACAGAGATAGGGTGGGGGCTGGGTCTGGGTGGGATGCTCTTTGAAGAATCGGTGCAAATTTAATAGGCTCAATGGCTTCTTTCCACAACGTAAGGATTCCATGATTCTATGACTTCTTCAGAACTGTAATGGGGCTGGAAAATGATGTGTTTTATTTGTTTGACAGAGGCAAAGGACAGACAGGAACAGATGGTGTTGAGACCCTGTGCGAAAGAAAAGAGACGTTGCTAATTATGGTGAAAGAGAAGTTAAGATGTCAAATGATTGTAAATTGACGTGTGAAGGAGAGAAAGTGGATCCTCTTTGCTGACAACAAAGTCAAGATGCCATAAATAAGACAAGGCCATTGTTGGTGCAGTGGAGAGGGGGGTGCCAGAGGACAGACGTTAAGTGGTCAGGCTTTGAAATTGTTGAATTCAGCATGGCTGAAAAGTACCTAAGTGGATACTGAAATGTTGCTCCCTGAGCTTGTATTGTTCTTTGTTGTATGATTGCAACAGGCCTAGAACATAAATGTTAGTGTGAGACCAAAGTGGTTTATTGAAATAGAAGGTGCGTATCATTCCTACAGACAAAGCAGAGCAGTTCGGCAAAGCAGTCACTTCATCTGCATTTGGCCCAGTGTAAAGGAGATCACATTATGAGCAAAAAGTGCAGCAAACTAGATGAAAAGAAATAAAGTAGAACACTGCTTACCTGGAAGGATGTTTGGGGCCTTTGATGGTGAGGAGGGAGGAGGTGAGTGGGCAAGAGTTACACTTCCTGAGATTGCACAGGATGGTGCAGTGGGAGAAATGTGAAAGTGTTGGGAGTGATGAAGGAGGGTCTAGGTATCACTAAGGGAATGATCCCTGCAGAATGATGACAGTGGAAGGGAGGGACAGATGTATTTGGTGTTGGAAATTGGAAGCAAAGCTGATTATTTTTTCCAATTCTGGTTAAGAACATGAAGCAACTCTAATGATATCATGATGTAAGAGAGAAATTGTTATGGCTGCCTCTAAGCAGAACTGGCACAAGGAATGTTCCACATAACTTACAAAGAGATCTATGCAGGTACCCATATCCATATCTGACCCATATCCATGACTTGAGAGTAAGCTTAGTCAATGGAGAAATTGTGCAAAGTGAGAACAAACTAGACAGGCGAAGAAGGGTGGTGATGGATGGAGACTGTGCAGGACACTTTTCAAGGAAAAAGCAAAGAGCCTTCAGATCATACTGATGTGAAATTGATGTGCAAAGGGATTGTACATCCATGGTGAAGAGGCAGCAGCTAGGACCAAAAAACTTGAAATTGTGGAACCGATGTAAAGCATTAAAAGAATCATGAATCTAAGTAGGGAGCGAATGAACAAGAAAAATACAAATACAGTCAAGATAGGAAGAAACAGAAGTGCAGGAACCAGCTGAAATTATGGCTTTGCCAGGGCAGTCATGTCTGTAAATTTTGGGAAGGAAGTACAAGTGTGTAGTTGGGGGACCAGCAGGTGGGAAGCTGTGAAAGGGAGATGAAATCAGTGACAGTACTAGAATCAACTACTCGATGCTTAGTGTTGGTATCTTGATCAAAGGCAGATAGAATAAAGTGTTTCAGAGTTGGCACACAAACTCTGGCAGGTAGAGATTAGCATGCTAGATGACATCACATGACTCTTATCGATAGGTTTGGTGACAAAGTCAGGGTTGGACCTGAGAGGACTGAGGGAAGCAAGTTCAGATGAAGACAGGGTGAGAGATGCAAAAAATTTAAGGATGTCAATATATCAGCAGTACTCAATGAAGAGATCATGTACAGGTAAAAGGCCAGAGGGAAGGGTCCAGGTGGGGATGGAGTATTGGAGACTGGTGAAAGGTCCTATGTGGCACTGAGAAGATACTTGCATTGAGATGGGGGCAGTAAAGGATAAAGCTAGGTTCTTTGCTAAGCAGAGAGAGAGCTAAGAATGGACATGTGCCATGAGCATGGATCACAGGAGGTGGTGGGAGCAGCCGTCAGAGGAATTCTACATCTGTAATTTTGTTTGGATTTGAAAGATTAAGGATAGAACTCCAGCTGGCATCCATGTGGGCTAAAACAGTGTCAGGGACAGTGACTAAGAAAGAAGATGTGACTGCGAAAACAAACGTTTTATCTAACACTAGTTAAGAAATAGAAATCAATGAAGGTGAACTGGCCAAAAGATTAAAACAGAAATCCTGTCTGAGAGAAGGGCAGAACTTCAAGGTATTGTTCCCTCTGGAATTGGAAAAGTTGATCAGTTTAGTTTCCAATTTCCATCATTCTCTCACTTATACCTGGTATATATCTAACTCCTCCTTCCCCTTCACTTCAAAAGCCCTCTTGAATGCCTCAATTGAACCTGCTTTCTTTTTAAAAGTTATCAGTCACTGAGGAAATCATATCAAATGCCATTTTTATAAAGTATGTTACATTTAGAAAGGGCTACTTCTCTACTGCAACTGTCCTATTGCTTGGATTATGCAATTTAACAACCTGTTAGGTGTTATTAACATCTAACTCATACTTGAATGTCAAATTCACCCCAGACTCTTTCAACATCAATTTTCACAAACACCAAGCACATACAGTATAGACATGAAACTGGTTAAGACCAGCAGTGTAAAATGGGCTGATAGCTAATTGGCTGTCAGATTTTCATGAGAAATTAATTTGGCATTGTTTAAAACATGGACATTGACACATTCAATTCATGTGCTCTGTCAGTATGGTTTCTCCGCTGTACTAAATTTCTGAATGCAGCATATAATCTGAACCATCCTATAGTTTTCATTATAAACTACTGGTTGAATGTTGTGTTATGAAGTTAAAGGTGTGTACTGTACCTTTAAGAGAGAGTGAACACTATTCTGAACTGAAGGATTACAAGCACCTATGACTAGATGACAGTCCCAGAGTATATTAGAAAATTGAAAATATGTAATATTTGGCTGTGAAATGGATACATGAGTTTTGGTTGCTGTCTTGACAACAATTTGAATTTAACCAATCTGTTTAAATTATGCCCCAGGATACTAAAACCCAATCAAGGTTGAATTTATTGTTTTGACAAAAGACTACCCAGGGAATTCAGCAGCCAGAAGAGTAAAGTCACAAAAGATGACCGCTGAGGTGTGGTTCTGAAATTAAGTTGATGTAATTTTAATAAGTGTCTTATTAGTACAGTATATTGTTATAGAGTTGGAGGCAGGTAGTAAGCAGTTAAGAGAAAGGAGAGCTTACAGATGTGAATAGTTATTGTTTAATGTTCACTTTTAGAGTTAAAAAATAAATTGATGTAATTTTCTTTAAATAGTGGAACTTGGGAGTTTAACAGATTACAAGGTGAGGTGAGGATCCTGGGTATTTTGGCTTTTATTAACAGGTGGATTGAGTTTAAGAGTTGTGAGGTTTTGCTGCAGCATTATAAAACCCTTGTTAGACCACGCTTGGAATATTGTATCCAGTTCCTAGCTTCATTGTAGGAAGGATGTAGATACTTTAGAGAGGGCGCAGAGATTTATCAGGATGCTGCCTGGATTGGAGGGCTTTTCTATTAAGAAAGGTTAAGTCAGCTAGGGCTTTTCACACTGAGAAAAGAAGAAAGTGAGGTGACTTGATAGAGATGTATAGGTAATGAGAGGCATAGATAAAGTAGATAGCCAGAGACTTTTCCCCAGGGCAGAAATGGCTGTCACAAGGGATCTTAATGTTAAGGTGATTGGCGGGAGGTATAGGGGAGATGTCAGAGGTAAGTTCTTTACACAGAGAGTGGTGGGTGTGTGTAATGCACTGCCAGCAGTGGTAGTTGAGACATTAGTGACATTTAAGAGATTACTGGACAAGCACATGGATGGCAATAAATTGAGGGGTGTGTAGATTAGATTGATCTTAGATTAAGATAAATGGCTTGGCACAATATAGTGGGCCAAAGGGCCTGTACTGTGCTGTATTGTTCTATGTTCTTGTTGAGATGTATACCCATTTAGACATTATTTCTCCAAAGAATGCATCACAAACATCTTACCTCAGTGTTTGAAAAGTCTGTAACAGCTTCTCACTAACTGTTTCATGTTTACCTATACAACAGCAAAAACAAAAACAAAAGAATAAAAACAACAGTAAAATTAATCGGTTATGGTCATTATTGTGAATTGTTCAATGATGAATGAAAATTGTGATTGTCTTTTGTTTACTGAGGGACTTTTGAAGATGCCATCACTCAGATGAGATGTTAAACAAAAGCTCTGTCTGCTCCATCAGATAGATACAATTTTGAAAAGGGGCAGGGGGTTATCATGAGTGCCCTGGCCAATACTGGTTCCTCAATCAAAATCTCAGTGTCTATTCAGTATTATGTTGTTGTTTGTGGGACCTTGCTGTGCAGAAAAAAACATTTCCAGAGATCACTTCAGAGTGTTAACAGGTGTTGCTCTGTGCATTAGTAATTAGCAATTAGTGCCCTGTAATTAGTACTCCCAACATGTTGAACACCACATAGACAAAGCACAGAGAATACACTCTGGGTGGAGGTGTTAAATGTTCATCACTATCAGTGGCTTGGTTACACCATTACTGAATCCTGAAGGACATACCTGCCAGACTTGGGTCTGAAGGAAAAAACAAGGGAGAAATACTTACTAGGTTGCGTTTTCACGAATCTACCTGTTACAGGTCTATCTGCCCATGACAATGATGATGTAAGTGAGGGAGGGATGCCATGGTCGTCCCTGCTGATTACACTTGCAGGAAGTGCACCCATCTCCAGCTCCTCCAAGACCGTGTTAGGAACTGGAGCTGGAGTTGGATGAACTTAGGATCATTCAGGAGGCAGAGGGGGTCATAGATCGGAGCTTTAGGGAAGTAGTAACTCCAAAGATTGCAGACAGATGGGTGACAGTGAGGGGGACTGGGAGGAAGCAGCCAGTGCAGGGACCCCCTGCGGTCATTCCCCTCAAGAACAAGTATACCTTTTTGGATACTTGAGGGGGGACGACTTACCAGGGGTAAGCAAGGGGTTCAGGCCTCTGGCACGGAGCCTGTCCCCGTTGCTCAGAAGGGAAGGGCGGAGAAGAGCAGAGCAATAATAATTGGGGACTCGATAGTTCGGGGCACAGATAGGCGGTTTTGTGGGGGCGAGAGAGACTCACGTTTGGTATGTTGCCTCCCAGGTGCAAGGGTACGTGGTGTCTCTGATCATGTTTTCTGGGTCCTTAAGGGGGAGGGGGAGCAGCCCGAAGTCATGGTCCACATTGACACCAACGACATAGGTAGGAAGAGGGCTGAGGATGTTAGGCAGGCTTTCAGGGAGCTAGGTTGGAAGCTCAGAGTTAGAACAAACAGAGTTGTTGTCTCTGGTTTGTTACCCGTGCCACATGATAGAGAGTCAAGGAATAGGGAGAGAGAACAGTTAAATGCGTGGCTACAGGGATGGTGCAGGAGGGAGGGATTCTGGTATCTGGATAACTGGGATTCTTTCTCGGGAAGGTGGGACCTCTATAAACAGGATGGTCTACACCTAAACCTGAGGGGCACCAGTATCCTTGGGGGGAGGTTTGGGGAGTGCTCTTGGGGGGGGGTGTTTAAACTAACTCTGCAGGGGCATGGGAACCTAGACTGTAGCTTTAGGGTGCAGGACCTGGAGTGTAGGGAGGTTAGGAACATGGCATCAATCTCAAAGGAGGGTGCCTGTAAACAGGAAAGTGGCTTGAAGTGTGTATACTTCAATGCAAGAAGTATACAAAATAAGGTAGGTGAACTTGCAGCATGGGTTGGTACCTGGGATTTCGATGTTGTGGCTATTACGGAGACATGGGTAGAACAGGGACAGGATTGGCTGTTGCAGGTTCTAGGGTTTAAATGTTTTAGTAGGGTCAGAGGTGGGGGTAAAAGAAGGGGAGATGTGGCATTGCTTGTCAAAGATAGTATTACAGCGATGGAAAGGACGATGGATGAAGACTCGCCATCTGAGGTAGTTTGGGCTGAGGTTAGAAATAGGAAAGGTGAGGTCACCCTGTGAGGAGTTTTCTACAGGCCTCCTAATAGTCCGAGAGACGTAGAAGAAAGGATTGCGAGGATGATTCAGGGGAAGAGTGAATGTATTTGTGGTTGTTATGGGGGACTTTAACTTTCCTGATATTGACTGGGAAAGCTATAGCTCGAGTTCGTTAGATGGGTCGGTGTTTGTCCAATGTGTGCAGGAGGGTTTCCTGACACAATATGTAGACAGGCCAACAAGAGGTGAGGCCATACTGGATTTGGTTCTGGGTAACAAACCAGGCCAGGTGTTAGAATTGGAGGTAGGTGAGCACTTCGGGGACAGTGACCACAATTCGGTGACTTTTACTCTAGTGATGGAGAGGGATAAATGTGCACTGCAGGGCAAGAGTTATAGCTGGGGGCAGGGAAATTATGATGCGGTGAGGCATGACTTAGGATGCGTGGCTTGGAAATGTAGGCTTCAAGGCAAGGGCGTAATTGATATGTGGACCTTGTTCAAGGAGCAACTATTGAGTGTCCTTGATAAGTATGTACCTGTCAGGCAGGGAGGAAAGGGTCATGTGAAGGAGCCGTGGTTTAATAAGGAATTGGAATCCCTTGTTAAAGGGAAGAGGGTAGCCTATGTAAAGATGAGGCATGAAGGTTCAATTGGGGTGATTGAGAGTTATAAGGTAGCCAGGAAGGATCTGAAGAGAGAGCTAAGAGCAGCAAGAAGGGGACATGAAAGGTCCTTAGTTGGTAGGATTAGGGAAAACCCAAAGGCTTTCTATAGGTATGTCAGGAATAAAAGAATGACTAGGGTAGGTATCGGTCCAGTCAAGAATAGTAGTGGGAAGTTGTGTGTGAAGGCGGAGGAGATTGGTGAGACACTAAATCAATACTTTTCGTCAGTATTCACTCAGGAACAGGACATTGTTGCCGATGTGAATATTGAGTCACAATTAATTAGAATGGACGGCTTTGAGGTATGTAGGGAAGAGGTGTTGGAATTTCTGAAAAGGATGAAAATAGATAAGTCCCCTGGGCCTGATGGCATTTATCCTAGGATTCTCTGGGAAGCAAGGGAGGAGATTGCAGAGCCATTGGCCTTGATTTTTATGTCCTCATTGTCTACAGGAATAGTGCCAGAAGACTGGAGGATAGCAAATGTCGTTCCCTTGTTCAAGAAGGGGAGTAAGGATAATCCTAGTAACTATAGGCCGGTGAGTCTCACTTCTGTTGTGGGCAAAGTCTTAGAGAGAATTGTAAGGGATAGGATTTATGAACATCTGGATAGGAATAATGTGATCAAGGATAGTCAGCATGGTTTTGTGAAGGGCAGATCATGCCTCACAAACCTTATTGAATTCTTTGAGAAGGTGACTAAGGAGGTGGACGAGGGTAAAGCGGTAGATGTGGTGTATATGGATTTTAGTAAGGCGTTTGATAAGGTTCCCCATGGTAGGCTACTGCAAAAAATACGGAGATATGGCATTGAGGGTGAGTTGGAGGTTTGGATTAGGAATTAGCTGGCTGGAAGAAGACAGAGGGTAGTAGTTGATGGTAAAGGTTCATCTTGGAGTGCAGTTACTAGCAGTGTTCCGCAAGGATCTGTTTTGGGACCATTGCTGTTTGTCATTTTTATAAATGACCTGGAGGAGGGGCTAGAAGGTTGGGTGAGCAAGTTTGCGGATGATATGAAAGTTGGTGGAATTGTTGACAGTGAGGAAGGATGTGTCAGGTTACAGCGGGATATAGATAAGCTGCAGAGCTGGGCAGAAAGGTGGCGATTGGAGTTCAATGTGGGTAAGTGTGAGGTGATTCACTTTGATATGAGTAACAAAAAGATGGGGTACTGGGCTAATGGTTGGATACTTGGTAGTGTGGATGAGCAGAGGGATCTTGGTGTCCATGTACACAGATCTCTGAAAACCCAGGTAAATAGTGCGGTGGAGAAGGCATATGGCATACTGGCTTTTATTGGTAGAGGAATTGAGTTCCGGAGTCCTGAGGTCATGTTGCAATTGTATAAGACTCTGGTGCGGCCGCATCTGGAGTATTGTGTGCAGTTTTGCCATACTATAGGAAGGATGTGGAGGCACAGGAACGGGTGCAGAGGAGGTTTACCAGGATGTTGCCTGATATGGTAGGAAGATCGTATGAGGAAAGGCTGAGGCACTTGGGGCTGTTTTCATTGAAGAAAGGAAGGTTTAGGGGTGACTTGATAGAGGTGTACAAGATGATTAGGGGTTTAGATAGGGTTGACCATGAGAACCTTTTTCCACGTATGGAGTTAACTATTACGAGGGGGCATAGCTTTAAATTAAGGGGTGGTAGGTATAGGACGGATGTTAGGGGTAGATTCTTTACTCAGCGAGTCGTGAGTTCATGGAATGCCCTGCCAGTAGCAGTGGTGGACTCTCCCTCTTTATGGGCATTTAAACTGGCATTGGATAGGCATATGGAGGATAGTGGGCTAGTGTAGGTTAGGTGGGCTTGGATCGGCGCAACATCGAGGCCCAAAGGGCCTGTACTGCGCTGTATTTTTCTATGTTCTATGTTCTATGTAAGTGATTACCACTTAGTCAATTAAATGTAAGATAAAGCCCAAAGACTAAGACCAAGTTGTGTTGAATTTTTTGGAGGGCTGTTACCATGAGGCTTAAAATAGCTTGTTGGATCTTAACAAACTTGCCACATTGATTGCCTATCCCATCCCTATTGTGTCTCCCTCACCTGATTTTCATGCTCTTTGCATAACAATTTATCACTCAGCAACTGTCTTTCAAAAAATGACATCCCTTGTGCTCCATCTTTAGAATACCGTAGTGCATCTGGACACTAGCTTTCCAAAGCTGCTCTGCTCTTGAAGAAGGTTTCCACAAGATGTTGGAGAAGGGGAAGACATGATTCACAAAGAGGAACCTGAAAGCCCTGGTGGACAGGGCGATGCAAAGGAGGACTACCTTCTTCCGAGAGGGTTGCTAAAAAACTCTGCACCACCAGACCCTGCCAGCCTCATCTAAAGTCATTGCCTGAGTCAGTGCAATCTCCAGGGCATGGAGAAATGGCCAGCTGTGCAGCTAAAAGGTCAATGACCATCTCCACTCTGCCTGGCTAAGTGCCCCATTCTTCCATCTATCACTTCTCCACTCACTCTCTCTCTTTCACAGTCCATAACACTCTCATTATTCCTTGCAACACCTTGTTTTTCTCAATCTCTCTCCTCAGCCTCCATGCTGTTAACCTTGTATGCCCTCTATACTGTCTCCTCAGTGCAATGCTACATCTCATCACCTTTCCTGCACATGCATCAGTACTAGCATTTGTGGATCTTACTGTCATCTCACTAATTTTCCAAATTATTTGCATTGCAGCAGAAGATAACCCATAACAGGGCAGAAGCCAGATGAGTGGATGGATGTCCAAAATCAAGCTCCTTACCCACAAGGGGAGAATCTTGACCCTTCCAGAGGGATTGTTCCTGCAGGGTTGTTGTAACATTCACATCACGTCAAATGAGTAAGTAGCACTTTGCATGCCACAGCCACTCACCCACTAACCCGGCTATCACTCTCAGTCATTGGATGCCATTTCTAACCATTGACTGCAAAACCTCTCTTTTGACTTGCAGGTTCTGCAAGATTGCTCTCAACAGTATCAATGTGTCCAGTTCCAGCTCTGACAAGAAGATCATTGACATTTCTAGCCCATCTAACACAAACACCTCTGAGTCACTCCATCAAAGTTGCAGGGCTAACAGTCTCTACATCAATCCACCCCAACTGCAGAATCTCATACAGCACTTAGACTTAATGGGAAGGTGAGAAAGAAGAAAACGTATTGAATGCATTTTGGTTGAACAGGTGAAGAAAGCTGGTTTATTTTTCAAAATCTGTGCATAAATGTCATTGATGGTAACTTCTTGCATCTACATGTGCTTTTCAATATCTCCATGTAGGTGCCCAATATATTGTCATACCATCTAGCAGCATAGAGTCATAGAGTCATAGAGATGTACAGAATGGAAACAGACCCTTCGGGCCAACTCATCCATGCTGACCAGATATCCCAACCCAATCTAGTCCCACCTGCCAGCATCCGGCCCATATCCCTCCAACCTGTCCTATTCATATATCCATTCAGATGCCTTTTAAATGTTACTACTGTACGAGCCTCCACCACGTCCTCTGGCAGCTCATTCCAGACACGTACCACCCTCTGTGTGAAAACATTGCCCCTTAGGTCTCTTTTATATCTTTCCCCTCTCACCCTATACCTATGCCCTCTAGTTCTGGACTCCCTCACTCCAAGGAAAAAACTTTGTCTATTTATTCTAACCATGCCCCTCATGATTTTAGAAACCTTTATAAGGTCACCCCTCAGCCTCCAACGCTCCAAGGAAAACAGCCCTAGCCTATTCAACCTCTCCCTATAGCTCAAATCCTCCAACCCTGGCAACATCCTTGTAAATTTTTTCTGAACCTGTTCAATTTTCACAACATCTTTCTGATAGGAAGCAGACCAGATTTGCATGCAATATTCCAACAGTGGCTTAACCAATGTTCTGTACAGCTGCAACATGACCTCCCAACTCCTGTACTCAATACTCTGATCAAGAAAGAAAACATACCAAAAGCCTTCTTCACTATCCTATCTACCTGCAACTCCACTTTCAAGGAGCTATAAACCTGCACTCCAAGGTCTCTTTGTCCAGCAACACTCCCAAGGACCTTACCATTAAGTGTATAAGTCCTGCTAAGATTCGCCTTCCTAAAATGCAGCACCTCACAGTAATCCAAATTAAACTCCATCTGCCACTTCTCAGCCCATTGACCCATCTGATCAAGATCCCATTGTAATCTGAGGTAACCTTCTTCATTGTCCACTACACCTGCAATTTTGGTGTCATCTGCAAACTTACAAATTAATTCATGGATTGAGGCTTACATACAGAGCTGCCGATATTGGCTACAATCAAAGGGAAATGATGTGCACACACAGCTTTGCATGCTTCGGACTCCTTTGGACCTCCTGGCTGATGATGATTCCTAATGTTCAGCACCCATTTGCACAAAGGTGTAGCTGCCAAAGAGTTGCTCAATGGTAGCAGTTCCAGGGAGGAGCCATCTTCAGAGAGGGCCAATAGTGCAATGTAATCAAGGAGTATACATTCTCCTGTGCTTTGCACTCGACTTTTTTGGGGCATATGACCTTTATTGCTGGTGGGAAGCATTTCAGAGAGTCAATGCAGATTTGAGGCCAAATGACCTACATCTGCACTGTAGGGATTCTATGATTTATATATTTATGTCTTGATCAATTGAGTCAATGGGCTGAAGAGTGACAGATAGATTTTAATTTGGATAAATGTGAGGTATTACATTTTGGTAAATCACTTTAAAATAGGACCTTGGGTAGTGTTGGAGAACGGAGAGACCTAGGGGTTCGGGTACATAATTGCATCACATATGGATAAGGTAGTTAAGAAGGTGCTGAGCACGCTTACCTTCACTACTCAGACCTTTGATTGTTGGAGTTAGAACATTATGTTGAGGTTGTACAGGACATTGGTGAGGCCTCTTCTGGAATACTATGTCCAATTCTGGTTGCCATGTTATAAGAAGGATATTAGTAAGCTGGAGAGGCTTGATGCAGTGCAACAAGCCTGAGATGTTGGCCAGGGAAGTGGCAAGCAATAGAAGCTCTGGGTCTTTTTTGCAGATAGAACGTAGGTGTTCTGCAAAATGGTCACCCAGTCTATACTTTGATTCCTCAATGTATACAAGACCATATTATGAGCAGCGAATACAGTAGACTAGATTGTGTGAAGTGCAGCTGCTTCACCTGGAAGATGTTTGGGCTCTTGGATACTGAGGAGGGAGGAAGTAACTGGACAAGTTTTATAGCTTCTGCAGTCACAGGGCATGTACATATCCAAGTACATATCTGCTTTTTGGTCCCTACTCAGCCATACTCTTCCTTTTACCACCCTTTCCCTAGAAATATGGCCATAGAAGATTTTGGGACGCCTCTTCATGTTGGCGTCCAGTCTTTTCTCAAAATTCCTCTTTGCTTCTCTTACTTGCTTTTGCTCCTCCCCTCTGAACCTTCCATATTTCTCGATTCTCAATTTGATTTTCTACCTGACGCTTATCATAAACACATTTTTACTCCTTTATATGAATTTATATCTCTTGTGTTATTCAGGTATCTCTGGATTTGTTTGTTCTATCTTCCCCATTGGAGCATGTGCCCAAATCAGTTCCTCTTTGAAGGTAGTCCATTGTTCAGGTACTTCTTTTCCTGCCAATCTCTCAATTCTGCCAAATCCCTGTTCTTGCCCCACTGAAGTCTACTCTCCACAAATTGATTTTTCTCACACTGAATTGTTGCATGTCATTCACCACCATCATTCTGAATCTTACGATACAACCACCATTGCTTCCTAAATATTCCCCAACTGACACTAAATCCACTTAGTCCACCTCATTTCTAAGAACTAGATCCAAATGTGCATCCTTTCTTGAAAACTAGACTAGAAAATTACTGCGCTCCCGCATGAAATCCAGGAATACTTACCTCCCGCAGCTCTGTACACTAGATCATTGAATCCCTACGGTATCAAAACAGGCCATTTGGCCCATCAAGTTCACACTGACTGTCCAAAGACCATCCCACCCAGACCCATCTCAACCCTAGGACCCTGCATTTCCCCATGGCTAAACTACCTAGCCTGCACATCTCAGGACACTATGAACAAGTTAGCATGGCCAATCCACGTAACCTGCCCATCTTTGGACAGTGGGAGGAAACCAGAGCACCCAAAGAAAACTCACGCAGACATGGGGAGAATGTGAAAACTCCACACAGACAATCACTTGAGAGTGGAATCAACCTGGGTCTGTGGTGCTGTGAGGCAGCAATGCTAACCACTGAGCCATCATGCTGCCCAGTACAAGTAGTCTGGTCAATGCTTGGGTAATGGAAGTCTCCCATTATAACTACACTATAATGTTAGCAGCTCTCTGTAATTTCCTTATAGATTTGTTATTCTGTATCTTGTCCATTAGTTAGTGGTCTGTAGAATACACCCAGCAATGTGATTGTATCTTTTTTTGTTCCTTAGGTTTAGCTAAATAGATTTTCAGCTTGGACCCCCAGTTCATCCTTTCTCCAGCATTGCAATGTGCTCCTCAACAAATACTGCTCCTGCTCCTACTTTCCTTCCTTTTCTATCTTTTTTGAACACCTTATATCTAGGAATATTTAACACCCAGTTTTGTCCTTCCTCAAGCCAGGGTCTCTACTATCACCACAACATCAAAATTCTACATCACAATCTGTACTATAACTCCCCTATCTTATTTACTATACTTCATGCATTCACATACATGCACAATTAGCCTTGACTTTTTCCTTCCTCACTCTCACTTAATCTAATAACTTGCTGTTGTCTATGTTAGTGCCAGTTGCACATCTTATATACTTTGTGAACCCTGGTCTTCTCCTCTACTATTCTCACTTGATATCCCCCCTGCCAAATTACTTTAAAGCTTTCCCGAAAGTATAATCAAAATGCCTTGCAAGGAATTCAGTCCCAGCTCTATTCAGGTGCAACCCATCCAGCCTGTACACTTGTCATCATCCCCAGGACCACATTCATCTGCCTTCATCAATTTCTGCGCACACTTCATGTGGCACTGGGAGTAAACCAGGAATTACTACATGAGATGCTGCTTGCTAATCTTCTACATAGCTTCTGAAATTTTGATTGCTGGATCACATTCCCCTTCCTCCCCAAGTCATTGGTACCAATGTGGACCTTAATCTCTGTTTCTAGATTAGTGGTGCTGGAAGAGCACAGCAGTTCAGGCAGCATCCGAGGAGCAGTAACATCAACGTTTCGGGCAAAAGCCCGAACCCTTACCCCAAAAGAATGTTCTGCAGCCACTGTGTGACACCCTGGTGTGACCTGGCACCAGGGAGGCAAAATACCATGCGGGGGTTAGGTTGACAACCACAAAAACACCTATACGTCCTCCTAATTAATAAATCCTCTATTACTATTGCTCCTCCTTTCTTTCCTCCTGTCCAGAAAGCCCTACACAGTGTAATAAACATAACTCTGGCTTCTCTCTCCTAAGAAATCTGTGTCCCCATCAGCTTCCAAAATGGAAAATCAATTTCTGAGCAGGATGTCATGGACTCTTGCAGTGCCTGCCTATTTCGCATGGACTACTTGACCATCTTCCTTCTTCCAGGCTCTTAAGCTACAGTGTGACTACCTCTCTGAATGTAACTCTCAGTCTCAATGTGCCACAGTGTCTCCAGATGTTGTTCAAGCTCTAAAATGTGAAGCTCAAGTTTCTGCAGATGGAAGAACTCCCTGCACATTTGGTTGTCTTGGACCTCAGTAGAGTCCTAAAAGAAATCCATGGATCAGAATGTTGCTGAAATGGCAATGGAGGACGAGGTGGCAGAGACATTAGTTTCCTAAAAGTGAATAAAAATCAGAGATTATAAAGAACCAGATCAGATTCCTTTAAGGAAAATCAAGGAATTAAGGGTGGAAACTGTGGAGACATTGACCACGTTCTCTCAATTTCCTCAGCCTTACAATTAGTGCCAGAGGACTTGTAAAATTCCCATTCTTATTTTTAAAAATCCCACTTAAGTAACCCGTTTGAGTTTTTCAATGAGGTAACAGAAGGTTGACCAGAGCAACACAATTGATGTAGAGTTGAATGATCTTCCAGTAGGTGTTTTGAAAGGCTTGCCAGCAAAATAAACCCATGGGATCAAAATGACAGTGGCAACACTGAGTGACAGGCACTAAGAACTGAAGTGAATAATTGCTTTTCATATCAGAAAAAAGTGTCTTTGCATTGATGTATTATTGACCTAAACTTAAACAAATCTGAAACAAGGCCTAGGTGTACAAGACCAAATCTCAAAAGGAAGATAGACGGAAACCTGAAGGAAATAACTTGCAAGGCATTGATTAAGTAAAAGTGACTGGATTGCATTGCATGAATTTGATGGTCCAAAACACTCTATGATACTGGAATTATAGTTCTCCTAACGAACTAGTGTACTTATTTTTCTGCTAGTATTGTTTGTTGTTCAAACATCTCATGACTAATGTTGAGAGATGTAGGCATTTAGCAGTAGTGCTCCAAATACCTTTCTCCTGCTGAAACTTCTTCGCTCTTTCCTCAATGAACCATTCTCCAGATTTCTCCTTCATTTGTCTGAAATATAGAATCAGTATAATTTATTTTAAAAATAGAACTTCAGTTCCTGCAGAGCAGGTCAGTTTTGATGACATGGAATTCAATCTGGTTAAGTGTACTTGGGTTGGACAAGCAAGGCAAGGGAATACATTATGAATGGTAGGGCCCTGAGAAGTACCGAGGATCAGAGGAATTTTGGCATGTGCAAATGCTTTGGATCCTTAAGGTATCAGGACAGTGGATAAAGTGTTTATGACGATACACTGGATATTTGGTTTTATTAGCTGATGCCCAGAGTTTAAGAGCAGGGAGGTTATGTTGAAACTGTATTGGTTAGGCCATGGCTAGAGAATTGTGCATAGTTCTGGATCTGTATGATAGGTTGGATGTGATAGCACTGGAAAAGACACACAGATTTTGCAGGATGTTGCCTGGGCTAGAAAGTTTCAGTTATGAAGAGAGATTGGACAGAATGGGGTTGTTTTCCTTAGAGTACAGGAGATTAAAGGAGATGTGACTGGAATGAATAAAATTATGAGGGGCATAGATAGGGTCAACAAGAAGAAACTTTCCCCTTGCTAGAGAGATCAATGACTAGAGGGCATGGATTTAAGGTAAGGCACATACGGTTTTGAGGAGATGTTAGTGGCATGGCAGGAATCTGGAACTCACTGTCTATAAAGGTGGTATAGGGAGAAACCTTCACAACATTTAAGAAGTAGTTTGATGTGCATTTACGATGCCAAGGCATACAAGGCTATGAGCCAACTGCTGGAAAATGTGCTTGTTTCTGGACTGAAGATCTCTGTGACCACATTACATTCAGGGAGATATGTTCCAGTAAATAAAGTGAAATTACCTTCAAGGCAATGTAGTTGCAAGGAAGAATTTGTCAAGTGAAACCCTTAATGAGATAAATAATATCAAAAACTTATTTCTTAAAAAATATAGTGGATAAGCAGTACTCTCGCTTCACAGTTAATGCCATGGTTGGGGGTCTATTACATTACTTAGCACCTCTAGTATCTGATGTGCTGTCTTTTAAGTGAACACTGCATGCTTTCTCAAGTGGATACAAAAGATCCAATAGCACAATTGACAGAAGAGAGGTGGGGGGTGGGGAGGAGGGGAGGGGTTGGTGGGGGAGCGGGGGGTGGGGGGGTGGGGGGTGGGGGGAGGGGGGGAGTGGGGGGTTGTGATTGTGCTGATGCCGTGGACAAAATAAACAACATCACTAAAGCAAGAGAAAGTGAGGACTGCATATGCTGGAGATCAGGGTTGAGGGTGTGGTGCTGGAAAGGCACAGCAAGTCAGGCAGCATCCGACAAGCAGAAAAATCAACTTATGAAAGGCGTACGCCCATAACGTCAATTCTCCTGCTCCTCGGATGCTGCCTGATCTGCTGTGTCATTCCAGCACCACACTCTCAGTATCACTAAAGAAGGTCATCTGGTTACCAAATTGCAAGTATCTTGCGACTGTGACTACATCTCATAGAACATAGAACATTACTCCGCAGTACAGGCGCTTTAGCTCTGGTTATTGCGCCGACCTATGCAACCAATCTGAAGCACATCTATCCTATATTATTCCATTTTCATCCATATATTTATCCAATGATCATTTAAATGCACTTTGAGTTGGCGAGTCTATTACTGTTGCAGGCAGTGCGTTCCATGTCCCTACTACTCTGAGTAAAGAAACTACCTTTGATATCTGTCCTATATCTATCACCCCTCAACTTAAATCTATGTCCCCTTGTGCTAGCCATCATCATCCGAGGAAAAAGGTTCTCACTGTCCATCCTATCTAACCCTCTTATTATCTGATATGTCTCAGTTAAGTCACCTCTCAACCTTCTTCTCTCTAATGAAAACAGCCTCAAGTCCCACAGCTTTTCCTCATAAGATCGTTCCTCCATTCCAGGCAAAATCCTAGTAAACCTCCTCTGAACCCTTTACAAAGCTTCCACATCCTTTCTATAATGCGTTGACGACACTGTATAGAAGCAAAGAGGTTCTTCTGCAGCTGTACAGTGCCCTGGTGAGACCACACCTGGAGTACTGTGTGCAGTTCTGGTCTCCAAATTTGAGGAAAGACATTCTGGCTATTGAGGGAGTGCAGCGTAGGTTCACGAGGTCAATTCCTGGAATGGCGGGATTACCTTACACTGAAAGACTGGAGCGACTGGGCTTGTATACCCTTGAGTTTAGAAGACTGAGAGGGGATCTGATTGAGACATATAAGATTATTAAAGGATTGGACACTCTGGCAGCAGGAAACATGTTTCCGCTGATGGGTGAGTGCCGAACCAGATGACACAGCTTAAAAATACGGGGTAGACCATTTAGGACAGAGATGAGGAGACACTTCTTCACCGAGAGAGTGGTGGCTGTGTGGAATGCTCTGCTCCAGAGGGCAGTGGAGGCCCAGTCTCTGGATTCATTTAAGAAAGAGTTGGATAGAGCTCTCAAGGATTGTGGAATCAAGGGTTACGGAGATAAAGCAGGAACAGGATACTGATTACGAATGATCAGCCATGATCATATTGAATGGTGGTGCAGGCTCGAAGGGCAGAATGGCCTACTCCTGCATCTATTGTCTATTGTCTATTGAATCCTTAGAAGAGTATAAAGGCAGTAGGAGTATACTTAAGAGGGAAATCAGGAGGACAAAAAGGGGACATGAGATAGCTTTGGCAAATAGAATTAAGGAGAATCCAAAGGATTTTTACAAATACATTAAGGACAAAAGGGTAACTAGGGAGAGAATAGGGCCCCTCAAAGATAAGCAAGGCGGTCATTGTGTGGAGCCGCAGAAAATGGGGAGATACTAAACGAGTATTTTGCATCAGTATTTACTGTGGAAAAGGACATAGAAGATATAGAATGTAGGGAAATAGATAGTGACATCTTGAAAAAATGTCCATATTACAGAGGAAGAAGTGTTGGATGTTTTGAAACACATGTAGGTAGATAAATTCCCAGGACAGGATCAGGTGTACCCTAGAACTCTGCGGGAAGCTAGAGAAGTGATTGTTGGGCCTCTTGCTGAGATATTTTTATCATCGATAGTCACAGGTGAGGTGCTGGAAGACTGGAGGTTGGCAAACGTGGTGCCACTGTTTAAGAAGGGTGGTAAGGATAAGTCAGGGAACAATAGACCAGTGAGCCTGACGTCAGTGGTGGGCAAGTTGTTGGAGAGAATGTACGTGTATTTGGAAAGGCAAGGACTGATTAGAGATAGTCAACATGGCTTTGTGCATGGGAAATCATGTCTCGCAAACTTGATTGCGTTTTCTGAAGAAGTAACAAAGAGGATTGATGAGGGCAGAGTGGTAGATGTGATCTATATGGACTTTAGTAAAGCGTTCGACAAGGTTCCCCATGGGAGACTGGTTAGCAAGGTTAGATCTCACTGAATACAGGGAGAACTAGCCATTTGGATACAGAACTGGTTCAAAGGTAGAAGACAGAGGGTGGTGGTGGAGGGTTGTTTTCAGACTGGAGGCCTGTGACCAGTGGAGTGCCACAAGAATCGGTGCTGGGTCCACTACTTTTCATCATTTATATAAATGTGAGCATAAGAGGTATAGTTAGTAAGTTTGCAGATGACACCAAAATTGGAGGTGTAGTGGACAGTGAAGATGTCAACAGGATCTTGATCAGGTGGGCGAATGGGCTGAGAAGTGGCAGATGGAATTTAATTCAGATAAATGCGAGGTGCTGCAGTTTGGAAAAGCAAATCTTAGCAGGACTAATACACTTAATGGTAAGGTCCTAGGGAATGTTGCTGAACAAAGAGACCTTGAAGTGCAGGTTCGTAGCTCCTTGAAAATGGAGTCACAGATAGGTAGGATAGTGAAGAAGGCGTTTGATATGCTTTCCTTTATCGGTCAGAGTATTGAGTACAAAAGTTGGGAGGTCATTTGCGACTGTACAAGACATTGGTTAGGCCACTGTTGGAATATTGCGTGCAATTCTGGTCTCCTTCCTATCAGAAAGATGTTGTGAAACTTGAAAGGGTTCAGAAAAGATTTACAAGGATGTTACCAGGGTTGGAGGATTTGAGATACAGGGAGAGGCTGAACAGCTGGGTCTGTTTTCTCTGGAGTGTCGGACGTTAAGGGGTGACGTTATTGAGGTTTCTAAAATTATGAGGGGCATAGATAGGATAAATAGTCAAAGTCTTTTCCCTGGGATTGGGGAGTCCAGAACTGGAGGGCATAGGTTTAGGGTGCGAGGAGAAAGATATAAAAGAGACCTAAGGGGCAACTTTTTCACATAGAGGGTGGTACGTGTATGGAATGAGCTGCCAGAGGAAGTGGTGGAGGCTGTTAGAATTGCAACATTTAAAAGGCATCTGGATGGGTATATGAATAGGAAGGGTTTGGAGGGATATGGGCCGGGTGCGGCAGGTGGGACTAGATTGGGTTGGGATATCTGGTCGACATGGGCGGGTTGGACCAAAGGGTGTGTTTCTGAAGAATATTTACGCTTTTCTTAAAGACTTTCCTCAAACATTCAATTATTCCTTAACTTTAAAGAGAATAAAACTTCAACACAGTTTCCCAGTCCAGCAGCTTTCCAACAGTCTTCTGCCATAAAAAATAACAGTCCAAATCAGTTCAATCCATGGTTTGTTTTCCTTTTTCAACATTCTCTGTGGTTCTCATCCCTTGATTTACTACGTATTGCATGACAAAAGAGTGCTGCAAATTTCAAAAACATTATAAGATTCTGGATTAATACTCAATGTCAAAGTAAATTTTCAATGTCAATGAAAATATTTTTGGATCACATTGTCCAGGCAGCAAGAACTCAGGCAGCACACAAAAGATGAAAGATATTAAGAAATTTCCACCAACCAGGAATATTGCTGAATTTCAAAGATTTATGGGGATAGTGAATTTGGTAGCTTTCAGTTGTAAAGGCAGGGACTTCCGTTTCTTTGTGCCATAGCAGGCACTTTGTATGTTGAAAAACCTCTACAGTTCTGCACTCTCTGATTTATGGTTTTGAAGGGCTCATCCCCACTCTGCCTTTCTCAGCTTGTCTGGAGTCTGCTGCATTCCAGAAAGTTATTGGATTAGGACGACTGGAACTCAGTGACCACCAGAAATCCATATTCTCAATGGGGTTTCAGTCTTTGAACTGTTTTGATGACTTTCCCCTTCCAATTCAATTGTGTGGCTGGCTGAAACATCCTTCATTTGCTATTCTCTAATACTGCGAAGTTTTAATTCAAGAATTTTCTTTGCCACTTATCATCATTTTCATGGTATGATCACTGCTTAGCATCATTTAGGATTATCGATAGAATCATAACACTAGAACTCCAAACAGGTGGACTGTTCTGGCAATACTACTCTGAAACAAGCCATAACAAAAGGGAAAGTGATTTTCTTCAATTACTAAACATCCTTTTATTATTACTACCTATAAATTAACAGGGGGGAGAGAGACAGACAGACAGATAAAATCTATCTTTTTACTCCAAGCTTTCTGAGGTCTTTTCTTCCATAGACAGATTCAAATATACTGATAAAGAAAAATTTCAGTCCAGAAGCTGTTCCTAGGTAACCATTAAGACCATAAGACCACAAGACCATAAGACATAGGAGTGGAAGTAAGGCCATTTGGCCCATCGAGTCCACTCCGCCATTTAATCATGGCTGATGGGCATTTCAACTCCACTTACCAGCATTCTCCCTGTAGCCCTTAATTCCTTGTGATATCAAGAATTTATCAATCTCGGCCTTGAAGCCATTTAGCGTCCCAGCCTCCACTGCACTCTGCGGCAATGAATTCCACAGGCCCACCACACTCTGGCTGAAGAAATGTCTCCACATTTCTGTTCTGAATTGACCCCCTCTAATTCTAAGGCTGTGCCCACGAGTCCAAGTCTCCTTGCCTAATGGAAACAATTTCTTAGCGTCCACCCTTTCCAAGCCATGTATTATCTTATAAGTTTCTATTAGATTTCCCCTTAACCTTCTAAACTCCAATGAATACAATCCCAGGATCCTCAGCCATTCCTCGTATGTTAGACCTGCCATTCCAGGGATCATCTGTGTGAATCTCCGCTGGACATGCTCCAGTGCCAGTATGTCCCTCCTGAGGTGTGGGGCCTAAAACTGGACACAGTACTCCAACACAGAGTGATTAATGCCATAAAATACTGAAGATCCATCTCTTATCTCTCTTAGAAGCTTAGCTGCCTTCTCTCCACAAAGTCTGACTTTTTGTAAACGGGTTCATGCAACACCAGGTTATAGTCCAACAGGTTTACAGAGGAACGTCAATTAGTGAAGAAGGCATTTGGTATGTTTTCCTTTATTGGTCAGAGTATTGAGTACAGGAGTTGGGAGGTCATGTTGCGGCTGTACAGGACATTTGTTAGGCCACTGTTGGAATATTGCATGCAATTCTGGTCTCCTTCCTATCAGAAAGATGTTGTGAAACTTGAAAGGGTTCAGAAAAGATTTACAAGGATGTTGCCAGGGTTGGAGGATCTGAGCTTCAGGGAGAGGCTGAACAGGCTGGGGCTGTTTTCCCTGGAGCATCAGTGGCTGAAGGGTGACCTTATAGAGGTTTACAAAATTATGAGGGGCATAGATAGGATAAATAGACAAAGTCTTTTCCCTGGGGTTGGGGAGTCCAGAACTAGAGGGCATAGGTTTAGGGTGAGAGGGGAAAGATATAAAAGAGACCTAAGGGGCAACTTTTTCACATAGAGGGTGGAACGTGTATGGAATGAGCTGCCAGAGGATGTGGTGGAGGCTGGTACAAATGCAACATTTAAGAGGCATTTGGATGGGCATATGAATAGGAACGGTTTGGAGGGATATGGGTCGGGCGCTGGCAGGTGGGACTAGATTGGGTTGGGAATATCTGGTCGGCATGAACGGGTTGGACCGAAGGATCTGTTTCCATGCTGTACATCTCTATGACTCTATGACTCTATCTGAAGGACACGGGCGGGGAATATTTAATTCAGTTAATCGAATTCCGGATTATCAAATGCCGGAAAACATAGCTTAGCCAAGCACTGGGACCTTGAAATCTTGCCAGATAATCTGATATTTAAATAATTGAATGCTGGATAATTGAGGTTCCTTTGCATTTGGAGACGCTAGCTTTCGAAGCGTTGCTTCTTTATCAGGTGGTTGTAAATCAGGATCGTAAGATCTCATGATCCTGCTCCACAACCTTGGGCGACTGTCTGTGTGGAGTTTGCACATTCTCCCTGTGTCTGCATGGGTTTCCTCCGGGTGCTCCGGTTTCCTCCCACAGTCCAAAGATGTGCAGGTCAGGTGAATTGGCCATACTAAATTGCCCGTAGTGTTAGGTAAGGGGTAATTGTAGGGGTATGGGTGGGTTGCGCTTCGGCGGGGCAGTGTGGACTTGTTGGGCTGAAGGGCCTGTTTCCACACTGTAAGTAATCTAATCTAATCTAACCACCTGATGAAGAAACAGCGCTTCGAAAGCTGGTGCCTCCAAATAAACCTGTTGGACTATAAGCTGGTATTGTGTGATTTTTAACTTTGTCCACCTCAGTCTAACACAGGCTCCTCCAAATTATAGGTGAACCACAGTACACTTCAACGTTGTGGTTCTGTTCGCCGAGCTGGGAATTTGTGTTGCAGACATTTCATCCCCTGTCTAGGTGACATCCTCAGTGCTTGGGAGCCTCCTGAGACCTCCTGTAGTGGTTTGAATCCGGATTCAAATGCCGGAGGAAAGATCACAGAAGCGCTTCACAGGAGGCTCCCAATTACTGAGGATGTCACCTAGACAGGGGACGAAACGTCTGCAACACAAATTCCCAGCTCGGCAAACAGAACCACAACAACGAGCACCCGAGCTACAAATCTTCTCACAAACTTTTTACACTTCAACCTTTGGACATTGCAGTGCCCAAACATTACATGGTAAACCCTCTTCAACCCAAAAATTATCCAAATGTTTCTTTAAAAATTTGCCAATGGACCATTTATTTCCAACACCATGAGCTCAAGACATCCTCTGGCTGATCATTTATTCCCACTAAACTAAATACATAAGCATGTTACAGCATTGCTTTACTACCATCTTTTCCCATCAAGTTTTAGTTGCATGTATTCTGAGAGCATTGTAACACAGCAACTGAACATCTGTGTAAGAAACTATTATCAATGTACACGTATAGTTGGTGCTTTACTCCACACTGACCACGTGACTACTTATCAGCACTCACATTAATGAAGGGAAACATATCCTGCATGGAATAGGATGCTTTCCCAACACTAGGGTGTAGGCAGAACTCATATTTACTCTATTTTTTTAAAAATACCATGGAGAATAATACTTTTAACATTATGATGTGTCCAAGAACAAAACCACTCAGATAAAATTTGTTAATAGATGGTAGTCCCCTCCATTAATGGACTAAAAACACATCAGGACTACTTCACTGGCTGTGCACTATGTTGCAAGTCTTCAAACTGTGCAAAATACAATATAAGTGCACGTTCTTTCTCAGTCTTCAATCTTGTGTCAATCCTAAAAAAACTTTGGGATTCTTAACTATTGAATGAAAAACAGGCAAATTTACCACCATGTCATCACAGTATTTGCAAGGTTATGTTGACACCCGAAGTGGAAGAAATGGGAAAGGTAAAGGAAATGGTTTATGCAAAAATGCTCAGTAACATCATTCTCTTTTAGGAGCTAACCCAAGTTGGAATGTCTTAAAGCAGTCCATTCCCCAACAGCACTGCCAACTCTGGTTAGTCGAATTCCTATAGGTTTGATCACATGATATTTTGATCATTGACATTATATTACATCCAACATGGCATCTGAGCAAATATCAACACAATCTAATGCATTTGCAACAATTACTTTTCTTGTGTGTATATTGGGAAAACAGGAAGTCTGGGCACAACTGTGTTGCAGAGAATGCATCAGATGTATGTTTTCACAACTTGTAGATCAAAGTATGTTATCCACGTTTGGTTCCGCAAAGCCATATAACATTCTGAGAAGTTGGATTTTATGAATTTGTGATCCAAGCTGGTATTTCTGGGATTTTTATGCTGCAGTTTGTTATAGACCTGAAAAAGGGAAGTTGGACTCA
The DNA here is from genome assembly GCF_047496795.1 of Chiloscyllium punctatum. Classification (NCBI taxonomy): domain Eukaryota; kingdom Metazoa; phylum Chordata; class Chondrichthyes; order Orectolobiformes; family Hemiscylliidae; genus Chiloscyllium; species Chiloscyllium punctatum. The sequence goes on from NC_092749.1 coordinate 78,060,190, forward strand.
GACCTCAAGAACACTAGAGGCAACACAAGTCTGTCTCTCTTTCTCATCGTCTGATTTAAAAAAAACCTTAAAAACTCTGAAAAGAAGAACTTCTAAATCAAGTAAAGACCTAGGTCCAACTGACTGGCCACTGAATTGATGATTTTCTATTGCATTGTGGCCAATAGGAAAATTATGTCATTGCCAAAAACCAAACAAACTGTGACATATTCACCACATTCCATACTCATCACTTCAACTGCTGATCCACAGATTTTCTTCTTTTGTGCTTCTTTTTTCTACCTATAATATTTCGGCAGAGCTATCTTTCATATGTTCTGTTTGTGAATTAATGTGTACAGGTCTGGATTTAAAGGGGATCTCATTTGTTTTGTAATAGCTAATAATCCATTTGTCCACTTGTTAATAGTGTGCTTATAATAATCTTTTTTGTTTATTGATCAAACCAAGCAAGAGTATCTTTAGTCCTAGATAGCAGAGTCAGGCAAATGAACCCTTTTGGTGATTCAACTGGCTATTTATATAGGAGTGGCAGCTCGAGGAACAGTGTGGCTTCATTCCCACTGTACTCTTTCCATCAGTCTATAGAAGGAACATGGGCATTTGTGGAAGCTGATCCAGGAACATTCAACACACAGTGCAAAATATGACCATAGTTTTAGAAGTTCTTACCTGTGAGCTTGACACACCATGCATCTCCACACATTATTCTTTTTATACACACAGCATTCATGGCACACTTTGTGACTGCAGTAGCTACACACCACACCAACTTTAAATACCAATCCCAGGGTTGTCTGACATCGAGCACAGGATCGGCTGCTAAATGCCTGCTGAGAGATTTTTGTCCCATTCCGCCAAATTTCTTGATATTCAGACTTTAACTTTCTGCACAAAAAAAAAGTGGTATTTTCATTGGCACAAAGTAACCACAGACATTACTTTTCTCAAAGGTCAAAGCAACAGAGTGAGCAGTCAGTTTTACAAAGACAAAATAAAGAAGAATACAGCATAAGAACAGGCCCTTCAGCACACCAAGACTATGCTGATACACTATGTCTTTTCAAACTGAAAACCTTTTCCCTCCACAAGGTCCTGTGCCTCTTAAAAATCGCTATTGTATCCATCTTCTAGAGGTTAATTCAAGGCACTTACCATTCACTGCATTTTAAAAAATAACTTGTCTTTCACGTCTTTAAACTTACCACTTTTACTTAAACCTAGGTTTCCTAGTAATTGCCATTTCTACCTTGGGAAAATAAACTCCATTGCATTTTAGTAAGGCAAATCAAGGCAGGATTCATGCATTTAATGTTAGGATCAGAGGGAGAGTTGTTGAACAAAGAGTTGTTGAACAAGTTTATAGTTTATTGAAAGTGGAGTTGCAGGTAGGCAGGATGGTGAAGAAGGCAATTGGTACCATTTGTCTTTATTGGTTAGTGCACTGAGTATAGGAGTTGGGAGGTCATGTTGCATCTGTACAAAACATTGGTTAGGTCTCTTTTGGAATACTGTGTTCCATTCTAGTCTCCCTGCTATAGGAAAGATGTTGTGAAACTTGAAAGAGTACAGAAAAGGTTTATAAGGATGTTGCCAGGGTTGGAGGGTTGAGTTATAGTGCAAGGCTGAATAGCCAGGGGCTATTTTTCCTGGAGTGTCAGAAGCTGAGTGGTGACCTTATAGAGGTTTATAAAATAATGAGGGGCATGGATAGGCTGGATGGCAAAGGTCTTTTTCCCATTGTAAAGGTGCCCAAAACTAGAAGGCATAGGTTTCAGGTTGTAGGGGAAAGATTTAAAAGGGGCCTAAGGGGCAATTTTTTCAATGCAGAGGGTGGTGCATGTATGGAATGAGCTGCCAGAGGAATTGGTGGAGGCTGATACAATTAAATCATTTAAAAGGTATCTGAATGGATACATAAATAGGAAGGATTTAGAGTGATATGGACTGAGAATGACGAGAACGAGGGTAGGTCCGATCAAGGACAGTGGTGGGAGACTGTGTATTGAGTCGGAAGAGATAGGAGAGGTCTTGAACAAGTACTTCTCTTCAGTATTTACGAACGAGAGGGACCGTATTGTTGAAGAGGAGAGTGTGAAACGGACTGATAAGCTAGAAGAGATACCTGTTAGGAAGGAAGATGTGTTGGACATTTTGAACAATTTGAGGATAGACAAGTCCCCCGGGCCTGACGGGATATATCCTAGGATTATGTGGGAAGCAAGAGAGGAAATTGCAGTACCGTTGGCAATGATCTTCTCGTCTTCACTGGCAACGGGGGTGGTACCAGGGGACTGGAGAGTAGCGAATGTTGTGCCCCTGTTCAAAAAAGGGAATAGGGATAACCCCGGGAATTACAGGCCAGTTAGTCTTACTTCTGTGGTAGGCAAAGTAATGGAAAGGGTACTGAGGGATAGGATTTACAAGTATCTGGAAAGACACTGCTTGATTAGGGACAGCCAGCACGGATTTGTGAAGGGTAGGTCTTGCCTTACAAGTCTTATTGAATTCTTCGAGGAGGTGACCAAGCATGTGGATGAGGGTAGAGCAGTGGATGTAGTGTACATGGATTTTAGTAAGGCATTTGATAAGGTTCCCCATGGTAGGCTTATGCGGAAAGTCAGGAGGCATGGGATAGAGGGAAATTTGGCCAATTGGATAGAAAACTGGCTAACCGGTCGAAGTCAGAGAGTGGTGGTAGATGGTAAATATTCAGCATGGAGTCCAGTTATAAGTGGAGTTCCGCAGGGATCAGTTCTGGGTCCTCTGCTGTTTGTAATTTTTATTAATGACTTAGATGAGGGAGTCGAAGGGTGGGTCAGTAAATTTGCAGATGATACAAAGCTAGGTGGAGTTGTGGACAGTGAGGAGGGCTATTGTCGGCTGCAGAGGGACTTAGATATGATGCAGAGCTGGGCTGAGGAGTGGCAGATGGAGTTCAACCCTGCCAAGTGTGAGGTTGTCCATTTTGGAAGAACAAATAAGAATGCGGAATACAGGGTTAATGGTAGGGTTCTTGGTCAGGTGGAGGAACAGAGGGATCTTGGGGTCTATGTACATAGATCTTTGAAGGTTGCCACTCAGGTGGATAGAGTTTGTAAGAAGGTCTATGGAGTATTATCGTTCATTAGCAGAGGGATTGAATTCAAGAGTCGTGAAGTGATGTTGCAGCTGTACAGGACTTTGGTTAGGCCACAGTTGGAGTACTGTGTGCAGTTCTGGTCGCCTCACTTTAGGAAAGATGTGGAAGCTTTGGAGAGGGTGCAGAGAAGATTTACCAGGATGTTGCCTGGAATGGAGAGTAGGTCGTACGAGGATAGGTTGAGAGTTCTCGGCCTTTTCTCGTTGGAACGGCGAAGGATGAGGGGTGACTTGATCGAGGTTTATAAGATGATCAGAGGAATAGATAGAGTAGACAGTCAGAAACTTTTTCCCCGGGTACAACAGAGTGTTACAAGGGGACATAAATTTAAGGTGAAGGGTGGAAGGTATAGGGGAGATGTCAGGGGTGGGGTCTTTACCCAGAGAGTGGTGGGGGCATGGAATGCGCTGCCCATGGGAGTGGTAGAGTCAGAATCATTGGCGACCTTTAAGCGGCATTTGGATAGGTACATGGATGGGTGCTTAATCTAGGATAGAAGTTCGGCACAACATCGTGGGCCGAAGGGCCTGTTCTGTGCTGTATTGTTCTATGTTCTATCTATGTTCTATGTTCTAAATGCTGGCAAATTAGATTAGATTTATTCAGGATATCTGGTCGGCATGGACAAGTTAGAATGAAGGATCTGTTTTCATGCCGTACATCTCTCTAACTTCGATATGGTTTGGTGGCTCAATGGTTAGCTCTGCTGCCTCAGAGCGCCAGGGATCTGGGTTTGATTCTGCTCTTGGACTACTGTCTGTGTGGAGTTTGCACATTCTCCCTGTGTCTTTGTGGATTTTCACTAAGTGGTCTGGTTTCTTCCCACAGTCCAAAGATTAGGTAAGATGGACTGACCATGCTAATTTGCCCATAGTGTCCAGAAATGTACAGGCTAGGTGGATTAGCCATGGGCAATGCAGGGTTATAGGGATGGAGTGAGTCTAGGTAGGATGATCTTTGGAGGGCAGGTATGGACTTAATGGACGAATGGCCTGCTTCCACACTGTAGGGATTCTATGACTCTATGTTTCCTATCTATGCCTCACATGATTTTGTAAACACCTATCAAGTCGATATTCAAGTGAAACAAACCAACTTTGTACAATCTTTATCCGCTTTATGGAAGTGTGGATCTATATGCCTAGATCCTTCTGCATATTGATGCTACTAAGGGTTTTGACATTTATTATCACCTTCCCTCCTGCATTAGATCTCCCAAAATGCCTCAGCCCACATCTTTCCAGGTGAAACTCCATATGCCACTTCTCCACCCAAGTCTCCAGCCTATCTATATCCTTCTGTATCCTCTGGCAATGCCTCTTAGTGTCTACAACTCCAAAATCTGTGTGTTGTCCAAGAACTTTCTAATCACCCCAATTACATTCGCCACCAAATCATTGATATATATTACAGACAACAGGGAACTCAGCACTGATCTCTGCAGAACACCACTGGTCACAGCTCACTAGTCAGAAAACCATCCTCCCTCCGCTACTCTCTGTCTTCTGTAACCAAACCATAACTAAGTCTGTATCTATCTTTGAAGCTCACCATGGATCCCATGGTGGGGGGGGGGTTGGGTATGGTGGCTCAATGGTTAGCACTGCTGCTTCACTGTGCCAGGATCCTGGGTTTGATTCTGAGGTAACTGTGCAAACTTCTCACAGGCAGTGTCCCCGTATCTGGGTGGGTTTCATTCGGGTGCTCTGGTTTTCTTCCACAGTCCAAAGATTTGCAGATTAAATGTTAAATTGCCCCAGTGCCCAGGGATGTGCAGGCTAGGTGGATTAGCCATTCAATGTTGTTGTCTCGGGGAATTAAGGGCTACGGAGAGAATGCGGGTAAGTGGAGTTGAAGGCCCAGCAGCCATGATTGAATGGCGGAGTGGACTCGATGGGCCGAATGGCCTTACTTCCACTCCTATGTCTTATGGTCTTAATGTGCAGGGTTCAGGGATAAGGTGATGGTGGTGGTGTTGGGTATGAACTCAATGGGCTGAATGGCCTCCTTCCACACTGTAGGGATTCCATGATTCTATGTGACCTCATCTTTTGTATTAGTCTGTCATGAGGGACTCTATCAAAGCTTTGCTAAAGTTCATTTAGATAATAGATTAGATTACTTACAGTGTGGAAACAAGCCCTTCAGCCCAACAAGTCCACACCAACCCTCCGAACAGCAAACCACCCAGACCCATTCCCTACATTTACCCCTTCACTACGGTCAACTTAGCATGGCCAATTCACCTAACCTGCACATCTTTGGACTGTGGAAGGAAACCCACACAGACACAGGGAGAATGTGCAAACTCCACACAGACAGTTGCCTGAGGCGGGAATTGAACCCAGGTCTTTGGCACTGTGAGGCAGCAGTGCTAACCACTGTGTCACCGTGCCACCCTCATATGTACTACCACCCAGCTCTCATCACTCATCTTTGTCACTTCCTCAAAAACTTCAAATCAGGTTTGTGTGACATGACCTTCCCCACACATGCTGTCTATTACTAATAAGTCCATGTTTTCCAAATGTGGGTTAATCTCAAAATCTTCTCCAATAATTTCCTTACCACTGCTGTAAGGCTCAATGGCTTATAATTTCCCAGATTATTCTTGTTGCCCTTCTTAAACAAAGGTACATCATTGGCCATCCTGCAGTCCTCTGGGACCTCTCATGTGACCTCTCATGCAAAGATTTTGTGCAAAGCAGAGGCAATTTCCTCACCTGTCTCCCACCACATTCTGGGATAGATTCTATAGGCCTTGGGGACTTATCTACTTAATGTGCTTTAATCACCCAACACCTTTTTTACTTTTTATATTGATAAGCACCGAATATCAACATACCCCACCCAAAACTCACCATCAGTAAGGATCCCACCCACTTCCTCTGACTCCACACAAATTCCTTCCTTTGTCCTGGAGTTTAACTATCTTTTCCCTAACTATCCTCTAGGTCCATAAAACATCGTAAGTTTTCCCTTAATTCTGTCTGCCATTTCATGGCCCCTTTTAGCCCTCTTAATTCCTTGCTTGTGTACTTCCCTACTAGGGCTGCATGGTGGCACAGTGGTTACCACTGCAGCCTCACAGCCAGAGACCTGGGTTCAATTCCTGCCTCAGGCAAATGTCTGTGTGGAATTTGCACATTCCCCCCGTGTCTGCGTGGACCCCCTCTGGGTGCTCCAGTTTCCTCCCATAATCCAAAGATATGCAGGTTAGGTGAACTGGCCAAGCTAAATTGTCCGAAGTGTTAGGTGTAGGGGAATGGGTCTGGGTGGGTTGCTGTTTGGAACGTCGGTGTGGACTTGTTGGGCCGAAGGGCCTGTTTCCATACTTTAAGTAATCTAATCTACTATCTCAGTATTCCTCTGTCTTCAGTTTTGTAAACCTTACATTTGCTTCATTTACATTTTTAACTAAACTCTTAATTTTTCTTCTCATCCAAGGTTCCCAAATCTTGCCATCCTTATCCTTCTACTTTCACAGGAACATGCTGGTCCTAAACTCTAATCAATTGCTCTCCAAAGAATTCCACATGACAAATGACAGTCATTTCACCTGATGAAGGACCAGCACTCCAAATTCTGGCTGCTCATCCTCCCTCTCTGTAATGCAACTCCTCCACCTCTTTAACATCCCTTTCTGATTTAATTTGAGCCTTTCAGAGTTCCAGACATAGAGAGTTGTCCAGAAAAATCTTCAATTTCCCAGGCAATTCCTTTGGTGCCTGTGCTGATGGAGATACTTCAATACAAAGAATATTACAAACAAGTCGGATGAACTAAGGGCACTGACAAGACACATGGCAGCATGATGACTTTGCAAAATCAGAAACCTGGCTAAAGGAGGGGCAAATCTGGCAGCTCAATATCTCAGAATATAGATTTTTCATGCACGGTGGCACAGTGGTTAGCACTGCTGCCTCACAGCACCAGAGACCTGGGTTCAATTCCCGACTCAGGCGACTGACTGTGTGGAGTTTGCACATTCTCCCCGTGTCTGCCTGGGTTTCCTCCGGGTGCTCCGGTTTCCTCCCACAGTCCAAAAATGTGTAGGTTAGGTGAATTGGTCATGCTAAATTGCCTGTAGTGTTAGGTGAAGGGGTAAATGTAGGGGAATGGGTCTGGGTAGGTTGCGCTTCGGCAGGTCGGTGTGGACTTGTTGGGCCGAAGGGCCTGTTTCCACACTGTAAGTAATCTAATCTAATCTAATCTAAAGATAAGAGTGGGTGGCAAAAAAGGATGGGGAAGTCTATCTTTATTGGTTAAATAATCAATTACAGTTGTGAGAAAATATGATATGCTAAATGAAGCTTTTTGGGTTGAATTTAGGAATAGAAAAGGGGTAGTCACACTACCAGTATACTCCAGACCCCCAAATAACGGAAGGAAAATAGAAGAACATATACGATGACAAATTTCTGCATGTTGGAATAAGACAGCAGTAATAAATCAGAGACTTTATTTCAATAACAACTGGGTTTCAAACAATAAGGGGCATTGATGGTGAAAAATGTGTGCGTTATATCCAGAAAAGCTTTTTTTTAAAACAATACATGACAAGCCCAAAGAGAGGAGATGCAATTTTGGATTTAATTTTGGAAAATGAAGGTGGCCAAGCGGGTAAAGTGAAAGTAGATGATCATATTGGGGATAATGACCACAATTAGGGTAGATTCAGTATTATTATGGAAAAGGATAGAGATAAATACCCCATTAAAAGATTTTAACTGGGGAAAGATAAACATTACAAAAGTGATTTGGCTGAGGTGAACTTGACAGGACTGCTAAATAATAAATCAATGGTAAACCAGTGGGAGACAATAAAAAGTGAGATCCTTGCGGCATAAAACATACGTGTCCCTCAAAAAATAAGAATGGTACGACCAAGTATTATGGTTGTCTAGAAAAATACAGGGGAAGATTAAACAAAAAAAGAAAGCTAATGATAGTCACAAAAGACTTAACATTGAAAATAGCCTAGAGTAGTGTAGAAAGTACAGGGAACAAGTTAAAAATGGAATTACAAAAATAAAATAAAAAGAATATTAGCAAGCAAGATAAAGGAAACCCAAACATGGTTTACCAGTATGTAAAATGGAAAAGAATAGCTAAGGGAAATATGGGACCTATCAAAGATGAGGACGGGAACTTCTGTGAAAATGCAGAGGATATGGGAAGAAGTTTTCTTTTTCTTTGTCTCTGTATTCACAAAGTGATGATGAGGATATAGTAATCCAAGAGGAGCAATGTAACATTTTCGTCAAAATAATCAAAATGAGAGAGGAAGTGTTCAAGGAGTTCAAAACCTTGAAAATGTATAAGTCATAAGGGATGGATGGATTGTTCCTCAAGATGTTGAAGGAGGTCAGGGCGTAAATAGCAGATGCTCAAGGAGTGTTCTCCAATCTTCATTAGAGACCAGTGAGGTGCTGAAGGACTGCAGGAATACAAATGTGGTTCCATTGTTTAAGAAGGGTATAAAGGAAACAAATATAGGCCAGTTATCTTACTTCTGTGGTAGGCAAATTGTTGGAATCAATCCTGAGAAATCGGACAATCAGTCACTTAGAAAGGAATGGACTACTCAGAGATAGTCAGAATGGCTTTGTTAAAGGAAGGTCATGCCTTACAAATTTGATTGAATTCTTTAATGAAGTAACAAGGAAGGTTGATGGGAGTAGTGCTGTTGTCTACATGGATGTTGCCTACATGGACCTTAAAACGGAATTTGACAACATGGCCACAATGGCAGACTGATTTTAAAAAAGTAAAAACTTGGGGATATAGGGTAATGTGTCGAATTGGATCCAATGTGGGCTTAGCAACAGGAAACAATGGTCAATGGCTGCCCTTGCAAATGGAATGCTATTTCAAGTGATGCCGCAGCGGGCTCAGTAGTAGGACCTTGCCATTTGATTTATACATTAATGAGTTGGAGTTGAATGTGGGGGCACAATTGGGACACAAACATTGGCTGTGTAGAGGACAGCTGTAAACCCCAAAATGGTGGGTTGATGGAGTAGATGGGAAGGTGGCAGATGGAGTTAAACATAGAATCCCTACAGAAACAGGCCCTTTAGCCCAGCAAGTCCACACCGACCCTCCGAACAGTATCCCACTCAAACCCATTCCCCATTACTACATTTACCCCTGACTAATGCATCTAACCTGCACATCTCTGAACACTATGGGCAATTTAGCATGGTCAGTTCACCTACCTGCACATCTTTAGGTTGTGCGAGGAAACTGGAGCTCCCGGAGGAAACCTACACAGACACTGGGAGAATGTGCAAACTCCACACAGCCTGAGGCTGGAGGCACCAGTGTTAACCACTGAGTCACCGTGCCACCCCGATAAGTAATAAGTGTGAAGTAATGTATTTAAGGAGGTCAAATAACAAAAAGGAATATATGAGAGGGTTAGATGAAGTGAGAGATCTTGACATGCAAGTGTACAGGTCCCTAAAGATAGCAATATAGGTAGATAAGGTTGTAAAGAAGACACATGAAATGTTGTCTTTCACTGGCAGAGGTATAGAATACAAAAGTAGGGATATAATAATGAAATTGTAAAAGATATAAAATACTGGTGAGGCCACAACTGTTCTGGTCACCACATTATAGGAAGGACATTATTGGTCCGGAGGAAGTGCAGAGAAAATTTATTAGAATGTTGCCAGGAGAATTTTAGCGAAGAGGAAATATTGAAGGTATTTCCCTTGGACCTGAGAAGGCCAAGGGGTGGCATGATTGAGGTATACAAATTTGTGAGGGGCAGAGATAGAGTAGGCAGAAAGCTGTTTTCCTTGGCAGAGTTCAAAAACCAGGGATCAGAGATTCAAGCAAAGTGGCAAAAGGATTAGAGCGTACAAGAGACAAAAGTACTTCATGTAGAGGTTGTTGGGTGTCTGGAATTCACTGCCTGAGTTGATGGTGAACTCTTTTAAAAAGTATCTGGATTGGCACCTTAAGTGCTGTATGTTGAAGGGCTATGGGCAGTGGGCAGGAAATGGGATTAGAAAGGGTCTCTGAATGTCTTCCGATCAACATGGATAAGATGGGCTGAATGGTCCCCTTCTGTGCTGTATCATTACTATGGTTCTGTGGTTCTATGGGTGTTTGCAGTGTACAAATTGGTTGCCAAACGTTCTATTTTATACTCATTTTGACACTAAATATACTTCAGAAAATACAAAATTGTTTGTAAAATGCTTCAAGACATTAACCAAACCACTAAAAAGCACATTAAACCATTTGATTAGTCTGATCAATATTTCCCATGAAACACCTTCAACAGCTATGGTATTTTATTTGGTCAATATAATCATATAACATTGTTTTGCGATCAATATCTGGACTCTAAATGTTGTTTTCTCAAAATTCATCATTATTCTAAACTTCCTTTTAGATATTCCAGTAATAGGCCCTTCACTGTAGCACTGAAACTTCTCTTTGAATGGATCATTAACAATATTTTATGTTGCTCACCTTATCCGCTCTTCTTCAGCTTTACGTAGCTTTTCATCCCGTTGAAGGACTTCCAGCACATTCTCACGTTCTAGATTTTTGAGGGATTTGATATCCACCTCCATTTCCATTCTTACGTCTATCCAATTTCAAGTGTCACTATTGTTTGATAGTTTAGTGCCACAAATTTGTGTGCAAATCACAGCAGCTTCCCAGACCAACAGGTTGAGAGAAAATTTTCTGAACTGCGTAGGTTCAATAGGTTCTTAATGTTGCATTGTGTTTTTGGCTTGACAGTTTGCTATTAAACTCATCACCATTGTATTCCCATTTTTTCATACGTTCCCATTATCACTTCATTAAACAATTTTACCTTTTTCCATTCAGACTGATGCACTCAAAATTATTCTCTTTTCAGTCATTCATCATGCTAAACATTGATTCTGGGGCTGTACTTCTCCATCAGGATTACTTGCTTGAACACAGTGAAGTGCAACATTCTTCGAGTAACATCCAACTTCGAACACACAGCATTGTCTTGAATCGTAAGTAGCTTTAGACCTTATAAAAGAGTAAGCAAATGTCAGCCTATTTACTCTAATCACTATTATTGAATTGAACGTGTGTCTTATCTCAGATTATGCTTTCACGGCACTACTCAACAGGAACTTTGTATACTTTACTTGTACTCACCATTCTTTCATTAGATATTAATGGATTAGAAAACTGAATAGCCATTGATTGTGCCAGTGTAAATTTATATCTTATGGCTAGTTATAGTTAGCTTTGAATTGTCACTGTTTATTCAAAACAGTCTTAACATAGAACATAGAACATTGAACAATACAGCGCAGAACAGGCCCTTTGGCCCTCACTGTTGTGCTGACCTATGAACTAATCTAAGCCCATCACCCTGGACTATCCCATCATTATCCATATGCTTATCCAAGGACTGTTTAAATGCCCCTAAAGTTGGCTGAGTTAACTACATTGGCAGGCAGGGTATTCCATACCATTACCACTCTGAGTAAGAACCTGCCTCTAACATCTGTCTTAAATCTATCACCCCTCAATTTGCAGTTATGCCTCCTTGTACAAGCAGATGTCATCATCCTAGGAAAAAGACTCTCACTGTCCACCCTACCTAATCCTCTGATCATCTTGTATGTCTCTATTAAATCGCCTCTTAGACTTCTTCTCTCCAACGAGAACAGACCCAAGTCCCTCAGCCTTTCTTCATAAGACCTTCACTTCAGACCAGGCAACATCCTGATAAATCTCCACTGCATCTTTTCCAATGCTTCCGCATCCTCACAGCGCCAGACTCCCGGGTTCATTTCCCGCCTCAGGCGACTCTCTGTGTGGAGTTTGCACATTCTCCCCGTGTCTGTGTGGGTTTCCTCCGGGTGCTCCGGGTTCCTCCCACAATCCAAAAATGTGCAGGTTAGGTGAATTGGCCATGCTAAATTGCCCGTAGTGTTAGGTGAAGGGGTAAATGTAGGAGTATGGGTTTGGGTGGTATACGCTTCGGTGGGTCGGTGTGGACTTGTTGGGCTGAAGGGCCTGTTTCCACACTGTAAGTAATCTAATCTTATCTAATCATCTAATCTAATCCTTCCTATAATGGGGCAGTACTGCACACAATACTCCAAATGAGGCTGCATTAGCATTTTCGAGGAGAAAGTGAGGACTGCAGATGCTGGAGATCAGAGCTGAAAAGGTGTTGCTGGAAAAGCGCAGCAGGTCAGGCAGCATCCAAGGAGCAGGAGAATCGACGTTTCAGGCATGAGCCCTTCTTCAGGAATCATTTCTGAAGAAAGGCTCATGCCCGAAACATCGATTCTCCTGATCCTTGGATGCTGCCTGACCTGCTGCGCTTTTCCAGCAACACATTTTCAGCCCCACATTAGCATTTTGTACAGGTGTGGCATGACATCACAGTTAAATAAAACCAAACACACCGTATGCCTTCTTAACAGCACTATCTGGGTTGCACCTTTCAGGGACCTATGTACATTGACAACAAGATCACACTACCAAGAATATTTCCAGTGACCCAGTATTCTGCCTTCCTGTTATTCTTTCCAAAGTTGTCTCTACTGCCCTTCTTGAACAAGGACACAACATTCGCAATCCTCCAGTCCTCTGGTACTAAACTTGTAGACAATGACAACTCAAAGATCAAGGCCAAAGGCTCGGCCATCTCCTCCCTAGCTTCCCAGAAAATTCTCGGAAAAATCCCAACCAGCCTAGGGGATTTATCTTCTTTCACACCTTCTAGAATTGATAACACCTCCTCCTTACTAATCTCAATCCTTTCAAGTCTAATAGCCCATATGTCAGTCTTCTCCTGTACAATATTCTCCTTTCTCGGAGTGAAAACAGATGAGAAAAATTTGTTTAGCATCTCTCCGATCTCTACAGGGTCCCCACTTCTGTCTTTGACAGGCCCCATTCCTACCCTCGTCATCCTTTTATTCTTCACATATCCATGGAAAGCTTTAGGTTCTCTTTTATTCCACCTGCTAAAGACTGCTCATGACCCCTCCTTGCTCTTCTAACTCTCTCTTTACATCCTTCCTAGCTGCTCTGTAATTCTCCATCGCCTCATCTGAACCATCTCGCTTCAATGTCAATAAGCCTCCCTCTTCTGCTTAACAACAGATAGAATTTCTTTAGTAAACCACGGTTCCATTACTTTATCACTTCCTCCCTGCCTGGCAGGGACATACCTATCAAAGATACACAATATCTGTTCCTTAAACCAGCTCCACATTTCAATTGTCTCCATCCCCTCCATTTTGCTGCCCCATTCTCTGCCTCCTAAGTCTTGCCTAATCGCATTATAATTCTCCTTCCTCCATCTATAACACTTGCCCTGTGGCATGTACCTGTCCCTTTCTTTTGCGAAACTAAATGTAACCAAATTATGGTCACTCTCTCCAAAGTGCTCACCTCTCACTAAATCAAACACTTGGCCTGGTTTATTACCAAGTACCAGATCCAGTGTGGCCTCCCCTCTTGTTGATCCTTCGATATACTGTGTCAGGAAACCCTCCTGCACCAGTTGGACAAAAACTGGTCCATCCGACGTACCAGAGTTATAGCATTTCCAGACAATATTGGGGAAGTTAAAGTCCCACATAATGACCACCCTGTTCCTTTCACTCCTGCCCAGAATCAATTTGCCAATCCTCTCATCCACATTCCTGGAACTTTGCGGAGGCCTTTAAAAAACTCCCAGCAGTGTGACCTCTCCTCTCCTGTTTCTAACCTTAGCCCATACCACTTCAGTAGACAAGCCTTCATCAAAAGTTCTTGCAGCCACCGTTATACCGTCCTTGACTAACAAAGCCACACCTCCTCCTCTTTCACCACCTTCCCTGATCTTAATGAAAGATCTAATCCCTGGAAACTGGAATATCCATTCCTGACCTTGATCTATCCATTCCTCAGTAATGGCTACAATATTGAAGTCCCAACTCAATATTGTAAGCTCACATACCTTATTCTGGATACTCTGGCATTGAAATAGACACACTTCAAACCAGCTTATGTCTGCCAGCACACTCATGTGACCATGAAATCCTGTCCATGTCCTCCCTACTCTCATTCTCCTGTGTACTGGAATACAACACAGGATCCCATCCACCTGTTGAGCTAGTTTAAACCCACCCGAATAGCAAATTTCCCACCCAGGATATTAGTACCCCTCTGGTTCAAGTGAAGACGATCCTGTTGTAGAGGTCCCACCTTCCCCAGAATGAGCCCCAATTATCCATAAATCTGAAACCCCCCCTCCTGCACCATCCCTGTAGCCACATGTTCAGCTGATATCTCTCCCTATTCTTTGCCTCGTTATCACATGGCTTGGGTAACAACCCAGAGATAACAACTCTGTTTGTTCTCATTCTTAACTTTCACCCTAGCTCCCTGAAATCCTGCCTTACATCCCTATCCCCCTTTCTATCTACGTCTTTGATATCTATGGACCACGACTTGGGGCTGGTCACCCTCTCCCTTCAGAATCCCAAAGACATGATCCAAGACATCACGGTCCCTGTTACCTGGGAGGCAACACACCAACCATGAGTCTCTTTCGTTCCCAACAAACCTTCTATCTGACCTTCTAACTATTGAGTCCCCAATAACTAACACTCTCTTCCTTTCCCTCCTTCCCTTCTGCGCAACAGGGGCAGACTCTGTGCCAGAGACCTGCACTGCAGTGCATGCCCCTCGTAAATCATCCCCTCCAACTGTATCCAAAATGTCATATTTGTTTTTCAGGGGAACTAACACAGGGGATCCCTGCACTTACTCTTTCCCCCTTCTAACAGTTACCCAGCTTGTTTCATGCCTAGTAGTAACTACTTCCCTGTAATTCTTATCTGTCACAGACTCTGCCTCCCGAATGATCCAAAGTTCATCCAACTCCCCCTCCAGTTCCCTAACGCAGTCTTGGAGGAGCAAATGTTGGGTGCATTTCCTGCAGATGTACTTGGATGGGACAGTAATGGTGTACTTCGCCATTATGCAAGAGGAACATTCCTCTCCCTGCACTGCCACCTCTGCTAGTCCCCTTATCAGAAAGTTAAAAAAAAAGACGCTTACCTGTTGTGTTCCTGGTGTATAAGGTTAGAGGAGGTGGATGGGTGGGAGGCCGTACAAGGTTAGGATCTCAGCTTTAGAAAACACTCACTTACATAGCTGAGGGGAAAAAAAAGTCTACCTTTCCCAGAAACCTCTGTTCTCTGAGGTGCAGCTGCCACCTTTCCTGACAGGCCCCTGGTCCAAGCTCCCACTCTTCCTGATGCTGGCAACTGAAATGGAGGCTCTGATGCTCAAGGTAAGCTTTCAAAGTTTTAAATCAGTGACTCACCTTTCCCAAAAGTGGAGCAAGGTCAATCTTGATGGTACTAGACAGGAACTTCAAACAGTTAATAGACAGGAACTTCAAAGAGACTGTTCACAGGTAAAGAGACATCTGGCAAGTGGGAGACTTACAAAACCAAAATAACAAGAGTTCAGGGTCAACATGTTCCTGCTACTGTGAAGAGCAGTGCTGGCAGGAATAGGGAACACGTGAGATATTGAGGATCTGGTCGAGAAAAAGGAGGAGACTTATGTCAGATTTAAGCAGCTGGAATAAAGTCTGGGAGAACAATTAAGAGGGAAATCAGGAGGGCAAAAAGGGGACGTGAGATAGCTTTGGCAGATAAGGTAAAGAAGAATCCAAAGAGATTCTACAAGTATATTAGGGGC
Source organism: Chiloscyllium punctatum (assembly GCF_047496795.1). NCBI lineage: Eukaryota > Metazoa > Chordata > Chondrichthyes > Orectolobiformes > Hemiscylliidae > Chiloscyllium > Chiloscyllium punctatum. Next base: position 78,076,064 of record NC_092749.1, read on the forward strand.
AAAAGAGTAACAAGGGAGAGATTAGAGCTCCTTAAACATCAACAAGGTCATCTATATATAGAGCCACAAGAGATAGGTCAGTTCTTAAATGAATATTTTTCATCAGTATTTATCATGGAGAAAGACATGGAAGCTAAGGAACTCAGGGAAATAAAACATGATGTCTTGAAAAGTCTCCTTATTAAAGAAGCAGAGGTGCTGGAGGTCTTAAAATGCATAAAGGTCGATAAATTCCGAGACCTGATCAAGGGTGTACCAGATATTTGTGGGAAGTTAGGGAAGAAATTGCTGGGCTTCTAACAAAAACATTTGTATCATCGACAGCCGTGGGTGAGGTGCCAGAAGACTGGAGGGTGGTTAAATGTTGTGTCATTATTTAAGTAAGGCTGCAAGGAAAAATCTTTGCAAGGAACTACAGACAGGTGAGCCTTACATCAGTAGTGGGTAAGTTGTTGGAGGGGATTCTGTGAGACAGGACCAACATGCATTTGGAAGGCATAGGAGCATAAGAACATAAGAACTAGGAGCAGGAGTAAGCCATCTGGCCTTTCGAGTCTGCTCTACTATTCAGTACGATTATAGCTGATCTTTTTGTGGCCTCAGTTCCTCTTACACAGTCTCTCACTATCAACCTTAATTACTTCATTGTTAAGAAAACATCTATCTTAGCTTTAAAAACATTTACTGAATTAGTGTGAACTACTTCACCGAGCAGGGAATTCCATAGATTCACAACCCACTGGGTGAAGAAGTTCCTTCTCAATTCAGTTTTAAATCTGCTTGCCCTAATTTTGAGGTTAAGCCCTCTTGTCCTAGTTTCATCTGCCAATGGAAACATCCTCTCTACATCAATCTTATTTATTCCTTTCATAATTTTATATGTTTCTATAAATTCCTCCCTCGTTCTTCTAAGTTCCAATGAATATCATCCCAGTCTGTTCATTCTCTCCTCATAAGCTAACTCCCTCAAATCCCGAATTACCTTCATGATCCTCCTTTGCACCCCCTCTAGTGCCAGTGCATCCTTTTTCAAATAAGGAGACCAAAACCACATGCAGTACTCCAGGTGTGGCCTCACTAGCTCCCTACACAGCAACATAACTTCCCTACTTTTAAACTTAACCCGTTTAGCAATGAAGGCCAAAATTCCATTTGTCTTCCTAATTACCTGTTGTACCTGCAGACCAACCTTCTGTGATTCATGCACAAGGACTCTCAGGTCCCTCTGCATAGCAGCATCCTGCAACATTTTTTCTATTCAAGTCATAGTCCTTTTTACTGTTACTCCAATCAAAACAGATGACTTCACATTTATGAACATTGTATTCCATCTGCCAGACCTTTGCCCATTCACTTAACGTATCTATGTTCCTCTGGAAAGTTTCACAGTCGTCTGCACACTTTGGTCTGCTATTCATCTTTGTGTCATCTGCAAACTTAGACATACTACATGTGGTCCCCAACTCCAAATAATTTATGTAACTTGTGAATAATTGTGGTCCTGACACTGATCCCTGAGGCACACCCCTAGTTACTGATTGCCAACCAGATATTATCCCCACTCTCTGTTTCCTGTTAGTTAACGAATCCATTATCCATGCTAACACTGTACCTGTAAAGCCATGCATCTTTATTTTATGCAGCAACATCTTGTGCAGCACCTTGGCAAAAGCCTTTTCGAAATCGAGGCACGCCATATCTACACTGCCCTCCACCACTCAACCCCATCCAACTCCGCCCCCTCCCGTCCCTGTCCAATACTGCCCTGCCCCCATCCAACACCACCCCACACCCTGTCCCAGAACTCAGTCCAACACCGGCCCCCCCAACCCCATCCAACACCGCCCCCCTGTCCCCTCTCCGGGGCAGCCAGACTGTATACTAACAACAAGGCTGCTGCTGCAGTTGCCTTTGTGGGGTAAGTCTCCAAATAGTACACACACACAATCTTTTATTGCAACTTTTCGAGAGGTTCCATGTTTGCCCTGTACAGGACAATGGTATCTGAGGAAGGGGGGGGGGTTTAGGATACACACCTCTGTAGAACTCCAGGGAAACTGTGGGGAGAGAGAGAGGGTGGGAGGTCAGTTATTTGGAGACGCTGCCTATTTAATCACTGTAAACAAAAGACGCGATCACTGTTAGAAACACGTCTTTGATGTAATGTTTTTATCGGGCCCTCAAGATCTCCTTTGGATAATCCAGTTTTTAGATAATTGGTATTCAGATAATCAAGGTTCCTCTGTATATACTTTGGCTGAGCACTTTGAAAAATTGCTTTAAAAGTCCTCCACTGCTCGTCAACTGTCCCACCATAAACTCTTTGTTTCCAGTCTACTTTAGCCAAGTCCTCCCTCATCCTATTCTAGTCTCCTTTGTTTAAGCACAGGACCCTGGTATTGGATTTTACCTTCACACTCTCCATCTGTATTCTAAATTCAACCATACTTTGATCACCATCCAGGCAAATGTGAGGTGATGCATTTTGGGAAGTCTAATTCTTGAGCAAATTATACAGTAAATGGAAAAGCCTTGGGAAAAGTTGATGAGCAAAGAGATTTGGGAGTTCAGGTCCATTGTACCCTGAAGGTTGCTGCACAGGTGGATAAAGTGGTCAAGAAGGCATATGGTATACTTGCTTTCATCAGACAGGGTACTGAGTATAAGAGCTGGCAGGTCATGTTAAAATTGTACATGATGTTGGTTAGGCCGCATTTAGAATACTGTGTACGGTTCTGGTTGCCACATTACCAAAAGGATGTGGATGCTTTGGAGAGGGTGCAGAGAGGTTTACAAGGATGCTGCCTGGTATGGAAGGTGAACATAGAACATAGAACATTACAGCGCAGTACAGGCCCTTCGGCCCTCACTGTTGCGCTGCCCTGTCATACTAATCTGAAGCCCATCCCACCTACACTATTCCATGTACGTCCATGTGCCTGTCCAATGACGACTTAAATGCACTTAAACTTGGTGAATCTACTACCATTGCAGACAAAGCATTCCATACCCTTACTACTCTCTGAGTAAAGAAGCTGCTAGATATGAAGAGATGTTGAGTAGGTTAGGTTTGTTTTCATTAGAAAAAAGGTAAGGGGGGACCTGATTGAGGTCTACAAAATCATGAAGGGTATAGATAGGGTATATAGAGATAAGCTTTTTCCCAGGTTGAAAGATTCAATAATGAGAGGTCACGCTTTCAAGGTGAGAGGTGAAAAGTTTAAGGGGGATACACGCGGCAAGTACTTTACACAGAGATGGTAGGTGCCTGGAACACATTGCCTGCAGTAGTAGGAGAGGCAGGCACAATGGATTCATTTAAGATACTTCTGAACAGATGCATGAGTAGGTGGGGAGCAGAGAGATACAGATGCTTAGAAATTGGGTGACAGGTTTAGACAGTAGATTTGGATCAGCTCAGGCTTGGAGGGTCCAAGGGCCTGTTCCTGGGCTGTAAATTTTCTTTGTTCTTCTTTGTTCTTCTTGTTCACTCCTTCCAAGAGGATCCGTAACTATGAGGTCATTAACTATTCTTATCTCATTACACAGGACCAGATTTAGGATAGCTTCATCCCTTGTCGGTCCACTACATACTGTTCAAGAAAAGTATCGTGGATACACTTGACAAACTCCTCAAGGCTACCCTGACAGAGCTGGTTCGACCAATGAACATCTAGATTAAAATACCTCATGATAATTTCTCTGTTTACTGCCCACCTCAATGTGATATTATTATTTGGAGGACTATAGCCTACGCCTATCAGTAATTTTTTTCTTCTTGGAATTTCTAATTCCCACCCAAATGGATTCAATATTATTCTCCATAGAACCTGTATCATCTCTCAGCATCACCCTGATGTTGTCCTTGAATAACAGAGCTACACCACCCCCCTTACCTTCCTGTCTGTCCTTCTGAATAGTCTGATACCCTTCGATATTTAACTCCCAGTCATAACCATTCTGTAACCATGTCTCTGTAATGGCTATAAATCATATTCATTCGCAATGATTTGTGCCATTAATTCATCAAGCTTGTTATGAATGCTACGAGCATTCAGGTAATGTGCCGTTTTCCTTATGATTTCCAACATCTCTAATAATATCTCCGCAGTTATCCTTCCTTTTTACTTCTGTCATAGTCTGCCTTGTAGTTAAACCATTCTGCACACATGCTAACCTGCTGCTTACCTTTAAATTTACCATCATACTTCCTGTTTTATTCCTTCCCCTCCCCGACTCACTGTTTTAAAGTTCTAGTGACCACTCTATTTATCCTTTTCGACAGAATACCAGTTCCAGATCGGTTCAGGTGGAGACTGTCCCATCAGTACAGATCCGTCCTGTTCCAAAACTGATGCCAATGCCCCATGAAATGGATCCCCTTTTTCCCACACCGCTCCCTTAGCCATGTGTTTACTTCCCCAATTTTCCCATCCCTAAAATTTTCTCCAATTTATACATGGCTCTGGTAGCAATCTGGAGATTATAACCCTTGAGGACTTGTTCCTAAATTTCGTTCTGAGAGTTTGATAATCCCCAAACAGGTCCTTCTTCCTAGCCTTGCCTATTTTGTTTGCCCCAATATGGATGACAACAACTGGATCCTCCCCCTCTGCTCCAATATCATTTCAAGCCAGTCAGAGATGTCCTTCACCCGAGCACCGGGCAGGCAGCATACCAAGCGGGACTCCTGATCAAGCTTGCAAAGGATACTATCTCACCCCCTTAATGCAGAATCCCCTATAACTACCACTTGTCTTTTTGTTCACCCCTCTCCAATGGCTTCTGGCACCATGGTGCCATGGTCAGCTGGCTCATCCTCCCTGCAGCCCTTTTCCTCATCCACACAGGAAGAAAGTGCCTTTTGGACAAGGTCAAGAGCTGAGGTTCCTCTGTTCCTGAACTCAAGATCCCCCTACCTGCCTCACTCGAAGTCACACCCTGCTGTCCTGATCACTGAATTACTTAATCTACCAGGTGTGACTACCTCCTGAAACAAAGCGTCCAGGTAGTTCACCTTCTCCCGGATGGGCCACAGTGTTTGAAGCTCAAATTCTAGCTCATCAATTCTGAGCTGGAGCTCTTCCAGCAACCAACACTTACTGCAGATGTCGTCACTGCAGTTCACAATGGGATCAGCCAGCTCACACATCGTACAGCTACAGCCATCGCTACTTAGTTTTTACTTTGCTAATTTATATAAATTTGAGTTAATTAATTTATAATACTTCTCTGCTATGCTCTTCTTCAAACTTACTGCAGAATTCCGACCAGCTTTCCTGTGACATCACTCCAGTATTTTTCACAGTGGCAGTGAGTGATATACTCACTCTGTGCTGCTGCTCCTCCCTCCGACCGCTCCCTGCAGACTAATCCGCGCTCCCCAAGCTCAGTGAGTGATATACTCACTCTGTGCTGCTGCTCCTCCCTCCGACCGCTCCCTGCAGACTCGGCCGTGGTCCCTTAGCTCAGTGAGTTTTATCCTCCCTCCATGCTGTGGTGCTGCTCTGCCTTCCAACTGCTCCCTGCAGACAAGGCCGTGCTACCAGTGCTCAGTGAGTTTTTAGCTGAAAATGTGTTGCTGGAAAAGCGCAGCAGGTCAGGCAGCATCCAAGGAACAGGAGAATTGACATTTCGGGCATAAGCCCTTCTTCAGGAATGCTTATGCCCGAAACGTCGATTCTCCTGTTCCTTGGATGCTGCCTGACCTGCTGCGCTTTTCCAGCAACACATTTTCAGCTCTGATCTCCAGCAACTGCAGTCCTCACTTTCTCCTCAGTGAGTTTTTAGATTAGATTAGATTACTTACAGTGTGGATACAGGCCCTTCGGCCCAACAAGTCCACACCGACCTACCGAAGCGCAACCCACCCAGACCCATTCCCCTACATTTACCCCTTCACCTAACACTACGGGCAATTTAGCATGGCCAATTCACCTAACTTGCATATTTTTGGACTGTGGGAGGAAACCGGAGCACCCGGAGGAAACCCACGCAGACACGGGGAGAATGTGCAAACTCCACACACAGAGAGTCGCTTGAGGCGGGAATTGAACCCAGGTCTCTAGCACTGTGAGGCAGCAGTGCTAACCACTGTGCCACCATGCCGCCCACTGTGCCACCGTGCCACGCGTTTTATACTCACTCCATGCTGTTGTTGCTGCTCCACCCTCTAACCGCTCCACGCAGACTAAGACGTTATTTACATGGACTTTAGCAAGGCTTTCAATTAGGTTTTGCATGCTTGATTAGTTAGTATGGTTAGATCGCATGAGATCCAGGGAGAGCTAGCCAGCTGGCTTGATGGTAGGAGACAGAGGATTGTTGCAAAGTATTGTTTTTCAGACTGGAAGCCTGTGACTAGCGGTGTGCACAAGAATCAGTGCTGTATCTATTGTTCACCGTTTATACAAACGATTTGGATGAATATAGGAGACATGATAAGTTTGCATTTTACAACAAAACCTTTGGTATAGTGCATTGTGGAGAAGGTTAGCAAAGAGTACAACTGGATCTTCTCAGTCGGCCAAGAATGGCAGATGGAGTTTAATTCAGGTAAATGCGAGGTGTTGCATTTTGGTAATATAAACCAGGGCAGGACGTGCACAGTTAATTGTAGTGCCCTGGGTGTGTTGTCAAACAGAGTGCAGGGGCATAGTTCCTTGAAAGTGGCATCACAGGTATATACAAGTGTTTGGACTTCATGTTACAACAGTACAAGATATTGGTAAAGCCACATTGGGAGTATTGTGTGCAAATCGGGTCACCCTGCTACAGAAAAACTGTTACTGAACTCGAAAGAGTGCAAAACTTTTACCGGGATATCACCGAGCCTGGAAGGTTTGAGTTATAAAGAGAGGCTGGATAGGCTGAGACGTTTTCCGTGGAATGAGGAAGGCTGAGGAGTGACCTTGAAGAGATTTATAAAATCATGAGGGGCATGGATAGGTGAATAGCCAAGGTCTTTTCCCCTGGGTGAGTCCAGAACTAGAGGGAATAGGTTTCAGGTGAGAAGGAAAAGATTTGAAAGGTATCTAAGGGGCAACTTTTTTACACACAGGGTGGTGCGTATGTGGGAATCGGTTTAGCTCAGTTGGCTGGATATTTTTTTGCAAAGCAGTGTGATGCCAACAGCGTGGATTCAATTCCCATCACCGGTTTGAGGTTGCCATGAAGGACTCTCCTTCTCAATCTCTTTCTTTGCCTGAGGTCTGGTGACCCTCAGGTTAAATCACTACCAGTCGCTTCTCCCTAATGAGAGAGCAACCCCTATGGTCTGGTAAGACTATGGTGACACAACAAAATTTTGATGTGCATATAGAACAAGCTGCCAAGGAAGTGTTTGTAATGACATTCAGACAGGTACTTGGATCGGAAAGATTTCGAGAGATATGGGCCAAATTCAGGTAAATAGGATTAGTTCAGTTTAGGAAGCCTCATTGGCATGGCCAAATTGGGCTGAAGGGCCTGTTTCCATGCTGTGCGACTCTCTGAGACTATGCTGACATATGATATATTTCTAAACTAAAACCTTTATCCCTCTATTCCCTGCTATTCATATATCTGTCAATATGTCTCTTAAATATTGCTATTGTACCCACCTCCACCACTTCTTCTGACAGTGCATTCCAGTCATTTACCACCCTCTGTGTAAAAAACTTGCATCTTACATCTCCTTTAAACATACCCCTATCTACCTTAATCTTATGTCCCCTATGAATTGACATTTCTACCCTGAAAAAGAGACTCCAACTACACATTCTTTCAATGTCTCTCATAATTTTGTAAACTTCTATCATGTCACTTCTCAGACCCTGACATTCAAGTGAAAACAAACTGAGTTTGTCCAATCTCTTCTCAAAGCTTCTACGCTCCCAATCAGGCAACATCCTGGTAAACTATTTCTGCACATTCTCCAAAGCCACCATGTCCTTCCGATTGTGCGGTGACCAGAACTATCTGTATATGGAATATTCCAATGGCCTAACCAAAGTTCAATACAGCTTCAAGGTGACTTTCCAGTTTTTATACACTTATGACCCAAACGATTAAAGCAAGCATGCTCTACTCCTTCTGGATCACCTTATCTTTTATTGACTTGTGTAGCCACTTTCAGGGAACTGTGAACCTTACACATAGATCTCTCTGTATGTTAGTGCATCTAAGGGTTCTGTCATTTACTGTACACTGCCATTCTGCATTAGAGTCTCCAAAATGCATCACCTCACATTTTCCAGTTTAAACTCCATCTGCCATTTCTCCACCCAATATATAATCATGCAAAATATAAATTACAAATAAAAAGGGTCCCAGGACCGATTGCTGTGAGACACTGTTGGGCCACAGATCTCTAAACAGAAAAACATCCTTCCATTGCTTCTCTATCTCTTCTAAAACTAAACCAGTCATGCAACCATTTTACCAGCTTACTACCAGAAGATGTGACTTCATATTCTGTATCTGCCTGCCATGTAGAACCTTATCAAAAGTGTTGCGAAAGTCCATGTGGACATGATCATCCTATCCTCATCAATTATCTTTGTCACTTCCTCAAAAAAACTCAATCAGTTTTGTGAGACTTCCCTGCACAAGCCATGCTGCCTATCACTAATAATACTTGCCCAAATGTGAATAAATCCTGTCCCCAAGAATCTTCAATAATTTCTCTACCACTGATGTAAGGCTCACTGGCCTGTAATTTTCCAGATTAATCCTCTATTGCCCTTCTTAAACAAAGGAACACCACTGATATTTTCCAGTCATCAGAGACCTTTCCTGTGATGAGAGAGGAAAAAGATTTTCTGTAGAAGGTCCCAGCATTTGTTTCCCTTAGCCTTGTAGGATGGATCCCATCTGGGGACTTGTCTCTCTTAGTGCTTTTCAAAACACCCAACACATCTTTTTTATATTTACATGCCCTAGAATATCAACATACCCCTTCCAAGATTCACCTTTCTCCTTTGTGAATACCGATGCAAAGTACTCATTCAGGACCTCACCCATTTATGGAGGCTTAGCGTCATACAGCACAGAAATAGGCCCTACAGCCCAATTTGTCCATGTTGACCAGGTTTTCTGAACTGAACCACTTCCATTTGCCTACATTTGGCCCATATCCCTCTAAATCTTTCCTATACATGAACCTGTTCAAATGTCTTTTAAACGTTGTAATTGTATTCATCTCTAAGACTTCCTCATACACATATACACATGACCCTTCCTCTGGCTCCTCACACAATTTCCTTCTTTGTCTTGAATGGACCTACTCTTTTCCCAGCTATCTTACCCTACCTTACTTTGTTAAAAATGACACAATATCAGGTTATAGTCCAACAGGTTTATTTGGAAGCACTATCTTTTGAGGTGCTGCCTCTTCACAACCACCTGGTGAACAGGCAGCACCTCAAAAGCTAGTGTTTCTGAATAAACCTGTTGGACTATAATCTGGTGTTGTGTGATTTTAACTTTGTTCACCCCTGTCCAATACCGGCATCTCCAAATCATGACAAGTTCGCTTTGAGCAGCTTGAAAATGAACTGTTTCTGAATCTTGTTGTACTTGTTGTGTGGAGTTTGCACATTCTCCCCGTGTCTGCGTGGGTTTCCTCCGGGTGCTCCGGTTTCCTCCCACAGTCCAAAGATGTGCAGGTCAGGTGAATTGGCCATGGTAAATTGTCCATAGTGTTAGGTAAGGGGTATATGTAGGGGTATGGGTGGGTTGCGCTTCGGCGGGGCGGTGTGGACTTGTTGGGCCGAAGGGCCTGTTTCCACACTGTAAGTAATCTAATCTAATCTAATCTATATCAGTTTCAATGTATCTGCACTATTTCAGTTAGACTGGCAAGCAATATTAAAACATTAAAAACAATGCAGTCACAGTTCACTTGTAAGATATGTATATGTTCTTACTTTTCAAATATTTGCATTTCTAAAAGAAGGGCATTCAATCCATTGAGTCCATTCTAAATATCAGACGGCAATTTAGTTGGTCTCACAATACCAGTTCATTCCCAGTAGCCCTGCAATTTTTCTCTTCCTCTTGGAAGTTATAATTGAATCTGCCAGTCCTCCAAGGCTGACATTCCTGTCACTGCATGCCAGATACTGAACCCTCAGGAACCCCACTCTATACTTTCCTCAAGTTTTAAAGCTTACTATTCACCATTTCTCTTTATTTCTTGTCATTCAAAACAATTTTGTATTTATATTACCACTGTCCCTTTGATCCCATGAGTTCAACTTTGCTGGCAAACTTATTATGATGTACTATCAACATCTTTTGGAGGTCCATATTGCTCGCAACAACAGAAATACCCTTATCAACACTCTTTAATACTTCATCAAAAAGCAAATAAAAATGGTTAAATGTAATTTGGTCTTAATAAATTCAGACTGGCTTTCCTTAATTAGTCTGGACTTGTCCAAATGACCATTAAATTTTTGTGTTAGTTTATTGTTTCTAAAATGTTCCCCACTACCCAAACTGGTGTGTAGTTCCTCAGTGTATCCATACACACTATTTTGTTTTGAGCAAAAATGAAACATTTACAATTTGACAGCCCTCTGACTGCTGCACTAAATGAAGAATGGAAGACCATGCCAATATCTCTGCAATTTCTATATTCCTCTATGAGCACCTCCAGATGGGTTCATCCAGACTTTGTCAACTTTAAATCAGCACTTTAATTTTTCATCATGATATCAAGTTTTACTGCAATCAGTACCTCAGCCATCTCTTCATATTATGTGACAGTAGCAGCAACGTTTTCATTTATAAAAGACAGGCAAAGTATTCTAAGTAGAGCAAACACAACTGGAGAGACAAAACTCAGGCTCGGTAACTGCTTTGCAAAACATTCGTGCTCTGTCTACAAAAATGGCTCTGAACTTCCTGTTGCCGGCCACTTCAACACACCACATGTTCCCTGGCTGACATCTATGTCTCAGGCTTGCTGTAGTGCTGCAGTGGAGCTCACCACGAACTGGAAGAAATGCATCCCATTTCATATTTGGAGACCCAAATTTAGGGCCTAAGCACTTCTCGTATATCCATACCCCAAACCCTCACACACCAAGCCTTGTCATCACATGGTGTGCTACCACATTTATCAGCCACTAATGATCCCCATTAGTAGCTATTGATTCTCCCAGGCTGACCTTTACCCATTCCTTTGTTTACCTAGTTGTTTTCTCTCTCTCTCTCTGTCTCTCTCTGGGCTCCAACCCCATCTGTTGCTTAATCATGCACCCACCCTCATTGCATCTTCAGCATATATATATATTTCCTTACTAAAATCAGATCTGAAAAAGGGTCACTAGACTGAAAACATGCATTTTGCTTTCTCTCCACAGATGTTGCCTGATATGCTGAGTTTTTCCAGCAATTTCTAGGGGGGATTCTGATTTCCAGCAACTGCAGTTCTTTGGTTTCCTTTGTTCAAAATGTCATAGTTTTGCACATTCAATATTTTGCTATACAATTGAGAACTGTAATAAAATCTGCAATAAATATGTAACTTATTTCTAATACCCAGCTTAACATGTGGTAAACTTGGATTACTGTGATAAAAGGCCTCACTGCTCAGATGCAGATGCAATCAAGACCAATCCACAGATTTCTCAGTAACCCCCCAGACACTACTGGCACAGTCTGTTTGATCACTCTTCTTTCCAAGTTCGCCGGACTCCAAAAACTGCACCCCAGTACTAACTTGCTAACATAGCTTTTTATCACTGGCTAAATTCACCGATTCAAAAACTGCCCAGCTTTTCTCTGATCTCTAGTCTTGCTCAATTATATCAAGAAAATACTGTTTGGAACTTTTTACTAGTTACTCACAACAATCTAATTGGGAACGCCACTACTTCCACATAATTGGGTTCACTATTAATGGGTTTTGATAAACTGTGACATCAACTGACAAAGTTTCGGGATAATCGAAATTATTTTGGTCGATGGATTTCCAGGGCCAATCTGACATCTCACTACTTGGGAATGGTGCACCTCAACTTTAGTTCAGCTCCAAAATCACACATCTTAAAATCTTGAGTAGATAGCACTTGGAGCTAATATATGTTTTCGCATCAGGCCATGCATGAAGTGTGTTTTAACAGTTCAGGGCAGCTCCTACCAGACATGGTCCAACAGCACAAAGGTGGGAAAGTATAAGAACACCAGTACCCATCAGCTTGATAAAATCAGGGCATTCCATTGGTTGACGCACGACAATATAATAAACGATGTCTTACAGCTTCTGGCCTCTCCATAAATCATAGAACGGTGACAGCATAGGAGGTGGAGGAGGAGGTGAGGACTGAAGATGCTGGAAATCAGAATCAAAATGTGTAGCGCTGGAAAAGCACAGGATGTCAGGCAGCATTCAAGGAGCAAGGGAATCAATATTTCAGGCATAAACCCTCCATCAGGAATGTGGAGGGGCAAGGGGGCTGACAGACAAATAACAGGGGGTGGTGGGGCTGGGGGGAAGGTAGCTGGGAAGGCAATAGGTAGATGCAGGTGGGGGTGATGGTGATAGGTTAAGAGTGGAGAGTGGAGCAGATAGGTGGAAGGGAAGATGGACAGGTAGGACAGTTCAAAGAGGGTGGTGTCGAGATAGAGGGTTGGATCTGGGAGAGGGGAGATGAGGAAACAGGTGAAATTGATGTTGATGCCATTGGTTGGAGGGTCACAGGCCAATTTGGCCATCAAGTCTGTGCTGACTCTGAAAGACCTATTCACAAAATGAATAATAATCTAATCTTTTTTGAATTACTTGATTCGACTGACTTGCACTATATTTTTAGGCAGTAGACTTCAAACTCTAACATGATGTCTGAGAAAGTTTTTCTTACGTTACCACTGTTTCTTTTGTCAACTACCTTAAAAGGTACCCTCAGAATCTTGATGCTTCCATCAATGGAGCAGTTTCTATCTATTCTACCAGGATTTTGAGCACCCTCATCAATTTGCTCTCAACTTTCCCTTCTCCAAGGTACACAGTGTCAACTATCTGCTCCACTCTCCACTCTTAACCTATCACTATCACCCCCCACCTGCATCTACCTATTGCCTTCCCAGCTACCTTCCCCCCAGCCCCACCACCCCCTGTTATTTATCTGTCAGCCACCTTGCCCCTCCACATTCCTGATAGAGGGTTTATGCCTGAAATGTTGATTCTTTAATCTATTTACATGATTAAAGATCCCCATCTCTGAAATCACTCTTGTGAATCTTTTCTGTACTTTCTACAGTGTCTTCACACTCTTCCAGATCTGGAAGCAATGTTCCATTTATGGCAAAGCAGTATTCCACACATATTTAATACAGCCTCCTTGTTTTTATACTCAATGCCCCAATTGATGAAGCCTTGAGGCCAAATGCTTTATTAACCTTTCTCTCAACCTGCTACCTTTATTCACATATACACCTCTGTCCTCTGCTCCTGCATCCTCTAGAATTGTGCCCTTTATCTGCCTGCATTCTTCCTACCATGAATCACTTCACACGCTTATGGATGCCCAAGGACCAGCCTGCCATCAACATATCAACAACTAGTTGTGTTCGATTGATCAGGGTGATTGAGCCCTGATCGATCTGTTGGTGGACTTTGAAGAGTCTCCCAAAAGGGCGTGACGACTTCTAAGTATAAGCATCGTTGTAACACCACCCTCAGAAGTGGTAACTCGAGAGCAACCACATGAAGGGAAGGTACCCCTGAGACCAGCAGGAGAAAAATGCCAGACGATCACTGCCATGTGGGTCAAAGCCAAGATCTAATGTGTTATATGATCATGCAGAGTTAAGTTAAAGCACAAGACAGTTGATTAGATTTGTAGTATAAAGTGTGAGTTAGTATTGTATTTTATTATTACAATATTAATTGTATTAAATAAATAAATGCCATTTAAGAATTGACTCACAGTTTCTTTGCTAGATATAAGAGTTAATGCACACTGTGTGGCAGGTTCAACACCTTCATTGGTCAGTGCACTGAATATAGGAGTTGGGTGTCATGTTGTGGCTGTACAGGATATGATATAGAGATGCCAATGTTGGACTGGAGTGGAGAAGTCAGAAGTCACACAACATCAGATTATAGTCCAATAGGTTTATTTAAAATCACGAGCATTCAGAGCACAGCTGATGAAGGATCAGCGCTGCAAAAGCTTGTGATTTTAAATAACAAATTTGGACTATAACCTTTGGTGCTGTGTGACTGCTGATTTTGTAGAGGACACTTTCAGAATACTGTGATCAATTCTGGTCTCCCTGCTATAGGAACGATGTGTTAAACTTGAAAAGGTTTGGAAAAGATTTACAAAGATGTTGCCAGGATTGGAGAGCTATAGGGAGAGGCTGAATAGGCTGGGGCTTTTTCCTCCTGGAGCACTAAAGGCTGAGTGGTGGTTTATAGAAGTTTATAAAATCATGAGGGGCATGAATAGGGTCAGTAGCCAAGGTCTTTCTCCCTGTGTAGGGGAGGCCAAAGAGGGCACAATTTTAAAGTGAGAGGGGAAAGATTTAAATTGGACCTGAGGGGCAACTTGTTCATGCAGAGAGTGGTGGAGGCAGGTACAATTATAACAGTTTAAAGACATCTGAATGGGTACATGAAAATGAAGGGCTAGAAGGATGCTGGTAAGTGGGACTGGATCAGTTTAGGATATCTGGTCAGCATGGATCTGGAATTGGAAGGAAGGGTCTGTTTCTGAGCTGTACAACTCAAAGAGACTTAAGGTGCATACTCTATCCCCATTTGCATGTGTCCTATTTTCCAGAAAGTGGAATAATGAAACACAAATGAGACAAATTCAATTGCACATTTAGAGCTGGAGACCACCCAAATTCCCACATAAAACAAGTGCCAAAGCAATTTACATGTTAGATGAGCTAACTGGCATTTCTGAACAAAAGCACATCAAATATTGAAGGTGCCAACAGCTCTAGGAGGTATTTGTTAGTCTTTACTGATCAAAACCTATCAAATATGGGTTATTCATTTCTAGACGTGGTCCTTTTAGATTAGATTAGATTACTTACAGTGTGGAAACAGGCCCTTCGGCCCAACAAGTCCACACCGCCCCGCCGAAGCGTAACCCACCCATACCCCTACATCTACATTTACCCCTTACCTAACACTACGGGCAATTTAGTATGGCCAATTCACCTGACCTGCACATCTTTGGACTGTGGGAGGAAACCGGAGCACCCGGAGGAAACCCACGCAGACACGGGGAGAACGTGCAAACTCCACACAGTCAGTCGCCTGAGGCGGGAATTGAACCCGGGTCTCAGGCGCTGTGAGGCAGCAGTGCTAACCACTGTGCCACCGTGCCGCCCACTCTCGACAATATAAATTAACCGAAACCTTTTCATTATATAAAGTGCACAGCCATACTGCAATCAACATGAATAAACTTCATGAGTCCTGAGAGATTGTTTTGAAGGATATTCATGCTTGGTAAACATTTGCCCAAATCTTTGTTTCCAGAATAGAGAGGTGATGAACCTCAGGAAGTGTGCATCAGCATTGTGCAGAACTCTTGATGCATATTTATACATGAATAATAGCAGAGAAAGTTTAAATATCTAATGGGCTGATTCTCTGCTTCCAAAGCATTTCTGCAAACACCTTGAGAAAGGTGATGCTGAGCTGCCTTCTTAAATGGCTGGAGTTAAGAAATCAGTAAGAATCCCTACAGTGCAGAAAGAGGCCATTGGGCCTATCAAGTCCTTTCCCACCACCCAAAGACGTTCCCAACCAAATCCAAAGCCCCCATCCTATCCCCGCAACCCCACATTTGTCATGGCTAATCCACCTTACCAGGACATCCCTGCACAACGTGGGGCAATTTAACACAGCCAATCCACCGAACCTGCTTATCTTCAAGCTGTGCAAGGAAACCAAAGTACCTGGCAAAAACCCACACAGACAAGCGCAGAATGTGCAAATTCCACATAGTCACCCAAATCTGGAACCAAGGTCCCTGATCCGGAGAGGCAGTCGTGTTATCCATTGAGCCACCACGCTGCCCCTGTCCATGATACCAAATGTTGCCGAAAAAGGAGTTCACAGTTTGACCCAGTAGCAATAAAGGAAGAGCAGTATAGTTCCAAATCAGGATGGCATATGGCTTGCAGGGGAGCTTGAAGGTTGTGTACTTAACTGCATCTGCTGCTTTTGTTTTTCTAGGCAATTCAGATTGTGTGTTCATAAGGGCTGCCAAAAGAGCTTTGATAAGCAGTGCAATTTGTAGGTTCTACACACTGTAGCCACTTTGTGTAAGTGATGAGGAGTAAGTGTTGAAGGTGGAAGATGGGATCTTAATCAGCTGCCTTGACCCGAATGTTGTTGAGATTTTTGACTGCCATTGGAGATGCACCCATCAAAGTGATGGAGAGTACTTGATCACACTCTTGTGACTTGTAGATGAAGGACAGGCTCTGATGAGACAGCTGAATCACTCAACAATGAACATGCTCTCATATGGTCAATAATGGAAGAAAGATCATTGACGAAGGAGCTGAATATGCTGGACCTAGAACACTACCCTGAGAAACTACCCAGACAGAGGGGTAGGGTTTCCTTATTAATAAGAAATGCAATTAAATTAATAGTAAGAAACAAAATAGGAGCAGATGGTATAGAATCCATGTGGGTAGCATTGAGGAACCGCAAACGTAAAAAAGCCGTAGTTAGAGTTATGTACAAGCCTCCAAACAGTAGTCAGGAGCTGGATCAGGAAATAGAAAAGATGGCAATAGGAAAGACAAAGTTACAGTGAGCTTGGGGCATTTCAATATTCATGTGGGCTGGGAAAATCAGTTTGGTAGTGGATTGCAAGAAAAGGAATTTGTGGAATGTCATCGAGCTGCTTTTTGGAGCAGCTAGTGGCAGGGCCCACTAGGGAGCAGGCAGTACTGGATTTAGCGCTGTGTAACAAGGCAGGCTTGATAAGGGAGCTTAAGGTGAAAGCACCCTGACGAGGCAGTAATCATAATATGATTGAATTTACTCTGTAAATTGAGAGGGAGAAGATAGGATCAGAGGTAACTGTATTATAGCAGAACAAACACAACTACAGAGGCATATTAAGGAGCTGGATAGAATTGACTGGGAGAGGAGCTTAGCAGGAAAGACAGTGGGACAGCAATGGCAGGAGTTTCTGGGAGAATTCAGGAAGCTTCATCCTGAGGTAAAAGACACATGGTACAGGGAGGATGAGACAACCATGGCTGACTAGGGAAGTCAAGGTTAGCATGAAAGCAAAACAGAAAGAAGATGATTTGGCAAAGGAGAGTGGAAAATCAGAGGATTAGTAAGCTTCCAAAGACCAACTGAAGGCAACAAAAAAAGAAATAACGATGGAGAAGATTGAATATGAGGGTAAGCTAACCAGTCAAATAAAGGAAGACTGTAAGAGTTCCTTTAGATATATTAAGGGCAAAAGAGAGTCAAATGTGGACATTGTACCACTGGAAAATGATGCTGAAGAGGTAGAGGTGGGGAATAAGGAAATGGCTGAGGAACTGAATAGTTACTTCGTGTCAGTTTCACAGTGAAAAACATGAGTAATATCCTAAAAATTCAAGAGAGTGAGAGCTGAATATGGTGGTCATCATCAAGGAGAAGGTGCTAGAAAAACTGAATGGCCTGAAGGATCATTTGGACTACACCTCAATGTTCTAAGGGCCGAAAACGATATTGGAGATGTTAGTGGTGATCTTTCCAGAAAAACTGGACTCAGGGATGGTCGCAGAGGACTGGAAAATTGCTAACGTGACACCCCTGTTTAAAAGGGAAGTAAAGCAAAAGATGGAAAATTACAGATCGATTCATCTAAAGTTTGTAGTCGGTAAGATCCTAGAATCCATTGTGAAGGATGAGATTTCTGAATACTTGGAAGTGTATGGTAAAATAGGGCAAACCATCATTTGCCATGGTGGTTTCATGAAACGGAGGTGATATTTGACAAATCTGCTAGAATTCTTTGAGAAAGTAATGAGCAGGTTAACCAAGGGGAGCCAATGGATGTTATCTACCTGGACTTTAAGAAGGCCTTTAACAAGGTGGTACAGAGGTGGCTGATGAGTAAGATAAGGACCCATCGTGTCAGAGGCAAGGAGCTAGCATGGATAGAATCTTGGCTGTCTGACAGAAAACATAGAGTGGGGATAAAAGGGTCTTTCTCACGATGGCAGCCGATGACAAGTGGTGTTGCACAAGGCTCTGTGTTGGGACCACAACTTTTCACTTTATACATTAATGATCTAGATGAATGAACTAGCATTCTGGCTAAGTTTGCAGACGATACAAACATAGGTAGAAGGATAGGTAGCATTGAGCTGGCAGGGAGGCTACAGAAAGTTTTTGACAGATTAGGAGAGTGGGCAAAGAAGTGGTGGATAGAGTATAACGTGGGAAAGTGTGAGGAAGAATAGAGGCATGGACTATTTTCTAAATGGGAAGTAAACTCAGAAGTCTCAAGGCAACTTGCAGATTGAGTCAGTCATTAGGAAGGCAAATGCAATGATGTCATTTATTTTGAGAGGACTTGAATATAAAAATAAGGATGTACTTTTGAGGCTCTATAAAGCTCTGATCAGACCACACTTGGAGTATCGTGTGCAGTTTTGGTACACATATCTCAGGAAGGATGTACAGGGTCAGGAGTATGTTCAGAGGAGGTTCACAAGAATGGTCGCAGGAATGGAAAACTTAACATATGAGGAATGTTTGAGGACTCTGGGTCTATATTCAATGGAATTTAGAAGGATGAGAGGGGATCTAATAGAAACTTATAGAATACTGAATGATCTGGACAGAGTGGATGTTGGGAAGTTGTTTCCATTCGTAGGAGAGACAAGGACCCAAGACCGCAGGCCAAAAGTAAAGCAAAGCTCCTTTAGAACAGAGATAAGGAAAATCTTCATTAGCCAGTGAGTGGTGAATTTGTGGAATTCATTGCCACGTAGGACTGTGGAGGCCAGATCATTGAACATATTTAAGACAGTGATAGATAAGTTCTTAATTGCCAAGGAGATCAAAGGTCACGGGGAGAAAGTGGGAAAATGAGGTTGAAAAATCTATCAGTCATGATCAAATGGTGGAGCAGACTCAATGGGCTGAATGCACTAATTTTTCCTTCTATGTCTTATGGTTTTCCACAGTTCAAGTCCCCCTGCTCCAGAGGTGTGTAACAACATCCCTGAACAGGTTGATTAGAAAATATCTACCCGATAAAACTGTTAGAGAAATACCCTGCAAAAGACATGATTTCCCACTACTAATCAAAAACATTTTGTGCTCGACGTGACTTTTCAAGTTGTGGAGAGGTTTCCCCCCTCGTCTGCACTCAGCCCCTTGATACCTCACTCAGTGATATGCTGCCTTGATATCAAGTCTCCCTCACCTCATCTTTTTTCAATTCATTCACGGGATGTGAGCATCGCTGGCTAGACCAGCATTTATTGCCCATCCTTGATTGGCTAGAGGAGGGCAATCAAGTACGTTACCGTACCAGATTCTTTTAATGTCAATTGACAATGGTTACATGGTAGCCATTAGGCCAGGTCTTTATTCCAGAATTGCTTTTTACTGAATTCAAATTTTACCATTTGCCATGGTGGAATTCAAGTCCCGGAACTTAGCCTGGGATTCTGGATTGGCAGTCCACTACATTGCCCCAACTTTGGAATTCAGCTGCTTTGTCTATGATTGGATCAAGGCTGCAATGAGATCAGGAGTTGAGTCAGAACCCAACGACTGCCAATGAGCAGTTTACTGCTAAGTACTTCCATCACTTTCTTTCATCACTTCCCTGATAAGTTGAAAGTCATTCAATGTGGCAATAATTGACTGAATTTAATTTGTGCTGCTTACTTTGCAATCAGAGCAAACCCAGGCAATTTTCCACATTTCCCAATAGATGCTGGTGTTGCAGCTGTATTAACACCAGAACATTACTAGGATCCACTCCCTTTGCAGTTCCAGTATCCAGTTGCTTCAATGTTTCTTAATACCATGTGGAGTGAACCAAGTTGCCCATGACTAGCATCTGTGATGCTAGGGACCTCAGGAGGAAACTTGGGCTCAATAATAATAAGAAATAGGTGGTGTAAACCTTTCATCTCCAATTATTGCCTCAAGCTCGCGACACCTTCAACAAGATCATGGATTATCGTTCAATATTCCCCCGCTAGTGTAAACATCTTCTCAACAGCTAAGAGAATGGGACAACTACAGATGCTGAAGAGTCTGAGTCAAAAAGTGTGGTGCTGGAAAAGCACAGCAGGTCAGGCAGCACTCAAAAGCAGGAGAGTTGATGTTTTGGGCATAAGCCCTTTATTAGAATCTTGCATATTTCAAAACGATCATTCCTCATTGTCCTAAACTGTGATGAATAAAGACCTAACCCTGTTTAGCTGTTCTTGATAAGTCAACCCCAGGAATCAGCCCAGTGAATCTTTTTTGAACCACTTCCAATGTCAATACATCCTTTCTTAAATACAGTGATGCAAAACTATATAAAATATTCCTTACCAACATCCTATGCAGTTGTAACAAGATTCTTCTAGTTTAAAACTCTGATCCCCACGTAATGAAGGTCAAAATTCCATTTACATCCTTAATTACTTGCTGCACCTGCATGCTAATGTTGTGTTTCATGCACAAGAACATCAAGATCCCTCTGAACTGTACTTTTTGGTCTCTCTCTCTCTCTACTTAAATAATAGTCTGCCTTCCTACTAAGGTGCATGACCTTACACTTTCTTTCTTTAAATGCCATCTGCCACGTTTTTGCCCACACATTCAGCTTATCGATATCCACTTGCAGGTTCCTCATGCCCTTATCACAACATGTCCTTTCACCTTTTTCATACAAGTATTTAGCAATTATTTACTCAGTTAATAGATACTAAATACCTGAGTAAATAATTAACTACTGTCTGATAAACTGACAATACCCCCAGTCAGACCAGACTACACCTTAAACAGGTTTTGGACTGGGGACAAATGCGAGCAGTCGGCGGCTTGCAAGCTCAACCAGACAGGTGAAAGCCCCTGCATTGATCTACTGCAGGCCCTTCATAAAAAGACAATAATGTTTAACTACATTTCTTTTTTTTTCCAATCTATTCTATGAATATGATAGATAATGTAGCTTTTATTTCTTTATTCCTATATTTTGTCTAACATTTGTACCTAGATGCTTTGTACTTAAAATGACACGGTATGAGGCAACATTGTAAAGTTTTCTCTTCTGTGCTTGAGTACACATGACAATAAAAGTCACTCCCAGTGATAATAAACCCAATTCTAATTCTATTCTTATAAGGAGATTGTTCAATTTATCAAATATATGTCAGAACATGTAACATTAAACAGTGCAGCAGGGGAACAGGCTATTTGGCCTGGCCCGTCAATACTAACTATGATGCTATTCTAAATCAATCCTATCTGCCTGCACATGGTCTGTATCTCTCTATTCTCTGCCTGTTCATGTGCCTCTTAAACTTTGCTATTGTATCAGTTTCTACCATCGCCCATGGCACATTCCAGGCACCTACTCCCTCTGTGTAAAAAAGCTTTCCTCACACATTTCCTTTAAACATTCCCCTTCTCACCTTAAACCTATGTCCCCTAGTATATGACATTTCCACTCTGGGAAAGAGACCCTGACAATACACCTTATCAATGCATCTTATAGTTTTATAGTCTCCGCGTTTGTCCACCCTCTTCTTACAGCTGAAGCACATCAATCCAGGCAATGTCCTGGTAAATCCCTTCTACACCTTCTACACCTTCTCAAAAGCCTCCACATCCTTTGTGGTGTGGCAACCAGAATAGCGCACAGTACTCCAAATGTAACCTGAACAAAATCTTATACAAGTGCAGTATGACTTGTCAACATTTATACTCAATGATGAAGGGAAGAATGCCATATGCCTTCCTTTACTTGTGTTACCACTTTCAGGAAGCTATGGACTCGAACCTAAAGATCCCTCTATATATCAACGCTCCTAAGAGTCTGGCTATCTACAGTCTATTTGCCTTTTACATCCTCCTCCTCCAACTTCCAAAATGCATCACCTCACACTTGTCCAGATTACACTGTCTGCACAGAAATCTAGTCAGCCCGAATCACCCCTTTTTGTCTCAAAACTCTAAGTGTTTGCTTCAGGAGCCTTCCAGCCGGGGTGCTTAGTCTGACAACTAAAATAAGGAGTGTGGAGCTGGAAAAAGCACAGCAAGTCATGCAGCATCAGAGGAGCAGGGCAGTCGATGCTTCAGGGCAGAACATTTCATCAGGACAGATAAAAAGTTCCAGGCTGAAACATTGACTCCTCTGCTCCTCTGATACTGCTTGACCTGCTGTGTTTTTTCCACCTCCATACTCCATCATGAGTTTCTGCTGCCATGCAGAATAAAAAATTACTGTGTAAATTTAAGAAGCTGTCATTAGACAGAATTTTGTCAGGCGAGCAGGGAATAGTTACAAATTGTGCGCAGTCCTCACTATCTCTAAGTAAAATAGGGATATAACCAACAGCTTCTGTTGCATCTCCATGTCAACAAAGGCCCAATCAATCAGCATTCTCTTCCCTTGCTATGTGTATTAGTGTCCCTTTATCCAAATCTCATCCTTGCATCCTATTGCTGATGAGTGCAACATGAAAAACTTTGACTTGTCTCCCTTCAACAATGTCCAAGTTCTGTACTACCAAGCAACCTTTTAAGTACACATGTTCCATCAACAGTCCAATTTGGAAAGTCTTGCAAATGCTGATGTTGCATAGTTTATAAATACTAAATGTAGATTTAATATGTTTGCTATTTTTGCAGATATGTCTTTAACACAAACATATGGTACTAAGCAGCTGTGCAAAAACAATGTAGCATAAGCAGATGAAGCAATTTGTCAATTAGAATTTCTACCCTGCGAAGTCCAGATTTCAGTCACATTATATTGAGCATGTGTTTTAATTGCATAGTTTATTAATTTTCTGGGTGTAAGTGTGAAAGAGGCAGCAAAAAGAACACTTGTGAGCAATATCCTGTTCAAACTTTCAGAATGCATTGAGCAAACTCTTACTATCTTTAAAATGTTTAGGTGTTGGGACTAATTCCTGACTCCACTATTGTCAGATGGTGTCATTATCTTCTTTAACCAATTGAGGGGTTCCCACAATGTTTCCTATCCAATTAAGAACAGGCAGCCAAATCAAACAGCCCACAGGACTGAAAACCCCATGAACAGAGGTGAGCACTGCTGACACAGGTAGAGGGCCACAAGTACAGCTCAAAACAGAGAGACATTCTGAAGCATGGCATAAGATTCAAAATGAGTAATCCCACAGCTATCAGGGCCTTCACAGCACCTTCAAATGGTTGCCAGTGATTGTGAGGTTCTCATCCAAATAGCTCTGCAACTGACAAAAATGAGAAATCAATAGTCCTTCGATCTGCTCCTAAGAGACTGCCTCCAGGTCTCTAGCAGCAATTACGTAGAGGCCGAGCATATTCTGGAAATGGTCCCAGTCTGACTTAAAGCCTCAATTGCACTAATTGGCTGTTTCCTTCTGTGGAGTAAGCTTACTGAGGCAGGGACATACTGAGAACAGATCTGTGCACAAATTGTAATTATTCCCTGCTCGCCTGACAAAACTCTGTCCAATGGCAGCTTTTTAACTTTACACAATAATTTTTTATTCTACATGGCAGTAGAAATAATGGATGAAATTTTAATTTTATAGCTCCACACACAGTACATGCTTAGTAACAGGCCAAAAGCAGTTTATAATTGGACTGGGTTTTGCCTCGGCTTTCTAACACAAAAGGCTTAAGCATTTCATTTCCATGTTTCCCAAACAATTACAAAAGATGGGTAAATGTTGTGCTGTATCTGTCAAAGGAAGAGTTTACACTGGAAAAGATGCCAGTAGAGGTTAGAATGGCTAAATTTTCAACAACCACAATAATGAAAAGGGGACATGGGATGTTTGTATCCAAGTCTGACTCAGATACTGAAATGAGATGGTATTTCTCACTTACTTTCATACCAAGCAGGTTTGGATGGAAGTGGCTGAGGAAATTAATTGCAGTAGAATGGGGTGCAGGCAGCCTAAATATAGTGCATAGGAGGTTACAGAACTTCAGGACAGTGCAGAGGAATAGCTTAGCACTTTCAGAACAATTCCTCAGATTCTAACTTTCCCAGCATTTTCTGAACAGACCTCCTCTGACAACCTGGAAATTCCAGTCATCCTTCCTCAAGGCACTTCCACAAACCCTCACCTTAGCAATGGTACATCTTCTCACATAGACTGGGCAGATGATGTAAAGTTGACAGCACAGTTGTCTATAGTCAACAGGAACTTGCCCTGGGAATCCTCAATATTGACACTGGATGTCTATGAAGTCTCATGGCATCAGACCAAACATAGACAAAGAACCTCTGCTCATTATCAACTGCTGCTCATCCTCAGCCAAGAAATCAGTATTTCTCCACATTGGGCACCACTCTGGAGAAGCACTTGACAGTCACAATGGCACATGGTATCCTCTGTGTGTGCACCTTCAACATCCATTACCAAGAGTGGCTCCATAACACCATTATTGACTAAGCTGTTACAGTGCTAAAGGACATGGGGGCGGCAATGACTTATTCGAATGTCACTGGGCTAACAACATAGGACACGAGGCCAATGTTCTAGGGATATCGGTTGAACCCAAGATTGACAGATTTAAAAATTTATACTCAGTGAAATCTGGAATAATGAACTGGCCTAATGGCAACCATTATCCATTGTCATAAAAACTCATATAGTTTACTAATATCCTTTAGGGAAGGAAATCTGTCATCCTGACCTGGTCTAATCTACAAGTAATGTTAGACCCAAAGCACTGTGGATGAGTCTTAACTACCCTCTGGGCAATAAATTGCTGGATTTGCCAATGAGACTCAGATCGTACAAATGAGTATTTTTAAAAAATATCTGTTAGACTGGATCTGTAGCAGTTAGTGAGAAAGAGGAGCAATCTGATAGGTCGAAGACTGCAGGAAGGAGGTGCACCAAACAAACCTAGAACTCATGGGTCAATCCAGTGAAGATACAGTACAAGACAACCTCTATGCCAAATAGCAGAACCAGCGATCCAATAAATAGTTAGCAATGCCACAACCATATCCAAGCTCTACAAGTCCTGCCACATCCATAGTGAAAGGTGGCAGACAATCAAATAACTAATAGGAGGATGTTCCATAAATATCCTTATCTGCAATGATAATGGACCCCAGTACATCAGTGCAAAACTCAAGATTTGAGACTTTTGCAATCATCTTCAGCCAGAAGTTGGATAACCCATCTCAACCCATCTGAAGCCCTCATCATTACAGATACCAGTCTTCTGCAATTCAATTAATTCCATGTCACATCAAAATAATAGGTGGAGTTGTTGAATACAACAGAGACTATGGGACCTATCAACATTCAATCAATAGTACTGAAGACTTATGCTCTAAAACTAACCATGCCTCTAACCAAGCTGCTCCAGCTACAATAGATCTACCCAAAGATGTGGATCTCCTGTCCAAAAACTAGAACAAATCTAATGTGGCCGACTGCCATTTAACTGAGTATTCCAACAAGGCAAACTGATGGAAGGGGTTATCAACAGCGCAGTCAAGGGACACTTGCCCAATAGTAACATGTTCACAGCTACTCAATTTGGGTGCTGCAAGGGACACTCATTTCCTGACCTCATTACAGCCCTGACCCAATCATGGGCAAAAGAAACAAACTCCAAAGTTCAGCAAAGAATGGCTATCTTGATATCATGACAGCATTTGACAGAGTATTGCATCAATGATCCTTCTCAAAACTGAAGTCAATGAATCAGGGGGAAGATTCTCCACTGGTTGGAGTCATACTCAGCACAAAAGGAAGATGTCTGTAGTTGCTCAGTCTTAGGACATTAGTGCAGGAGTTTCTTAGGGTAGTGTCCTAGGTCCAACTATTTAGTTGTTTCATCAATAACCTTCCCTCAATCGCAAGATCAGAAATGGGGTTATTCATGAACGTACAACATTCAGCACATTCACCATTCCTAAGATACTCAAGCAACCTGTGTCCGTACACTTAACATATGAGGAACATTTGAGGACTCTGGGATGATACGTGATGGAGTTTAGAAGGATGAGGGAGGATCTGATTGAAACTTACAGAATACTGAACAGTCTGGTCGAAGTGGACATTGGGAAGATGTTTCCATTGGGAGGAGAGACAAGGACCTGAGAGCACAGCCAAGAGAAAAGTGTAGACTCTTTAGAATGGAGATAAGGAAAAATTTCTTTAGCCAGAGAGTGGTGAATCTGTGGAATTCATTGCCATAGAGGGCTGTGGAGGCCAGGTCATTGAGTATATTTAGGAGAAAGATAGATAAGTTCTTGACTGCCAAAGGGATCAAAGATCATGGGGAGAAAGTGAGAAAACAGGTTGATCAAATGGCAGGGCAGACTTGATGGGCTGAATGGCCTAATTTCTGCTCCTATGGTCTTATGCAGCAAGACTTGGACAATAGCTTGGCTTGGGATGTCAAGTGGTAAGGAACATTTGTTCTATACAAGTATCACACATTCACCACCTCCAACAAGAGAGTCTAACCATCTTCCCTTGACATTCAATGGCATCATTAACACTGAATTCTACTTTTTATGCCTATCATTATCATGGGAGTTACCACTGACTGAAACATAATTCAACCAGCTATATAAATACAGTGGCTACAAGAGGAGGTCAGAAAGTAGGAATTCGGCAGCAAGTAGTACATCTCCTGTCTCCCCAGTGCCTGTCCACCATCTAAAAAATCACAAGTCAGGATAGTACTGAAATTGTCTCTATCAGCTTGGATGGGTGAAACTCTAACAATTCTCAAGAAACCTATACCAATCAGGACAAAGCAGTCCAATTGATTTGTAACCCATCCACTTAGTCCTCTCACAACTGAGACATAGTGGCAGTTTGTACCATCCACAAGATGCATTGCAGAAACTTACTCAAGCTTGTTTGACAGCATCTTCTAAATATGTACCCTCTCCCACCTAGAATGACAAGGGTATGGGAATGCATGGGAACAAATGTATAGAAACTTCACAACCTGCAAGTTCCCCTCCAAACTAAATACCCTCCTGCCTTGGAACTGTATTGCTGCTCCTTACCAGGAACATCCCCATCCCATGAAGAAATGAAACAAAAAAATCTGCCAACTCCACTCAGTGTAGTCTTCATGTGATTCCAGTTGAACTCTGAATGCTCTCATAGCAACTATGCAATTAGTCATGAAAATAACTGTTAATATTCACACAGCAAGAATAAATTTTAGACAGCACAACCACAATTGGTTCAAACTTCTGTGTTGGAAAGGATTCAATAATGGCAACACCCTATGTTGATAATGATCACGCCTTATGCAAAACCGAGGGCAAAGGAGAGGGGCGTTCAGAAGGGGAGAGAAAGAAACCATTTTAAATTAATGGTTTTTAAAACTCTCAGACCACGTAATTACAGTATTTAAGGAGGATACATTTCCCTGTTTGTCAGAATATCAAAATATTTATCTGATGATTTGGTAAAATAGGCTAAATGCAATGTTATAATAAAAATTTAGGACATTTAATGCATCCTATGCTTTTTTCCCCATACTCCAAGAGAACAAAAACATTTTCTTTAAAAAGTGAAAAACTTATCAAAATTATCACCAAGCATCAAATAAACCAGTTTATGAGTTACTCTTGAAACAATCCAGTCTCCTACAGACTATTCATCAATTTGGGAATCAAATAGAATTGGCATTTGTTTCCAAACTGAACATATTACTTTTCTCCCATCCTTTTGGATGCTACATAGGTAAAACCAGCTCTTATTTCACAATGGCCTAGAAACCTCTGTAAACAATATGTATGAAGCACTCAGTGTTCTCAGGCTGAAAGTTATTATAGAAACATACAATGGTTACAGAACAGCACTTAAGTTTACCTGTTGCATGATACCTAGTTCTGTTCCAAGATTCCGTTTCACAAGTAATCTTGTTACAACTACATTTTTTTTTTAAAATGGCACAAAACTCAAAAAACTCACAAGAAGAACAAAACAGCTATGTGGTTACCCATCACTTTGAACTGCTCAACTATTTCTTGGCTTCCGTTTGCATTTAGGTACTCACTGAATTTTTATAACCACAGGCCACAGCACCAATATTGTGATGCTAGAAAACTACACTGAAAGCTGCAAGCAAGATAAAAATAAACCATCAACAGCTCTTAAATTCAATATGCAGAAGGCAATTCTTTGAGGGTCACCCCTATGTGAGAATAGTTAATATTCTAACATGCGTGTGAATTGACAACGCCCAATTGTTCAGTTAAAGGCAACACTTCTTTAAAGAGTATGTCTATTAATTAACAAATGCAATTCTATAAAAACATGACTGAAACTGCATGATCTCTGCACTGAAATTATATTATATATTTTCTACATTAAGTCTAATCAAAATATTAAAACTTGCATTTGTGTGACTGGCAGCAGTAACCTGGAGCTTAAGTTTAATTTTAATTTACAATTTGAAATAAAATGGGGGCATCCTCCTGAAGCCTCAAAATTAGTCATCATAAAAACTGATGGCAGAGACCAAGAAGCAGCATTTTTCACATAGAAAAGCAACGTGAAGCTAGGGTTTAGTAAACAGACATTCAAGCCAAGATGCAAAGGAAATTATCAAAAAATGCAATCAAAGAGGATGAGATTAAGTGCTGATCTCTTGGCTGCTTGCAGAAAGGCTTTGTGTTTTCTGTGTGTTTGTGCGAGAGAGAGAGAGAGACTATAATTTAAATTAGATTAGATTACATTACAGTGTGGAAACAGGCCCTTCGGCCCAACAAGTCCACGCCGACACACAACCCACCCATACCCCTAATCAAACACTACGGGCAATTTAGCATAGCCAATTCACCTGACCTGCACATCTTTGGATTGTGGGAGGAAACCGGAGCAAACCCATGCAGACACGGGGAGAACGTGCAAACTCCACTCAGTCGCCTGAGGCAGGAATTGAACCTGGGTCTCTGGCGCTGTGAGGCAGCAGTGCTAACCATTGTGCCACCGTGCCACCCAATTTAACCATCGTAATCATAATTGGTTTGTATACATAATTGTTTGTTGGTGGTTAAATGTTTGTGTTTGTTTCCCCAGAGCTCAAGATCCTGGGGTGTTTTGATTTTATTTTGCCCTGTAAGAATTGAAGATAGTTATTTTTAACAGGTTTTACAAAGAACTGCTAGTGATTAGTGCATTCTGCAGATGCAGTCTTTAGAATGGTTTAGGCAGAACGAATGAGAATAGATTGTTTTTGTTAATTAGTTGAAACTAAGGAAGTTAGGGATTGTTAGATTGGTAAGGGACGATTGCAAGTTGTATAGTTGGGGAATTTTTATTGTAGGTGCTACTAGACTTGTATGGCATTAGGGACTGAATTGTGAGACCAGATATAATAGATTAGCTGGACTGAAATATATGTCAGGATGTATAAGGGGACTGCAGTTGGAATTTTGGTTAAGGAATTTCCAGTAATAAAACATGATTCCTAAAAACTTTCTGAAAAATGGGAAAGAAGAACTAAGGGTTTATTAACTAAGTGGCCGAAAGAGGGTACATTTGATATAAATAGGTGCGGTGAAGTGGAAGGGTTGTTTAAGGATTACAGACCTAAGGATAAATCAAAAAAGAGAATATTGAAGAGGGAATAGGAATTAAAAAAATTATGGCTGTTTGGAATTGTAGGGGAGGATTGAGAAAACTTTTCAGGGGGTTGCCAGAGAGCAGAACAAGCAACTTTTGGAAACAAAGACTTTGGAAGAGAAAATCTCCACGTGCTCGGTACAGAACAAAAAGCCCTCCAGTATGGGGGTCCAGCGGGGGTCTACATCTGTATATCTCAGGTTGGAAGACTTGGGGTAATTGCCCCCCACCCCCACTCCATTTAGATGAAGAGAATGTAACACACTGTCCTGTAATAAGGGGGACAATAGAGATAGAGGGGGAATTAGATTTGGATGAAACTTACCCAGAACAGAATGTGTTAAAAATAAAACAAGAGGCAGGACAGGTGAGGTGGCAAACAGAATTAGAACCTTTACAACTAGAAAAAGAGAGATTGCAAGTGAAATTCAGACATTATGCCTGTTAAGAGAACAGAGAAACTGTGAGGCACATCTAAGTTATTCCAGGAATGTTGTGCAGAGATAGGGAGAGAGTGATGGGGGTGGGGAGCAGAGGAGGCAGTAATACAGGCAGGGTGGTATGAGGAAATACAAGTTGATGAAGGAGTGACGGTTTGAAAGCTAGTGTGCTTCCAATTAAACTTGTTGGACTATAACGTGTGATTTTCAAGTTAGGTTAGAATTGGTATCTGATGAGGAATCACAATGTAGCAATTTTATTAAGGGAAAGAAGCTCCCACAAGGGGCGATGCTGCCATTGTTTATAAAAGGAGGGAGACAGCCAAATACCTTCCTTGGGGAACCCAGGATCTGGAAAGGCTGAGAAATGTGTTGTCCAGTTTACATGATGGGAAAGTGGATTAGAGCCTTTGAAGATGAAACCACAGGACAGTTGTTAGCTGTGGCGGACTTGAAGGCACTGCTAATACAGGTGGTGGGACTCCCAAAATTAAGAGACTGAGCTCAACTGAAGAATGTTGCGGAAAATCTGATGCTTGATGGTACTGGGTTTGATCGAGTAAGACAAAGGGTATGGCAGGCCCTTAGATTGTAACCTGCCTAAGATTGATCCCAAAGCCTTGAGAGGGGATTCTCTGGGAGATACTGAAAACCCAGCAGACTACTTGGAAAACCAGTTAAAAAGGTGGAGGCTTGAAACAAAGCAAGATGTGGAATGTAGTCAACTGTGAACTGCAATGTTCTGGACTGCTACTGTTGAGGCAATGCCCCTCAAGTCAAATCTAAGCTAGAGGAGGTAGTGGGTCTAACGTCCGTGGCCTGCCAGGAATTCAGAGGTCATGTAGTCCATTCAGTCGTAAGATACCAGAAAGACAAAAAGAAGCTGGCTGAACAGCAGGAGAAGGTGGCAAAGACAGTTGACACAAATGCAACTAGGGGAACTTAAAAAGTCAGAGAGAGAGAAATCTGAGCTGCTGTTATCAGAAACTACAGGGTTGATTGGTACTAATGAAATGAAATGCAAGGCATGTTGATCCAGGAAGAACCCTCTCCCGTCACCTGGCAAGGGACGGACAACCCCATGCTGAGGACGGCACGGTGGCTCAGTGGTTAGCACTGTTGCCTCACAGCAGCAGGGGCCTGGGTTCAATTCCAACCTTGGGCAACTGTCTGTGTGGAGTTTGCATATTCTCCCCATGTCTGCGTGGGTTTCCTCCGGGTGCTCTTGGTTTCCTCCCACAGTCCAAAAATGTGCAGGTTAGGTGAATTGGCCACACTAAATTGCCCATAGTGTTCAGGGATGTGTAGGCTAGGGGTAAATATAGGGAAGGGGAATAGGTCTGGGTGGGTTACTCTTCGGAGGGTTGGTGTGGACTTGTTGGGCCGAAGGGCCTGTTTCCACACTCTAGGGAATCTAATCTAATCTAATCTCATAACTGTTTATGGATGAACTTACAATGCCAAGGGCAATGTATAATTAACTAACAGCCTAGACAAAACTGGGGTCTCCAAGGACAGGGAAAAAGAGGTGGGGGATACAGGGTAGGGTGAGAAGTCAGATTCAGAGAGATCAGGAGAAGTGTTTGAGGGTGTAATCGATGAGGCCATTTGAAGAGAGATTGCCTATATTGGCCCCGGCCCTTCTGGCTCCAGGGAAAACCTATGAGTCAGGCATGTCTGGCTGTCCCACCACAACTCCCTACTGGCCCGATGGGGCCTGAAAATCATATAGGGTATGTCAGGGTTGCCCAGAGAACCGAAGTGGGAAGGGGCTATACCCTACGATGACATGGGAGGTTGAACAGCAACCTATTTTAAAGGTTAGCGTAGGAGGTCGGTCGACACCTATGATGATAGATACTGGAGTTACATATGCTTGCGCCCAACCGCAGTATACCTCCCACCTTCCCATGCCCGGTAAATTTATTAAGACTGTAGGGTTCTCGGGTAGACCGTGGTTGACAAGGTTTACAGCTCCAGTAAGTTTACAAATGGATAGTAAAGTAGTCATTTTGCCTTTATTAGTCTCTAAGGGGACACCAATTAATTTGCTAGGTAGGGATGTTTTATTGAAGTTAGAATTAGAATTGGAATGTACTCACAAGTGTAGACAGAGTGAATTCTCAGTTGGTGTTGCAAGGTGCCAGGGAGGCCAATGCATATTGGATAGGCAACATAGATGGTTATATTTGGGAAAAATGGAGGAAAGGTGCCTTAGTTTTACTGCCTTTGGCTGAGCCACCCTAATCTGAGCCACATTGTACAGTGATTTTTGACTAGACTCTGCATGAAGTCTTAGGGAAGTGGTGGCACTGCGAGTTTGTCACCCCACAGCATTTACAGAGTATAGCTATAGCATTAAGGAAGTGAAGGGGCTTCTGGAAGGGCAATGGGGCTCCCATACAACAATATCAGCAGATTGTCGAGTTGACAACCACATTGATGATGCCTGCAGCATTAGCTATTATATACTGTCAGGTGCACAAGATTTGGTGGTCAAGGGTAATCAGGCAGCAGATGAAGTGGCTGGGTTGGCTTCTGGCTGTGCTTCAGCTGTCATTGCGCCCCAGGTGTGTTTAGATCTGGATCCAACCATTGCAATGGTGAGGCGATCTTAGTTAGCAGGTGTTGTGGGAACAAAGGCGGGCCAAGTGTAACCAGGAAGGCCTGTGGAGCACAGAGGAAGGCTTGTGGGTGGCACCTACCCCTTTGTTGACCATCCTTATCTCAGAGGCACATGGGTTGGAACGAGGCGAAGTACTGAGGAAGATAATGAGGGATGGATTTTGGTCACCTTACTTGCAGGATTTGGTGGTTTACATATTATCGCAATGTGATGTTTGTGCTCGACTAATGTCAGAAAGAGGATAGCGACCCCTATAGGGCATATACCTGCACCTGAGGAGCCATTTAGGCATTTGGTGGTCAACTATGTGGATATGATAAGGACGGTGAGAATGCAGTGATATATGTTGGTGGTCATTGACAGGTTTAGTAGATAGGTCGCAAACCCATCAAGAGATTCAGGGGCAAGCTTTGTTATGAAGTTTTTAACAATTCAAGTTATTCCAAGGTTTGGCATACCATCTGAGATCAATTCGGATACTGGGTCAGCCTTTATCCAGAAGGTGGTTAAGTTGGTGCAGCAGACTTTGTGGATTAAGCAGTGGTTTGGCTGTGCATATCATCCCCAGTCACAGGGTATGGTGGAATGGATTAGTCCTTTGGAAGCTGAATTGAATATAATTTATGCAAGTACCTATTGTACCTGGATCAATGTGCTGCCGCTGGCATTAATGGGCTACCATGTGCAGACTAACCACATAACTAACTTGGCACCACATGAAATGCTCCTGCCAGACTCAGACTCCTGCCAGTGCCTGAGTGAAGGGGTCCATTTGACATGCCTAGCTTAGAACGATTGAAACTTGAACTTAGGCAGTACATGCAACAGCTAACTATGATTCATGCCCGAAACGTCGATTTCAAAGCTCCTTGGATGCTGCTTGAACTGCTGTGCTCTTCCAGCACCACTAATCCAGAATCTGGTTTCCAGC
Source organism: Chiloscyllium punctatum (assembly GCF_047496795.1). Taxonomy (NCBI): domain Eukaryota; kingdom Metazoa; phylum Chordata; class Chondrichthyes; order Orectolobiformes; family Hemiscylliidae; genus Chiloscyllium; species Chiloscyllium punctatum. Next base: position 78,109,857 of record NC_092749.1, read on the forward strand.
ATCTGCAGTCATTGTTTTTACAACTATGATTCATTAGTCTATCCACACACAGGAAATACTGAGGGAGCCAGTGTCTGGTGACTGGAAGGCCTACTGAACCTGGGGATCAAGTGTATGTATGGCTTTTCCAGAGGAAGTGGAACAAGCCGAGGGGAGAGGGTCCGTTTACAGTAACCAGGGCATCACCTACTGCTGTTACAATGGTGGGTCGATCTGCGTGATATCATCTTAATCACTGTACAAGGGTGCTCCCACAGGCACAGACTAACTCCGGGATTGAGGTATGTGAAGCCTGAGAAGGGTCGCAATGGTTGAAAGGGCGTGTTGGGGCCCATTACTCCTTTACGTGGCCTTGAGTAGTCGGTGAGTGAGGCTTGTGGGGATGCTGGTGCTTCCGAGGCCATCAGTGATGCATTCGTGGAAGGAGACCTTTCTCCTGCCTGTGTTGCTTGGTCCTCTTCCCCAGTCCTGAACCTTTCTGCTCCTATGCTGACTTGGGGTCCATCGATTTGGCGGACCTGGCGGATCTTGCTTGGTACTGCCAATGCCTTATTACAATCAACTTTGCACGACCCTAAACAGGGGTATGTCCCTGATCCAGCACTACACGTTGTTGGTATAGGTTAGCCAAGGCGTTTCCCCAGTGTGTTCAAGGTCCAATGCGATTGCCGTGGGCTAGGAGTTGCTTATCCCTGCCAATGGTGTTGGCAAGACTGCTGAGTAGATTAGTTATATTTATTACAATCAGCAGGGATTTATTAATTACTCTGATGATCCCCTCGCCGTGTTGGGTGAGCAACTGGATGCAACTGGTCGGACGGCGTGGCAGACTCAGCAGGCCTTGGGCTGGTTGTTGGCTGAGAAAGGTGGGGTTTGTGTGTTGTTTGGGGAGTATCGCTGTACCTTTATTCCCAATAACACTAGCCAAGAGGAATCTTTTACTCAGGGAATAGGTAAGCTACAGACTTGACAAAGGAGCTTGAGAAGAACATAGGATATGGCCATCAGGTTTTTGCCTGGTTGGATGGTGTTTTAGGTAAACTGGGGGCTTGGTTCACTAAGATTGTGATTGTTGCGGGTTTTGCATTGCTTGTTGTTGCCTTTATCATTTGCTGTGCTCTTCCTCTTGTTCAGTCTTTTTTAGTGTGGCTTGCTGTGCAACAATTCCCTGTTGTTTCAGTGGACTCTGGCCCAGCAACATCTTCCACTGCGGGTTGGCCGCTCGGCTTCAATGATCTGATATCTGCTGTGGTGATGAAGCCGTGTTCGAATGGAGATGCCTGACTTGCATGTGTGACATGCGTGTTTGGATTGTGCAGGATCTTTGGATCTTTTTTCCTGTTCCTGTTATTGTGGGATGGGTTTTTGGCCTGTGGCTCCAGGTGCGGAGGGAGAACCCTTTGAGGTTTGGACCCTAGAAATTGTTAAGGCCCCTTATGGGGCTCTGTCGATCGATTTGGCCTTTGTGCGTCCTGCCTTCTTGTATTCTTTCTCTGTATAACACCTGTTGGTCTCAAAGGGGAGCATATATGGAAGTTATTATGGCAGTAATGTAGTTAACTTAATGTTGTAATGTATGCCCAGGATCATGTTACAGGGCTTCAGTAAAAGATAATGGTAATGCATTGTGATAGGTTAGTGAAGTCACTGGGAGATGAGGTAATGCTGAAGATGATGTTTTAATGTGATAGGTTAAGTGTGGTGGAGGGAACCAGTGCGGCAGACAATGATTAGTTTAGGAAGACATAGCAAGCCAGCATGGTTGGCTACGCTAATATTATCCGATAAGCGCGGGACCAACAAATTGTATAAACTGGAGAAGAACAAAGAAATTGTGGGCAGTCAGGGAAGACATTTTTCTGGCTACCACAGCTTTGATTTTGCAAGATTAAAATTTAATTTCATGACGGATTTTCTGTGTCTCCTGGTGATATTTTATAGAACATTGAGTAATTCTTCCACAACAACCTATGCCTCTCAATTTTATACAGCTCAATTACAGCATCCCTACAGTGTGGAAGCAGGCCATTCAGCCCATTGAGTCCACACCGATTCTCACAAAGCACAAAGCATCCCACCTAGATCCACCACTATCCTATCCCTGTAACCCTGCCAAATCCACCTAATGTATAATGTGGAGGTGCCAGTGTTGGACTGGGGCGGACAAAGTAAGAAGTGACATGCAGCGCTCCCAAATGTTATGATTTCAAATAAACCTGTTGGACTATAACCAGGTGTCATGTGACTTATGGCTTTGACAGTCCTCTATGCTTTCTGCTACTCCACCAATCTTTGTGTCATCTGCAAGCTTGCTGATCATACCAACAGTGCCCTCTTCCAGATCATTTATGTATATCACAAACAACAGTGGCCCCAGCACTGATCCCTGTGGAACACCATTGATCACCTTTCTCCCTTCAACTACTACTCTCTGTCTCCTGTTGCTCAACCAGTTCTTTATCCACCTAGCTAGAACACCCTGCCCACCATGTGACTTCACTTTCTCTATCAGTTTACCATGGGGAATCTTATCAAACACCTTACTAAAGTCCATTTTATGATATCTACAGCCCTTCTTTCACCTATCAACTTGGTCACTTCCTCAAAGAACTCTATTAAGTTGGTAAGGCATGATCTCCCCCGTTTAAAACCATGTTGCCTAACACTGTTAAGCCCATTCTTTTCCAAATATAAATAGATTTTATTCCTCAGTACCTTCTCCAGCAACTTTCCCACCACTGACGTCAGGCTCACTGGTCTGGAATTACTGGAATATCCCTACTACCCTTCTTGTACAAGGGGACAACAAGAGCAACACTCCAGTCCTCTGGCACCTCACCTGTGTTTAAGGATGCTACAAAGATATCTGTCAAGGCCCCAGCTATTTCCTCTCTCGCCTCCCTCAGCAACCTGGGATAGATTCCATCTGGTCCTGGTGATTTTCCCACCTTAATAACCTCTAGCCTACCCAATACATCTTCCCTACTTATGTCAACGTGATCCAGAGTAATCAAACTTCTATTTCTAATCTCAACATTCATCATGTCCCTCTCCTCAGTGAACACTGATGCAAAGTAGTCATTCAAAATCTCACCCATTCTCTCAGGTTCAACACACAGCCTTCCTTTAGTGGACCAATCCTTTCCCTAGTTACCCGCTTGCTTCTTATATAAGAATAAAAGGTATTCAGTATGTCAATAGTGACGACGAGGGAAGGGGCCATATTGGACCTGGTGTTGGGGAATGAGTCAGGCCAGGTGGTAGAACTTGTGGTGGGAAATTTCTTTGGGAACAATGACCACAATTCTGTAAGTTTTTAGTTCTAGCACAAACTCCCTTCTCTTAAATTATATGCCTCAGCTAATGAAGGCAAATATCATGTATTTTATCCTATGCATTAACCACTTTATCTACCTGTCTCACTACCTTAAGGGTGGTGGAGGATAATCCTTCCTGCTGTTTAACATAGTGGTCAATTCGGCATTGCACTTCAAAATGGCAACACTCCATCTAATTAGTGTTACACTCCAGTTTACATCATGATTTCACTACCTGTGATGACACTGGTGAACATTAAGCAGATATGTGCAAAACCTTTTCAAAGATGTGGTTCAGAGCACTTCCAACCAGAAGTGGGTACACAGGATACTTCAAAGGTCTCATAGGATTCAAAATCTGGGGCTAAAAAGTCTTACTATACCTCTCAAGGACTTTGAAGGAGAAGAAAGAGGGTGCAAGGAATTAAGAGAGGTGGTGTTCAAAGGTGGAGAAAGTACCAAATGAAGGCATTGGTGAGAAGCAACCGAGGAAGATTCTGGGAGAAGTCACTTCAGTCATGACTGTGAAGTGGATCATGGAAATAAGCTTAGCTGCTAAGGAATCAAGTTTGTACACTGAGTGTGTAATACCTGATACTTTTTTGTAGTTTTATCTGCTAGAAACAGAGAGTGGGATTGAGAGATGTGAGTTTGGTGACTAGGTGTGATCAGTTCCTGGATTGTTGGCTGTAGTTCATAATGTTAATTTAGTTGATCAGGTTCAAAATGGCGGAGAACACAGCCCATGGAGTGGTCCTCATACAATGTGTGGGAAATCAGGGATACTTCCAGTGTCAAGGCTGACTATATATGCAAGAAGTATGTTCATCTGCAACTTCTGATTTGCCACATAGAGTGCCTGGAGCTGTGAATGGACTCAGTATGGTGCATCCACGAAAGCTGAGTGTCATGGATAGCATGTTTAGTGAGCTGGACACACCAATAAGGAAATCAGGAGGGCGAAAAGGGGTCACGAGATAGCTTTGGATTAGAAGGTTAAGGTGAATCCAAAGAGATTTTTAAGTATATTAAAGGGAAATGAACTAGAGAGAGAATAGGACCCCTCAAGGACCAAAGTGGACATGTATGTGTGGAACCGCAGGAGATGGGTGAGGTCCTCAATGAATATTTCTCTATTGTGTTTACCATGGAGAAAACCATGAAGACTTGGGAACTTGGGGAAGTTAGTGGTGATATCTTAGGAACAGTGGTGTTGGATATATTAGAATGTATGAAGGTGGTTAAATCTCCTGGTCCGGAACACATATATCCAAGAACACTGGAAGAGGCTAGAGAAGACTCAATGAGGTCCTGAAATAGCGAAAGGTCACGAATAAGGAGTCGCAAGAAGGGCTGCAAAGAGAAACCTGGGAACTATAGACCAGTAAGCTTAACATCTGTAGTGTTAAGCTTACATGAGAGGATTTTGAGGGATGAGATAAAAATGCATTTGGAAAGACAGGTTTGATTTGGAGTAGTCAGCATGTGTGTGGGAAATCATGCCTCACAAATTTGTTCAAGTTCTTTGATGAATACGTTTAGAGTGAGAGGGGAAAAATTTAAAAGGGATCTAAGGGGCAACATTTTCAAGAGGAGAGTGGTGTGTGTATGGAATGAGCAGCTAAAGGAAGTGGTGGAGGCTGGTACAATTACACTATTTAAAAGGCATTTGGATAGGTATATGAGTAAGAAGGGTTTAGAGGGATATGGGCCAAATGCTGGCAAGTGGGACTAGATTAAAAAGCACACAACACCAGGTTATAGTCCAACAGGTTTAATTGGAAGCACTAGCTTTCAGAGCGCTGCTAAAGCTAGTGCTTCCAATTAAACCTGTTGGACTATAACCTGGTGTCATGTGATTTTTAACTTTGCACACCCCAGTCCAACACTATATCGGGACTAGATTAGTTTAGGATATCTGGTCGGCATGGATGAGTTGGACCAAAGGGTCTGCTTCCATGTTGTACATCTCTATGACTCAAAGTGACCAAGAAGGTTGTTGAGTGTAGGGCGGTAGACATAGATTATATGGATTTCAGTAAGGTCTTTGATAAAGTTCCACATAGTAGCTTGCTCTGGAAGGTCAGAATCCAGGTGGACCTGGTAAATTGGATACACAATTGGCTTGATGGTAGAAGCAGAGGGTAATAGTGGAAGGATGCTTGTCGGACTGGAAGCCTGTGACCAGTGGTGTACCTCAGGAGTCGGCTCTGGGCCCATTGCTGTTTGTTTTCTACATCAATGATTTGGATGAGAGTGTACAAGACATGATTAGTAAGTTTGCAGATGACACTAAACTAGGTGGTATTGTGGTCAGTGAGGAAGATTATCAGAAATTGCAATAGGACCTTGATCAACTGGGGAAGTGGGCCAAGAAATGGCAAATGGTGCTGAATACAGGTAAGTGAGAGGTATTGAGTTTTGGAAAGTCAAACCAAGGTAGGAGTTTCATGGTGAACGTAAGACCTTAAGGAATGTAGTGGAACAGAGGGACCTTGAGGTTTAGGTGCACAGTTCTCTGAAAGTGGAGTTACAGGTAGATAAGGCAGTGAAGAAGGCCTTTGGCACACTGGCCTTTACTTTTTGTGCAACAGGGAATCGACCAGCTCCAATGGAGTAGTGAACAGGATTAAGTGAAATAGGAGCAGAACGTGGTGATTCGGTCCTGAAATTTCTCCACAGAGGTCAGTATCCTGTTACCAAGCCACCCTTTATTTACACATGGAAAATCCTTGTCACTGATCCAGCTTCCTCACAGTCAGCTCTCAGAGTGAACAGAACCTCTGACACTCCTGTTTTTTTTAAACCTCTTGTTTATTTTTATCTTTCCTGTTTTTTTTTCCAACACTGCTGTCTAATTGTGGTAGTGCTTATTTTTCTCCAGCACCCATTTTGTGTGTGTGCAGGTGTGAGATATAGTGAAAGACACAAGGTGCACAAATCTTTATTCAATTTCCACCACCAGGAAGAAAAGAAACACCCAAGTGGCCACACACTGGCCTTTATCAGTCAGGAAGTTATGGTGCATTTGTACAGGATGATGACGAGGCCGCAATTGGAGTGTTGTGTTCAGTTTCGGTCACCTTGCTATAGGAAGGATGTTTTTAAACTGGAAAGAGTGCAGAAGACATTTACAAGAATATTGCCAGGACTCAAGGGGCTGAGTTAAAGAAATAGGTTGGACAAGCAAGGACTTTATTCTTTAGAATGGAATAGATGGAGGGGTTGATTTTATATAAGTATATAAGATCATGAGAAGCATGAAGTGGGTGAATGCGCTCAGTCTTTTTCCCAGGGTTAGAGAATCAAGGACTAGATAGCATCAGCCTAAGGTGAGGGGGAAAGAATAAAAGAGAACCGGACAAGCAATTTTGTTACACAGACAGTGGTACATATATGCAATGAGCTGCAAGTGGAAGTGGGTGAGATGAGTACATTAACAATATTTAAAAGGCATTTCAACAAATACATGAATAGTAAAGGTTTAGAAGGATATGGGCCAAGTGCACAGAAAAGGGTTAGACTCGATCAACATTTTGGTCGGCGTGACTGATTTGGGCAGAAATGCCTATCTCTGTGCTGTGAACATAGGAGGTATAGTTAGTTAATTTGCAGATGACACCAAAATTGGAGGTTTAGTGGACAGCGAGAAGGTTATCTCAGAGTACAATGGGATCTTGATCAGATGGGCCAATGGGCTGAGGAGTGACAAATGGAGGTTAATTTAGATAAAGGCAAGATGCTGCACTTTGGAAAAGCAAATCAGAGCAGGGCTTATACACTTAATGATAAGGTCTTAGAGAGTGTTACTGAACAAACAGACCTTGGAGTGCACATTCATAGTTCCTTGGAAGTAGAATTGCAGGTAGATAGGATAGTGAAAAAGACATTTGGTATGCTTTCCTTTATTGGTCAGAGCATTGAGCATAGGAGTTGGAAGTCATGTTGTAGCAGTACAGGACATTGTGTGCAATTCCGGTCTCCTTTCTATTGGTAGTATGTTCTGAAACTTGAAAGGGTTCAGAAAAGATTTACAAGGATGTTGCCAGGGTTGGAGGAGTGTCAGAGGCTGAAGGAAACTATCCTTGTTGTGGCTGGGGGGAGCAGTTCGACAGCTGTGATGTGGGAAATGGAGGAGATGCAATTGAGGACATTGTGGATAACAGGGGAGGGGAAATTACAGTCCTGGAAGTAGGAGGATATCTGGGATATTCTGAATGGAATCACTTATCCTGGGAGCAGATACAACAGAGGTGGAGGAATTGGGATTAAGGAGTCACTTTTTTTTACAAGGTAGCTGTGGGAGTCGGTGGGTTTGAAGTAGATGTCAATGTTAAGTCAGTCGCCGGAGACGGAGAGGTCCAGGAAGGGAAGGGAGGTGTCAGAGATGGTCCATATGAATTTGAAGTCAGGGGGGATGGTGCTGGTGTAGTAGATGAACTGTTCAAGCTCCTTGTGGGAGCACAAGGCTGCACCAATACAGTCATTCATGTAGTGGAGGAAAAAGTGAGGGATGGTGTTGAGAGATCGAGACGGTTAATGTTGCGACAGCAGTTGGAGAAGAAGAACAGTTGTTGCAAGTGATGAATAAATATGTCCCTCTGAGACAGGCAAGAAGTGGTAAGATAAAGGAACCTTGGATGACGAGAGCGGTGGAGCTTCTCGTCAAAAGGAAAAAGGTAGCTTACATAAGATGGAGGAAGCTAGGGTCAAGGTCAGCTCTACAGGATTACAGGCAAGCGAGGAAGGAGCTTAAAAATGGTCTGAGGAGAGCCAGGAGGGGGCACGAGAAAGGCTTGGCAGAACGGATTAGGAAGAACACAAAGGCATTTTACACTTATGTGGGGAATAAGAGAATGGTCAAAGAAAGAGCAGGGCCGATCAGGGAAAGCATAGGGAATTTGTGTGTGGAGTCTGAGGAGGTAGGGGAAGCCCTAAATGAGTTTTTTGCTTCTGTCTTTACGAAAGAAATTAACTTTGTAGTGAATGAAACCTTTGAAGAGCAGGTGTGCATGCTGAAATGGATAGAGATAGAGGAAGCTGATGTGCTGAAAATTTTGTCAAACATTAAGATTGACAAGTCGCCAGGCCCGGATCAGATTTGTCCTCGGCTGCTTTGGGAAACGAGAATTGCAATTGCTTTGCCACTTGCGAAGATCTTTTCATCCTCGCTCTCCACTGGAGTCGTCCCTGAGGACTGGAGAGAGGCAAATGTAATTCCTCTCTTCAAGAAAGGAAATAGGGAAATCCCCAGTAATTACACACCAGTCAGTCTCACATCTGTCGTCTGCAAGGTGTTAGAAAGGATTCTGAGGGATAGGATTTATGACCATCTGGAAGAGCATGGCTTGATTAAATGCAGTCAACACGGCTTTGAGAGGGGCAGGTCATGCCTCACAAACCTTATCGAGTTCTTTGAGGATGTGACTAGAAACGTTGATGAGGGTCGAGCTGTGGATGTGGTGCATATGGACTTCAGCAAGGCATTTGATAAGGTTCCCCATGGTAGGCTCATTCAGAAGGTCAGGAGGAATGGGATTCAGGGGAACATAGCTGTCTGGATGCAGAATTGGCTGGCCAACAAAAGACAGCGAGTGGTAGTAGAAGGAAAATATTCTGCCTGGAAGTCTGTGGTGAGTGGTGTTCCACAGGGCTCTGTCCTTGGGCCTCTATTGTTTGTAATTTTTATTAATGACTTGGATGAGGGGATTGAAGGATGGGTCAGCAAGTTTGCAAATGACACAAAGGTTGGAGGTATCGTTGACAGTATAGAGGCCTGTTGCAGGCTGCAGCAGGACATTGACAGGATGCAGAGATGGGCTGAGAGGTGGCAGCTGGAGTTCAACCTGGATAAATGTGAGGTGATGCATTTTGGAAGGTCGAATTTGAAAGCTGAGTACAGGATTAGGGATAGGATTCTTGGCAGTGTGGAGGAACAGAGGGATCTTGGGGTGCAGGTACATAGATCCCTTAAAATGGCCATGCAAGTGGACAGGGTTGTTAAAAAAGCATATGGTGTTTTGGCTTTCATTAACAGGGGTATTGAGTTTAAGAGTCATGAGATCTTGTTGCAGCTCTATAAAACTTTGGTTAGACCGCACTTGGAATACTGTGTCCAGTTCTGGGTTGCCCTATTATAAGAAAGATGTGGATGCTTTGGAGAGGGTTCAGAGGAGGTTTACCAGGATGCTGCCTGACTGGAGGGCTTATCTTATGAGGAGAGATTGACTGAGCTCGGACTTTTTTCATTGGAGAAAAGGAGGAGGAGAGGGGACCTAAGTGAGGTATACAAGATAATGAGAGGCATAGATAGAGTCGATAGCCAGAGACTATTTCCCAGGACAGAAATGACTAACATGAGGGGTCATAGTTTTAAGCTGGTTGGAGGAAAGTATAGAGGGGATGTCAGAGGCAGGTCCTTTGTACAGAGTTGAGAGAGCATGGAATGCGTTGCCAGCAGCAGTTGTGGAAGCAGGGTCATTGGGGACATTTAAGAGACTCCTGGACATGCATATGGTCACAGAACTTTGAGGGTGCAGACATGAGGATCAGTGGTCAGCACAATATCATGGGCTGAAGGGCCTGTTCAGTGCTGTACTGTTCTATGTTCTATGTTCTAAGTCAAGGAAAGGTAGGAAGCCAGCATGTGGTGTCCAAGAAGATGGAGTTTGTTGGAGGCGAGAGAAGTGTGGGTGGGAGTCATGAAAGAAAAAGTGGCACGGAGGCGGAGTTGACGGAAAAAGAGTTCAACGTTGCACCGCGGAAAGAATTCATTGACACATAGATACGATGGAATGAAGATGAGTCCTTTGCTGAGGTCTGACCATTTGACCTCATTGAGGGGGAGGTCTGGGGTTATAGTAAACACCCGTCTGGGCTTAAGGCTGAGGCTGAGTAGGGAGCTGGAGTTAGGAGTGGGTTGAAGACTGTCTCTGGAGTGAGAGTATGTGAGAGAGAGGTCATGTGATTAATGGCGATGTCAGCAGTCACACAACAAGCAGCATCCATGGAGGCAAAGTGGTTGACAGCCTCAGTGGAAGTGACATTGGTGGCGTTCGCGGTGACGGAATTGATATGATCGGTGCCACCTGTGGGGGCGGAAGTGATGTTGTTGACTGCGTTTGCAGAAGCAGCAAGGTCGGAGACATTGGCGGCATGTTCAGCTGTGGCTATGGGAGAGGTATGGTTGGCACAGACCGTGGAAGCGTTCCCTCATTAGGTTCACACTTCCCACCAAACCCCCTCTCCACACCTAGAACATTTCTCTGTTGCCGTCTGAAGTGCAAAACCTGCGCCTACACCTCTCCCCTCACCTGTGACCAAGGCCCCCAAGGGTCATTCCAAATCCAGCAGAGATTTACTCGCAAATCCTCAAACCTCATTTACTGTATCTGGTGAACCCGGTGTGGACTCCTCAATATCGGAGAGATTGAGCACAAACTCGTGCAAGGGTTCAGGAAATATCTCTGGTCTGTACACACCAAACAACGCAACCTTCCCGAAGTCATCCATTTCTGGCTGAGAGCAAGAATCCAGCATAGTATACTGTTACCATGGTGCCAAGATCAAGGATATCTGAGTAGGCACAGGATATTTTGAGAAGAGAGGGTGAGAGGCCAGAGGCTGTGATCCATACTGATGCTAATGATATCGGCAGAAAGAGATGAGGTCCTGCAAAGATAGTTCAAGGAATTAGGTAGAAAGTTGAAATGCAGGAGCTCTCAGATTCTAATCTCAGGATTACCTCTTGTGCCACATGCTAATGAGACTCAGAATAGGAAGACAGCAAAGTTTAAATATGTGACTAAATTGCTGGTTTAAGAGGGAGGGCTTCAGGTATGAAGATCATTGGGATGTCTTCTGGGACAAGTGGACTGTAAAAGCTGAATGGGTTGCACCGAAAGAGTAAGATTTGTTAGTGAAACCTTGGAGGGTTTAAATTAGTATTTAGGGGTGGTGTGGGAGGATTGGAGGATTCTAGAGTATTAGGTCAGCAGGTAAAATGACCAAGGAGGAGTCAGAGACTGAGGCCAATAAAGGTAAGAGAAAGAACAGATAGGAATAGATTACTGAACATGGCAGGGCTGGCAATCTTAAGTGTATTTGTTTTAATGCAAGGAAAATGCCAGGTAAGGCAGATAAACATCGAACTTGGATTAATATATACAACTATGATGTTGTAGGTATTACAGAACTTGATTGAGAGAGGGTCAAGATTGGAAGCATAACATTCCAGAGTTTAGATGTTTCAGTCGGGATAGAAAGGGATGTAAAAGATGTGGGATAGTTGCATTACCAATAAGGGAGAATATCACAGCAATCCCCCAAGCAAGAACACCTTGGAGGGTTCATCCAGCGAAGCCTTATAGATCGAGGTCAGGAACAGGAAGGTTGCAAGCACTTTGACGGAATGATATTATAGGCTTCCCAACAGCCAACTGGAGATAGAAGAATAGATATGTGAACAGACTATGGAAAAATCTGAAAATAAGGGGCTTGATGTGGTGGGTGATTTTAACTTGCCCTCTGTTGACTGGAACTCACTTAGTGCCAGGGGCTTGGATTAGGGGGAGTTTATTAGGTTTTGAAATATGTAAATAGTCCAACTACGGAAGAGGCTGAATTAGACCTGGTATTGGTGAATGAGTCTGGCCAGGTGATCAAGTTTCAGTAGGGGAGCATTTTGGAAGCAGTGACCCTAATTCTGTAATTTTCAAGTTACTTATGGAAGGGGAACAGTAGACCTCGGGTGAAAGTATTAAATTGGGGAAGGCTAATTACCACAATATGAGACAGGAACTAGGGAATGTAGATTGGGAGCAGCTGTTTAAGGGTAAATCCAAATCTGTCATGTTGGAATCTTTTAAAGGACAGTTGATTCGGGTTCAGGACCAGCATGTCCCTGTGAAAACGAAAGACAAAGTTGACAAGATTCAGGAACTTTGGACAAGAGAAATTGAGAGTGTAGTCAAAAAGAAAAAGGAGGCATACGTAAGATTTAGAAAAGTTAAGACAGAAACAGACCTCAAAGAATATAAAGATGGCAGGAGAGAACTTAAACAATGAATTAGGAGGGCTCAAAGGGGTCATAAAATGATTTGGCAAAGATAAAGGAAATAGACTCTCGGGAGCAAGAATGTAGATAGTTAAAGGGTACGTCCACTCAAGACAAAGGAGGGAATTTATATGTGGCACTGGAGCAAGGTCCTTAATGAATACTTTGCATCAGTATTCACAAAAGAGAACTGTTGAATGGTGAGTCGTGGAAGCCTTATATTGATATTCTAGGGCTTGTCAATATTAAAAAGCTGGTGGTGTAGGGTGTTTTAAGGTAGACAGTCTCCGGGACCTGATGGGATTTATCCCAGAATGTTGTGTGAGGCAGGTGAGGAAATTGCCTGTGCCTTGTATAAAATCTTTATTTCCTCCTTAGCCACAGGAGATATAGGGGTGGACTGTACCTGGCCAGAAATAGAATGGCCCATGTTTGTTAATACAAAATGGCTGATAAGTGGAAAGCAGAATTAAACAGCAGAATTTAAAACTAAATGGTGGACAGAAACAAAGCAAAACAGTCTGCTCATACACACAGTAAAACATAAGATACCATAGAACAAACCATTCCAAGGACAATAAAAAGGATCCAACCTGTACCTTAAATTGGCAGATATAAAAACAGAACACATTTTTGCCCTAATCTGGAACATACAGTCATACTGACAATAGCTGCACCACATCTTCAGACTTCCAATAAACTTTGCAACAAATTAAAACCTTCGTATCTTCAGTATTTGATCAAACTATGTTCTGCAAACTCTCAGCTTAACATTTCAGATGTCCATGGAATTTTCTACTTCTTTCCACTCAGCAATACACCAACTCATGTAACTCAGATCAATATATGCAGGGGAATTTCACAGGTCAGCTTCACATCCATATTCTGCTCCTGGCCACTATGTCAAAGCATAAAAACTGCTTGCAATCCCTCCCCAGATGCAAAGGACTGCTCTTGACTGAGAAAAACCATACGCAGACACTACAAAGTCAGCAGGTTTGGAGGTAGCACGGTGGTTCAGTGGTTAGCACTGCTACCTTTGAGCGCCCAGCTACCGAGTTTAAATTCACCCTCAGTCTGTGTGGTGTTTGCACATTCACCCCATGTCTGCCTGGGTTTCTTCTGGGTGATCTGGTTTCCTCCGACAGTGCAATAATGTGCAGGTTAGGTGGATTGGCCATGCTAAATTGCCTCATAGTGTCCAGGGATGTGGGTTAGTCTTAGAGAAATGCAGGGTTACAGGGGTGGGTCTGCTCTTTGGAGGGTTGATGTGGACTCAATGCGGTCAAGTGGCCTGCTTCCACTCTGTAGTGATTCAATGGAACAAACAAACAATCTATCTCCTCCTTAAATTTACTCAATGTCTCAGTATACACCACGCACACTCCAGGTAGTGGATTCCATAGATTCATGATGCTTTGACAGAGTAAATGCTAAATTGTCAAATGTAAGAATCAAAGAAAGTAAATGTAAATCAAAGGTAATTTTTTTCACAAGGAACCTACTTTCAAGTTACAAGCTGAATTGTTTAGGGAAGGTTGCGCCTTTTCCACATTAACAATGACTTGAATGAAGGAATAGAAAGCACTATAGTCAATTTTGAATATGACACCAAAACACTGGGAAAGTAAGTTATAATGAAGAAATAAGAAATTTTCAAATGGATATGAATAGATAGAGTGAATGGACCAAAATTTAGCAGGTGAAGTTTAATGTGGACAAGTATGACGTTATACAAACCGATAGACTAAGTGGAGAGAAACTTCAGAGTGCTTCAATGTCCTCATGCATGAATCACAGGACATTAGTATGCAGATACAGCAGGTAAGAAGGAAGGCAGATGGAAATTTGGCATTTATTGCTAAAGGAATAGGGTAATAAAGTAGAGAAGTGTTGCTGCAATTGTGAGAGACATTAGAGAGATTGCACCTGGAGTACTGCCTACAATTTTAGTCCTTAGTTGTATAGAACACAGTTGACGAGATTTATTCCAGAGATGAGGAGTTTTTCTTATGAAGAGAAATTGAGCAGTTCAAGTCTGTATGTTCTAGAAGAGTGAGAGTATATCTAATTGAGGTATATGAGGTGTAAAAGGAATAGAATGAGGTCATTGGGTATAAGGATAAGGTATAAGGTCAATGAGGATAAGGGGTAGCAGATTTAAAATAGTGATAAGGAGAAATTACTTTTCTCAAAGGGAACCTGTGGAATTCACTACCCAGAATGTGTGATAATGCTTGGACGTTGAGTAAATTTAAGGAGGAAATCAACATTTTTAATTAGTTACGAGATGAAGGATTATGGAGAGCAGACAGGAAAAGGGAGCTGAGGCAAAGATGAAATCAACTATGATCGAATTGAATGGCAGAGTAAGTTCTGGGGCTGAATTGCCTACTCCTGCTCCTAGTTCTCATATTCTAAGAATGCTTAAAATGACCAGCTTAAATTGACATGGATAGGTAGGGAAAGGTCACGGTGAAAAATTGGGCGTTTTCTGAGTTCTTGTCCTTAACTGCAAAAAGCAGCATCAGAAAACATTTCATAGAAACTTAGGACAATGAAGTAGAAATAGAATATAGAACATTACAGCACAGTACAGGCTTTTTGGCCCTCTATGTTGTGCCGACTTTAGAACCAATCTAAAGCCCATCTAACCTACACTATTCCATTCTCATCCATACGCCTATCCAAATGGGATGGCACAGTGGCTCAGTGGTTAGCACTGCTGCCTCACAGCATCAGGGTTTGATTCCAGCCTTGGGTGTGTGGAGTTTGCACATTCTCCATGTGTCTGCTTGGGTTTCTTCCAGCTGCTCCGGTTTCCTCCCTTAGTCCAAAAGATGTGCGGGTCAGGTGAATTGGCCATGCTAAATTGCCCATAGTGTTAGGTACATTAGTCAGAGGGAAATGAGTCTGAGTGGGTTACTCTTTGGAGGGTCAGTATGGACTTGTTGGGTTGAAGGGCCTGTTTCCACACTGTAGGGAATCTAATCTAAATGCCCTTGAAATAGGTGAGTCTACTACTGCTGCAGACACTGCGTTCCATGCCCCTACTACTCTCTGAGTAAAGAAACTACCTCTGACATCTGTCCTATATCTATCACGTGATATAAATATTGATATTGGAAAGGTATGGGATTCTTCTGGCAGTCGAGAAGAATGTTAGTACATTTGCATTCATTCTGTAAGATTTTCCCTGAATGTCTGTAAAGTGATCAGGAGAATCCATTTATCTTGTGAATTGTAATTTGTAAAGGTTTTCTTTTGTGGACTGGTTTTAAGCTGCAAACCAATGATGCTGCTATAACCTACAAATAATTCAATCATATCTGAAATCTGTATTTCAAGAAATGAGTCAGTCTTAAATTATCTATTGTACAGTGGAATTGAACGCTACAGGTGATGGTCTTTGTCCATCTGGTAAAATCCACTAAACATGATGGCTAGGATTTTGGGGTCTTTCAACTCCTGCACTTTAATTCTGAAACCAATTATCAAGGGAAATAAAGCACAACACATTCCTGCCATCAATCAACTTTTCCAGGACAGCCTGAGAATTTCCTCACTTAAGCGACCAAGACCCCAAATAGGAAAGATTTTGCTGCCACCTGAGGAATGTGTTCAATGGAGGCGACCCAGGCTGCAAATTGTTGGGTGGGACTGCGTACAGGGAACTGTATATTCTTGGCTAAAATGATCCACTCGGGGGTATTTGCCCATTGCTCCAATTGTCTCTGACCTTCGACTGTTTGATTTTTTTTGTGTACATTTTTCAACATCTTAACGGCACCCTACTTTGACACACCCTTGCATTCTTCAATCTCCAAATAGGGTTGTTGAGTCTTTTTGCCACCATCCCTTTCCTGTGCAGGTTTGGCAGAGAAATTTCGTGCCATTCTTAACTGGATAGTGAACTTGTAGATGGCCAATTGGTTGCCTCTGGGAAACGTATTGTTGCAGCAGTCTTGCGACATTTAACTCAAAGATCTGAACTTCGTGGAAAATTAATCCACATTATTCAGTTTGATATTAATAAATTCTTCAAGCATAATCATTATTTGCTCCTTCAAGTAGATTAGTTTACTGCAGTTTTAAAAACATAATTGGTAATGATGAACAAAATACAGAAAAATAACATAATCTGATACATTTCCTCTCTAAATTTAATAACCTATTAACTTTTGTGGGACTGTTTTAATTTAGATTACGTGGGTTTTCCAAAGATTCTTCTGGATCTGGATGTAGGTTTGCTTGCTGAGCTGGAAGGTTCGTTTTCAGACATTTCATCACCATACTAGGTAACATTTTCAGTGAGCCTCCAAATGAAGCACTGGTAGTATAGCCCCCATGGTTTTCCAACTGGAACTCTATCAACAAACACATTGACTTTGATCTCAATTACCACCCTCTGAGAAAAAGAACAGGAAATGACATCACCATATGAAATGATGTCACCACAGGAAATGACATCATCAACCCTAGGAAACTCAAACATATAAGTAGAACATGGGCCACACCACCAGTGCTTCCTTTGGAGGCTCACTGAAGATGTTACTTATTATGGTGATGAAATGACTGAAAACAAACCTTCCAGCTCAGCGAGCAAACCTACATCAAGAACCTCAATCTGAGCTACAAATCTTCTTAAAATTCTTCTGGATCCTCACCAAACTATGATTTCTATTCTTAAGTGGTTTGATATCATATTTTAACCCAGGAATTGCCACCATTTAAGTAAAGGGTAAAAAAAAATGCTGTCATGCTCATACTTGCTAACAAGTAATGTTATCAGATGGAGAAAAAAAAATCACACTCTCCTAAAGGCCCTTTGTATTTTCCCCAATCAGAGTCGAGGACTGCAGTGCAATGCTTCTGCTTGCCTCTTGGGTCAACCCGTAATGAAATGTATCGCCTGCACCTTCAAATAAATAAATTAGCAAAATAATGACATATTTACAATGGGAAGAAAAGCAATTATGACAGTAAATGGAAATAAGTACATTGGAAATCATTCAATAAATAATTAGCAAAGACCGACAAGGCTTACACTTTACTCACAAAGCCAGATAGCTATAAAATATTCTGCTTTCCTTGGAGAGTATCCTGCTCCTGTATCTACTGACGAACATTAACTCAAGGCTATCATGGCAAAAATACCTATAAAGTTTCAACAAAGTATGTGTCATAAAATGTAAAATTACCCTATTGTTTATCAATGTTCATCTTTGAAAGTGAGGGATAAGACAACTACTCACGAACAGGATGTATATCGGGTTCCTGCGCCATATATTACAGTGTAGAATCACAGCATTGACCCCATACACAAGGGTTACTTTGCTCTGTGTATTCTGGGTAAGAGCCCCCAGCCGCACCATAACTATGCAATTTATTCTACAATGTAGTTTTGGTGTTTATTTTTACAAGTATCTTTAATAAAGAAAATTTTCAATATGATACTCATAAAATTTCTTCTGTCAACTATATTATATTACAATTAAGAAACATCCCTGAAGGCTCCATTTTTTTCTCGGTGTGTATATCACTTGGCATGTTTTTAAGTCCCAACATTTACTTAATTATATTTCAAGAACATTGAATTTAAAATGTTTGACACCTGTTACAATGCATTTAATATTTCATCTAAAAACCACATTTTGCATTTATATAGCAGCTTTAACATAGAAAAACAGCCTGAAGTGACAGAGACATAGTTTACAAAGGAGGCAAACTAAAGGAAAAGTTATTTAAAAGGAATAGCCAAAAGTATGGTCAAAGGGATTTAAACAGGGACTTTAAGAGAGAAATGGATACAGAGGAGTTTAATGAGCTATTTCAGGAGCTCTGCACTGCGGAAGGGATAACTGTGAAGAGAGGAAATCGGCAAAACAGACCAGAGTCAGATCATTCGAGAAATCCGACTGCAAAGGAATGACAATCACAGAAGATGTTCTGCTCTAAAATGTAGGCATAAGACAATTCCAACTTGAGTCGTAGATTTGCCGGTGTTGGACTAGGGTGTACAAAGTTCACCTGATGAAGGAGTGGCGCTCCGAAAGCTAGTGTGCTTCCAATTAAACCTGTTGGACTATAACCTGGTGTTGTGTGATTTTTAACTAGAGTCATAGAGGTTTACAGCATGGACACAAGCCCTTTGGCCCAATTTGTCTACACCACCCAGAATACAGTCCAGTTTTCACAACTAATCTAGTCCCATCTGGCTCCATTTGGTCCATATCCCTCCATACCCATCCCAACCAAGAATCTGAAATGACAACACTCTCTGTGTGAAAAAAATGACCTTCTGGACTCTTTCGTATCTCTCCAGTCTCACCTTAAACCTATTGCGCCTAGTTTTAGACTTTACCTACTATGGAGAAAAGCTGTTTATCTTCTCAATGCCTGTCATGATTATATATACCTCTATGAGGTATATATCAATCTCCTCCACTCCAAGGAAAATAGTCCCAGCCTATCCAGTTTCTCCTTATAACTTCCAGGTCCAGGTCCAGGCACTCTTTCTACTTTAATAATATCCTTTATACATAAGAGTGAACAGAACTGATATTAAGAACAAATATTCTTCTTTATTAAAAGCATTACTTATCCTTTGACAAATGAGATAGGGATAATATTCCGCCAAACACATTCTATTTTTACATTTTTGACAACACTACGGAATATAGTTGAGGATATAATGCCAATCAAATTCAGCGACAAAGGGGAATCCCCCATGTCAATGATATTCCCACAAGTTATGTTTCTGAGAAAACAAGGTAGTAGTTGTGATTGAAAAATGGGAGCGCTGTAGATTTCTGAAATATTGGGATTGTCGGTGGAGAAGGTGGAATATGTACAAGCAGATGGATTGCATTTGAACTGACTAGGATCATCACCCTTGAGGGGCAGTTTACTATTGGGATGGGTTTAAACTAACTTGACTGGAAGATGGAATCCAAAGAGAAGGGTCAGCATGGGGAGATAAATGGCCAGAATTTGAAGACAGAGAAGGGGAATCAAGAAGGCATAGAAATTACAGTTCAATTAAAATATAAGCAAGTTTGGCAAAGTTGGAAGGTATTTGTGACAAATATGATAGATAAAAATGAGATGTTGCATCTTGGAAAGGCAAATCAGCACAGGTCTTAAACACTTAATGGCAAGGTCCTGGGGAGTATTGCTGAACAAAGAGACCTTGAAAGTGGAGTCACAGACAGTGAAGAAGATGTTTGGTATGCTTGCTTTTGTTGATCAGTGTGTTGGGACGTCATGTCTTAGCTTTATAGGATATTGTTAGGCAGTTGGAATACTGTGTACAATTGTGGTCTCCCTGCTACAGAAAGGATGTTGTGAAAGTTGAAAGGATCCAAAAAGATTTACAAGGATGTTGCCAGGCTTGGAGGGTTTGAGCTAGAGGGAAAGGCTGAATACACTGGGGCTATTTTCCCTACAGCATAAGAGGCTGAGGGGTGAAATTATATAGGTTTTTTAAATCATGAGGGGCATGGATAATGTGAATAGGCAAGATCTTCTCCCTAGGGTGGGGGAGTCCAAAACTAGATGACACAGCACGATGGCTCAGTGGTTAGCACTGCTGCCTCATAGGGACCCAGGTTCAATTCCAGCCTCTGGCAACTGTCCGTGTGGAATTTGCATATTCTCCCTGTGACTGTGTGGGTTTCCTCCCACCGTCCAATGATGTGTAGGTTAGGTGGATTTGACATGCAAAATTACCCATAGTGTCCACAGGTGTACAAGCTAGGGGCATTAGTCATGGGAAATGCAGGGATAGGATCAGGGGATGGGTTTAGGAGAGATGCTCCTCAGAGGGTCAATGTGGACTCGCGCTGAATGGCCTGCTTCCACACTGTAGGGATTCTGTGATCTTGAAGGCACTAGTTTAAGGTGAGAGGAGAAGGATTTAAAAGGGACCTAAGGGGCAATGTTTGCACACAAAGGGTGATACTTGTAGGGAATGAGCTGCCAGTGGAAATGGTGGAGGCTGGTACAATTACACCATTTAAAAGGCTTTTGCATGGGTATACGAATAGGACAGGTTAAGAGGGATATGGGCCAAATGCTGGCAATTGGGAATTCATCTTTTTAGGATGTCTGGTCGGCATGGACAAGTTGGACTAAAGGTTCTGTTTCTATGCTGTATATCTCTATGACTCTACGACTACAAGAAAGGAAGCAATTCTGGACTTAACTTTAGATAGCAAAGCTGGAAAAGTGGCTGAACTATCAATGTGGGACAATGTTACAGACAGAGATCATAGCTCCGTTCAAGATTTTCATGGAAAAGGACAAGAATGGATCTAAAATCAAAGTTCTAAACTGAGGGAAGGCTGACTTTAATAAGATCGACTATCACCTGATGAAGGAGCGTCGCTCCGAAAGCTAGTGTGCTTCCAATTAAACCTGTTGGACTATAACCTGGTGTTGTGTGAATTTTAACTCTAATAAAATCAAGTATGATTTGGATTGAGCCAATACCATTAAGTGTATTGTGTCAGAACAGTGAGACACATTCAAGAAAGAAACATGGAGAGTATAAGGCCAACGTGTTCCAATAAAGACAATCACATCCTGTGAACCTTAGATATCAAGGGATGTACAATATTGGATAAAAAGAAAAAGGGAAACCGATGGTAGATGATGGCTCAAAACAGCAGGACACCCTGAGGAGTACAGAACATGCAAGGGGAAACTTAAGAAGAAAATCAGTAAATCAGGAGAACATAATAGGGGCATGAAAGAATAATGATAAGTAAAATAAGGGAAAGATCTAAATACATTAGGGATAAAAGTCCAAAGATGTGCAGGTCAGCTAAATTGGCCATGCTAAATTGTCCATAGTGTTAGGTGCATTAGTCAGAGGGAAATGGGTCTGGGTGGGTTGCGCTTTGGAGGGTCGGTGTGGACTGGTTGGACCAAAGGGCCTGTTACCACCCTGTAGGGAATCTAATCAAAAGCAAAACTAAGAAAAAGTAGGTTCCATTAAGAACAATGGTGGTAATTTGTGCATGGAGCCAGAGGACAAAGGTAAGATTCTAAATGAACAATTGAAAGCAATTCTAAGGGACAGAATTAATCTGCACTTGGATAGCCAGTGATTATTCAAGAACAGTCAGCATCATTTTGTTAACAGGCAGTCACACTTAATGGACTTGATTAAAATTTTTCAGAGGTAAGCAGGTTGGTAAAGATGGCAATGCATTCAATTTGGTCTACTTGGACTTCAGTAAGATTTTGATGAAGTTCTGCATGGAAGACTGATAGCAAAGGTAAGAGCCCATGGGATCCAAGGAAGTTTGGCAAATTGGTTACAGAATTGACTGGGTAGCAGAAAGTAGATGGTGATGCTCGAGAGGTGTTTTGTAACTGGAAGCCTAGCATGCTGCAGGGATAAGTATTGGGGTCCTTGCTGTTTATGGTATATATAAACAATTTAGACTTGAATACATGAGGGTTTGTCAGTACATTTGCGGATGACACCAAAATTGGTGGGCTGGTAAATACTAGCCTTACTACAGGAGGATAAGATGGGCCGGGCAGATGGGCTAATCAGTGGCAAATGAATTCAATTCTGATAAGTGCAAGGTGATGCATGAAAACATTATTTAGGCTACAACTAGAGTACTGCTCTTGAATCTTCCATTATAGGAAGGATGTAATCGCACATGCAGAGAAGATTTACCATGATGTTGCCTGGACTGAAGACGTATGCTGTTCAGATAAGAGAGAATGGCAAAACTGGGGTTGTTTTCCTTATATGAAACTATTCTCCTTGGAAGGTTCAATGATCGGGCCATAGATTTAAGGTAAGGGGCTGGAGGTTTAGAGGGTATGTGAGAAAATACGTTTTCACCCAGAAGGTAGGAATCTGGAACACACTTGACTGATCTTCCTGGGTTATGTTGAGCACATGCCAGGTATTGCTAAGTGTTTTGCTATGTCTCTTTCTGTTCCATGCCATCACTAGCACTATCACTAGTCTATCTTCCCCAACATAGTTTCCCTCCATGGTGTGCATTTCCAAGGTGCATTTTCATTAGATCATGCTGAATGCAGCATAGTGATGCAACCCTTTCTGCTTTTCAACAAATGCCAATGACACCATTTACTGACCCTTGTTCTTCCCACTGTCTTTACTCATCCTCTTTCATATCCTGGTGCAAATCTACTATACTTATTCCCCCTAGCCCAATTGCTACTGCTACAACCTGATGCTCAAGGCCTATTGTAGCTACTTTCTTAGCTGCCTCATCTGTCCATTGATTACCCTATTGAATAGGTTCAGTTTTCTTCTGACGTCCTTTAACCTTTACCACTGCTGCTACTAGTGGTAGTCTAGCAGTTTCTATTAATTCCTTACTTACTATCTCATGTTGTCTATGCCACCCTTTTGAAGCGATGTACCCCCATAGCTCCATGCTACTGTGTAATCACGTACTATCCCAAAGGCAGATCTACTGCCTGTATAAATGTTAGATTAGAGTGGTGCTGGAAAAGCACAGCAGGTCAGGCAGCATCCGAGAAACAGGTAAATTGACGTTTCAGGCAAAAGCCCTTCATCAGGAATGTATAAATGTTAGCCCTTCTCTCTTCTGTGACACATATGGCTTTCTTTAGTGCCACTAGTTCTACTACCTGGGGTTGAAATGTTTCCTATTTTCCATTGCTTTCTACCTTTCTTGTTCACATTTGTTCAACCGCCACTACACGGATTTCTGCTCATGTACACATGGAACCCCATCTATAAAGTCATTTTTAAAAATTAATTTGTGGGACTTGGGCGTCACTGGCTGGCCAACATTGATAGCTCATCTCTATTTGCCTTGGAGGAGTTGGTGGTGACTGCCTTTTTAAATCACTGCAGTTCACTTGTTGTGGATTGACCCACAATGCTGGTACAGCGGGAATTCCAGGATTTTCAACCAACAACTATGAAGGACGGCGAAATATTCCCAAGTCAGGGTTGTGAATGGCTTGGAGTGGAACTTGCAGATGGTGGTGTTCCCAAGTACCTGCTGCCCTTGTTCTTCTCGATGGAAGTGGTCATGGGTTTGGAAGCTGCTGTCTAAGGACCTTTGGTGAATTTCTGTAGTGCATCTTGTAGATAGCACACACTGCTGCTACTGAGCACTGGTGGTGGAGGAGGTATTGAATGTTTGTAGATGTGGTGCCAATCAAACAGATTACTTTGTCCTGGATGGTATCAAGCTTCTTGAGTGTTTTGGAGTTGCAGCAAATCAGGCAAGTGGGGAGTATTCCATCACACTCCTGGCCTGTGCCTTGCAGATGGTGGATAGACTTTGGGGTATCAGGAGGTGAGTTACTTGCCGCAATATCCCTAGCCTCTGACCTGCTCTTGTCACCAGCATGTTTATGTGGTGAGTTCAGTTGAGTTTCTGGTCAATGGTAACCCCAAAGATGTTGACAGTGGGGGATTCAGTGGTGGTAATACCGTTGAATGTCAAGGGCTGGTGGTTAGAGTGCCTCTTATTGGTGATGGTCATTGTCTGGCATTTATGTGGCGCGAATGTTACTTGCCACTAATTGGCCCAAGTCTGGATATTGTCCAGATCTTGTTTCATTTGAACACAGACTGCTTCAGTATCTGAGGAGTCACGAATGGTGTGCTGAAAGCTGTGCAATCATCGGTGAACATTTCCACTTCTGACCTTATGACAGAGGGAAGGTCATTGATGAAGCAGTTGAAGTTTTTTTGGCCTAGGACACTATTCTGATGGACTCCTGCAGAGATGTCCTGCAGCTGAGATGACTGACCCTCCACAACCACAACCATCTTCCTTTGTGCCAGGTATGACTCTAACCAGTGGAGTGTTTGCCCCCTCTCCTACCCATTGATCCCAGTTTTGCCAAGGCTCCTTGATGCCATACTTGGTCAAATGTGGTCTTGACATCAAGGGCTGTCACTCTCCCCTCACCTCTGGAATTTAGCTCTTTTGTCCATGTTTGATCCAAGGCTGCAAGGAGATCAGGAGCTGAGTGACCCTGGTGAAACCCAAACTGGGTGTCACTGAGCAGGTGCTGTTTAGTAGCACTGTTGATAACCACCTCCATCACTTTACTGGTAATGGAGAGTAGACTGATTGGGCGATAATTGGCCAGTTTGAACTTGTCCTGCTTTTTGTGTACAGGACATACCTGTCAATTGAAATGTCTAATAAAGGTCTAATAATGTCTAATAATTCCACATTGTCTAGTAGATGCCAGTGTTGCAACTGTACTGGAAGAGTTTGGCTAGGGGAGCAGCAAGTTCTAGAGCACACGTCTTCAGTACTATTGCCGGAATGTTATCAGGGCCCATTACTTTTGCAATATCAAATGCCTCCAGCTGTTTCTTGATATCACTTGGAGTGAATTGAATTGGCTGGAGACTGGTATCTGTGGCTGGGGGTCACTGGAGAGGCCAAGATGCATCAGCCTTATCTTTTGCACTGATGTGCTGGCTTCCTCCATCATTGAGGATGGGGATATTTGTGGAGCCTCCTCCTTCAATGAGTTGTTTAATTGTCCACCACCATTCACAACTGGATGTGGAAGGACTGCAGAGCTTATCCATTGGCTATGGTATCACTTAGCTCTATCTATCACTTGCTGTTTAGCATGCAAGTAGCCCTTTTGATAGCTTCACCAGGTTGACACCTCATTTTTAGGTATGCCTGATGCTGCTCCTGGCATGCCCTCCTACACTCTCCACTGAACCAGGGTTGATGCCCTCGCTTGATGGTAATGGTCGAGCGGGGGGTATGCCAGCCCATGAGGTTGCAGATTGTGTTGGAGTACAGTTCTGCTGTTGTTGATAGCCCATAGCATCTCATGGATGCCCAGTCTTGAGTTGCCAGATCGGTTCAAAGTCTGGCACTAGCCGCCATATATTGGTAAGAAGGACTTTTCACGGTCAACAGGAATGTTGGTGTTTTTGCCTTTGTCTTTTCAGATTCCAAGATCAATGCCAAGTGGTCCATCCATTTTCATTTCTTTGTTGTGACTTTCTAGCAATTGATACAACTGAGTGGTTCACTAGGCCATTTCATAGGGCAGTTGAGAGTCAACCACATTGCTGTGGCTCTAGAGTCACATGTAGGCCAAACCAGATAAGGATGTCTGATATCCTTCCCTAAAGGATATTAGTGAACTAGATGAGTTTTTTCAACAATTGACAATGGTTTCATGGTCATCAGTCTGCTCCTAGTTCCAGATTTTCTTAATTGAATTCGAATTCCACCATCTGCCATGGCAGGATTCGAACCCAGGTCTCCAAAACATTATGCTGGGTTTCTGGATTAATAGTCGAGTGATAATAGCACTAGAGCATTGCCTCCCCTTGCCTATCCACTTCCTCAATTCATTTTGTTTAATGTTCTTGGAGATTCCCCCTCTAATTCCTGCAACCATGCTAATCCCCCTCTGATAGAATGCCATCTAATAGGTAACCTTATCATCATGGAATATAATATTGATTTGTCCTTTGGTCACAGTGTTGCCTCTCATGTTGTTTTGCTTTGTTGCTCAACACAGCTATTTTATAATAATGACGTAATCACTAAAAACTGTTTCTTTTAAGAGGGTCAAGTATATTTATCTTACCACCCTGTGGCTAATTAAAGTGTACGGTTTTGTTAAATGGACCATTCCGAGAATACTTCTTTCATCCTCTTATACATCTATAACTGGTGAGGGATTATTAACCTTTCACTTTGCTTTGGTCTAAGTTGTTCTCCTATCCTAGACACAGTTATAGTTTTCAACATTGCTGACAAGTCCAAATCTGTAATCAAGACAGATACTCCTGTAACATACTACACTCCTGGCCCCCTAACAGCACATCAACAAACATATGGGTGTCTCCTATCCTGAGTGATCAGAGAGCCAGTCTCTACCAAGTTGCTGGGTCCCATCTGCTCTTAGAAACATCTATTCTGATCAACTATTGGGTGTAAGCTTTTGTCTCTCCTTCTCCTTTCTTTCTCCCACCGTCCAGTGGTCATTATGTCCATGGCCACATTTGTACAGTGGTTCCCTGCCTGTTCATCCATCAAAGTCTGACAATCCTTTGCAAGGTATCCAAAATGATAACATACCTTTCGGAAACTTACAGCTGCCGGACTTAACTTCAAGTTTGCGGATTTCTATATAATTTCCACTTCACAACCAGCCCATTCTGAAATTCTTCTGATAGTCTAGCCTGAACACTTCTTTCATCATTTTGAGGAATATTTCATAATTTCCTGACCTGGAGAATTGGACTTTTTCTTCCCTTTCCTTATAATGGTAAAACATAGATTGTAAAACAGTATCGCACAGGAACCAGCCATTCAACCCATGATATTGTGTCGAAGATGACGCCAAATTAATCCCTTCTGCCTGCCCTTGGTCCATATCCCTCTATTTCTTACATATTCATATGCTTATCTGAAAGTCCTTTAAATGCTGCTATCATATCTGCCTCCACCATCACCTTGAGCAGCGTGTTCCAGACTCCTATCATGCTCTGTGTAAAAAACTTGCCCCTCACATCTCCTGGAACTTTACCCCTATCACCTTAAATGCATGCCCCCTATTATTAGACATTTCACCTCTGGGAGGAGAAAGATCCTGACCATCATCCTTATCTATGCATCTCATAATTTTTTGACTATCAAGTCTCTCCTCAGTCTCCACTACTCCAGAGAAAACAACTTGAGGTTTGCGAACCTCTCCTTATAGCTTATACCCGCTAATCCAGACAGCATCCTGGTAAACCTCTTCTGCCCTCTCTCCAAAGCCTCCACAAACTTGGTGTAATGTGGCAACCAGCTATGAACGCAATACTCTGAATCAAAGACTTATAAAGCTGCCATTATTAGACAAATGAATGGACTATCTAACTTCAAATAATATTGATCTTGTTAATGTTGATCTTGCTTCGCACGCCTTCTGTACCATGTAACCTGTATGCCTCACTCTGTCTAAGCACCTGATGATCTGTACGTCATCGCTTACTATGATCTGCCTGTATTGCTTGCAAACAAATCTCTTCACAGTACTTAGGTATGCATGACTATGATAAATCAAATCAAATATAATGTCACATTAAACATGACATCCCGACTCTTGTACTCAGTTCCTCAATCAATAAAGGCAACTATGCCATACCACCCTATCAACTTGCGCAGCCACTTTCAGGGAGCTATGGATTTGAACCCAAAGATCTCTCTGTATATTAATGCTTTTCAGGGTCCTGTCATTAATTGTATACTTTTCCTTAACATTTAATCTCCCAAAATACAACACCTCCCCTGGATTAAATTCCATCTGCCATTTCTTCGCCCATATCTGCAATTGATCTATATCCCACTGTATCCTTTGATAACCATCTACACTACCTACACATCGACAAGTCTGTGTGTCATCTACAAACTTACTAATTCATCCATCTATATTTTCATTTAAGTCATACATATTCATATATATGCATACAGTCACAACCTCCAGCCAGAAAAACACCCTTCTACCACTACCTTCTATGGGCAAGCCAATTCTGAAACCAAGTGGTCAAATCACTGTAGATCCCATACATCTTAATCTTCTGGATAAGCCTACCATAAAGGACATTATATTAATGACCCGGGGTACTGTGTGACAATTATGTGGCTTTCAAGAGGTTATTTTGTCCTGTTTTATTTTAAGTGAGGTGGTGAGGCAGAGGTGATGAGGTATCTCTAAGAAAGTAAACAACTTGTGATGCCTTAGGGTTTTATTTGAAGTTGGGACACTGGTTGTGGCCAGCTCTTACAGACCAGGCTTTCTAGTTGTCTTTGTTTTTAGTTTTAGATTTAAGCAGAAGTTACTGGGGTCTCAAAAGAAGCTTCAATGAATGTCTCGTGCAGCTACTCTCTCTGAGTTTTCCCTTGATGCTTTTTCCTCCTGGATTAGAGAACTGCATATGAGAATCAGTGTTTGAATTTGCCTTTCTGCCAAGAGGTGTGTTTATGGGATGTTACTAAATTGGAATGGTTAAATAGTAATAGTTGTTGTATCTATTATTCTGTTAAGTTTTCTAATAGTGCTAAGTTATTCTAAATTCCTCTTTCTTTCATTTGTAGTTAAAGTATTGTTTAACTAAGAAACAAAAAGAGAAGTTGCTGGAAAAGCTCAGCAGGTCTGGTAGCATCTGTGAAGAGAATCAAAGTTAATGACCCTTCCTCAGAACTGATGATACCTAGGAATTGCCAGTTTATATTGCAGACGATAGGGTGGGGGAGGGTGTAGGGAATTAACGATAAGTAGGAATAGAGCCCAAAGACAAAGAAGAACAGCTGGACAGACAAAGGAGTTGATAACCATCTGGCTGAGAGGATGAATAGATAATAATCGAGACTGTTAGTGGCTAACAATAGGTAATGTGTGTGAGAAACAAAGCTCACACACTTCAATAATTTCAGTCCGAGACAAGATCTGAATCAGTAGTGTCATTTATTTCACACTTGCAAGTGGGTGTGATGTCCAGTGCCTATAAGGCAGAGGACATACACATCCCAAATTCAATTCATACACAATATTTATATAATTTGGTTTCTTTTGTTTTACGTTGCTCCTCCCCTGTTTACATCTTCCACTTCCCTAAGACCGGCACTTCTGTTTATCTCTTGCCTTATCCAGCCTTGTCTGTGACAAAATGCTTATTTCTGCCCTCACAAGGCCGTTTGACCTCATCCCACTGTAGGTCATTGTTGGGCATATTCTTTCTTCATCATTATCTACCCCCTTCATCTGTGCCTTTCCCGAGGCCGTTCTGATCCCTATGACCCTTTTAATTGGGGTTTGTGCCTCTGTCTCTGTAAAAGTGGGAAACAGATGTTTATACCTACTGTTTGTACAGGCGTATCAAGCTTAACTTCATCCCCTCACAACATCTTATCTATTTGCCCGTAATATCTACCATTGTTTTGTAGTCACGTTTCATTCTGGCATACAATTTTAGCTCATACAAAAACAATTATATATTTCCTCCACATCGCTTCCATTCTTGTTGACTCAGCTCTTGTCCAAAACAATTACACACTGGTGTGAGTTCATTTACTTTGTAAAATGGAATTGCAGAATTGCAGAAGTAACGTTACTTTACCTATATCCCACATGTGTAATGGCTGACTACAGATCATTCTCCTATAACATGTATTTGTCAACATGATTTGGCTGTAACGCGATTGGTGAATTGGGGAACTTTTTTTTATATGTGCAATCCCATTGGCTATTATGCGATTTACTCTCCGGTTACGTTAAGGTCAAGCAAAAGACGTTGGATGACGGGGCAATTTTTTTCTGACCTTGTCGTTGAAGTTTTCGAGAATGGTTTTAGAAATTATTGCAGGAGAAAATATTTGGATTTCAAGATTCTCTTCATTTTGGGCAATGCACCAAGCTTTCTAAAAACAGCAAAGTGCTATTTCTACCTCCAAACACAACTTCTCTCATTCAACCCATGGACTAGCGTGCAATAGCAGCTTTTAAAACTTATTATTTAAGGCACACATTCAGGAAGCAGAGGGGAATAATGAGAACAGCATTCTCCAATTTCGGAAGAGCTTTAACACTAAGAATGCTACTAACCACATTGTGGAGGCCTGAGGTGATGTCACTAAGGACTGCTTGCATGTAGTTTGGCAGAAGCTTCTCCAAGGTTTTCTTCATGATTTTAAAGGTGTAAAAAGGTGTACAATTGGCACATTGGCTCTGTGCTAGCGCTGCTGCCTCACAGCACCAGGGACCTGGGTTCGATTCCAACCTTGGGCGACTGTCTTTGTGGAGTTTGCACATTCTCCCTATGTCTGTGTGGGTTTCCTCCAGGTGCTCCGGTTTCCTCCCACAATCCAAAGATTAGGTGAATTAACCATGCTAAATTGCCTATGGTGTTAAGCGCATTAGGCAGGGGTAAATGTAGGGGAATGGGTCTGGGTAGGTTACTTCTCTGAGGGTCAGTGTGGACTTGTTGGGCTGAAGGGCCTGTTTCCACACTGTAGGGAATCTAACCTAATCTAAAGAATTGTCAGGGGACTTTCCAACTATCAAGAACACTGTCGCTCTTGCAAAGCAAGTTGGACTTGAAGAAATGGAAACTGATCTAAAACAACTTGTTGCTGTGGGGGAAATTGAAGCTCGAGCTGAAGACGATGAAGTCCAGGATGCAGCACCACGAGAACATTCCATTTCTCTTTTGTCTTCTATCCTGAGGGAAGTTCAGAAGCAGTTGCAGCTCTTAGAAGGCAATGACTACAATGCAGAATGCAGCAGGAGAGCAGTTTGTGGCATAAAGTCTTATCTGGCGCCCTATGAACAGCTTCTTCATGAAAGAAGAACGATGGCAAAGCAGCAAAAACTAGATGCCTTTTTTTATGCCAACCCCCAAGAAACAATTTGCAGACAATGAACCACAGCCATACATTCTGGACTAAATATTTTCTTTTGTTGTAAAACTGCACCTTAAAGTAATGACCCTCAGTCCTTGTCGTAATACTGTACTGTAACTCAGCAAATTCAGAAACCCTTTAAAGTGTTAAATTTATTGTATTATTTCAATTAAATATATGATTTCAACATTTACTTAGACTGCGCTATCATTTGTGTTAGGCTAACTGTTATTCCTCTAGCTTATCTCTCCACGCTTCAGGCTCACTGCCTTTATTCCTGATGAAGGGCTTTTGCCCGAAACATCGATTTCGAAGCTATTTGGATGCTGCCTGAACTGCTGTGCTCTTCCAGCACCACTAATCCAGTAACTGTTATTTTTGTTTCAATTTTTACTGATATTTTAGGTGGTTTGCCCCTAACTCTTTTTTCCACAGGCCCCATTGCACAATTTTCTATAACACAAGATCACACAAGAACGCAACTACCGCATTATAGCAGAACAGACCGCATCTTATAGTATGGCCCGGCATGTGTGGTGGGGGTCTGGGACAAGGCAGAGATTAGGTCCAAAAATTATTAAACTCAATATTGAGTCCAGAGGGCTGCAGGATCCCCAAATGGAAATGATGTGTTGTTCTTCCAGTTTATACTGAGCTTCACTAGAGCATTGCAGCAAGCCTGAGGCAGAGATGATGGTGAGGGAACAGAATGGTGTGTTAAAGTCGCAGGCAATTAAAAGCTCAGGGTCATTTTTGCGGGCAGAATTTAGATGTTCTGTGAAGTGGTCACCCAGTCTGCGTAGAGGCGACCACATTATGAACAACGAATGCAATAGACTAGATTGTGAGAAGTGCAGATAAAGTCTGCTTCACCTGGAAAGTATGTTTGGGCTCTTGGATACTGGGGAAGTGGGAGGTAAATGGGCAGGTGCTACACCTTTGGTGGTTGCATTGCAAGGTGCCATGGAGCTGTGGGAGGGAGTTGGAAGTGAAAGAAGAGTGAATCAGCATGTCCTGGAAGGAACAGTCCCTGCAGAAGGCAAACAAGAGAGGGGAGCAGAATTTGTGTCTGGTGGTGGTATCTCGCTGGAGGTGGTGGAAATGGCAGCTGATGATCTTCTGGATGAGGATGCTGATGGGATGGTAGGTAAGGCCAAGGGGAACCCTGTCAGTGTAGCAGGAGGGAAGAGAGGGCATGAGGGCAGAAGCACTGGAGATGGGCCAGATGCAGTTGAGGGCCTTATTGACAATGGTGCTGAAGAATCCTTGATTGAAGAGGTGGTCATTTCGGAGGCTCCCTTGACAAAAGTTGACCTCATCAAAACATTTGTGATGGAGGCGGAGGAACTGGGAGAATGACATGGAGTCTTTAAAAGAAACAGGGTGCAAGGGTGCATAGTCCAGAATTTGCTGTGGGAGACAGTGGGTTTATAGTGAATATTAGTGGTCAGTTTATTCCCAGAAATGGAAACAGAGATGTCAAGGAAGGGAAGGGAGGAGTCGGAGATAGACTAGGTGAAAGTGCGGGTGGGGTGAAAATTGGAAGTGCAACCAATGAACTTTTCCAATTCCAAACAAGAAAGGAAAGTAGCACCAATTATATTATCAATATACTGGAGAAGGAGGTAGCCAGAATAGGACTAGAACAAGGAATGTACCCCATGGAGAGATAGGCATAACTGGAGCCTCGGCAAAAGTGAGGACTGCAGATGCTGAAACCAGAGTTTTGATCAGAGTGTTGCTGGAAAAGCACAGCAGGTCAAGTAGCATCCTAGGAGCAGGAAAATCAATGTTTCGGGTCCTGATGAAGGGCTTTTGCTCGAAAAGTTGATTTTCCTGCTCCTCGGATGCTGCCTGACCTACTGTGCTTTTCCAACACCATTCTGAAATAACATGGGTGCCCATGGCTACCCTTCTGATCTGAAGAGAACAAGTGGAGTTAAACGAGTAGTTGTTGAGGGTAAGAATGAACTTGGCCAAGTGGAACATGGTGGCGGTGGATGGGGACAGTTTAGACCTTTGCTGCAGGAAGAAGTGGAGAGCCCTAAAGGAATAACAGAATAATAGTATAGCTTCCATTCAGGATGGTATGTGACTTTGAGGAGAACTTGCAGGTGGTCTTGTTCCTTCTATGCATTTGCTGTCTTTGTCCTTCTAAGAAGTAGAGGTCATGGGCTTGGAAGGTGCTATTATAATCATCGTTTTCATGCATCTGATTTACTTGCTTACTGGCTAGTACTCATTTTACACTAGTATTGAGACATGGTTTATTTTCATTGAAATACAAGATATATACATTCAATCCTATGAAACCTGTCAGTCCCTCTAACTTCCCAAGTAACCTTACAGTTCTTACTTGACTATGTTCTCACACACATATAAAATCTGCTTTACAAACGTGATATGGTAAAGACATTTTTACTACCTGGTTATAGCTGGCTGAACAGAGGTTGAAGCTGTTCTTCTCACATCCAAGGTTCCTGCGTCTTATGCCGACTATTTGAGTAAGATTTTATGGGTGCCAGCCAATTGTAATTGGGGCAGCACAGTAACTCAATGGTTAGCATTGCTACCAAGGAGTGCCACGAACCTGGATTCAATTCCACCCTCGTGTGACTGCCTGTGTGGAGTTTGCACATTCTCTCCGTGGCTGCATGGGTTTCCTCCGGGTGGTCCGGTTTACTTCCAGTCCACAGATGTGCAACTTAGGTGGATTGGCCATGCAATATTGCCCATAGCGTTCATGGATTAGAACATAGAACAATACAGCACAATACATGTTGTGCTAATCATTTGTCCTACTCTAAGATCTAACTAACCTGCATATCATTTATTTACTATCATCCATGTGCCTACCCAAGAGTCACTTAAATGTCCTTAATGCATCTATCCTTAAGAACCTATCTCTGACATCTCCCCTAAACCTTCCTCCAATCACCTTAAAATTATGCCCTTTCATGACAGCCATTTTCGCCCTGGAAAAAGGTCGCTTGCTATCCACTCTATATTTGCCTCTCATCAGCTTGTACACCTCTATCAAATCATCTCTCACCCTTCTTCGTTCCAATGAGAAAAGCCCGAGCTCCCTCAACCTTTCTTCATAGTCCAGGTAGAATCCTTGTAAATCTCCTCTGCACCTTCTCTAAAGCTTTCACATCCTTCCAGTAGTGACATGGCCAGAAATGAACACATTAATCCAAGTGTAGTCTAACCAGGGCTTTACAGAGCTGCAGCATATCCTCGCAGCTCTTAAACTCAATTCCCCTGCTAAAGAAAGCCAACCCACCATATGCCGTCTCAACTACCTTATCAACTAGGCAGGCAATTTTGAGGGATCTATGGATATGGACCCCAAGATCCTTCTGTTCCTCCACACTGCTAAGAATCCTGCCTTTAACCCTGTAATCTGTATTCAAATTCAACATTCCAAGATGAATCACTTCACACTTTTCCAGTTTGAACTCTATCTGCCAGTTCTCAGCCCAGCATGTGCATCCTATCAATGTCCTGTTGCAACCTATAACAGCCCTCCACACTATGCACAACTCCACCAACCTTTGTGTCATTGGCAAACTTACTAACACACTCCCTCATTCATCCAAGTCACTTATAAAAATCACGAAGAGCAGAGGTCCCAGAACAGATGCCTATGGAACACCACTGGTCACTGAGCTCCAGGCTGAATACTTTCAATGTACTACCACCCTCTGTCTTCCATGGGCTAGCCAATCCGGTATCCAAACAGCAAACTTTCTGTATCCCATGCCTCCTTACGTTCTGAATGGGCTCACAATGGGGAACCTTACCAAAAGCCTTGCTAAAATCCATATACACCGCATCCATTGCTCTACCTTCATCAATATGCTTTATCTCATTCTCAAAGAATTCAATAAGGTTTGTGAGGTCTTAATGGCCCCTTACAAAGCCATGCTGACTATCTCAAATCAATCTATGCTTTTCTAAATATTCATAAATCCTGTCTCTTAGAATCCTCTACAATAATTTGCCCACCACTAACATAGAATGGACTGGTCTGTATTTCCCAGGTTTATGCCTATTCCCTTTCTTGAACAAGTGAACAACATTGCCACCCTCCAACCATCTGGTACTACTCCAATGTGAGGACACAAAGATCATTGTCAAAGGTGCAGCAATCTCTTCTGTTGCTTGTCCTAGTAACCTTGGGTAGATCCTCTCTGGCCCAGGTGACTTACTATCCTCATGTTTTTCAAAATTTCCAGATCATCCTCTTTCTCAACCTGAACGTATCAGCCAGTTTCATACTGTCCTCACAAACAACAAGGTCCCTCTCACTATTGAACAATTAAGCAAACTATTCATTAAGGACCTCCCCTACCTCCTCTGACCCCAGGCACAAGTTCCCTCCACTATTCCTCATTGGCCGAACCCTCACTTTGGCCATTCTCTTGTTGCTGACCTAAAATGCCTTGGGGCTTTCCTTAATCTTATGTGCCAAGGCTTTTTCATGCCCCCTTCTAGCTCTTCTGTGTCCACTCTTCAGTTCCCTCTTGGCTATCTTGTAATTGTCTAAAGGATTGACTGATCCTTGCCTCCTCAATCTTAAGAAAGCTTCCTTCTTCTTCTTGACTAGATTATTAGATTCCCTACAGTGTGGAAACAGGCCCTTTGGCCCAACGAGTCCACACCGATTCCCCCCCCCCCCCCCCCCCCGAAGAGTAACACCCAGACCCATTTCTCTCCAGCTAATGCACCTAACGCTATGAGCAATTTAGCATGGCCAATTCACGTGGCCCGCACATCTTTGGACTGTGGGAGGAAACCGGAACACCCGGAGGAAACCCATGCAGACACGGGGACAATCTGCAAACTCCACACAGATAGTCACCCAAGGCTGGAATTGAACGTGGAACCCTGGTGCTGTGAGGCAGCAGTGCTAACCACTGAGTCATTGTGCCGCCCCATGTTCAATGTCTCTTGACATCCAAGGTTCCTTCACCCTCCTTGCCTCAGTAGGACAAACCTATCCAGCGCTCGCAGCATGTGCTCCCATGTATTGTTATGTCCCTGCACTAGTTTCCGTGCAGTCTCTGAGCATCCGATTCAAAGCCTCCAGTATACCATGGACTATGGCTGGTAAGCAATGTGAAATGTCTGCTTATGTTGAACAGGGTCATCACATTACCTGTGCCATTATATGACTTCCCCAATCTGACTATTGAGAGATAACATCCTCATTCATTTGAACAGAATCTCTGTTATTGTCTTAGTGGTGTTAGATCATATAGAGAATGCTTCCACCCATTCAGTAAATACATTTATTATGGTTAGGATTCTTCTTTAGCAGGTAGAGGGGGTCTGCTATAGTCTATCCCAAGGCTCCTCTCCTGAATAAGTGTGACCTAACTCTCCCTTAATATGCTGTGGTTCAGGATTGTTTTGGGTGCAGTTCAGTTTGCGACATAGTGCTCCACATCCTTTTCCCAGTCTCACTACCACATCCAAGTAATAAACCTTTCCTTAGTTTGTGTTACCTCAGGTGGCCATACAAATCATGACATGCCTGCAACAGAACGTTCCTGTCTTTCCTAACCACCACATCTTTTCCCTGTTTTAGGATCACCCTCTGTTCTATTCGGATCTCATCATTCCACTTTTCCATCCTGGGGCTACTGGCCATCCTTTTTTTCCTTTAATTCAGGATCCTTATTCTGTGATGTCCTTAAATGTTCTGTAGGCTTAGCATTTCAACCTTGGCTATCTCTTCTGTCTGACTGTACCTTGTACCATGTCATCCCAGTACACACTCCTTCCCTAGCCAGTTTATTTTCTGGGTGGCAGTCATATAGTGGGCTTTAACTTTCCCTACAATGTATTCACCACCTATGACTACTTTGAATATGCAGTGTAACAATGGAGTGAAGGAGAGCGATTTACCTTTGGCTGATGTCTTTCCCTGGGCTTCCCAGATTCGAAGGAATTCCTTGAGGCTGCTGCAGGCATCCTGCTGTCTGATCACTGGCTTTTTCCCACAAACCCCTGGTTGTTCTGACTCAAAGGCTATGACTGCCAATTCTGGTCTTTCCGTCACCATATTTGTGGGTAATTTGATTGCCCAGTCTTTCACAGCCCCTTTGAGTTCTGCAAATGAACACCAAACCCTGTACATCATTGGCCCTCTATTACCTATGAAGAACCAACAATAAAAATTTTTGGAACTTCCCCTGCTAACCCCGCCAATATCACTCACCCCTTTCAATTTTCACTTCAAAGGGCTCATTAGGATTCTTGGTACTGAAACTGAATATTCATGAGGCTGACTGTCAAATAGCAGGTTAGCCGCTAACCATGACCTTTGGAAGTAAATGGTAGTGAGTCCATTTCCCTGAAGAGCAGAGTCTAGCAGACAATCCGACTTTATGCAACCATTGAGGAGGAGTCATATGAATGTGTGTTTGGTGAGAAGACACAACAGACTCAAACCCAGTATGTCCTCTAAAGTCCCATGTTTTGAGGTCCCCAGAAGAGCTGATCTGACACTACAGTCACAGGCTAACAATATAAATGTATCTTCCTCTTCATCATCCAGTTCCTGTTCCAGGCAGACCTGAAGCATTTGGTAGAAACATTTTTCTATTGCATCACCCGGTTTAAAAAATGATCGATCATGTCCCTCAATTGACTCACATTAAAAGGCGTGCTGTACCACTGAGATCCGAAGCAATGTTTCCCATTTCCTCTGTTTTGGATCTAATGATAGCTAGTTCATCGGCAAGGTATCAGGGACAGTGCATTTTTTCAGGGGGCATGGACAAGTCATTCGATTCATAAAGTCCAGTGGCTTGCACCCCTATCCGTGACTCATCTCTGGCCAGTTTGTCTCATTTGTTGCCCATCCCTAATTACCCTTGAGAAAATGATAATAAGCAACTTCTTGGACCACCAATCATTCATGTGAACTTGGTATAGTCACAATGTTGCTTGGAAAAGAGTTCCAGATCTTGATCCAGTGATAGTAAAAGAGTGGCAGAATAGTAATATAGCTTCAAATCAGGATTGTGTAGCTTTGAGGGGTTTTATGGGTGGTGGTGTTCCCATACATCTGCTGTCCTTGTCCTTCTAGAAGATGCAAGTCATGAGTTTGGAAGGTGCAACTTTGGTGAATTCCTGCAGAATACCCTCGCAGCTCTTGAACTCAATCTCCCTGCTAATGAAAGCCAACACACCATTCGCCTTTTCAAGAACCCTATCAACTTAAGCGATCTATGGATGCAGACCCCAAGATCCCTCTGTTCCTCCACATTGCCAAGAATCCTGCCTTTAACCCTGTAATCTGCATTTAAGTTCAGCCTTCAAAATGAATCACTAACCCACCTTTCCACTTCCTCATCCAAGTTACTTATAAAAATCACAAAGAGCAGAGGTCCCAGAACAGATCCCTGCAGAACAGTAGTGGTCACCAAGCTCCAGGCTGAATACTTTCCATCTACTACCACCCCCTGTTTTCTACGGGCTGGCCAGTTCTGTATCCAGACAGCCAATTTTCCCTGTCTCCCATGCCTCATTATTTTCTGAATGAGCCTATCATGGGGAACCTTACCAAAAGTGTTGCTTATATCCATAGACACCACATCCACTGCTCTACATTCATCAATATGTTTTGTCTCATCCTCAGAGAATTCAATAAGGCTTGTGAGGCATGATCTACCCCTCACAAAGCCATGCTTACTATCTCTAATCAAGCTATGCTTTTTCAAATAATCATAAATCCTGTCTCTCAGAATCCTCTACAATAATTTGCCAACACCGACTGACTGGTTTGTAATTCCCAGAGTTATTCCTAGTCCCTTTCTTGATGAATCACTGCTTCTCCAAATGCACCTTCATTCTGTCTTTCAGAATTCCTTTCAATAGTTTCTTCACTACTGAGGTCAGACTGATTTGCCTAGAATTTCCTTGTTTATCCCTTGCTGCCTTCTTGAATAACCGTACTGGCAGTCTTCCAGTGCCTCTTGATTAATCACTGTCAGAAAGGAATTGAAACTTTTTGCAAGCACCCTGCTAATTACTACCTTACCTCACTTAACAGATATCTTTCACCTGGCCCCAGAAATGGATCTACTTTTAAACCTGCCAAATCAGTTAGAATCTTCTAGTTAGGCTAATTTTTAAAAATTGTATCACAGACCTTCTCCCCAATTTCTATACCCATATCATTGTGCTCCATACACAAATTACTGCTATTGTCGTAATGAATCCTACCATTTCCCTTGTTATCCTTTAATGCATTTGTAAAGCAATTTAGGATTTTCCTTTATCCAGTATCCCGTCTTCTTTTAACTCTCCTTTTTGAATTCCATTCTGCACATTCAATACACCTTTTGGGCTACTGCTGTTCTGAGCCCTCAGTGTCTGCATAAGCCTCCCTGTATCTCCTAATCCAATGCTGTACATTGCTCAATATGGCCATTGGTCATGGTACACATCAGCATGAACCATATGAAAGGAATGAAGTCCTACAGGTGAGTATAGGGAGTTAGGACAAAAAAAGAGTAGGGCCTCAAAGGTAGTACTCTCAGGGATACCACAGTGTCACATGCTAACGGATCTCGATATGACAGGATACATCAAATTAAAATATGGCTGAAGAAATACTGCAGAGGAAGGGATGCAGATTCCTGGGATCGGTTCTGGTCACATCTGGGTAGGATTGGGGCCAATGCCGTCATGGCATGGTTTGTTTGTGCTAGAATAGGGACCTGATGAGGGAGACAGAGAAAGGGTAAACAAGGATAGAGACGAAAGATAGAAAATCAAGAAGCTAAAGTAGAAGGCAAAAAAAAGGTGAAAAACGAGTGGGGCCTTAATACAAAGTAACAAGGAAAACAGGACAAAAGTATTGAAGCTTAATGCATGGAGCATTCCCAATAAGGTATTAAATCAACAGCACAAATAGATATACATGTTTTTTATATCATTGAAAATAAAGGGACATGTTTGAGGATGACCAATGATGGGGACTGAACACCCAGGGATGTTCAACATATAGGAAGAACAAATAAAAGAAAGGAGATGGGTTAACATCGTTAGTAAAGGACAGAAGCAATGTAATTGTGAGAAATGTCATAGGCTCAGAAAGTCTTGGTGGAGATGAGAAATACCAAGGGGCAGTAAATGTTGATGGGGATTGTCTACAGATTAAGTGGAGATTAGGGGAGGCATGAAACAGGACATTAAAGACATATGCAATCTCACTACAACCTGTTCAGCCACCTTCAATGACATAAACTCAAACACCTTCCAGGTCCCACTGCTCCCACATCCCGTTTGAAATCGTACTCTGTACTTAATAATTTCCTGATTATTTTCCAGTTTGAAACTGCTAAGCATTTGCAGCCTTTTGTCTTTTCCTCCTACAACAGCTATGAACAGAAATTTGCTTTGCATAGTTAAAAATGTGTGACATAATTGCAATCGTGCGATTGATAGAAGTAACAAATGCACCATACAGTGACCTCCAAGGCCACGCACAAACCTACCGCGAGCTCCAACATTACATAACCTCGTGCACGGATATCACGCGCGCGTGCAAAACCGTTAGAAAAATGGACGAATATCAGAGCGGAGAGGAGGTGAGTGACAACTGGAGTTAAAAATAATGTGAGTCATCTGGGCTCGGTATTCAGAAACTGGTAGACGACTTGTCTGGTCACAGGCTATTTACTGTGTAAAGGAAATGAAGGCCGTTCGATATTTGATTGTTTCTGAGCGACGTTAAAAGTCACAACATCAGGAAGGGAAGCGGGGCCAACCAGACAACAGCAGTTAGAGAAAGGTGGTGATGGGGTTCGTGGGATGGGAAGAAGGGAAATATAGAGGTGAAGGTTTGTGGGCATCGTGGGATTGGTGATGGTGGGTTGGAGGTGCGGTTGCAGTTGGAGGGATGGGGGTTGTAGGATTGTAGGTGAATGATTGGGGATTTGTAGTATTGGGAAATAGTGAGGTGGAAGCGATTGAGTTGTGGCATTGATGGGAGGTTTGTGTGAGAAAGGGTTGCAAGATTGAGGAGGACAAGGGGAGGGTTTGAGGGATTGGGAAATGGAGGTGGAATTGCAGAGTTGGTGTGGAAATCAGGTTGTGGGATTGAGGGTGAGAGATGGGGCAGGTTGTAAATTTGCGGAAGGAAGATTCCTGGGGTCTTAGACCTGCAGCATTAAAAAACCTTTGCCCCATTGCTTCCACACCTGTCAAAAATAACCATCTAACTAATGATCCCATTTCTCAGCACAAATCCTCTGTGCCTTGGTATCAGAAGTGCATATCTGGTTGATTGTTTGTTTGCTGAGCTGGTGGGTTTGTTTTCAGACATTTTGTCACCATACGAGATAACATCATCAGTGAGCCTCTGGTGAAGCGTTGGTGTTCTGTCCCACTTGTTGTTTATGTGTTGTGGTGGGGGGTATCATTTCCGGTTCTGTTTCTGATAGATTTGGACCCTATTTACCAACCTATGTGTTTGTTACTGGAGTTCCAGGTTGAATGCCACACCTCGAGGAATTTCTGTGTCTTTGTTTGGCCTATCCCAGGATGGATGTATTGTCCCAGTCGAACTGGTGTCCTTCTTAATCTGTGTGTATGGATACCAGTGACAATTCTGGATATAGGTTTGCTCACTGAGCAGGAAGGTTCATTTTCAGACGTTTTGTCACCATAGAACATAGAACAATACAGCGCAGAACAGGCCCTTCGGCCTTCTGTGAACTATTCTCAGCTCATCCCCCTACACTATCCCAAAATCATCCATGTGCTTATCTAAGGATTGTTTAAATCTCCCTAATGTGGCTGAATTGACTACCTTAGCAGGTAGGGAATTCCACACCCTTACGACTCTCTGCGTAAAGAACTTGCCTCTGACATCTGTTTTAAATCTATCACCCCTCAATTTGTAGTTATGCCCTCTCGTACAAGCTGACATCATCATCCTAGGAAAACGTCTTTCTCTGTCTACCCTGTCTAATCCTCTGATCATCTTGTATGTCTCTATCAAATCCCCCCTTAGCCGTCTTCTTTCCAATGAGAACAGACCCAAGTCTCTCAGTCTTTCCTCATAAGACCTTCCAGACCAGGCAACAATCTGGTAAATCTGCTCTGCACCTTTTCCAATGCTTCCACATCCTTACTGTAATGGGGCAACCAGAACTGTACACAATATTCCAAGTGTGGCTGCAACAGCGTTTTGTATAGTTGCAGCATGATATTGCGGTTCCGGAACTCAATTCCCCTACCTGACACATCATATGCCTTCTTAACAGCACTATCCACCTGGGTGGCAACATTCAGGGATCTGTGCACATAGACTCCAAGATCCCTCTGCACATCCACACTAACAAGAATCTTTCCATTGACATGTTATTCTTCCCAAAGTGCATCACCTCACATTTAGCTGCATTGAACTCCATTTGCCACCACTCAGCCTAATTCTGCAGTTTATCCAAGTCCCCCGCAACTTGTAATGTTCTTCCAAACTGTCCACTATTCCACCAACTTTAGTGTTGTCTGCAAATTTACTAATCCATCCACCTATGCCTGCGTCTAAGTCATTTTTGAAAATGATAAACAGCAGTGATCCCAAAACAGATACTTGTGGCACACCACTAGTAACTGGACTCCAGACTGGATATTTTCCATCAACCACTACTCGCTGCCTTCTTCCAGAAAGCCAGTTTCTAATCCAAACTGCTAAATCACCCTCAAATCCATGCCTCTGTATTTTTTCCATGAGCCTACCATGTGGAACCTTATCAAAGGCTTTACTGAAGTCCAAGTATACCACGTCAACTGCCCCACCCTCATCTACATGCTTGGTCACCTTCTCAAAAAATTTAATGAGGTTTGTGAGACACGACCTGCTCTTGACGAAACCATGTTGACTATCTGAAATCAAATTGTTGCTTGCTAGATGATTATAAATCTTATCTCTCATAATCCTTTCCAAAACCTTTCCTACAACAGAAGTAAGGCTCACTGGTCTATAATTATCTGGGTCATCTCTGCTGCCCTTCTTGAACAAGGGCACAACATTT
Organism: Chiloscyllium punctatum; assembly: GCF_047496795.1. NCBI lineage: Eukaryota > Metazoa > Chordata > Chondrichthyes > Orectolobiformes > Hemiscylliidae > Chiloscyllium > Chiloscyllium punctatum. Next base: position 78,152,710 of record NC_092749.1, read on the forward strand.
GCAATCCTCCAGTCCTTAGGTACTTAACCTGTAGACAATGAAGACTCAAATATCAAAGTTAAAGGCTATCTCCTCCCTAGTTTCCCAGAGAATCCTCGGATATAACCCATCCAGCCCAAGGGACTTGTCTACTTTCACTCCTATAATTAACCTCAACCCTTTCTAGTCTAATATCTCGTACCTCATTCTTCTCCTCTACAACATTCTCCTTTTCCTGAGTGAACACCGATGGGAAATGTTCATTTAGCACCTCTCTGATCTCTACAGGGTCCACACTCAACTTCCCACTTCTGTCTTTGACTGGTCCTATTCCTACCCTAAGCATCCTTTTATTCCTCACGTACCTATAGAAAGCTTTAGGGTTCTCTTTCATTCTATTTGCTAAAGACTGCTCATGTCCTCTCTTTGCTCTTCTTAACTCTCTCTTTAAATCCTTCCTAGCTGATCTGTAACTCTCTATTGCCTTATCTGTACCATCTTGCCTCATCAACACATAAGCCTCTTTCTTCTTCTTAATGAGAGATGCAATTACTGTAGTAAACCAGTTTTTAATGAAAGATCTAAACCCTGGAACCTGCAACATTCATTCCTCACCCTGCTCTATTCATGTCTTCGAAATGGCCACAACAGTATCCTTATTTCGGATACTTTTGGCATTATCATTCTAGGTAACATTTTCAGTGAGCCTCCGGTTGAAGCACTGGTGGTATAGCCCGCTTTCTATTAATATGTTTGGGTTTCCTTGGAGCGGTGATGTCATTTCCTGTGGTGATGGGGTTTCCTATACTGATGTCATTTCCTGTTCATTTCCTCAGGGGGTGGTAAATGGGATCCAAGTCAATGTGTTTGTTGATAGAGTTCCGTTTGGAATGCCATGCCTCTAGGAATTCTTGTGTGCGTCTCTGCTTGGCTTGTCCTAGGATGGATGTGTTGTCTCAGTCAAAGTGGTGACCTTCCCCATCCATATATAAGGATGCTAGTGAGAGTGGGTCATGTCTTTTTGTGGCTAGTTGATGTTCATGTATCCTGGTGGCTAATTTTCTGCCTGCTTTTCCAATGTAGTGTTTGTTACAGTTCTTGCAAGGTATTTTGTAGATGACATTAGTTTTGCTTGTTGTCTGTATGGGATCTTACAAGTTTATTAGCTGCTGTTTTAGTGTGTTGGTAAGTTTGTGGGCTACCGTGATGCCAAGGGTTTGAGTAGTCTGGCAGTAATTTTCGAGATGTTTTTGATGTAGGCAAGAGTGGCTAGGGTTTCAGGACATGTTTTGTCTGCTTGTTTGGGTTTGTTGCTGAGAAATTGGCTGACTGTGTTCATTGGGTACCTGTTTTTTTTAATACACTGGATAGGTGATTTGCCTCTGCTGTTTATGATATTTGATCATGTCTTTTGATGTACAAAAAGGTGGTGCTGGAAAGCGCAGCAGGTCAGATAACATCCGAGGAGCAGAAGAGTCAACATTTTGAGCATAAACCCTTCATACCTGAAACATCGACTCTCCTGCTCCTCAGATGCTTTTTCAGCACCACCTTTCTTGACTCTTGACATCTCCAGCATCCGTGGTTCTCACTTTCTCCATGTGTTTTGGTGGCTAGTTGGTGCTCATGTATCTTGGTGGCTAGTTTCCTCCTGGTTTGTTCAGTGTAATGTTTGTTGCAGTTCTTGCAGGGTATTTTGTATATAACATTTGTTCTACTAGCTGTGGGTACGGATCCTTTAAAGACATCAGTATAGAGGAACCTAGACTATCTGGCATTCGATTATCCGAACTTTGGATTATCCGAACAAGATCACAGGGTTAAACTTGGTTAAACTGTTTTCTGGCATTCGATTTTCTGAGCATTCAATTATCCAAACACAATACAGAGGAACCTCGATTATCCAAATACCAATTATCCTAAAATCGGATTATCTGAAGGAGATTGAGGTCCAGATGGAAACGTTACATCAAAGATATGTTTCCAACAGTGATCAAACAGGCACCGTCTCCAAATGACTGTCTGCCCGCCCTCTCTCTCTCCCCACACTGTCCCTGGAGTTCTACACAGAGGTGTACCCTAAACCCACGTAATCTCTCCAACATTGTTCTGTACAGGGTAAAGGTAGAATCTGTCAAAAAGGTGTGTGTGTGTGTGTGTATATGCATATGAAGACTTACCCCACACAGGCAGCAGCAGCAGTCTTGTTGGTATCCAGTCTGGCTGCCCCAGTAATACCAGTAATATCACACTCGCAGGTATTAATCCAAGCCCTAAATTCATCAGTTAGTTCATTTGTGTGTTTGCTTTTCCAATGTACTGTGTTCTGTTCAGGGGCAGGTATGTACAGGGTTGGGTGGCAGGAGGCAATGTTGGACTGGGTTGGGGGTGGGGTACAGTGTTGGATGGGCTTAGGTGGCGGTGTTGGATGGGCTTGGGGGGGGGGGGGATGGTGTTGGGGCAGGGGGCACTGTTGGGGTGGGAGGTGATGTTGCGGGCGGGAGGCAGTGTTGGACTGGGTTGGGGGCGGGAGGCAGTGTTGGACGGGCTTGGGGGGGTGCGGGTGGTGTTGGGGGCGAGGGGCAGTATTGGACAGGGTTGGTGGCGGGGCATCATGCACTGTGCTGCTGCCTTGTCTCCTGAACGGGGAGCAGACCTTAAAAACTCCAAGCCCCAGAGGAAAGGCATTTAATCAATTAACCGAATAATCAATTATCCAAACGAAATAGTGCCCACCCAGCGCGTTTGGCTAATCGAGATTCCCCTGTATTCCCCACGCATATTGTTCGGATAATCGAGGTTCCTCTGTAGTTGTTTTAGTGTGGCAGTAGGCTTGTGGGCTAGCATGATGCCCGGGGCTGGAGTAGTCGGGTGCTCATCCCTGAAATGTCTTTGGTGTGACTAGGGTTTCTGGGCATGTTGTGTCTTCCTGTTTAGCTCAAACAAGCCATCAGCATTTAACAACAGCAGACGAGGACAAAGAAAAGATTGGCCCTTCAAGGAAAACTATCCAAGCTCTCACACAGCTATAATAAGGACAATTCAGAGACTTGGATAAAGAACCTGTCTGACCAAACACTCTCAGACACTGAAAAAGCTGTCCTAGTATAAGGGATGAACTACAACCACAGGGACATGGACAAAAAGGGCTTCCTAGCAGCACTGGAAACCACCCTAAAAGACAATGGATTTACAGAAGAAACCCAGCAAACTATCAGATAGACGGTAGCACCAACACTAAGTAGGAAGAAAGAAGGGAACACCCTCAACACGCCTGAAAGCCCTGGAAGAACTCAGAAAAGACTCAGAAATGTTGTAATCCTACCTGCGGACAAAGCGTGCACGACAGTTATCCTGAACAGAACACAGTACATTGGAAAAGCAAGCACACTAATGAACTAACTGATGAATTTAGGGCTTGGATTAATACCTGCAAGTGTGATATTACTGGTATTATTGAGACTTGGTTGAGGGAAGGGCATGATTGGCAACTAAATGTCCCAGGATATCGATGCATTGACGGTCAAAGAGGATATCACAGCTGTGCTGAAGGAGGGCACTACGGAGGATTCGAGCAGTGAGGCAACATGGTCAGAGCTCAGAAATAGGAAGGGTGCGGTAACAATGTTGGGGCTGTACTATAGGCCTGTAGCAAGCATGAAATAGAGGCATAAATATGTAAACAGATAATGAAAAGATGTAGGAGCAACAGGATGGTGGTGATAGGAGTTTTTAATTTTCCCAACATTGACTAGGATTCACTTAGTGTTGGAGGTCCAGATGGAGAAAAATTTGGAAGGAATATCCAGGAGGATTTCCTAGAGCAGTATACCAACTATACCAAAATTCGGCTGGAGATGTGGAATGTAGATTGGGGGCAGCTGTTTGAAGGTAAGTCCACATTTGATATGTGGGAGGTTTTTAAATACAGGTTGATTAGAATGCAGGAAAGACATGTTCCTGTGAAAATGAAGGATAGAAATGGCAAGATTAGGGAACCATTCAAAATTTGGGAGAAGATTTGTAGCTCGGGTGCTCGTTGTTGTGGTTCTGTTCGCCGAGCTGGGAATTTGTCTTGCAAACGTTTCGTCCCCTGTCTAGGTGACATCCTCAGTGCTTGGGAGCCTCCTGTGAAGCGCTTCTGTGCTGTTTCCTCCGGCATTTATAGTGGCCTGTCTCTGCCGCTTCCGGTTGTCAGTTCGAGCTGTCCGCTGTAGTGGCCGGTATACCAATATATATAAGGAAGCTCCCAAGCACTGAGGATGTCACCTAGACAGGGGACGAAACGTTTGCAAGACAAATTCCCAGCTCTGCGAACAGAACCACAACAATTAGGGAACTATGAATGACAGATGAAATTGTGAGACTAGCTTAGAGGAAAAAAGGAAGCATACAGGCCTAGGTGACTGAAGACAGGTAAAGCCTTGGAAAAAGATCAGGAAATAGGACCAATTTGAAACAAGGAATTAAGAGGGCTAAAAGGGGTCATGAGATCTTTAGTGACCAGGATTAAAGAAAATCCCAAAGCCTTTTATTCATATATAAGGAGCAAGAGGGTAATTAGGGAAAGAGTAAAGTAGGAAAGTTATGCATGGAGTCAGAGGAAAATGGGTGAGATTCTTTACAAGTACTTTGCATCGGTATTCACTGAGGAGAGAGACATGACAGATGTTTGAGGTTCGGGACAGATGTTTGATTACTATAGGTCAAGTTGGCATAAGGAGGGAGGAAGTGTTGGGTATTCTAAAAGGCAATAAGGTGGACAAGTTCCCCAGGTCCAGGTGGGATCTATCCCAGGTTACTGAGGGAAGCAAGAGAGGAAATAGCTGGGGCCTTAATAGATATCTTTGTAGCATCCTTGAACACAGATGAGGTCCCAAGAACTGGAGAATTGTTAATATTGTCCCCTTGTTTGAGAAAGGTAGTAGGGAATAATCCAAGTAATTATAGGCCAGTGAGCCTGACGTCAGTGGTAGGAAGCTGCTGGAGAAGGTACTGATGGATAGGATATATTCCCATTTGGAAGAAAATGGGCTTATCAGTGATAGGCAGCATGGTTTTGTGCAAGGAAGGTCACGTCTTACCAACTTAATAAAATTCTTTGAGAAAGTGACAAAGTTGATTGATGAGGGAAGGACTGTAGATGTCATATACGCGACGTCAATAAGGCATTTGATAAGGTTCCCTATGGTAGGCTGATTGAGAAGGTGAAGTCGCATGGGGTCCAGGGTGTACTAGCTAGATGGATAAAGAACTGGCTGGACAACAGGAGGCAAAGAGTAGTATTGGAAGGGAGTTTCTCAAAATGGAGACCTGTGACCAGTGGTGTTCCAAAGAGATCCGTGCTGGGACCATTGTTGTTTGTGGTATACATAAATGATTTAGAGGAAGGAATAGGTGGTCTGATTAGTAAGTTTGCCGATGACACTATGATTGATGGAGTGAAGGGGATTGCCAGAGAATACAGCAGACTATAGATAGTTTGAAGGGTTGGGCGAAAAAAATGACAGGTGGAGTTCAATCTGGGCAAATGCAAGATGATGCATTTTGGAAGATCCAGTTCAAGAAAGAACTATACAGTAAATGAAAAAGTCCTGGGGAAAATTGATATACAGAGAGATGGGTGTTCAGATCCATTGTTCCCTGAAGGTGGCAACGCAGGTCAATAGAGTGGTCAAGAAGGCGTATGGCATGCTTTCTTTCATTGGATGGAGTATTGAGTACAAGAGTTGGCAGGTCATATTACAATTGTGTAAGACTTTGGTTTGGCCTCATTTGGAATACTGCATACAGTTTTGGTTGCTACGTTATGAAAAGGATGTGGATGCTTTGGAGAGGGTGCAGAGGAGGTTCACCAGGATGTTGCATTGTATGGAGCGTGCTAGCTATGAGGAGAGGTTGAGTAGATTAGGATTGTTTTCATTAGAAAGATGGAAGTTGATGTGGGATCTGATTGAGGTCTGCAAAATCATGAAAGGTGTAGACAGGGTGGATAGCAAGAAACTTTTTCCCAAAGTAGGGGACTCAATTGCTAGGGGTCACAAGTTCAAAGTGAGAGGGGAAAAGTTTAATGGAGATGGCATGAAAAGTTCTTTACACATCGGGTGGTGGGTGCCTGGAATGCATTGCCAGTGGAGGTGGTAGAGGCAGGCACAATAGCGTAATTTAAGAGGTATCTAGACAGATACATGATTGGACAGGGTGCAAAGGGATACAGACCCTTAGAAAATAGGCAACAGGTTTAGATGGAAGATTTGGTTTGGTGCAGGCTTGGAGGGCCGAAGGGCCTGTTCCTGTGTTGTAGTTTTCTTTGTTGTTTGTTCTCTTTGATACCAGCATCTACCAACCAGTGGTAATGGAGCCGACTCCATATCTAGAAAACCACATCACAGCTTCCTTAAGGAAATTACACAAGACCAATCTCCAAAGAATGAAACAAAAAGGGTCTAACCATTCGTATGGATTGCCAAAGGTACACATGCAAGGGATCCCCCTCAGACCCATAGTTACACTTCCAGGCACACCGACATACAGGCTAGCAAAGAAACTTTAATGTAAACCAAACACCTGCTAGAAGACTCAACCCACTCCATCCACTCTACCCAGGAATTCCTTAACATCAATCAAAGACCTCAAGATAGAGGATGACAAGGTCATGGTCTCCTTCGATGTGATGGCCCCATTCACATCAATAAACATTACCCTAACCAAAGAAACATTGGTCTCACTGCTAGACAAGCTAGGGATACAAACACCTGACAATGCCAACTCCAAAAGCAATGACAGCATCCTTAAACTACTAGACCTGTGCCTCACAATCACTTCACCTTCAAACAACAAAATATACATACAACTCAACCGGATGTCAATGGGATTACCAATATCAAGACTTTTCGCAGAAGCAGTTATGCACAAGTTAGAAGGAACAGGCCTTCCCACTTTCTAGCCTAAACTTTGGGTCAGCTATGTTGATGACACCTTCATCATCATGAAATGCAACAAACTAGAAGAAACCTACAAATACATGAACAACACCCTTTCCGGTGTAAAGTTCACCAAAGAGGAAGCGAATGATAGCTGACGCCTCTTCTTGGACGTCACAGTAGAATGAAAAGCCAATGGAGAACTGTAGACCAGCATTTACAGGAAAGCCACACACACTGACCAGATACTCATCTACACAAACAACCATCCCAACACCCCAAATGGAGCTGCTTCAGGACAATACTTAAATGAGCCACAATGGACTGCAGCACCCCAGAACTATGAGAAGCTGAGGAGAAACACCTATACAATGTATTCAGGAGCAATAGTTACCCGATAAGCACAGTCCACTGATTGCTGCACAATAGACCTAAACAGGAAGACATAACATGCCCAGAGACTTAGACACTCTACCAGAAATGAGCATCAGACTACTCCAGCCCCTGGGCATCACGGTAGCCCACAAACATATTACTATACTAAAACAACTGCTGATGAATTTAAAGGACCCCATACCCACAGCCAGCAGAACAAAGATAATATACATAAAATACCCTGCAAGGACTGCAACAAACATTACATTGGACAAACCAGCAGGAAACTAGCCACCAGAATACAGGAGCACCAACTAATCACCAAAAAACATGATCAACTATCACTGGTATCGATACACACAGATGAAAACAGACACCAGTTCGATTAGGCCAACAAATTCTTAGAGGCATGGCATTCAAAGCAGAACTCCATTAACTAACACATAGATTTGGACCCCATTTGCCAACCTCTGAAACAGAACCGGAAATGATACCACCCACCACAACAGACACATAAATAGCAAGCAGGACAGAACACCAATGCTTCACCAGAGGCTTACTGATAATGTTACCTGGCATGATGACAAAACATCTGAAAACAAACCCACCAACTCAATGAGCAAACCGACAACCTGTTCTCCAAAATCTCAATTGCACTTCTCAATTAACTTCACGATGTTCTGGTGGTTTCTGCTATTATCCCTATACATAGTGAATTCTAGGAACCCCCCCCACACTCTGGGTGAAAAAAGTTTTCTTCACATCTCCCCTAAACCTTCTGCTCCGACCTTACATCTATGCCCTCTTCGCATATTGCTCTATCAAAGTTCCTTCCTGTTTACCCTATGTATAGCCTTTATAAATTCATATGTCTCAATCATGCCCTCTTGCAATCTCCTCTGCTGTAAGGAAACCAATCTCAGTCTGTCCTATCTCTGTTCCTACTTGAAACATTCCAGGCAGGCAACATTCTGGTAACTCTCTGAAGAGGAATTTTGTGGATTGCTCGATTTGGGAGATAGGGATGTTGCAAGGTGTGTGAGGGGGCAACAATAGGGTATTTAGGATTGTTGAGGAGATGAGGGTATTGTGTGAATGAGTGGGCACAATTGAGGTTGTGGGCGCAGAGATTGTTGGGGATTACAGAATTGGGGTATAGAGTTGGGGGAAGATTGTGGGATTGGAGGCAGTGGCGGGGATATTGGGAGGGTGATGAATGTTGCAGGATTAGTTGGGGAGATGAGTTGTATTGCAACATTGGGAACAGGAGACGTGGGGAGACAAGGGGATTGCAGGGATGGGGGAGGTTGGGGTTTAACAGGACTGTGGGAAGAATTGAGATTGAGAGATTAGGGTGCAAATGGATGTGGGGATTGGGAAGGAGATATGAAGGAGATTGGGGCGGCACGGTGGTTAGCACTGCTGCCTCACAGCGCCAGAGACCCGGGTTCAATTCCCACCTCAGGCGACTGACTGTGTGGAGTTTGCACATTCTCCCCGTGTCTGCGTGGGTTTCCTCCGGGTGCTCCAGTTTCCTCCCACAGTCCAAAGATGTGCAGGTCTGGTGAACTGGCCATGCTAAATTGCCCGTAGTGTTAGGTAAGGGGTAAATGTATGGGTAGGTTGTGCTTCGGTGGGGCGGTGTGGACTTGTTGGGCTGAAGGGCCTGTTTCCACACTGTAGGTAATCTAATCTAATCATGATTGCAGAATTGGGAGGGTTTACAGGAGTGGGAGAAGGTGATGGGGGACTTGTAAGTAAGTCATTATTTTAATGAATGGTGAAGCAAGCTCGAGGAGCCTATTGACATTAGGAAGGTGTGCCATGGAGGAAAGAGTTTCTAAGGATGAAGGGATTTGTTGGGGAGGAAGGAATCAGGTGATGAGGGTATTTTTGGGGAGAAAGGTGGATTATGAAGGTGAGGGGATTCTGAGGAGTGGGGTAGAGAATTGTTGTGGGAAGGTATTGGGAGATTTATAGATGGAGACTTGGGGAGGTTGGAGCAGGGCATTGGGATGAACAGTTGGGTGAGGGAAAAAGCAGGAGTAGAGGGGCAAGGGAGAGTTATGGGACTAGAATTAAGGATGTGTGTTGGGGGGAAGATGGCAAAGGAGAATTAAGGGAGGGTAAGGGAGCAGAGGGAAGGGAGTTTGGGTTGGATTGGTGTCAGGAGTGGGAGGGAGATTTGGGAGACTGTGCAGGAGGAAAGGATATTTGGGGGAGTTTAGTTGGTGTGTTGAGGAGGGAGTGTAGGGTAGGGAGAGTTGTCTAGGGTAAGGGGAGGGAGATTTGTGTTGAGTGAGATATTAATAAGTTAACTGAGCATGCAAAAGTTCACAAATAGTGTCTAATTTGAGAAAATGTTCATTTAGGAAAGAGTAATGAGGAACACAGTATTAGGTAAATGGAGAAAAACTGCAAAAGGTGTAATACAAAGTTACTTGGGAGTACTTGTGCATTAAATGCAAAAAGGTAGCACATAGGTGAAGCAGATAATCAGGAAGCTAATGGAATGTTGGCCCTTCATTCAAGAGAGTTAGAGTATCGTAGAATCCCTACAGTGTGGAAACAGGCCATTTGGCCCATCAAGTCACACCAACTCTTCAAAAAGCATTTCACCCAGACCCACTCCCCTGTAACCCTGCATTTCCTGGGCTAATCCATCTAGCCTGCACATCCCTGGACAGTATGGGCAATTTAACATGACCAATCTATCTAGACCATGGGAGGAAAACTAGAGGAAACCTGCACAGATGTGGGGAGAATTGTGCAAAAACAGTCAGTCACTCAAGGGTGAAGTGGAACCTGGTCCCTGGTGCTGTGAGACACAGTGCTAACCAGGAAGAGTGGGTAACTCTTTTTGTAACTATATAGGTGCTGGTGAGACTACGTCTGGAGTACTGTGAGCAGTTTTGGTCTCCTTATTTAAGGAAAAATATTCAAAGAAGGTTCACTAGAATGTCACTTGTATTAAGGGATTGTCTATTAAGCAGGTTGGGATTTTACTCAGTGAAGTTTAGAAGAATAAGAGTTGAGCTCTTTGAAACATGTAAAATTCTTAAGAGGCTTAACAGAATAAATACTGAGAGGATGTTTCCCATTGTGGGTGAGTCTCGGACCAGAGACCTCAGAATAAAGAGGCGCCTATTGAAAACTAAGACAAGGAAGCATTTCTTATGAGGTATGAGAATCTTTGGAACTCCTTGCAGAGAGAGCTGGAGGTCAGAGTACTTGTGAGGTTTTAAGGCTGAGGTAAATAGATTCTTAATCAATACAGGAATTAAGGGTTATGATAAAAGTGGGCATGGGGAATACTGGTTCAGTCATGATCTTATTGAATGGTGAAGCAGTCTCAAGGACATACTTCCTTCCTAATTCTTATTATCCTGATTCATTTACTAACTGCTGTGTGCCCTGACTCCACGGTCGAATCTGTTTTTTGGTCCCTTAATGTCCCTATCCTGATTTCTTTTCAACCTTTTTACTAAATTTATGACGGTGGAAGATCTTTCTGATTTCCTGTCTGAACTCTGAATATATTTAGCACAGTTCCCATCTGTGTTATCCACATGACACCTGTCATAAGAATACATTTTCTTCATATTAATGTCTATTTCTTTCCTCATCTGGGAGCTGAGATTTGTGTGTCCTACCTTCCCAAGTGTAAATATTATCTGCACATAAATTCTCTCCTTTTAAAGAATCTATTGCCATATGTCCTGCCAACCTTTTGTACCAATTAACCCCAGTTAATTATTTTCACTCTGGATTGTTATCTATCCTTCCTCATAACCTACCTAAATGTTTACTGTGGCCTGAACATTCTCCTGACACTTGATTCACTTCATCTCCAAGAACCAGGTGCAATATAGCGCTTCCTTTCATATTGGACTGGAAACATACAGCTGTGGAATATTTTCCTAAACGTGTTCTAGGACTTCTTTCCCTTCGCTGTCCTTTACACTAATTATCCAAATGCAAGCTGTTCATCACTATCCTTACTCTATAGCCAAAAGTTTAAGAGCAGTTAACTGTATGAAATATTGGTCAGGCAACAACTAGAGTATTGTGTTGTTATGAAGGGGAAGTCAAACCCCTCTGATAATAAAAACTGAAATGCCCAGAGAAGCTCACCTCACCTCACAATCTATTAAAGGAAATGTGAAACTAACCTGTCTCTCACCCCTAATCTGTTATAAAGGAGTGGTTAAATGAAATAAATCCCTGATACTCATTTTATAAGCCACAAGTAACTACTTATTTATTAACCCTAATAGTTAACAATACTAACAAACTGAATAATTCCCCCTAACCACTAAGTATTCCCTAACTGAACAAAATTCTACTGGGATACTATTCCAATAGACACAAGTCCCACTTATATAAATCCAAGTAATAAGAAAACTAAATTAAACTTAGACTCTTAAGAAAAAAAAAGAACCATCATTATGGTTCCTTTTTTCTCTAAATCTTAACACCACCATCATCTCAAGATACATAGGTCAGTAATCTAAAGTTACACATTTCATATTAATTCTGCATATATATTACCTATAAAATATTGAACCCTTCCAGTTCTATATTATCTACAAATTTTCTTTTAATCCCGTGATTACGCATCTGCAATAACATTTTTATGAAATGCAACATGTACACTTTGTAAATTAAATGCTTCTAACATAAAACTCCAACAAAATAGTCTCATATTCTTGTCCTTAAATCTTTACAAAAAGGTCAGAGGGTTGTGGTCAGTATATACAACCATCTCTAGTATATTGTTCATAACATAAGCCTTAAAATGTTGTAAAACTACTACCAAACACAATAATTCTTTTTCAATGGTAGAATATTTTCTTTGATGGATATTGAGGTTTTTTTTGAAAAATAACCAATTTGACCTTTCAATTCTAAATCACCCTCCTGCATCAACATAGCTCCAACACGATTGCAACTTCAAAGGATTTCAAGAAATGTAGTATAGCTGAAGCTGGTATGGTGGTTAACATGGCTTTTAAATTCTCAAATGCCTCTGGCATTGTTCTATCCACTGAAATTTTGTGTTTTTTTTAGCAAATGCGTCAGCAGTGCCACTGCACTACTAAAGTTTGGAACGAAGTTCTGGTCAAATCTGCTCAGTCTCAAAAATCTTTTTGTTCGAGGATGGCCTTGGAAATTCCTCGATGGCCTTCGTCTTCACATTCCTCAGAGTCATCCTTTCATGTCCAATGTTGTGTCCCAAGAACGCCACTTCTGCCTTCGTAAATTCAGTTTTTGCTAAATTTATAACCACATTTACCTTATGTAATCTTTCAAAGAGCTCTGCCAAATGCACCATGTGATCTTTCCATGAATGGTTAAAGATTATTAAGTCATCCATATAGATGGCACAATCTTGCCACAACTCTGTTCATAAATCTTTCAAATGTGGCTGGTATGTTCTTCATTCCAAAGGGCATTACTTAAATTGATAATAGCCCATTTGGGGTTACAAATGCAGAAACTTTGTTTGCTCTCTCCAACAAAGAGTAACCACAAGATACATCCAACTTTGTGATGTAAGTGGCTTGTCCAACCTTTTCTACACAGTCCTCCAGTCTTGGAATTGGGTATGAGTCGAATTTGGTTACGGCATTGATCTTCTAATAATCAATACAGATTTGTTTGAGTACCATCAGGTTTGGGAATCAACATGATCAGCGAACTCTACTCGCTTTGACCCGGCTCAGTGATATCTTGTAGAGTCATAGAGTCCTACAGCACGGAGGTATGCCCTTCTGCCCAAACTGGTCCATGCCAACCAAAATGCTAACCCCATTTCCTTGTACTTGGCCCATATCCTTCGAAATCTTTCTATTCCATGTATTTTATTTTTAGCACAGCAGAGGCCCTTTGGCCCTTGATGTTGTGCCGATCTTTTATCCTACTCGAAGATCAAACTAACCTACATACTCTACATTTTACTATCATCCATGTGGCTATCCAAGAGCCGCATAAATGTCCCTATGTATCTGACTGTACTACCACTACTGACAGTGCATTCCATGCACCCACCACTCTTTGTGGAAAGAACCTACATCTGACATCTCCCCTAAACCTCGTTCCAATCACCTTAAAACTGTGCCCCTTCATGATAGCCATTTCAGCTTTAGGAAAAAATCTCTGGCTATCCACTCTATGCCTCTCTTCATCTTGTTCACCTCTATTAAGTCATTATTTGTTTAATGCCTTTTAAATGGTGTTAATGTACCCTCCTGAATCACTTCCACTGCATCTCATTCCATATCATCTAGAAAAGAAAAATTATATTAGGGATAGTCAGCACGATTTTGTGAAGGTTAGGTCATGCCTCACAAATTCAGTTTTTGCTAAGTTCTTTGAGAAGGTGACCAAACAGGTAGATGAGAGTAAACCGGTTGATGTAATGTATATGGATTTCAGCAAAGCGTTTGATAAGGTTCCCCACAGTAGGCTATTGTACAAAATGTGGAGGAATGGGATTGTGGGAGATATAGCAGTTTGGATCAGTAATTGGCTTGCTGAAAGAAGACAGAGGGTGGTGGTTGATGGGAAATGTTCATCCTGGAGTCCAGTTACTAGTGGTGTACAGCAAGGGTCGGTGTTGGGTCCACTGCTGTTCGTCATTTTTATAAAGGACCTGGATGAGGGCGTAGAAGGGTGGGTTAGTAAATTCGCAGACGACAGTAAGGTCGGTAGAGTTGTGGATAGTGACGAAGGATGTTGAAGGTTACAGAGAGACATAGATAAACTGCAGAGCTGGGCTGAGAGGTGGCAAATGGAGTTTAATGCGGACAAGTGTGAGGTGATTCACTTTGGCCGGAGTAACCGGAATGCAAAGTACTGGGCTAATGGTAAGATTCTTGGTAGTGTAGATGAGCAGAGAGATCTCGGTGTCCATGTACACAGATCCTTGAAAGTTGCCACCCAGGTTGACAGGGTTGTTAAGAAGGCGTACATTGTTTTAGCTTTTATTAATAGAGGGATCGAGTTCCGGAACCATGAGGTTATGCTACAGCTGTACAAAACTCTGGTGCGGCTGCACTTGGAGTATTGTGTACTATTCTGGTCACCATATTATAAGAACGATGTGGAAGCTTTAGAAAGGGTGCAGAGGAGATTTACTAGGATGTTGCCTGGTATGGAGGGGAGATCTTACGAGGAAAGGCTGAGGCTGTTTTCGTTAGAGAGAAGAAGTTTGAGAGGTGACTTAATAGAGACATATAAGATAACCGGACGGTTAGATAGGGTGGACAGGGAGAGCCTTTTTCCAAGTATGGTGACAGCGAGCACGAGGGGGCATAGCTTTAAATTGAGAGGTGATAGATATAGGATAGATGTCAGAGGTAGTTTCTTTACTCGGAGAGTAGTAAGGGAATGGAATGCTTTGCCTGCAACGGTCGTAGATTCACCAACTTTAAGTGCATTCAAGTCGTTATTGGACAAACATATGGACGTACCTGGAATATTTAAGGTTAGATGGGCTTCAGATTGGTATGATGTATGTCCTCATATTGCTGCAACAAGCCTTTAAATTCATTTCTCTGATCCTGAGACAGAGAACTCACTAACCTATCCCATTTTTGAAGGGCTTCCTCATTATTTAATTTATTATGAGGCGCATTAAAGTCCAAATCATCTGGATTTGATTCCTCACTCTGAGGTGCAGGAACTAATAATACCTGTTTCTCCAGTTCCCTGTCCCTGTCATAGTAAGTTTTCAGTATACTCAAATAATATACCTGATGAATTTTTTTCTGATCTGCATCTTTATCAGATCATCAACCTGACTTAACTTCTTCTCAATCTGATAGGTACCACTAAACTTTGCTTTGAAGGGATCTCCTACCACTGATAACAGCACTGATACTTTATTCCCATGGGTAAACATACAAATTTTAGAATTCTCATATGCTTCTTGTTTTATGAGATAATGTGCCACCTTCAGATATTGTCTAGCTAATTCACCTACTCTATTTAATCTTTCTCTCACCTCATACATAATCCAATTTTGAGATCTCTGATTTCAGACCTATCAACTTTGTTTTAATTAATTTTAAAAGCCCTCTTACTTCACGCCCAAATATCAACTCAAATGGAGTAAACTGAGTCAATTCATTTCAATATGTTTCAGTGGTTAACACTGCTGCCTCACAGAAAATCAGATAGAGTAACTGTCATTGAGAGAGACCTTGAACAATGAAACACTCTTGTTCAAAGGTACCTTTTCATAGGAAACATATTTGCAGTAAAAGAAAGAGGACAACCCAGGGAGAACCTCAGTCAGAAGAAGACAGACACAAAGATGACAGCTGCTGTATGAATTTGAAATTAAGTTGATGTAATTTTACTAAGTGTTTTATTGGAACAGTATATTATTATAGAGCTGGAGGCAGATAATAAGCAGTTAAGAGAAGGGGGGGCTTAGAGTTGTGAATAGTTGTTGTTTAATGTTCACTTTTAGTGTTAAAAAATAAATTAGATTTTATTTTCTTTAAATAGTGGAATTTGGAAGTTCTCTGTCACCCATATTTTAACAGATTACCAGGCGAGGTGAACTTTTCTAGGTGTTTGATTTAATTAGCATTAGTGTTCGCCACTGTGTCATCCCAAGGGGTACCTTTATCTCAATCAGTTGGGTAATTCTGGCAATAAGGCCATAGCGTGGTATCTGGGGTCTGATGCCACTTTTCCAATCCTCCCTGGGATTCAGAATTTGATTTAAAGTGTTGCATGCTTAAACTATCTGTAACCTCCTTAAATAGTTTGTCAGTAAGGTTGGACCCTTGGTCTGACTGAATCTCCTTGGTAGTGCATAATGGGTAAAGAAAGCAAACAATTTATCCACTACCTTTTTTGCATTGTCATTCCGTAATGGAATTGCCCCTGCAAATCTGGTAGATACATTCAATGTGGTTAGAAATTCTGGTTCCCACTTTTGGTTTAGAGAGGGGACCTACACAATCAATCATAATCTGTGTGAAGGATTCTTTAAATGCAGGAATTGGCATCAAAGGTTTTATTATTCCCTGTGGCTTTTTACCATTTGACATGAATGACAATACGACAAAATTCAACTACATCCTTATGTAATCCAGGCCAATAAAAATGCTTTTGTATCTTAGCCTGAGTCTTCCTTACTCCAAGATGATCTACAGGTAGTTCATTTGCTACTCGCAAAACTTTGTCTGTATGTCAACACAATCTGGTGCACATCCGCCCATTTCTCCTCTGTACTAACTTGCCACTTTAGGATTCTGTCCTTACGATAATAACGTTCTGGAATATGTTCTGATTTCTTTTCCGAATAGGTTTTATGATATAAATCTTTTATTGTCTCTTTCTGTTGTAACTCCATTAATCTTTCAGAATTAAACACCTCTGACTGGTCCTTAACCTGTTCAGACTTTTCCTTTACCATTTCATCAAACAGGGTGTCAGCTAACTGGACCTCAACTCCTTCGTCTTTCTGTTTTTTTTTACTTATTGCTTTAAGCTATGACTGTGGGATCTTGTTACCATGTATTCTAGAAAAATTCCAGGGTATTTTTCTTTTAGCTCCTCAGTTCCCCAGTTTGCCTTTGGCTTCTCCACTACAAGGGACATCTCCTTGATCCTGCTAGATTGTTTCCAAGAACAAACTGTATTCCTGGAATAGACACTCTTTCAATCACTCCCATTGTTACTTCCTCAGTCCTAATTTGACTTTCTAGCGTTATCTTACACGGGGAACACTTAATCTCTCCCAATGTATTCCACAAATTAACACTCTCTCAGATAATACTTCAGAAGGAGTGCAAATGCTTTCACCTCTTACTGTTAGAAACTGACCAGCTCTGCTATCTCTCAATATTTTAATTTCTTTACCTTCTCTTGTGTTCTTCTTGAGTAAATCTTGCCCACAGAGCTGAGGGCTTTGTCGAGATTGAACACCATCCTACTATCCAGCCTGTGACTAGGCCATTCAGTTTCCTGCAGTTACTCAACTTCTTATATTGGAAATTCTGGGCAGCATCAAGGTAGATAAGACCCCAGGGCTGGACCAGATATATCCAAGGTTAGTATGAGAAACAGGGAATGAGATTGCTTTGCCTCTGGCAATAATTGTTTCATCTCTCCACGGGGGTCATACCGGATGATTGGAGGGAGGCGAATGTTGTTCCACTGTTCAAGAAAAGGAAGACAAATTTCTGGGAATTACAGACCAGTCAGTCTTGCGTCTGTTGTAAGTAAGGTACTGGAAATGATTCTGAGAGATGAGATTTATGACTATTTGTAAAGGCATAGTTTGATTAAAGATATTCAGCAAGGCTTTGTGAGGGGCAGGTCATGCCTCACAAGCCTTATTGAGGTCTTTGAGGATATGACGAAACAAGTTGATGAAGGTCGAGCAGTGGATGTGGTGTATGTGGATTTCAATAAGGCATTTGTTAATGTTTCCCACGGTAGGCTCATTCAGGATACAGGGAAATTTTGGCAGTCTGGGTGCAGAATTGGCTGTCCAAAAGATGACAGCAAGTGGTAAGGGATGGAAAGTATTCAGCCTAGAGGTGACTGTGGTGTCCTGCAGGGATCTGTTCTTGGGCCTCAGCTCTTTGTAGTTTTTATAAATTACTTGGATGAAGAATTGGAAAGGTGGGATAGTAAGTTTGTCAATGACACGAAGGTTGATGGAGTTGTGGACAATGGAGGGTTGTTGTAGGTTGCAATGGGACATTGACAAGATGCAGAGCTGGGCTGAGAACTGGCAGATAGAGTTCAACCTGGATAAAGGCAAAGTGATACATTTTGGAAGGTCGAATTTGAATGCTGAATACAGGATTAAAGGCAGGATTCTTGGCAGTGTGGAGGAACAGACGGATCTTGGGGTTCACGTGCATAGATCCCTCAAAGTTGCCACCCAAGTTGATAGGGTTGTTAAGAAGGCGTATGGTATTTTAGCTTTCATTAACAAGGCGATTGAGTTTAAGAGCCACGAGATTTTGCTGCAGCTCTATAAAACCATACTTGGAGTATTGTGTCCAGTTCTGGTCACCTCATTATAGGAATGTATACATGCTTTAGAGAGGATGCAGAGATTTACCAGGATGCTGCGTGGAGTGGAGGGAATATCTTATGAAGAGATGTTGAGTGAGCGAGGGCTTTTCACACTGAAGAGAAGAAGGAAGAGAGGTGACTTGATAGAGGTGTACAAAGTAATATAGAATATAGAACAATACAGTGCAGAACAGGCCATTCAGCCCTCGATGTTGCACCGACCTGCGAACTAATCTAATCCCACCCCCCTACACTATCCCACCATTATCCGTATGCTTATCCAAGGACTGTTTAAATGCCCCTAAAGTGGCTGAGTTAGCTACATTGGCAGGCAGGGCATTGCACACCTTTACCACTCTCTCAGTAAAGAACCTGCCTCTGACATCTGTCTTAACCCTTCAATTTGTAGCTATGCCCCCTCATACAAGCAGACATCATCATCCTAGGAAAAAGACTCTCACTGTCCACCTTATCTAATCCTCTGACCATCTTGTATTTCTCTATCAAATCCCCTCTTAGCCCTCTTCTCTCCAATGAGAACATACTCAAGTCCCTCAGCCTTTCCTCATAAGATCTTTCTCCAGACCAGGCAGCATCCTGGTAAACTCCCCTGCACCTTTTCCAATGCTTCCACATCCTTCCTGTAATGGGGTGACCAGAACTTTACACAATATTCCAAGTGTGGCTACACTAGCACTTTGTATAGTTGCAGTCTGACATCACGGCTCCAGAATTCAATCCCTCTACCAATAAAACCTAACACACCGTATGCCTTCTTAACAGCACTATCAACCCGGGTGGCAACTTTCAGGGATCTATGTACAAGATCTCTCTGCACATCCATACTACCAAGAATCTTTCCATTGACCCAGTACTCTGCCTTCCTGTTATTCTTCCCAAAGTGAATCACCTCCCATTTAGCTGCATTGAACTCCATTTGCCACCTTTGAGCCCAATTCTGCAGTTTATCCAAGTCCTCCTGCAACCTGCAAAATTTTTCCACACTGTCCACCACTCCACCAACTTTAGTATCATCTGCAAACTTACTAACCCATCCATCTATGCGTGTGTCCAAGTTGCTTATAAAAATGATAAACAGCAATTGTCCCAAAACATATCCTTGTGGCACACCACTCATAACCTCTATAATAGGCTGAATATTTTCCATTAACCACCACTCGCTGCCTTCTTACAGAAAGCCAGTTTCTAATTCAAACAGCTAAATCACCTTCAATCCCATGCCTCTGCACTTTCTCCAACAGCCTACCATGCCGAACCGTATCAAAGGCTTTACTGAGGTCCATGTACACCACGTCAACTGCCCTATCCTCATCCACACACTTGGTCACCTTCTCAAAAACCTCAATGAGGTTTGTGAGATATGACCTGCCCTTGACAAATCCATGTTGACTATTTCCAATCAAGTTGTTGCTTGCTAGATGATTATAAATCCTATCTCTCACAATCCTTTCCAAAACTTTTCCTACAACAGACATAAGGCTCACGGGTCTATAATTACCTGGGTCATCTCTACTTCCCTTCTTGAACAAGAGCACAAAATTTGCAATCCTCCAGTCCTCTGGTACTAAACCTGTAGACAATGATGACCCAAAGATCAAGGCCAAAAGCTCGCTATCTCCTCCCTAGCTTCCCAGAAAATTCTCAGAAAAATCCCATCCAGCCCAGGGGACATATCTACTTTCATTCCTTCTAGAATTGATAACACCTCCTCCTTACTAACCTCAATCCTTTCAAGTCTAATAGTCCGCATCTCAGTCTTCTCTACAATATTCTCCTTTTCCTGAGTGAAAATAAATGAGAAATATTCATTTAGCACCTCCCCAATCTCCACAGGATCCCCATACAACTTCCTACTTCTGTCTTTGACTGGCCCTATTCCTACGCTAGTCATCCTTTTATTCCTCACATATCTATAGAAAACTTTAGGGTTGTTCTTTATTATACCTGCTAAAAACTGCTCATGTCCCCTCCTTGCTCTTCTTAACTCTCTTTTAATCCTTCCTCGCTAATTTGTAACTCTCCATTGTCTCATCTGAACCATCTTGCCTCAACGTCACATGAGCTTCCCTCTTCCGCTTAACAAGAGATGCAATTTCTTTAGTAAACCACGGTTCCTTACCTTATCACTTCCTCCCTGCCTGACAGGGACATACCTATCAAAGACACGCGATATCTGATCCTTAGACCAATTCTAAATTTTGATTGTCCCTATCCCCTGCATTTTGCTCCCCCATTCTATGTCTCCTAAGTCTTACATAATTGCATTATAATTGCCCTTCCCCCATCTATAACTCTTGCCCTGTGGCATGTACCTATCCCTTTCCATCGCTAAACTAAACAAAACTGAATTATTGTCACTCTCTCCAAAGTGTTCACCTGTCACTAAATCAAACACCTGGCCTGGTCCATTACTAAGCACCAGATCCAGTGTGGCCTCCCCTCTTGTCAGCCCTTCGACATGCTGTGTCAGGAAACCCTCCTGTACACATTCGACAAAAACTGATCAATCTGACGTAGTAGAGTTATAGCATTTTTAGTGAATGTTGGGGAAGATAAAGTCCCCAATAATGACCACCCTGTTTCTTTCACTCCTGCTCCGATTCAATTTTCCAATCCTCTCCTCCACATCCCTGGAACTTTGCAGATGCCTATAAAATATTCCCAGAAGTGTGATCTCTCCTCTCCTGTTTCTAACCTCAGCCCATACCACCTCAGTAAACGAGTCCTTGTCAAAAGTTCTTTCAGCCACTGTTATACTATCCTTGACTAACAAAGCCACACCTCCTCCTCTTTTACCACCTTCCCTGATCTTAATGAAAGATTGAAACCCTGGAGCCTGCAACATCCATTCCTGACCATGTCTCCAAAATGGCCACAACATCGAAGTCCCAGGTACCTATCCATGCTGCAAGCTCACCTACCTTATTCTGGATACTCTTGGCATTGAAGTAGACACACTTCAAACCAGCTTGCTGTTTGCCAGCACACTCCTGTGACTGAATGATCGAATTGTTCTGTCCACCAAAAGTTTGTGTTCTTCTTCAGCAAATCGGTTAACGGTGCCACTGCACTGCTGAAGTTTGGAACAAACTTCCAATAGAACCCATTTAGTCCTAAGAATCGAAGCACCTCATTTTTCAAGGTTGGTTATGGAACTTCATTGATGGCCTTTGTCTTTGCCTTCCATGGGGTCAACCTTCCATGACTGATGTTATATCCCAAGAAAGATTTACAAGGATGTTGCCAGGGTTGGAGGATCTGAGCTACAGGGAGAGGCTGAATAGGCTGGGGCTGTTTTCCCTGGAGCATCGGAGGTTATGAGGGGCATATATAGGATAAATAGACAAAGTCTTTTCCCTAGGGTCAGGGAGTCCAGAACTAGAGGGCATAGGTTTAGGGTGAGAGGGGAAAGATATAAAAGAGATCTAAGGAGCAACCCTTTCACGCAGAGGGTGGTGCATATATGGAATGAGCTGCCAGAGGAAGTGGTGGAGGCTGGTACAATTGCAACATTTAAGAGGCATCTGGATGGGTATATGAATAGGAAGGGTTCGGAGGGATATGGGCCGGGTGCTGGCAGGTGGGACTAGATTGGGTTGGGATATCTGGTCGGCATAGACGGGTTGGACTGAAGGGTCTGTTTCCATGCTGTACATCTCTATGAGAATAGATAGCCAGAGGCTTTTCCTCGGGGCAGAACTGGCTGTCACAAGGGGGCATAATTTTAAAGTGATTAGAGGAAGGTATAGGGGAGGGCCTAAAGGGCCTGTACTGTGCTGTATTGTTCTATGTTCTTTTGGAACTTTCTTTGCTAACTCATCTAATCCCACTGGTTTAGCCTTTTTACCATATCCTTTTTCCCAGTGCCTTTCTTAAACTACCATTACTGTGACTTGTGTGTCATACCTTATTGCAGTGAAAACATCTTTTTTTCACATGGTAAACTGTTACCAATACGATCTATTTTTTACTTCTCTTTGAAGGATCTCCCTTTTAGCCAATTTCTACCTCTCATGGAATCAACTTGCTGTCAGAGCTAAATTTCGATTTATGCAGTAAAGCGTATTCATCCGCCATCTCTGCAGCTATTCTTGATATTTGAATTTTCTGCTATGAGTTCTTATCATCTCTGGAAGTGAGTTTTTGAACACCTCCAGCAGAATAACCTCTGTATAATTCTCATGCCTTCTCTATCTTTAATGCTGTCACCCATTTATCGAAGTTGTTATGTTTGATTCTTTAAAACTCAATAGAAGTCTGACCTGGTTCCTCCTTTATGTTTCTGAACTGTTGTCTGTATGATTCTGATACCAATTCATAAGCACTCAACATAGTTTGTTTGACATCTTCATTATCTCTTGATACTCATTTGACAGCGCTGCAAACGCCTCACTAACCCTACCTACTAACTTGGTCTGAATTAACATTGCCCACATAGTCTGGCCAATTCATCTGCCTGGCCCATTTCTCAAAGGAAACGAAAAAGGCTTCTACATCTTTTTCATCAAATTTTGATAATGATTTGACATATTTCTGTTTATCCCAATCAGGTCTTTGGCTACAGTGGCTCTGCTCATCATCACTCTTCTGCTCACTAAACATATCTTCTACCTTCATTTCCATCCTTTTATGTCGGCTATCCTGTTTAATTTGTAACTTGAAGTTCAAATGCTGTCTTTTTCTTTTAGTCTTTTATCTGCTTACAACTGTAATTCAAAATGTTTCTGTTCCCTTTTTTCCTCTTCTGCCTGGGCCCTTCTTTCCTTTTCCTAACTCCAAATGTCTAATTTTCAATTTAATTTTTTCTAACTCCACTGCACATGACTGTTTCTGTGGTAAAACTAAATGCTTGCTTAACTCAGTTACAATTTCAGCTCTCTTCTTATCCCTAGTTAAACCTAATTCTAACCTATTTGCTATGTCTAAAAGTATATCCTTCCTCTCTTGGCAAATTTGGGAAGCGTCTTCAAACCCCAGAACTTATTTAGCAATGTTAAGAGCCATTTCCCTACTTTTGATTTAACCAATCACAAGTAACCAAAATAAAACACATTTTTCTCACCTAATCTTTACATTACAACCCCAGTTTTCTTAATACTTGGATTTATGTAAGTGGGACTTGTGTTTATTGGAGTAGCACACCAGTAGAATTTTGTTCAGTTAGGAATAGTTAGTGGTTCGAGAAAAATTGTTCAGTTTGTTAGTAGTTCTGTTAATTTGTTCACTGTTAGGGTTAAATAAATTGTTACTTGTTGCTTATAAAGGATGTTGCTTATCAGGATTTCTTTCATTTATAACAGATAGGGGGTGAGAAGCAGGTTATACCAATTTTCATACTTCCTTTAACAGCTTATGAGGTGGCACGATGGCACAGTGGTTAGCACTGCTGCCTCACAATGCCAGAGACCCGGGTTCAATTTCCGCCTCAGGCAACTGTCTGTGTGGAGTTTGCACATTCTCCCCGTGTCTGCGTGGGTTTCCTCTGGGTGCTCCGGTTTCCTCCCACAGTCCAAAGATGTGCAGCTTAGGTGAATTGGCCATACTAAAATTGCCCATAGTTAGATGAAGGGGTTAATGTAGGGGAATGGGTCTGGGAGAGTTGATCTTCGGAGGGTCAGTGTGGACATGTTGGGCTGAAGGGCCTGTTTCCACATTGTAAGTAATCAAATCTTAAAAAACCATCAGATTTAAATTTGATTGGTTTTCAGTTTCTAAGTGCTTGGTTTAAATTAATAGGTTGATTTCAAGGTAGCTGCCAAAACATCAAAACAAGCCTAAAGCTTCCAATCACACAGGCAATTGATATATGTTTCAATTTTAGAACTGTCTGTATATTTTCAGTTCCTTACAGACACATTTTCTATATAAATCTCCAAGCATTGAAATGCTCTCTACCTCTTAAAGGAGCCATACACTCTTCCCCACCCACCCTCCCTGCCCCTCCACCATTTTTACAACCAAGTTCAAGCTTCCTGCCTTCCAGTTCATGAGTACTCTACACGACTTTATAATAGTGTGCAGTTCTGGAATCCACATTATAGAAGGGTTGTAACAGTCCTGGAGAGATTCCAGAGAAGATTTACCAGGATGATGCCTGGGCTAGTGGATTTCACTTCTGAAGAGAGATTGGATAGATTGTAGTTGTTTTCCTCAGAGAATACTAGATTGAGAGGGACATGATTGAGATTTGCAAAATTATGAGGAGCATAGCTAGAGCAGACAGGAAGAAACCTTTCCCTTTGATAGAGGAATCAGTGTCTAGGGGGTATAAATTTAAGGTAAAGGGAAAAAGATTTAAAGGAGATAGCAGAATGACCTGTATGTTCTATGACGTTGATGCGAAATCGCTATAAGGTGATTGACAAATTGGAGATACTGTTCCTAAAGTGTGAACTTTTAAAGCATGTATTGGTTATTATATGTTTCTGGCCTCAACAGTTTGAATGGTGCTACTTATAATACAGGATTGCATGAGAACAGAACTACCATGTTATACCAGAACTGACTGTTGAACAGTACAACATAGGAATGGGCCCTTTGGCCCACGATGTTGTGTCAAACATGATGCCAAAGTAAACTAATTATTTCTGCCTGCCTTTTGTCCATATTCCCCCCATTCCTCGCATATTCATGTACTTATCTAAAAGTCGCTGAAATGCCATCACCATCCCTGACAGCGCATTCCAGACTCCTACCACTCACTGTTAAAGATCCTGCCCCTCATATCTCCTTTGAACATTCCCCTTCTCACCTTAAATGCATATCCTATAGTATTAGACATTTTGACTCTGGGAAAAAAAGTTGACAGTCAGAATCGATCTGTGCATCTCACAATTTTATAGACATCTATCAAGTCACCCCTCAGCCTCTGCTGCTCCAGAGAAAACAACTTGAATTTTTCTCCTTATAGCTCATATCCTCTAATCCAGACAGCAATCTAGTAAACGTCTTCTGCACTCTCTCCAAAGCATGCCCATCTTTCACCTTCAATTCTGCAGTCTCCCCATAATTAACGCTCAATCCTGCAACCTGATTTCGGCATCAATTCTGCAACACCCCCTCCATTTCCCACAGCCTCTATGTCCTCTTCAATCCTGTAACCCATCTCTCCTCACTGATTCCACGAACCCTCCCCATCAATCCCACAACAACTCCATTGCCCCACAATCCCACAAACCCACTAAATCCATTCCAATCCCACAATCACAAGCCCCCATCTTTTACCCCACCTGACATTTTTTTTTCTGGAATGAGAAACTTTGGTTATACAGCTTGGTGAAGTTGTGACATTTTTCCTTGGAGAAGAAAAAGTCAAGAGGAGATTTGATTAACATATTCAATATCCTGAAGGGTCTAAAAAGTAGACAGGAGTAAAACCTTTTGCTCAGATGTAGGAATGATGTGGAGGTGCTGTTGTTGGTCTGTGGTGGACAAAGTTAAAAATCTCACAATACCAGGTTATAGTCCAACAGGTTATTTGGAAGTACAAGTACACAAAACTTTATCCAAAATGCTCAGGACCAGCTAGTTTTTGAAATTCAGAATTTTTCAAATTTCAGAATAGGTGGCATTTTGATGGTGAAATTTAAAAGCGACTTAGCAAACAGCAGACTCACTGTGAGTACTGCGGGCCCTGAGATAGAATTGAGGCCTGCCAGTGCTGGGCCATTGCCACCCCCTGACGTGGTATCTGAGTGACACGCATCGAGTGGGTGTGGAGTTGGGTTAACTGTTTGCATGCCACACAAGCTTGTTAATGAGATAAAAACTTCACAAAATCCTTTGGATTTTGGAACTTTTCAGATTTCGGAATTTCAGATAAAGGGTTGTCTACCTGTACTAGTTTTCAGAGTGCTGCTCCTTCATCGGGTAACTAGTGGGGCATATATTAAAATGATATATTGAGCAAATCTAGATTGCTGTTAAGTCTTTCATCATTTCGAATGGTTTGCAGGTTTTGGTTATACATTTATGAACCAAAACCTGCAACCCATCCTAAAAGATGAAAAATTTAATAGCAATCTAGGTTTGTTCAATATATCATTTGAATTGCATGACATTGTGATTTTACTTTAAATTCTGTGTCTTATGAACCTACCCCACTAGTTATTTGATGGAGGAGCAGCACTGTGACAGCTAGTATTTTTAAATAAACCTATTGGACTATAACCTGGTGTTGTGTGATTTTTAGTAGATGTAGGGATCAAGAGCAAGAGAGCACAGATTTAAGGAAATTGACCAAAAAAAAGATATATGAGGAAAATCTTCTTCTGACGGTAATTACGATGCATTACTTGAGCGTGTGATGAAAGCACACTTAATTGCATCATTCAAGAAAGAATTGGATTATTATCTGAAATTGAAGTATTTGCAGGGTTACAAGGAGGCAGAGAAATGGTACTGGGTGACACTTTTTATGTGTGCAAGCATGATGGTTTAAATTGCCTGCAGTTTTGTTAATAACTATAACATGATTAACCAAAACCAAGCGTTGATGTATAGAGGATCTTGTGATTCCTGTAAGTAGCCATGCAGATAAATAGAGTGGTAAAGAAGACATATGAAATGCTTGCCTTTATTGAGTACAAGAGTCAGGATGTCACATTGCAGCTTTATAAGACTTTGGTTAGGGTACACTTAAGGGTATTGCATGCAATTCAAGTCATCACATTACAGGAAGCGGCTTTGGAGAGGGTGCAGAAGAGTACCAGGATGCTGCCTGGATTAGAGGGTATGAGCTATAAGGAAAGGCTAGAAAAACTCAAGTTGTTTTCTCTGGAGCAGCGGGGACCAAAGGAAGACTTGTTAGAAGTCTCTAAAATTATGAGATACATAGTTGGGATTGACAATCAGAATCTTTTTCCTTGAGAGTTGAAATGTCTGATACCAGGGGGCATTCATTTAAAGTAAGGGAGGAAAGTTCAAAGGAGATGTGAAGGGCAAGTTTTTTACATAGATAGTGGTAGGACTCTGGAATGTGCTGCCAGAGGTGATGATGGAGGCTGATTCCACAAGAGCGTTTAAGGACATTTAGATAAGTGTTTGAATATGCAAGGAATAGAGCGATATGGACCAAGGGCAGGCAGAAGGGATTAGTTTAATTTGGCATCATGTTCAGCACAACAGTCTGTGCCAAAGGACCTGTTCCTATTCTGTGTTCAAAGAATTGTATTTATTTCTGCTGGATAGAGAAGGCTTGGAAATGTTACATAAGATTTTCAAATTAATAATGAACCAGGACAGTGCCCTAACATGTATCTTCAGGTTTTATCGTGTTGTCTGAAAATCCAGAATTACAATCACTATGATGTAACTATTCTATCAGCCCATCAAGTCAGTGCCAAACTCTGTAGGAGCCATTTAGCTGGTACCAGGCCTAGATTTAGCTAGGCCAGTTAGAAATCATTGATTTTTGCAATTACTCTGGAATCAAACGTAGGACATTGTGGTTAAACATGGCAGATTTCCTTTTGCGAGGGCATTTGTGTACTTGGGTGCTTACTACAGTTTGGTCATTAGTCTGCAACCATCTTTTTATTCCAAGATTTTTTTTAAACTGTGTCTAAATTCCCCAGTGGCTGTGGATTTTGGATACTCAGGCCCAGCCGGCTGTGGTTATTAATCAGGGTTGAACAATATGCTCAGAAACTAGAAAATACTATGTCATAGTTTATAATTTTTTTTGCATCATGGATGATTGTCAGTTGCAAGCCTTGACTATACAGTGTTATGAAGTTGAAGGTGTGTACTGTACCTTTAAGAGAGAGTGAATGCTGTTCTGAACTGAGAGCTTACAAACACCTGTGTATGTGACAAGATGACAGTCCCAGATTGTACTGGAAAATTGAAAATATATAACATTTGGCTGTGAAACGGATACCTGAGTTTTGTTGGCTAATGGACAACAGTTTGAATTTAACCAGTCAGTTTAAATTATGCTGCAGGACACTAAATCCCAATCAAGTTTGAATTTATTGTTTTGCCACCATCAAGACAGAAACGCAGGGAGAGCTAACATCTTGCTCTCCAAGAAATTAGGAAGCATTCTATCAAAGGTACCTTTTCATATGAAACATACTCGCAGTAAAAAGAAAGAAGATGGCCCAGGGAGACCCTTAGCCAGAAGAGGGAAGACAGGAGAAGACAGCGGCTATGTGGTTTTGGAATTAAGTTGATGTAATTTTAATAAGTCTTATTGGAACAGCATTTTCTTATAGAATTGGAGGCAGATAATAAGCAATTAAAAGAAAGAGGGGCTTAGAATTGTGAATAGTTATTTAATGTTCACTTATAGAGTTAAATGAAGGAGGTTAATTTCTTTAAATAGTGGAATTTGTGAGTTCTCTGTCATTCATATTTTAACAGATTATGAGGTGAGATAAACTTTTCTGGGTGATTGGTTTAATTAACAGAGGGGTTCATCTCCGTGACATAACAATAGTGAGTAGATTTTTTAAGTAAGAGCATTTTAGAAAGATATTAAGTCTAAAACTAACCTTTTTCTTTCCTCTTGAGACTGCCTTTATTGTCGACGAAATTAGTGGCATTATTAAAGAGGTAAGATGTTATTGAGAATAATTCAGTTCTATCTAAATTTTTAACACTTAGCTGTGCAAACTTATCAGTTTTCTATTACTTGCAGTCAATAGAGGCTGCAATTGGTGGAAATGCATATCAGCCTAGCAGAGTTAGTCAGTGGACAACAAGTGTGGTGGAACTGTGTCTGAGTCAACTCACTAAGCTGGGAAAACCCTTCAAGTATATTGGTAAGTGTTCAGAATAATTGGATGACTCAATGAGACAGAAGTATACTTTGCCATCGTATTTAGTACTTGTGACCCTAGTATAAAGTTGCACTAGCTCTGCAAATGTCTTGCCTTTGTGTTGCTTAATTGCTATGTTATCAATAAGGACTTGTTGACTCTTTGTAGCAGTTTGGGAAGACAGTAAAGAGAGTATGAGAAGACAGTATTAGCTGACATGACATAAATCAGTGAATTGTCTTTCGACATTTAAATAGTGTATGTGGTTAAAAAAAGAGGAAGGCTGATTAGAGAAGGCTGGTTAGTGCCATAAATGTTTAATCAGCAAGCAACCCATATTAGGATTACTTTTGACCAATGGCTTTGGATAATTACTGACGTCATAGTGAAAACACTCCACAGTTTAAACAAGAGAAGTATGTGTCTAAGACTCCTAATTTGAATTTGCATGAGAGCAGAGCTGGTGAAAGTGAACTGTCAATTTTGGTTAAGGGATAGGTCATTAGAGATGAATCAACAACCATTTATGGGGATATTCCAGAACGCACGGAATAGGTGCATTCCACCAATAGTCATAGTCATAGTCATTGAGTGATACATGGAAACAGACCCTTTGGGTCCATATTGACCATAATCCCAAACAAACTAGTCCCTTCTGCCTGCACTTGGTCCACATCCCTCCAAATATTTCTTATTCATGTACTTATCTAAATTTCTTTAAACTTTTTATCTGTATCCACATCCACCACTTCCTCTGGGAGTTCATTCCACACGTGAACCACTCTCTGCGCAAAATAATTGCCCCTCATTATCTTTTGAAATATTTCTCCTCTCCTGTTAAAAATATGTCCCTGGTTTTAAAATCCCCCACCCTAGGCAAAAGACACCTGTCATTCATCTTATCTATGCCCTTCATGACTTTGTAAACATCTATAAGGTCACCTCTCAGTCCAGTGAAAAAAGTCCCAGACTATCCAGCCCCTCCTTATAACTCAAGCCTTCCACTTTTGGCAACATCCTGGTAAATCTTTTCTGAAGCCTCTCCTTCCTATAATGGGCAACCAGAATTAGACACCGAAGAGGCCTCTTCTCAGTATTCCAAATGTTGTCTAAAGCTGCAGGGCAGTTAGCTTGACTTCTGTCATAGGGAAAATTTTAGAAGCTATTATTAGAGACTATTATTTAAAAAAATACAGAGTATTGATAAATTCAAAGCAAACATGTGGATCAACATGGTTTTGTCAAAGGTAAATCATATTTAACTTTAAAAGTAACTTGCGATGAAGATAAAGGGGAACCAGTGATTGTTTTGTACACAAACATAGGTAACAAAGTAAGGTGGACATAAGGAACCTACAAAGGGACATAGGTTAAGTGAGTGGGCAAAGATCTGCCGAGTGGAATGTAATGTGGGAAAATATGAAATTGTCCGTTTTGACAGAAAGAATAAAAAAAAAGCATATCACCTAAGTAGTAAGAGATTACAGAGCTCTGAACTACAGGAGATCTGGGTGTCCCAGTGCAGGTACAGCAAGTAATCAGGTAAGTTATGCTTCACTTAAAGAGACCAGAGCTGAGCAGGAGCAAACCGAGAGCAGCCTGAGAAAGTTAGAAAATATAAAAATTTACCTTGTGGATTTGGGGCCTACACTTCGGGACCAAAGCTGAGTGGGAACAAACGGAGAGCAGTCTGGGAATGTAAGTGTTTCTGATTCGGTAGAAGTTTTGACTGGGGCGAAACTGAAAAGTGACATCATGGGAGGGCTATGATTTGATTGATTAAAAAAAGGGGGTCTGCTAAATTTGAATTTGTATTAAATTGAATCTTGTTAATTTCTTGGTTACAACTTACATAAGCAGAGATACAAAAACGGTTAAAAAATTTTTTAAAATTCAAAACTAATGAAATAAAATAAGGATGGAGGGGTCAGGTGATGTGTTGTTTCTGCATGATGTGGGAGCTGGTCAACCCCATTGTGGTTCGCAGTGACCACTTTTGTCGTAGATGTTGGTTGCTGAAAGAAGTCCGGCTCAGAGTTGATGAGTTAGGGTCTGACCTTCAAACCTCGCAACACATTAGAAAGGGGGAGAGTTATCTGGATGCTGTGTTTCAGGAGACAGTCACACCCCTTAGACTAACTAACTCAAATTCAGCCAGTGGTCAGGGACAGGAGGCTGTGAGTGAGGCAGGGAGAGGGATCCAGGAGGTAGATTTGCAGAAACGTCAGCCCGTGTCCTTGTCCAACAGGTTCAAGAATTTTGTTCCCTGTATGGATGGGAATGGAGACTGCAGGGAGGATGAGCCGACTGACAGTAGCACCATGGTGCAGGGATGGTTCAAGCACCATGGTTCAAGTCGAGAGAGAGCAGAGAAATGTTGTAATTGGGTCAGTATAGTTAGAGGCTGTTCTCTGTGACCAGAATGAAGAGTCCCGAAGGTTGTGTTGCCTGCCTGGTGCTCACGTTCGAGATATCTCACCTGGGCTACAGAGGAACTTGGGGTGGGAGGGTGAAGATTCAGTAGTCGTGATCCATGTAGGTATACCAACGACAGAGATAAAACTAGAGCCGAGGGCAGTATGAACAGCTAAGGGAATATGAGCAGCTAGGCAGAACCAATAAGGTAATACTCTCTGGATTACTACCTGAGCCATGAGCTAATTGGCACAGGGTCAATAAGATTGAACAGGTAAGTGCATGGCTGAAAGATTGGTTTGGGAGAAATAGGTTTGAAATGGGACACTGGCACCGGTGAGGAAGAAGGGACTTCTTCCAATGGGACGGACTTCATCTGAACCATGCTGGGATCAGAGTCCTAGTGAATCGCATAACGAGGGCTGTAGACTGGGCTTTAAATTAAGTATAGAGGGAGGGCTCATTAATTGGGGAAATTAGAAAACCCGAATTGAAGGAGGAAGTAAGAGTGCAGAACTCAGGAGAGGTTATTAAAATCTCCAGCACAGACACAAATATGAAAGAGTGTGCAAACTTCAAGCATATTGGATGAATGAATGACAATGATTAGATTCCCTACAGTGTGGAAACAGGCTCTTTTGGCTCAACAAATCCACCTCCGAAGAATAACCCATCCCCCTCTGACAAATGCATCTAACACTATGGGCAATTTAGCATGGCCAGTTCACCTGACCGCATCTTTGGACTGTGGGAGGAAACTGGAGCACCCAGAGGAAACCTACACAGACATGGGGAGAATGTGCAAACTCAATACAGACAGTCACCCGAGGCTAGAATCGAACCTGGGACCCTGGTGCTGGGAGGCAGCAGTGCTAACCACTGAGCCACTGTGCTGCTGAAGAAGGATAGTTAATACAGGACTGAAGGTATTATATCTGGAAGCAAGCAGTATCAGGAATAAGGTAAGTGAGTTTGTAGGGTAGTTCAAAATTGGCAGCTATGATGTAGGGGGCATCACTGAGATGTGGCTGCAAGGGGATCCAGATTGGGAGCTGAATATAGAACGTGGAACATGGAACATTAAGGTGCAGTACACGCCATTCGGCCCTTGATATTGCGCCAACCTATGAAACAAATCTGAAGCCCATCCAACTACACTATTCCATTATCATTCATATGTTTATCCAATGACCATTTAATGCTATAAAGTTGGGGATTTTTCTGCTACTGTTGCAGGCAAGGCATTCCACGCCTTTGAATACTCAAGGGTATACATCCTATCAAAAAGATAGGCAGGTGGACATAGAAGGTGGAGTTGCCTTATTTAAATTAAATAAATAGTAAGAAACAAAGTAGGGTCAGATGGTGTAGAATCTGTGTGGGTACAATTAAGGAAAAGCCGAGGTAAAAACACCATAGTTGGAGTTATGTGCAGGCCTCCAAAAAGTAGTCAGGAGCTACGGCACCAGAAATGAAGGGGGGAGAATAGGAGAGCATTAGTGATAGGAGATTCAATGGTCATGAATGAGACTTTTGGACGGTATGTTGCCTCTCAGGTGCCAGGGTCAGGGATGTCTCAGACCAAGTCTACAAGATTCTTAAGGGGGTGGGTAAGCGAGCAGCCAGAAGTCGTGGTACATATCGGTACCAGTGACATAAGGGATGAGGACCTCAAAAGTGAATATAGGAAGTTAGTTTGGAAGCTAGAAGGCAGGACGAGCAAAGTAGTAATCTCAGGGTTGCTACTGGTGCCACGGGTTGGTGAGACTATGAACAGAGAGCGAATGCAGCTGAACACATGGCTGCAGAGCTGGTGTAGAAGTTCAAATAAGTAGATCATTAGGATACCTTCTGGGGAAAGTGGGACCTGTACAAGGAGGACAGGTTGCACCTGAACTGGAGTGGTACCAATATCCTGGGCAGGAAGTTTGCTAGAGCTCTTTCGGAATGTTTAAACTAGTTTGGCAGGGGGATGGAAACCATAGCTACGGATCAGAGGATGGGGTAGCTAGTAAACAGACAGATACAATAAGCAGACAGTCTGTGAGGAAGGATAGACAGTCAATAGGGCAAAGTTGCAGTCAGTGTGATGGGTTGAAGTGTGTTTATTTTGACGCAGGAAGTGTCAGGAATAACGGTGATGTACTTGGAGTATCGATCAGTACTTGGAACTACAGTGGTGTGGCCATTATGGAGACTTGGATATTACTAGGGTTGTTGGATGTTCCAAGGCTTACAGGTTTCAAAAGGAATAGGAAGGGAGGTAAAAGAGGCTGCAGAAACGCATGTTGTTAAGAAGGGTTTGTCTGCTGAGTCAGTATAGGTGGAAATTAGAAACAGGGAAGGAGCAGTCACTTTATTGGGAGTTTTCTATAGATGCCTCAGTAGCAAAGTGCCACAGAGGAGCAGATTGGGAGGCAGATTTTGGAAAGGTATAGAAGTAACAGGGTTGTCATAGTGTCATGGTTATCATGGGTGACTTCAACTTCCCTCATACTGATTGGAACCTCCTTAGTGGAAATAGTTTGGATGGAACGGATTTTGTCAGGTGCGTCCAGGAAGGATTCCTGACTCAATATGTACATAGACTGAGTAGAGGGGAGGCCAAAGTGGATTTGGTGCATAGCAACGAACTACGTCAATTGTCAGATCTCTTGGTGAGAGAGCATTTTGGTGATAGTGATCACAATTCCCTGATGGTCACCTGAAGATCTGAGGCCAAATGTCCTTAGCAGTCTGACTCAAGATTGGATATAGACAGACTCTAACCTCACACTTTTAATGCATTGTCCAAGCTGAGATATCGGATTTTTTTGTAAAACCTTAGTTATCTTGAGAATGTGACTTAAAAGAAGTTTAAGTATTAATGAACTCAAATCTGCAATCCATTCTAAAAGATGAAAGACTTAACAGCAATCTAGGTTTGTTCAATATATCATTTCAGTTGCATGACTCTAATCTTTTGCTAAAAATTCTGTGTAATATGATCTTGCTCCACAGCTAAGTGATGAAGGAGCAGCGCTCCGAAAGCTATTGCTTCCAAATAAACCTTTTGGATTATAACCTGGTGTTGTGTGATTTTTAACTAGAAAAGGCAAAGTTACAGTGATCATGGAGGATTTCAATATGTGGGTGGACTGGGAAAATCAGGTTGGTTGTGGATTGCAAGAAAAAAGGAATTTGTGAAATGTCTACAAATGGCTTTTTAAAGCAGCTTGTGGTGGAGCCTACGAGGGATAGGCAATAACTGGATTAGTGTTGTGCAGTGAGGCAGACTTAATAAGGGAGCTTAAGGTGAAGGAACCCTTAGGAGGCAGTGATCATAATATGATTGAATTAACTCTGCAATTTGAGACGGCGAAGATAGAATCAGAGGTAACAGTATTACAGCTGAATAAAGGCAGCTACTGAAACATGAAGCTTAGCAGAAAAGACAGTGGAACAGCAATGGCAGTTTTTCGAAGTAATTCAAGAAACACAGCAAAGATGCACCTCACTGAGAAAGAAGAATGGTACAGGGAGGATGAGGCAACCATGGCTGATTAGGGAAGTCAGGGATAGCGGAAAAGCAAAAGAGAAAGCATAAAATGTGGCAAGGACAGTGGTAAACCAGAGGATTAGGAAGCTTCCAAAGACCAACAGAAAGCAACAGTAATGAAATAAGGAGGGAGAAGATGTAACATGCGGGTAAGCTAGCCAGTAATATAAAGGAAGACTGTAAAAGTTTCTTTAGGTATGTAAAGGGCAAAAGAGAGGCAAAAGTGGACATTGGACCGCTGGAAAATGACGCTGAAGAGGTAGTAGTGGGGAACAAGGAAATGGTTGAGGAACTGAATAATTATTTTGTGTCAGTCTTCACGGTAGAAGATGTGTAATATCCCAAAAGTTGAAGAGAGTGAGAGCTGAGAATGGTGGCTATCATTGAGGAGAAAATGCTAGAAAAACTGAATGGCCTAAAGGTGGATAAATCAGCTGGACCAGATGGACTACACTCCAGAGTTGTCAGAGAGATAGCTGAAAAGATAGTGGAGGTGTTAGTGGTGATCTTTCAGGAATCACTAGAATGAGGTAGAATCCCAGAGGTCTGGAAAATCACTAATGTGACACCTCTGTTTAAAAAGGAAGTGAGCCAAAGAGGGAAAATTACAGACTGATTAGCCTCACCTCAGTCATGGGTAAGATCCTGGAATCCATCGTGGAAGATGAGATTTCTGAATACTTGGAAGTGTATGGTAAAGTAGGGCAAAGTCAGTATAGTTTCATCAAGGGGAGGTGATGCCTGATAAATCTGCTGGAATTCTTTGAGGACGTAACGAGCAGGTTAGACAAAGGAGAGCTAATGGATGTTATCCACTTGGACTTCAAGAATGCCATTGACAAGGTGCCCCTCAGGAGGCTGCTGAGTAAGATAAGGGCCCCTGGTGTCAAAAGCAAGGTGCTAGCAAGGACAGAAGCTTAGCTGTCTGACAGAAAGCAGAGAGTTCGGATAAAAGAGTCCTTCTCAGCTAGGTAGCCGGTGACAAATGGTATTTCACAAAGCTCAGTGTTGGGACCACAACTTTCCACTTTATACATTAATGATCTAGATGAAGTAACTGAGGGTATTCTGGCTAAGTTTGCAGATGATATAAAGATAGATAAAGGGATTGGTAGTATTGAGGAGGTGGGGAAGCTGCAGATGAATTTAGATAGATTAGGAGACTGGGCAAAGAAGTGGCAGATGGAGTACAATATGAGAAAGTGTGAGGTCATGCACTTTGGTGGGAAGCATAGAGGCATGAACTTTTTTTTAAGTAGGGAGAAAATTTAGAAGCTTGAAATGTAAAGAGACTTGGAAGTTCTAGTCCAGGATTCTCTCAAGATAAACTTGCAGGTTGAGTCAGTAGTTAGGAAGGCAAATACAGCAATGGCCTTTATTTTGAGAGGACTTGAATATAAAAGCAGGGATGTACATTTGAGGCCCTATAAAGCTCTGATCAGACCACATTCGGAGTATTGTGCACAGTTTGGGCCCCACATCTCAGGAAGGATGTACTGGCCCTAGAGCATGTTCAGAGGAAGTTCACAAGAATGGTCCCAGGAATGAAAAGATTAACAAATGAGAGATGATTGAGGACTCTCTGTTTATACTTGATGAAGTTTAGAAGCATGAGGTGGAACCTAATTGAAACATACAGAATACTGAATGGCCTGGACAGAGTAGATATTGGGAAGATGTTTCCATTGGTAGGAGAGGCAAGGATACTCTAAGGCTATGGTCTCCAGAGAAGGAAAGACCTTTCAGAATGTATTTAAGGAGGAACATTTCAGCCAGAGTGGTGATTCTATGGAATTCATTGCCACAGGAGACTGTGAAGGCAAGGACATAGAATATATTTAAGATGAAAATAGATAAGTTCTTGAATATCAAGCAGATCAAGGGTTCTGGGGAGAAAGTGGAAGAATGGGTTTGAGAAACTTACGAACCAAGCTTGAATGGCAGAGCAGACTTGATGAGATGAATGGACTAATTTCTGCTATTTCTTATGGTCTTAAGAGTTGAGTAGTTGCACTTCAATTGTACGGTGTGTTGGTAAGATCGTATCTGAAGTACTGTACTCAGTACTGGTTATGGAAGGCTGTTAATGCTTTGGTAGCAGTTCAAAGAAGGCAGTGCAAAACATTGGCTTTGCTTTCTCTCCACAGATACTGCCAGATCGGCTGAGTTTCTCCTGCTGTTTCTGTTTTTGTTTACCAATGGAATATTTGGAATGTGCGGAATGCCTTATTAAGGAATGCTAGATAGGCTAGACCTGTATCCTCTGGAGGTGACTTAATTGAATTGTCTAAAATTCTGGGGAGACTTGAACGGGTGAATGTTAAAAGCATGTTTCCTCTTGTAGGAGAATCAGGAGCTATTTTTAAAATAAGATGTTGCCCATTTAAGTCAAAGATGAGAAACTTTTTTTCTCTGAAGGTTGTTGCAAAACTTCTAAATATTTTTAAAGCAAAATAGATAGAATCTTGATTACAAAGGAGCTGTAAGGTTATTAGGGGTATGCAGCAATGTAGAGTTAAGATAAAATCTTAACTGTGATCTTATTGAATGGTGGAGCAGAATCGAAGGGCCCCTGTGCCATGCTTGTTTCTTGTTCATATTGTAATGATGCTGCTCCTTTAATAAGGTAAGTTGGGGGGATCTAAGATGGCGACGATCTGAGAAGATCACACTGCAGAGCTTCGCATCGACGGTCATTTAATCCACCCAGCCCAGGTCATCAGGATTTCTTGGGGCGTTGGAAAGATTGTGGAGCCCCAAGAAACATTTAAAAATTGACTTACCTGTATTTTCAGCTGTCCAGAAATGCCTAAAAAGGGAGGAGGCACATCTGAAGCCGGGCCTGCAGCTCAGCCTGCAGCAACCTCAGAGCCGATTACTCTCCAGGACCTGGTGAACCAGCTCTCGAAATCTCGCGAGATGTTGGGGAAACAGATTGAAGAGAAGCTGGCTCCAGTCTCTCTCATGCCGCATAAGCATGAGCAGCAGCTGGGAGACCTGGAGAAGAGGACGGATAAGGTGGAGCACAGGGTCACAGTGGTGGAAGCTGATGCCAGTTCATTCAAGGAAGAGATCCAAGCCCTGAAGACGCAGGTTCGTAATTTGCGTAACCAAGTGGATGATCTTGAAAACAGGGGCAGGAGAAAAAACATTCGGATCATCGGCCTGCCTGAGGGTAAGGAAGGTGAGTGGCCTGTGGAATTTGTTGAAGATTGGCTTCCGAAATTCCTTGACTTGGAGACTGGCATGAGAGGATTGAAGATAGGGCTCACCGGGTCGCAGCACGGATGTCGGGTCTGGGTCAAAGCCCTCGTCCTTTCCTGGTGCAGTTCCATCATTACCGGGATAAGGAGAGAGTCATGGAGGCCTCCAGACTCCAGGGGAAGGATCCAAAGGCCCTAATTTACAAGGGGTCTAAGATCATGTTTTTTCAGGACTTTTCAGCGGCGGTGATCCAGAAACGAAAATCATATGATGGTGTCAAGAGAAGATTGAAGGAGCTTGGGATTCAGTACTCCCTGAGATATCTGGCAGTGCTTCAGATCACCTTAGATGGATCCATGCATCTCTTTGACACATCGGAAATGGCAAGAGACTTTGTGGACAAACTAACCTAATTTAAACAATTGTAGTATGTATAAATATTGTTGCTTGGGTATACATTTATCATTCTGTAAAAGAAATGGAGGAAATCCAGTTGGAGCTTTGTTTTTCCCCTTTTTTTCCCTCTATTGATAATAATTTGGTTCAAACTATGGCGGTGGTTAAGATGTACATTTTAAATTTCTAATTTAGTACATACCAAGGGATGGGTGGGGTATTTATTCCCCTTTTTCTTAATAAAAGAATGTTTTTTTATTCATATTGATATTCTATGGGGTGTTTATTCTTTTTAGCTTGTGCTTGCGATGCGGCTCTAGCTAGGAGAAGTGAAGGTGTTGAGATGGTTAGATGCCTATTTATGGGCAGTTCGGGATGGGTAGTTTCCCCCTCCGGGCGGGGGGATGGGAGTCGTATTGGCACTTTATCTGTTGGTTTGTTTTCTGGTTTTTGTTGTTTTTTAATTTTTAATAATGTTTGTTAAATGTAGTGGTTTTAATTTATGTAGTTTTTATATTTGGTGGACCATGCAACACTAAGGCTCAGCAATTTGTGGTTCGGGTTCCTCCTCTCTGGAATTTAAATGGAATTGCAGAAGATTATGGCTAATGATTTGATTAAATGGTGTACATGGAATATCAAGGGAAGTCACTCACCAATTAAGAGGAAGAAGGTACTCTTGAGTCTTAGAAAGGAGAAGATGGATATTGCTTTGTTACAGGAGACGTATTTGGACGACAAGGAGCATCTGAAATTACAGCAGAATGGCTTCGACTGAGTTTTTATTTCATCATTTAATATCAGAAATAGGGGAGTGGCTATATTGGTATGGAAAAATCTCTCATTTAAATTGTTGGAATGTGTTAAAGACACATACGGGAGGTTTGTAATTCTTAAAGCCTTGATAAATGGGGAAGAATATAGCATTTTAAATGTTTATTGTCCCCCAGCTCATCCTCTTAAATTCTTGGTAGATGCTTTTTCTAAACTGATAAGTCTCAAGTCTCGGCACATAGGGGGAGATTTTAGCTACCTCATGGACCCCGCAGTAGACAGGTTGCCTAAAGGTCCCTCGATACGCTCTGCACAGACTAAACAGTTATTGGGTCTGTTTGGGGAATTATGGGTGGTGGACATCTGGAGGTGTCTCCACCGTACAGGTAGAGATTTCACGTTTTTCTCCAATCCACACAGATGTCACACGAGGATTGATTTTTTTCTGACCCCTGCGGTAGTCCTGGATATGGTGGCATCCTGTACGATTGGTAATATTGCCATCTCTGATCATGCTCCAGTGCACCTCATGATTAAAATTAAGGATATTACAGTGGATTCAAGGTACTGGCAAATGGACCCCTTTATTCTCATGGACAGCAAGTTTGTGGAGTATTTCTCTAGGGAATTTTGGGCATTCCTAGACATCAGCATAGGCTCGGTTGATAGCTCATCTGTTCTCTGGGAAATTGCCAAAGCTTATGCCAGAGGGTTAGTTATTTCATATTCCACAAGTAGGAAGCGGTAGAAGGGTGAGCAGCAACGTCTCCTTGAAGCACGGTTGAAGGCAGCCAAGAAAGCCTATTTTGACAGACCCTTGTTGGTCAAACTACAGAGGATTACGGCACTGCGGTCTACACTAAATTCCTTGCTCACTCAGACGGCAAAGAAGGAGTTGGCTTTTGCAAAGCAAAGGTTATACGAGCATGGTGACAAGCCAGGCAAATACTTAGCATGTCTTGCCAGAAAGAGAAGTGCCTCACAAACCCTTACAGTGATTAGGGAAGGGTCTGGGAACCTAACATGTGATTCTAAAAAGATTAATGTGGCGTTCCAGCAATTCTACTCTAAGTTATATCAGTCTGAGAATTGTGAGGAGGGGCAGGTCAAAATGGAATCCTTTTTTAGAGATCTGAAGTTCCCGGGTGTGACTCCCGAACAACAGTCCTTTCTCAATGCCCTGTTATCAGAGCAAGAAGTGCAGGAAGCTGTGAGGCAGCTTCAGAGTGGAAAGGCGCCCGGTCCTGATGGACTTCCCAGTGAATTCTATAAGGAATTTATAAGTATACTGTCAGGCCCGATGCTGAATATGTTTAATGATTCATACAGTCATGTTTGTCTCTCACCATCTCTGAGAGAGGCTAATATTTCACTTATCCTTAAAAGGGGAGGATCCGGAAGACTGTGCTTCATATAGGCCCATCTCGCTCTTAAATGTGGACTGTAAGATCCTCTCTAAGGCTCTTGCGTTAAGGCTGGAGACTGTGTTTGTTATCCTCTATTATTAAAGAGGATCAGACGGGCTTCATAAAGGGTCGCAGATCCTCCAATAACGTTAGGAGGCTGCTAAATGTAATTTAAGTATGCCAATAGCAGGCAATACAGGGATTGGTGATTTCTTTAAATGCAGAGAAGGCATTTGACTGAGTTGAGTGGCTGTACCTTTTCTATACTCTAGACTGGTTTGGTCTGGGAGAGGTTTCCTTAAGATGGATAAAGGTTCTCTACAGTGTACCTCTCACTGCGGTCATTACCAACGGGGTATGATCAAGCAATTTTAATATTTCTTGGGGCAGCCGGCAGGGCTGTCCCCTTTCACCATTACTTTTTATATTGGTGATTGAACCGTTGGCAGAGGCCATTCGTAGGGATCTCAATATATCAGCTCCAGAAGTGGGGTCAAAATTACATAAGATCTCGCTGTATGCAGATGATGTTCTAATTTTCTTGACAAATCCAGCAGTCTCATACAATGCATTCACGCGTTTGGCGCTTTTTCAGGGTATAAGATTAATTTTGCTAAATCAGAGGCTATGCCTATGGGTGGTCTTAAGAAAGAGTTGGCTCTTGAGAGTGACTATATATTCCCATTTAAGTGGTCACAGGGGGGTTTTGTGTATTTGGGCATATTCATTACTCCAGTTCTGGATTGGCTATTCAAAGCCAATTTTACTCAATTATTTGAAAAAATTAAATAAGATCTCCAAAGATGGGAGGCACTTCCAGTCTCATGGTTGGGTCAGATAGCGCTTATTAAGATGAACATTCTCCTTCGTTTGCTATACCCTATACGGATGCTCCCCTGATTTTCAATAAACAAACACTCAGGAGACTGAACAGTTGGTTCAGCTCCTTTATCTGGCACCGTAAATGGCCCCTCATTAAATTAGCCAAACTGCAGTTGCCTCACAGATTGGGGGGAGTAGACCTTCCGGACATTAAAAATGACCAATTAAGCTCACTTTTGACCTAAGTAAGTGATTGGGCTTGTGGGGACGCTCTTTCAATACGGCCAGATATCGAAGTCTCCCAGGCAAGGTGCCCCCTTACCAGTTTGCTGTTTTTGGACAAAGTGAGCACAGTTAGGGAATATTGCCATAACCCAATAGTCATCAATACTGTTAAAGCATGGATGGCAATTCGGCAGAGGGAAGGTAATATTAGCAAAACATCTTTGTTTACACCTTTAGAGGGTATGTCGAGTTTTCAACCAGTTTGATAGATTCAGGATTTAAATGTTGGGCAGCTAGGGAGGATCCAGTATCTTGCATGGGTGATTTATTTGAGGGAGATGTAATGATGTCCTTCGATCAGTTAGTACGGAAGTACAAGTTACCTATTAGAGACCTCTTTTGCTTTTTTCAAGTTAGGGATTTTATTCAAAAAAAGACCCCACTTTTGACTGATCCCTACAAATCTGACATAAAGGGGTACTAAGGGCTAAGAGTACACTCTCTGTCAGTACTCTATATCACCAATTGGGGGGCACCACCTCAGATGAGTCTGATCGACTCTGCAAGACGTGGGAGAGAGAGCCGGGTGCTGAAGTTTCTGCAGAGGCATGGGAGGATATTTGGGAGAATGCAAGGAAGATATCAATTTGTAATAGGACCCATGCTTTACAGTTGAAGATTCTCCACAGGGTCCTCTGAGCCCCAGACCATTTGTCAAAATTTAAACCAGGGGTATCTTCAGCTTGTCCCTAGTGCAAGGTCTCTACGGGTACTCTTACCCATTGTCTTTGGTCTTGTGACAGGCTTCAAACATATTGGAACGCTGTGGTGGGTGCAATGGAGAGGATTTTAGGTGTAGGGGTGGAGAAGGACCCTATTTTGCTCCTTTTGGGCCTACCCATTGTATTCCCTGCAGACTCGCATAAGAAAAAACGTTTCAATATTCTTACATTCTGTGCAAGGAAGAATATCTTGTTAGGTTGGATATCAGAAAACCCCCCAGGCCTGTCGGGTTGGCGGAAGATTGTTATGGAGCATATTCTTCTGGATTTTTTCACAGATATGGTACACCACAAAACTGAGAATTTTTACAAGACTTGGCAACCCTTTTTGAAATACCTGGACACAGATTTATCTGCTACACTAATAAGGGCTTTCATATAGCCGTAACGATTGTGTTTCATGAGTCCAGTATCCAGGGAGGAGGAACTGTGAATATATGAGTGTTTTGTTTGGCTGGGATGAGTTATTACTATTTATTTGTTTGTTGTTAGGTATTTATTTAGTTAGTTAAATAGCTAGTTTAGGTTTTTTTAAAATTCTATACTTCTCTATATATGTTTATACATTCGTATAGGAGGGTTGGTTGGGGAATTTTTTTTATTATTTGAGTTTAGTTTTGTACTATTTTTGTACTGTTTTGAATTGCATTGTTTTGTATTTGTAATATATTTAAAAATCTATTTTTCCTTAATAAAAATATATTAAAAAAAGGTATGTTGTCCTTGGCTTTTTTTTCCCAGAGAGGTCGTAAAAGATACAGACTTCGCAAAGTCTAAGTTTGAAGAGTTTTAGGGCCAGTTTGATTATAGCAAACAGATACTGCCTCGGTAAGAGGCTTTTTTGTTTTAAAAAAAATTAATCCATTGAAAGAGGAGTGGCCAGCTCTTCAAGCTCAGCTTTTCTCTGGTTTGATATGGTTTTGGCAGTCTGGTTACTCACTGAAAGTAGTAGAGTTTGAGGATGCTGGTCCAAGAAACAGTGACCTGGAAGAG
This sequence comes from Chiloscyllium punctatum, assembly GCF_047496795.1. NCBI lineage: Eukaryota > Metazoa > Chordata > Chondrichthyes > Orectolobiformes > Hemiscylliidae > Chiloscyllium > Chiloscyllium punctatum. The sequence continues at coordinate 78,196,378 of NC_092749.1, forward strand.
GGTGTTTTCTCTCTATCCCTCTCACTCTCCTGTAAGACCCTGTGTTTGACGTTACCTTTTGTGCCAAGAGATGTTTACAGTGATTGTCACAAGTATTTGGAATAGCATCACTAAATTGGTATAATCTGTTGGGTTTTAGAATAAGTTATTCAGTATTCTGATCTCTTTTATTTATGTTTCAGTTGGTAATCTTGTTTATTCAGTTGCATCTCTCCTGGAATACCTACTGTATATCTACTTAAAACAACATACAAAGTTAGGGTTGGGCTACTTTCTTGAAATATTTTGAGGGGGTCTGGCCTGGTCCATGGCAATATATTATGTAAGTAGGCAGAAGGCATGGCTGAATTCGTTAACTTTGCATCTGTTGTTACCAAAGAAAGAAATACTGAAGGAATCATAGGGTTGTAGAGATGTACAACACGGAAACAGACCCTTCAGTCCAACTCGTCCATGTTGACCAGATATCCTAACCCAATCTAGTCCCATCTGCCAGCTCCCGGCCCATATCCCTCCAAAGCCTTCATGTTCATTTACCCATCCAGATGCCTTAAATGTTGCAATTGTATGAGCCTCCGCTGCTTCCTCTGGCAGCCCATTGACTCATGCGCCAACCACTGTTTGAAAAATTTGCCCCTTAGGTCTCTTATTATTTCCTCTCTCATCCTAAACCTACACCCTCTAGCTCCGGATTCCCCCACTCCAGGAAAAAGACCTTGTCTATTTACCCTGTCCATGCCCCTCATGATTTTATAAACCTTTATAAATTCAGCCCTCAGCTTCCGATGACCCAGGGAAAACAGCCTCAGCCTATTCAACCTCTCCCTATAACTAAAACTTCCAACCCTGGCAACATTCTTGTAAATCTTTTCTGAACCCTTTCAAGTTTCAAAACATCCTTCCAGTAGGAAGGAGACCAGAATTGCATGCAATATTCCAAAAGTGGCCTACCCAATGTTCTGTACAGCCACAACATGACCTCCCAACTCCTGTACTCAATAGTCTGACCAATAAAGGAAAGCATACCAAACACCTTCTTCACTATCCTATTTACCTGTGACTCTACTTTCAAAGAGCTATGAACCTGCACTCTGAGGTCTGTTTGTTTAGCAGCACTCCCTAGGATCTTACCAATAAGTGTATAAGTCTTGTTCTGATTTGCTTTCCCAAAATGCAGCACCTTATTATTTATCTAACTTAAACTCTATCTGCCACCCCTTAGCCCATTGGCCCATTTGGTCAAGATCCCATTGTAATCCAAGGTAACCTTCGCTGTCCACTACACCTCCAATTTTGGTGTCATTTGCAAACTTACTAACTGTACATCTTATGCTCATATCCAAATCATTTATATAAATGACAAAAGATAGTGGATCCATCACCGATCTTTGTGGCACTCCACTGGTCACAGGCCTCCAGTCTGAAAAACAACCTTCCACAACCACCCTCTTGTCTTCTATCTTTGAGCCCAGCTCTGTGTCCAGATAGCTAGTTCTCCCTCTATTCCATGAGATCGGTAATGGAGACTTCGGTGGGGTAAAAAAATGAGTGTAAGAAAACAAAAAAATAATTTAAGGCAGGCTAAGCATAAGATTTGCTGTAACTGGTTGAGGTATATCCAAGAGTCAGGACAGAAGTAAAGGTGGAAATTGTTTTGTCACTGGTCAAAATATTCCAATCCTCCTCAGATACAGGAATGCTGCCAGAGTAATGCTGAATTGCAAATTTGAAAAACAGAATGTAAGGTTAAACCTAGCAGTTACATTCTTCTTTATCTTGATGATATGAAGTTTTTAGAATTGATAGCCTTGAACAAATTTAACAGTAACTTGCATAAAGATGAATGAATTTAGGAGAGCCAGGACAGATTTATTAAGTGTAAACCACTTTTAACTAATTTGATTGGAGATTTTTAATGAATGGATGGTGAATGTTGAGAGTAAAGGTTGAGACCTACCTCAGCTTTGCATTTTATGGTCTTAAGATTGGTGTGGACTGCACGAGCATCCAAAAGACCTTTGATAAACTGCCACATAACAAGTTTGCCAGTAAAGTTAAAGCCTATGAAATAAGAGACAAGGCTGCTTGGATGAAAAGCTAGCAAATGACAGGAAACAGAATAATAAAGATAGATTGATAGAGATTCATGGCACAAGAAAGGAGCCTTTAGTCAATCTCTTCTGCACCAGACTAAAACAGCCACCTAACTCTTCCAATTCCAGCACTTGGCCACAGACCTTATGTACACTGGCATCACAAGTGAATATCTAAATATTACTTGGTGTCACAGTGAATAAGGTTGTGTTTTGGATTGGGAGGTGTTGGCTGCTTGAGAAAAATCAGCTTAGTTGGCATTTGTATGGCAGGGGTGTGCTGCGGGTCAGTGTCATGTGAAGCAGACTTGGGGCTTGGCAGCAGGAAATATGTAGCAAGTTGCTGCTGGCCAAGCGGTTTAAATCAGGAAATGTTATTACAGATGAAGAGTCAGTTAGGAAATTCACTTCTAAACTATTTAACATTTTAATTAATTGATTAAAATGGAGAATGCTGGGCAGGTGATGTGTTGCTCCTGTAATTTGTGGAGCTAATGGGTGCCAGTGCAATTCACACTGACTACATCTGCAGAAACGTTTGGCTGCTTGAGGAATGTCTGCTCAGAGTTGTTGAACCTGAGTCCAAGCTGCGAAAAGTCCATTACTTCATGCACTGGGAGAATTACCTGGACTCTGTTTCAGAAGATAGTTACAAACCTTAGGTTAATTGTATGAAATTTGGTCCGTGAACAGGAGTGAGGCTAGTGTTGGGATCCAGAATTTAGATTTGGAGCTACATTGACCAGTGTCCTTGTTCAATAGGTACAAGGCTCATATTCCCAGTGTAGACAAGGGCAGAGACTAAATGTAGTTCGAGTGAACTGATCAAAGCACTATGGTAGTGCCATTGAACTGGATGGAGAAAAGAGAAATATTGTAGTAGTAATAGAGTCAAGGAACATAGAAGTAGAAGTTCGGTCCATCATATCTGTGACCAATCTATTAATGCTCATTCCACTTCCCGGCATTTGGCCCATAGCCTTGAGTGTTATGGCATTTTAAGTGCTCATCCAAGTACTTAGAGTCAATGAGTCATAGCGTTATAAAGCACAGAAACAGACCCTTCAGTCCAACTCATCCATGCCAACCAGACGTCCCAATCTGACCTAGTTCCATTTGCCAGCATTTGGCCTATGTTCCTCTAAACTCTTCGTATTTGTATACCCATCCAGATGCCTTTTAAATGTGGCAATTGTATCCACCTCCACTACTACCTGTGGCAGCTCATTCCACACTTGCACTACCCTGTGCGTTAAAAAGGTACCCCTCAGGTCCTTTTGCAATCTTTCCTCTTTCACCTTAAACTGATGTCCTCTAGTTTTGGACTTCCCAACCTTAGGAAAAAGACCTTGGCTATTCACCCTATCTATGCCCCTGATGATTTTATAAACCTCTATAAGGTCACCCCTCAGCCTCCAAAGTTCCATGGAAAACAGCTCTAGCCTACTCAGCCTCTACCTATAGCTCAAATCGTCCAGTCTTGGCAACATCCTAGTAAATCTTTTCTGCACCCTCTCAAGTTTAACAACATCCTTCCTTTGAAAGGGTGACCAGAATTGTATGCAGTATTCTAAAAGTGGCATCACCAATATCCTGTATAGCCACAACATGACGTCCCAACTCGAATATTCAATGTTATGACCAATATGATCAAGCATGCTAAGCGCCTTCTTTACCACTCTGTGTATTTGCAACTCCAATTTCAAGGAATTATGCACTTGCACCCCTAAGCCTCTGTTTGGCAATACTCCCCAAGACCTACTCTATAAGTACTACCTTGGTTCACCTTACCAAAGGTAACACTTTTGCATTTATCTAAATTCCACTACATCTGCCACTTATTGGCCCATTGGCCCATCTGATCAATGTCCCATTGTACTCTTGAGATAATCTTCACTGATCACTACACCATCTATTTGGTGTCACCAGCAAACTTAGTAACTGTACCTCCTATATTCACATCCAAATCAGTTATATAAAATGATGAAAAGTAGGACACCCAGCACTGATCCTGTGACACACCAGTGGTCACAGGCCTCAAGTCAGAAAAACAACACTTCACCACCACTCTCTGTCTTGTACCTTCAAGCCAAGTTTGAATCTAGTTGACTAGCTCTGCTTGGATTCCATGCTAGGAGAAAGTGAGGACTGCAGATGCCAGAGATCATAGTCAAAAAGTGTGGCACTGGAAAACCCAGCAAGTCAGGCAGCATCCGAGGAACAGAAGAGTCGACATTTCAGACAGAAGCCCTTCATTAGGAATGAGATTCCTGATGAAGGGCTTATGCCCACAACATTGACTCTTCTGCTCCTCGATGCTGCCTGATCTGTTGTGCTTTGCCAGCACCACATTTTTCGTCTCTGGATTCCATACTGACCAGTGTGCCATGCGGAACCTTGTTAAACACTTTGCTGAAGTCCATACAGACACTATGCCTTCATCAATCTTCTTTGTCACCTCTTCAAAAGCTCACTCAAGTTAGTGAGACAAAATTTCCATTGTTACGACACAGAGGTTGAACCCCTCTGGTAATAAGAACCAAACACCCAATCACCTCACCTTGTAATTTGTTAAAAGTGAAAGTGAAAGCGAACTCCTAATTTCCACTATTAAAGAAAAATAATTTATTTTTCTAATTCTAAAAGTGAACACAAAATAACACTGTTAACAAATACTATCTGACCTCAACTGTATAAAAATGCTGCTCTGATAACACAATTACTAAACATTACATTAACTTAATTTCTCAAAGTCCATACAGATGGTCTTCTTTTCTCCCTTCAGCCTGTCTTCCTCTTCTCCCTGACTCTGCTGTCTTCTCCCTGGGTTGCCTTCCTTTTTTCTGCTTTTACAGGAAGAAGTACCTTTTGTCAGATGGTGCCTTCTGAAATTTCTTTGAGAGCAAGATGTTAGATGGGCTGTCAGCTCTCTGGCTGTGCTGTTCAGTGGTAATTGCTTTGACCAATTTTCAAAAATGTCCTGGTTTTATACCCACCAACATCATTCACTGTCATTGGTCCAATAAATTCAAACCCAGTTGGGTTTTAGTATTATCAACATAATTTAAATTCATTGGTTAAATTTTAATTATTATCAAAACAGCAACCAAAACTGTCCAGCATTTTTTATACCTAAAATGCTCAATCTCAGGCAACATCCAGTGAATCTCCTGTGCACCCTTTCCAGTTCAATCACATCCATCTTGTAGTGCGATGATCAGCACTGCACACAGCACTACTGCTGTGTTTTGTGCAGCTTTACCATAAGCTCCATAGTCTTTTAATCTATGCCATTGCTGATATTAGCAAATGTCAATAGATGTAAAGCTGGAAAAGCACAGCTGGTCAAACAGTATCCAAGGAGCAACGTTTCAAGTCGAAACCCTTCCTCGGCGTCCTGATGAACGGTTTAGGCCTCAACCATTGACTTGCCTGCTTTTTGGACCTGCTGTGTTCTTCCAGCTTCATATCTGTTGACTCTGGCTTCCAGCATCTGCAGTCCTTACTGTCTCCAAGTCACCGATACTGGCAAATATTGCACCTGCCATCTCACTATTAACCTGTCCTACTATCTTCAAGGATCTGTGGAGAAGCACATCAAGATTCCTCTGTTCCTCTGAGCTATCCAGTGTCCTGCTATTCATTGACTACTCCCTTGTCTTGTTATTTCTTCATACTTTTCCAAGTTCATAGAATTATGCAGTCGAGAAGAGGTCTATTGAACCATTAAGTCTGTACTGCCAAAAATGCATTACTTCCCACACTATTCCCATATTCACGCAGTGTGCCCGTAGCCTTGAAAGTTCTAACACTTCATCTGTGCATCCGATTACTTTTAGAGATGGTGAGGCATGCAGTGCAATCCTCTACCACCCTCTGGGTGAAAGTTGTTTTTCCTCACATCCCCACTTAGCTTGACTTTCACTTTAAAAATGTGGTGCTGGAAAAGCACAGAAGGTCAGGTAGCATCTGAGGAGCAGGGGAGTCGACATTTTCGGCATAAGCTTCTCATCACATTCCTGATGAAAGGCTTATGCCCAAAACATCAATTCTTCTACTCCTCTGATATTGCCTGACCTGCTGTATTTTTCCAGCGCTCCACTTTTCAACTCTGACTCTGCAGCATCTGCAGTCCTCACTTTCTCCTCTTCAACTAAGGGGAATAGTAGCTTACTATCCACCCTGTTCACGCCTCTCATAATTATACACCTCCACAGGTCTTCTCTCAACTTCTCTGCTCCAAAGAAAAGAACCTGAGCTCATCCAGCCTCTCTTCATAGGTGAACTACTCCAGCCCAGGCAACATCTTGGTGAATCTCCTCTGCACCCCCTCTGATGCAATCATGTCCTTTCTATACTGTGGTGAGGAGAAGCTGAAAATGTGTTGCTGGAAAAGCGCAGCAGGTTTCGGGCATGACATCGATTCTCCTGCTCCTTGGATGCTGCCTGACCTGCTGCACTTTTCCAGCAACACATTTTCAGCTCTGATCTCCAACATCTGCAGTCCTCACTTTCTCCTGTGGTGAGGAGATGACCAGGCAGCATGGTGGCTCAGTAATTAGCACTGCTGCATTACAAGACCAGGGACCTGGGTTCAGTTCCATCTTCAGGCAACCACCTGTGTGGAGTTTGCACATTTTCCCTGTGTCTGCTTGGGTTTCCCCCAAGTGCTCTGGTTTCCTCCCACAGTCCAAAGACGTGCAAATTAGGTGGATTGACCATGCTAAATTGCACATAGTGTTCAGGGATGTGTAGATCATGTGTGTTAACCATAAGAAATGTAGGGTGACAAGGAAAGAGTAGGGGAATGGCTCTGGATGGGTAGGTGTGGACCTGCTGGGCCGAATGAGCTGTTTCCATATTATACGGATTTTATAGAAACGACTCCTACAGTGGCCGAACCAAATTTCTGTATCACTCCATCACAACTCTACTCTTACAATCCATGCCTTGACTGATAAAGACAAATGTCCCATCTGCCTTCTTAGCTTTCTTATTTTTTTCTTCTGCCACTTTCACAGATCTATGGACAACCGTCCCTTGATCTCAGTGCTCCTGTGAGCATCTCAGTCCTCCCATTCATTGAGTACCCTCTTACAGTCATAGAGTCCTACAGTACAGAGACAGGCCCTTCACCCCAAACTGGTTCATGCCAACCCGCTTTGGCGGGTCGGTGTGGACTTGTTGGGCTGAAGGGCCTGTTTCCACACTGTAGGGAATCTAATCTAAAATCTAAAAAAGAGTAAAACTTTATTGTAAAAGAATTGGGGCTTTTTCAGGCAGTATGCTACATAAACAAAATAGTAGAGCATGCCAAGAGATCAAATTTTGTGGGCGGCACGGTGGCACAGTGGTGAGCACTGCTGCCTCACAGCGCCTGAGACCCGGGTTCCATTCCCGCCTCAGGCGACTGACTGTGTGGAGTTTGCACATTCTCCCCGTGTCTGCGTGGGTTTCCTCCGGGTGCTCCGGTTTCCTCCCACAGTCCTAAAGATGTGCAGGCCAGGTGAATTGGCCATGCTAAATTGCCCATAGTGTTAGGTAGGGGTAAATGTAGATGTCGGGGTATGGGTGGGTTACGCTTCGGTGGGGCGGTGTGGACTTGTTGGGCCGAAGTGCCTGTTTCCACACTGTAAGTAATCTAATCTAATCTAATCAAAAAATATCCATCCAAAATAACTCCATTTCCCTGTACTTGGCCTGTATCCTTCTAAACTTTCCACACATTTGTCCAAATGCATTTTAAATGTTGTCAATGTATCCAACTCAACCACTTCCATTGTAGCTCATTCCATATAGGTACCAACCTCTGTGTAAAAAAGGTTGTCCCTCAGGTAATTTATTCTTTCCCCTCTAACCTTAAGTTGATGACCTCCAGTTCTCGATTTCCCAATCCTGATAAAAAAAGACAGTGCATTCACCCTATCCATGCCTCTCATGGTCTGATAAACTTCTCTAAGATCTCCCCCTCAGTCTCCTAAAGAACAGTCCTGGCTTGTCCAACTTCTCAGTTGCTTGAGTCCTGGCAACATCCTTGTAAATTTCTTCTTTTCTCTTATATTTTTACTTCATCACTTATTAATGCCATCTACCAGTGATTCACCCATCTGACCAACACATCTTCCTGTAATCTGAGGCCTTCTTGATCACTATCAAGCACATGGCAAATATTTGAGTATTACTTGTTTATCACCCCTCCACATTTTCATCTATATATATACATAACAGCAATAAAGGACCCAGCACTGAATTCTGTAGTTTACCAGTGGACTCCAAGCTCCAGTCACACAAACAACCTTCTGCTATCACAAAGCCAGTTTTGGATCCAACTTCCTAAGGTACCCTGGAGCCCATGTGCGTTTGCCTTCTTTAGAAGTTTTCCATGAAGGGCCCTGTCAAATGCTTTGCTGTCAAAGGCTTTGCCGAAACCCACATGAACTATATCAACTCACAATGCTGATCTACACACCTGGTCACCTGCTCTCAAAATTCTACCACATTGCTCGGCAAGACCTCCCTCTGACAAAGCCATGCTATCCCTAATCAATCCTTTGCTTCTATAAATGGAGATTAGTTCTCAGAATTATCTCTAATAGTTTCCCTACTATTGAGACTAGTGGTGGAGCATTGTAACAAGGAGGCTGGAGGCCCTCCTTAAGTACCCTCCCTCTTTTCCTTTCCATGCCCCCCACCCCCACTCAGGTTGTCTTCCCGTCTGATTCCTGCCTGGATCTCAGACCCTCCCCCTTCTCTACCAAAAGCTGAAGTGGCATACTGCATGCTTATGCAGGGACAGCAAACAGAGCCACATTAAAAAGTTGAATCACCTAGGTTCATAATTTCAGGATTACTACTGAGCAACATGCAAATTGATGTAGCGTAAATGTGTGGGAGAGATAGCTTCCCAGTCATGGAACCCTGGCATTGGAAAAGGTTTCCTTTGAACCATGCTGGGACAAGTATCCTGGTGAATCTTAGAACAAGGCCTGTGGAGATAACTAGAAATAGGGCTTTAAACTAAATACTGATGGGAAGATTCAATTGAAGTGATGTTTTGAAAAAATCAAAAAGAGATGAGAAAGCAGAGGTGCAGGGCAGTAAAGAGGGAAATGATGATGTGTGGAGAGGAGAAGGCAGAAAATATCTGCAGAAAAGTGCAGCAGAAATCAGAACCCGAACAAGTAATAATGGTAAAAATGCAAGGCTTAAGGCTCTCTATCTGAATGCTCACAAAAGAAATTTGTAACAAGGTAGATGAGTTGACAACACAAGTAGAAAAAAGAGAATAAATAGAATGGGAACTCAATATTCAATGGGATTTGCATTCTGGAATAAATGAGCTAAAAGGAAAACAAGGTGTGGAAGTGTTAATGTCGTGACAAGTAATGATATATGTACAATGGATCATGCTATGGTATCAGTTTGGGTGGAAGTAAAGAAAAGCAAGGGAAAGAAGTCATGGATGGGAGTCAACTATAGACCCAACAAGTTATAGAATCCCTACAGTGCAGAAAGAGACCATTCTGCTCATCAAGTCTGCATCAATTCTCTGAAGAGCATCCCGCTTTATCCCTATATTTACCCTGGCTAAACTACCTAGCCTACACAGGCCTGGGCACTGCATGGCAATTCAGCATGGCCAATCCATTGACCTGCATATCTTGGGACTGGGGAGGAAATTGGAGCATCCAGCAGAAACCTATGCAGACATGAGGACAGCCTGCAAACTCCAGACAGAGTTACCCAAGTCTGTAAACTATCCTTAGCTCTGTGAGGCAGCATTGCTGACCACTGTGCCGCCAGTTGTCTTGCTATAGTTTAACTCAGACAATGAGGGAGGCATGAAAGAAGGGCACTAAAATTGTCTTGAGTGATTTAAATCTGTGTATTGACTGGACATATCAAATGGGCAAGAGTAAAATGGAAGATGAATTTGTGGAGTGATTCAAGGATGGTTTCTTGAGCAGTATATTGATGAACCCACTTGGAAATAGAAACAAAAACAGAAATTGCTGGAGAAATTCAGCAGGTCTGGCAGCATTTGTAGAGTGAAAACAGAGCTCAGACACATCTGTTATTAATATTATATATTAAGAAGGCGAGTAAAGTTTATAATTATAAACATAGTGCAGAAGTTCCATACCTCTAAGCAAGAAGGCCGGAGTTCAAATCCCACCTGCTTCAGTATGTAATAACATCTCTGAGTAGGTTGATTAGGGATAAAAAAAGGAAGCACAGTTTTAAAAAGAACTGGAGTCAAATGGAGCTTTGGTTGACGACAAGGAACTAATTGGTCTGTGGACGAGTAACTAGTTGTTGATTACAAAGATCTGCCTACCAATGATTATGTAGTTGGCTCCCAGATAGCTAAACATCTTTGGGGGAGGGGTGGTTTTGGCAGAAACCATTGAACCTGTGGAGGAGAAGGAGCTGTGTTTTTGCTCTACAGTTAAAACTGTCTCATGCCTGAAGTTTAGTTCCCTCTCGCAGTTGCTATAAGATGTGATTTTTAATTGATAAGTCAAAGTTCTTTTGTAAGCCTGATCCAGCTATCCCATGCCCCCTGAAAAACAGCAAGAGTATCAGGAGGAGCAGATTAAGAAGTAGTGTTCAGGTCAGCATAAACATCATCTCGGCAAATTCTGTGGTCAGGGGTCACTGAACTGTTTTCCTAGTTTTTTTCCTCCACCCATAATACCATGTTTCTTTCCTGTCAGTGTTTGTATGTGTGTGTAGTGGAAGAGTTTATAAAGGGATTTAGAGTTTTAACTGGCAGAGTTTATGTTGCCAATTCATAATTATTTATTTGTAGCTAGAATCTGTTTGTAATAAGTAGTTATTCTTGTTTAGTACATTTTTTCTGACAACCTACATCTGAAAGACTGGTAAATTAGGGAATTCTGCATACTGTTTAAATATTGAACTTTTGTTATGATTCAAGCAGTAACAGGCTTTTATTTCCAAGTAGTTCAGAGTGTGGTGCTGGAACAGCACAGCCAGTCAGGCAGGATCCGAGGAGCAGGAAAATCGACACTTCGGGCATAAGCCCTTTATCAAGAATGAGGCTTATGGGCTGGTGGCCGAAAGATAAATACGAAAGAGTGGGTCTGGGAGGAAGGTAGCTGAGAATGCCATAGGGAGATGAAACTGGGGGGGGGAAGGTGATAAGTCGGAGAGGAGGGTGGAGCAGATAGGTTGGAAAGGCGATGGATAGGTCAAGAGGGTAGTGCTGAGTTTGAGGCTTGGGACTGGGATAATGTGGGGAGAGGGCAACTGAGGAAACTAGTGAAATCCACATTAATCAATGTAGAGGAGATCACATCAGGTACAACGGATGCAGTAGATGACGCTGGTGGAGGTGCAGGTAAATTTCTGTCGGATGTGGAAGGATCCTTTGGGGCCTTGGACAAAGGTGAGGGGGAGGCGTGTGTGCAGATTTTGCACTTCCTGCAGTGGCAGAGGAAGGTACTGGAAGTGGTGTGTGGATCTGATGAGGGAGACGCGGAAAGAATGGTCTCTACGGAGCGCTGATAGAGGTGGGAAGGGAAATCTATCCCTCTGCATCTGCAGTGTTCACTTTCTCCCAGTTTTATTCCCAAGTATCCAAGTGAAATAGAGTACCATAAAAGACAAACTTTTTCCTCCATTTAGGTTAGTTACATATGAACACATGTAATATATGTATGTGCACAGGATTCTTGGAAATTCATGTATTCTTTTATTTCTTGCTCTCCAGGGCTTGGTAGCATCACGTGGCTGTTGATAGTTGAGCTTTTAAATCAGTCTTTTTCAAGTGGTTGGACTGTCCCAAATCTTCCTTAATTTTGCTCTGTTTGCTCCCTTTGCTAAGCATAATGGCGTCTCTCATCTTAAGAAACTCTGTAGGTTGAGCTTATTATCTAATAGATCCTCTAGCTCCATACTAGTACAATGCTTTTGTAATTTTTCTTGAAGTAACAACTTGAAAATCTATAATTTCATAAAATGGCTGCTCATTGTCATTTTTGGTGCATCCTTTTCCCTTCTACCTTTTCTTCAAAGAAAAGTGAAAAATTTACAGTATTTTTGTGTGGGTCTCTGAATGGTTTTACATTATTAAAGTTTGGCTTACTGGCTAATCTAAACTTCAGTCCCCTCTGGAGCTTGTAAATAAAGACAACGGGTCGCCCAACAAATCCTGTGAACACTGGATATCAAGAGAAATACAGAATTGGCTAAAGAGACAGCAGAAAAGATACAGCAGAAGCTCTCAGGAGTACAGATTGTGCAAGGGGAAACTTAAAAAGGAAATTAGGAGAGTAAAAAGGGCGCATGAAAGAATAATGACAAATAAAGAAAATTCTAAAGGAAAAGATTCAGCATTGGAGATCAAGATGTCGAATCAGTCTGGGTAAAAATAAGAAATAGGAAGGGGAACAAGACCCTGGTAGGAATAATCTATAGGTTCCCAAACAATAATCCCACAGTAGGATACAGTAAACTCGGAAATACTGGAGGCCTGTAAGGAAGGTACAGCATAATCATGGATAATTTTAATATGCATGAAGACTGGATTAATCAAATTTGTAAGGGTAGTCTCAAGGGAGAGTTAATTGTGTGTATTAGGGAGCAGTATGTTGGGAACCAACCAAGGAGTACACTGTTTGGTACTTTGTAATGAGCTGAGATTAATTAATGCTCACATAGTAAAGGATCCTCTAGCGAAGAGTTCTTAGCATACTAGAATTTCAAGTTCAGTTTGAGGGTAGAAACTGAAGTAAGACACTCGTGTTCTGGAGGCAAAGGTTAAATTATATAGGCATGAGAATGTTGAAGAAATGTTCAGTCAGACGATAGCATTCTTTTTACACACACACATTATTACTTGCAGTGCAAGGGACTCATCCTTAAAGGGTCAAAGGTTGCCCTTGCCCAGAGTGTCTGCCTTTTGGGGTTGCAATCATATTTTTATACTTAAATTTGCATCAGTCATGTATCGTTTTCTTCTTATTGACAAATTACATATTGATTTTCAAGCCTTAGTAACATAATAGACCAATCACATTTCACTTTGGTAACACCTCACTTAAGATGAGGACATTTGTCTTAGAATCACGCCGCAACAGTTCAATTTGGTTTACAACTTCCTCTTTGCTTAAACTGCAGCAAGTTGTGGTTTGCTACATGTCTACTTGCTCAACACCTATCCTTTACATGGAACAAATTGTGGTCAGTGCTACTCACACATATCTTGTTTTGAACTTGACTGTCTTGTTTGAATTGTCTTTGTTTTATTTTAACCCTTTCCACAAGGTCAGATCTGGCCATAGTAGGTTGGGCAGGAAGACTAAAAGTTGTACAGCTGATTAGCAGTGGCAGATTCTAAGGAGATATTAAATTGTTCCTAACAAAAATATTTTCCAGAAAGAAAGAAAGATTGTAGGAGGGTCCAAAGATATCCATGGAGAAGCAAAGGAAAAAAGATAATTTAAAGACAACAACTAAAGCATAGGATATTTACAAAGTCGAGTAGTAGGCTGAAAGATTAGGAACATTTTAAAGATCAACAAAAGGTTACCGAAAAAGCCATGAAATGATCAAAGGTAAATAATGAGAAAAAACTCGCGCAGATTATAAAAATGGATATCAAAAGCTTCTATAAGTTTATAAAAGGGAAGAGGGTGAGATTGGGGAGTTAACACTGGGGAACACATATGGTGGAGTCACTCAGTCAATACTTTGCTTCAGTTTTCATGGTGAAGGATGCTAGTAAATCCCAACAGCTGATGCAGAGACCAGATAAGGGTAGGAACTTAGAAAAATCTTCATCATTGGAAGCTAAAGTACTGAACAAACAATTTGGATTGAAGGCAGATAAGTCCGATGGCCTACATCCCAGGATCTTCAAGAAAGTGGCAGCAAAGATAGTCATTCTATTGCTTCCAAAATTCCCTGGATGCAGGAAAGATTCCACTGGAGCGGAATATGCAAATATAACGCCTTTTCAAAAAGGAAGGGAGGCAGTAAGTAGGAAACTGTAGACCAGTTTGTTTAATGTTGTTTTGGAAATTTGTTAGAATCCATTATTAATGAAGGCCTCCTGGTTCAGAGAAATTAACACTACCACTGCACCACAGCAATGATCCTGGGGAATACATTTATTTTTACTTTTTCTTTTTTATACTCAGAAGTCACACACTAAGTAACTACCCACCAACAAAATCACCATGAGGTCTTTAATGTATTTTTAAAGCTAGTAACCACCACCAGTAAAAACACCCATATAGCCAATTCTAACATGCAAAGCTTGTTAAGGGCAATATAAACTAACAAACGTGAGGGGGAGGTATGTAGAGAGGGGTAAGACCTAAATCAAAATTAGGTTGGAGGGGGAAATAAAGCATTGTACCCTCACTGTGTCCACCTCTCTCCAGAGACATTGATGGACACAATGTACTCCCTCTCCAAAGACACCCAGACAAAAGTATTACTTTGGAAGGGGCAGCAGACATTTGCAGAGATTACCCCACCACAATCCACTTCCTGGACCTATTTATAGACTGCCTGGCCAGGTTCAGAAACAGATCCACAAGGAAGTCCACCAATCTGCCTTCACACCTCTGCAACAAATGCACATAGGACAGGAGCATAGAAGTCAAAATGCAATGAAAAATACAAAAATGACTAAAAATGATATGCAATTGCCCACAATCGATACCTACATGGTCCACAGGCTCCTCAGTGCAGCAAAATAAACACTTGAACTGCTGCAATCTGCGGTCATAATCAACCTCAGCCTCTGCTGGGAGTCCCTGCTCCCTCTCAGCATGCCAGGGCATGTCCAGGCACCGAATGAAGGAATCAAAGAAGATGATGCGCAACGCACATCCGCACCAAGTAAATTAAACACAGGCATTTCAGATTGTGTGCTGTGGGTTGCTGAGGGATGTTCAGGAATCTGGTGGCAATTGTTACCTGTTCAGATGGGGTTTTTTGTTCTCAAGAAGATGAAAGTCAGCAGAGTTATTCTGTACAGGTAGTTCTCCTGTAGCACACGTTTATTAAACACATTTTGGCTATAACACAATTAGTGAATTGCAGGCTTTTTTTAATAAAGCAAACTCCCATCACTGTTACGCAATTTCATCCCTGGTACTTACCTAACAGCAAAGGGCAGCCTACAGATCCTCTATCTGTGAAATGTAAGTTCAGTGTGTTCAGCTAAAATGGAAATGCAATCAGCTCTGCAAGCCTTGAAACGTAGCTTAAAATTGGGAATTGTAGTCTATATTTAGAAGGAACTTTATTTCAAACCTGGTGGAGAATCTTGAGGACTGGAATTCTGTGTCGGCATCATGTTGTCAGTCAGCTTGCGCGCTTTCTGGTGGAGAGCTTCATGAAAGGTATGGTGCTGTAGTCAGTGATGTTAGTATTAAAATGTTAAATTTACTGTATTATTTCATTAAAATATATGATTTAAAGATTTACTTAGACTGTGCTATCGTTTGAGTTAGGGGCTAACTACTATTTTTGTTTTGATTTTTACTGATATTATTGGCGGTTTGCCCCAACCCTGTTTTTCCCATAGGCCCTATTACTTATATTACGTGATTTTCTATAACACAGTGTCACACTCAGATGCAACTACCGCGTTATAGAAGAACTACATATATTTAGTCCTTCACACTTTCATCTATCAACATACTTATGAATATTACATACTTCTGGAGCAGGTGGGACTTGAACCTGGGCTGCCCTAGCCCACAGGCAGGGAATCTATCACTACATCACAGGAACACCCCAGTCAACCACTTTTATTTTTTCTAATTTATCTTATTTTTCTACTCAAGCTGTTCAGAAATGTTATTACACATCTCTGGAGCAGGTGGGACCTGAACCTGGGTTACCTAGTCCAGAGCTAAGAAGGCCCCTGGGAAAATGATTTATACTTCTTTTCCCCAATCACCCGGGGCAAAACCATTTACTCTTTTATAATCAATTGATAACACCTTGTGGATAACTGCCAATATGGAACCTTAAAAGAAGAGCTCCTAATGGATCTCATTGCTATGCAATTGTTTTTGCTGGTGGTGGTTAATAGTTTTTTAAAAAAATGAAAAAACGCATTTGATTATGGGAAGTTGTGTGTGATAATACTTCTGGGTAGAAGTGGAAAAAAGAGCAAAGAAAGAGTTAGTGATTTTGATGATAAGAAAGTTGCTCAGTTTTGCATGATTCCGCTTCTTAGTGCAAAATATATGGTTTCCCCTGATATGACTGTTATGGCACAGTGGTACTGTTCATTTCATAGAACCCCTACAGTGTGGACACAGGCCATTTGGCTTAACAAGTCCAACCAATTTTCCGAAGATTATCCCACCCAGACCCAATCCCCTATTCTATTACCTACATTTCACTGATGCAGGAGGTCTGAGTTCAAGTCCCAACTACACGATAGGTATGTAATGACATATTTGAACAGGTCAACTAGAAAGTATCCATATCTCTGCTTGTATATGCAAATGTGAGGGATTAGATACAGAACAACTCTGCCAACTCATTTTCTTCAGAATAAAAGAACCCACCTGAACAGGTAACATTGGCCCTACGTTCCTGAATCTTGTCCAGAGCCCGCACCCCATAATCTGAAAAGCGTCACGGGAATGCCATGTTTCCTTCTGTCTGACACTGAAGTGCTTTTTGTGTGGGCTGCACATCATCTGCTTTGACTCCTCGATCAGTCGCCTGGACATAGAATCCCTACTCTACCCATCAAGTCTGCACTGACCCTCTGAAGGGCGTCCCATCCTGTAAACCAGCATAGGGGTTTTTGATCATGGTGGCACAGTGGTTAGCACTGCTGTCTCACAGCACCAGAGACCCGGGTTCAATTCCCGCCTCAGGTAACTGCCTGTGTGGAGTTTGCGCATTCTCCCCGTGTCTGCTTGGGTTTCCTCCAGGTGCTCCTCCCACAGTCTGAAAATGTGCAGGCTAGATGAATTGGCCATGCTAAATTGCCCATAGTGTTAGGTGAAGGGGTAAATGTAGGGTAGGTTGCTCTTCGGAGGGACGGAGTGGACTTGTTGGGCTGAAGGGCCTGTTTCCACACTGTAAGTAATCAAAACTAATCTAACCTCCCCCAACCTGCACACTACAGGCAATTTTTACGTAGAGCATAGAAACGTAGCACAGAACAGGCCCTTCAGCCCATGATATCGTGCCATGGATTATTCCTAATCTAAAGTAAAATAACCTAACCTACTCACCTCTCAATTCACTGCTATTCATGTGCATGTCCAGCAGTCGCTTAAATATCCGTAATGACTCTGCTTCCACCACCACCGCTAGCAACGCATTCCATGCATTCACAACTCTCTGTGTAAAGAACTTATCTCTGATGTCTCCTCAATACCTTCCTTCTAATATCTTAAAACTATGACCCCTCATGCCAGTCAGTCCTGCCCTGGGGAAAAGTCTCTGGCTATTGACTCTATCCATGCCTCTCATTACCTTGAATACCTTGATCAGATCACCTCTCTTCCTTCATCTCTCCAGAGAGAAATGTCTGAGCTTAGTTAACCTTTCTTTGTAAGACAAGCCCTCCAGTCCAGGCAGCATCCTGGTAAACCTTCTTTGCACCCTCTCCAAAGCCTCTATATTTTTCCTATAATAGGGCGACCAGAACTGGACACAATATTCCAAGTGTGGTCTTACCAGGGTCTTGCAGAGCTGCAGCAAAACCTTAATGAGAGCCAAAACACCATATGCTTTCTTAAAATATCCACTTGGGTGGCAACTTTGAGGGATTTGCCATCTGCCATTTCTCAGCCCAGCTCTGCATCCTGTCTCTGTCACACTGCAGCCAGCAATAGCCCTCGATACTATCAATGGCACCTCCAACCTTTGTGTCATTGGCAAATTTACTAATCCACCCCTCAACCTCCTCATCCAAGTCATTTATAAAAACTACAAAGAGCAGAGGCCCAAGAATAGAGCCAAGCGGGAGACCACTCACCACTGACCTCCAGGCAGAATACTTTCCATCACAAGCATCACAACGCCTTCTGTCAGCCAACCAATTCTGAATCCAGACAGCCAAATTTCCCTGTATCCGATATCTCCTGACTTTAAGAATGAGTCTACCATGAGGAGCCTTATCAAATGCCTTCTGACGTCCAGATACACCACATCCACTGCTCGACCTTTATCGACCTGTCTCGTCACTTGCTCAAAGAACTTAATAAGATTTGTGAGGCATGACCTGCCCCTCACAAAGCCATGCTGACTGCCTTTAATCACACTATGCTTTTCCAAATAGTCATAATTCTTTCCAATAATTCAGAATTCCATAATTCAGAATTCTTTCCAAAACCTTGCTGACCACAGAAGTAAGACTGACTGGTCTATAATTGCCAGGGATTTCCCTATTCCCCTTCTTGAAAAGAGGAACAACATCTGACTCCCTCCAATCCTCCAGTATGACTCCCGTGGAGAGTGAGGAAGCAAAGATCTTCGCCAGTGGCTTAGCAACTTCCTTTCTTGTTTCCCAGAGCATTCTAGGATAAATCTGGTCTGGCCCTGGGGACTTAGCTCTCTTAATGTTTTCCAAAATTTCTAGCACGTCAACTTCATCAGTCTTGGTCTGTTCAAGCCTGTTTCCCAGCTCCTCAAAGTTGTCATCCAGAACAAGGTACCTTTCCTTCGTGAAAACTGAAGAAAAAATTCATTTAGAGCTTCCCCTATCTGCTTAGACTCCATGTACAAGTTCCCTATGCTATCCGTGACCAGCCCTACCTTCTCCCTGATCATTCTCTTATTCCTCATGTACGAGTAAAATGCCTTTAGGTTCTCTCTAATCCTTCCTGCCAAGTTTTTTTTCATGCCCCCTCGTGCCTCTCCTCAGTCCATTTCTGAGCTCCTTTCTAGTAAGTCTGTAATCCTCTAAAGCTCTGCTAGACCCTTGCTTCCTCCACCTTACATAAGCTGCCTTCTTCCTTTTGATGAGAAGCTCCTCTGTTCTCATCATCCAAGGTTCCTTAATCATTACCCCTTCTTGCCTGTCTCAGAGGAACAAATTTGTGCATCACTTGCAACAATTGCTTCTTAAACAGTCTTCACATGTCTGTTGTGCCCTTTCTGTGGAACAATTGCTCCCAGTCTGTACTTGCCAACTCCTGTTCTGATAGCATCATAATTTCCTTTTCCCCCAATCAAATATCTTCCTTTGGTAACTGCTCCTTTCCCCCTCCAAGGCTAAGGTAAATGTGAGGAAGTTGTGGTCACTATCACCAAAGTGTTCTCCCACAGCGAGATCTGACATCTGTGCTGGGTCATTGCCAAGCACCAAATCCAAAATGGCTTCTCCCCTCATTGGCCTGTCTACATACTGAGTAAGGAAACGCTTCTGAACACGCCTGACAAAAACGGCTCCATCCAAACCATCTGCACTAAAGAGGTGCCAGTCAATATTGGGAAAGTTAAAAAGTCACCCATAACAACAACCCTGCTACATTTCCATTTTGCCATGGCCATTTAGCCATTTAGCATGACCAATCCACCTAACCTGTGCATCTTTGGACTATATGAAGAAACCAGAGCACCTGTCAGAAACCCAGGCAGACAGACACAGGGAGAATATGCAAGCTCCACACAATCACCCAAGGCTGGAATTGCATCCAAGTCCCTGGTGCTGTGAGGCAGCAGTGTTACCATTTAGCTGCCATGCCACCCTGCCAATGCATTTTGCATCACTGTTAATAGGCTTTGAACATTAATTATTCAGTTGGAAATTTGCTGATTTACTGGTGGTTAATAAATGGGAAAAAATACCATCAGTGATTTAAGTGATGGAGAAGAAAGAAGTTCAGTTGTGAGAGAGCATTTCAGGATACAAAACAGTAAAGAAAAAATGGTTTCCTCTGGTGATGTTCTTGTGGTGCAGTAGACCTTTAGGTCAAGACTATTTCCTGCTCCTCAGAAAAAGAAAATTGTTGGGGCTATCTGAAGGAGGAGTTTGGAAAGTCTACCCAGAGCCTGGGTAGAGCCCAGAGCGGATCCAGGAAAGAAAGGAGCCTAGAACCTAAGGGCTGAAAAGTGGAAATAGGGACCTGTGTTCCTGTTGCATATAACCTTGGCATTCCTATTGGATGTCGGGTTGATTCTACTGCCTTGGCCACAGTTAGAATTACCTGGGGCCTCTGAAGACTTTTGAGTGGGTGCTACCTGGGGTTGCTGTCTTTTCTGGGATATTTTCCTTTTGCTTATTAGGAAGTGGGCATGGCTTTTAGCATAATGGTAACCCTAGCATTACTGCCAGCAATAGGCTCAGTCATACTTTTTAACTGCTTTTGCTTTGGTCCTGTGGTCCTGTCACCCTTCAGGCTCTTCAAGGGTCGAGAGTTGAAGAGCTATAGTCATACAGGAATGAGCATTGTGGTCTGTACCAAGGTAATGCCAGCCTGACAGCGATTGTTACAGACTCAAATGGACAGGAAGGCCATTTATTTCTGAGCGGTTGTTGCGCCTGGCTGTCAAGAAGGAGCTCACTGTGGCAGGACTTATTTGACATAGAAACTTTAGAGATTGACGCATAGTGCTGGTCATTTATGCCCCATTGCTGGTGAGCTGCTCCTGTTCCATTTGTGTTAGGTAGGGAAGATGAGGTCGGGGTAATGCTGATCCTGCTCGGCCAGGAAGAAAATTGTCTGCAGCGTGTAATCTCTTTCTGATGCCAGGTCTTCTTTAGCCTGGCTCATGAGGAGCTGACTGAGGGGCCTTCACTGTGCTCAATGAGTAAGGAAATGGGGTATGTTAGAAAGAATTGTCCCATCTCTAAGGTCGCCAAAGTCACACCCGTGCCAACTCTAACCCCACCCTCTCTGGAAACACTTGAGACCCAGTAAGAAGGGTCTGTGCTGGAGGTTGCTATTGTCTCTAGCAGTTCACTCTTATGTGGTCAGTGAGCTTGTCCCTGAAAGCAACAAAGGTGCAAGATGAAACATTTGGAGGTTTCCCCTCCAAGGATGCATCCCTTCACATCCTGGAGCCTGTTGCATTACCTCCAATGCCTCCTACCCCCAAGCAATAGTGCCCTTGTGGCTGAGTATATGTTGACAAGGCACAGTGATCCTGAACCCAAGTGTGGAGATTCATTGACCAGCCCCCACTCCAGCCTTTCTTCAGCTCGGCACAGGGACCTCAACTGGAGGCTAGAGACTATATTGGCAGTCTTCCCCAGACTTGTCACTCTCCCAGCCATTTGTGTGTTTGCTGAAAAGCACGGGGAGAGGCGCAATGAACCAAAAGAGAATGATGGTGACATGAGACAGAAGGCCTCATTATGATGAGGAAGAGGTGCGACTTGCTGCAAGAGAAGAACTTCATCATTTCACAACCTCCTCCCACCCAATCATAAAGCTCTGGTATTGGAATGTGTCGAATCAAGTGCCTCAGGAGATTGTGGTGAGTTCTCCCACTACTTTATTTTTACCCATCCCTTACTGGATCACTGGGAGGTTGTGGGGACGGTGATGTGGGTCTCAGTCTTGGGGTGGATATTTTCCCCGAGGTGCCAGGTGACTTGATATCAATAGGCCAACAGGACCCTGAGTCCTTGCCACATGATGTCTGAAACCCCTCCCCATTGGAGTCCACCAAAGAAGCCCTTGCCTGCAATTTTGGGGTGGTGACACTGGGGGAGTTAAGCTAGCAGGTGACTTTCAACGACATCTACCCCCTCCCTCATGGTGGGTGAAGGGTCCGTGTTCCTGAGCGACCACCCAGACGAGAATGAGGGCTTGGTTGTGAGTGCTGCGCCTGCTGTAGAGTCCATCTTCAGTGAGGTTATGCATTTCCTTGTGTCCCCCTCCAATCTTCCCCATATCTTACCTCAGTAACTCCAGGAATTTTCACAAAAATGTCTCAGTTGTCAGGATAGTATCCAGCTGGTTTTCAACTGCTGGAAAAGTTTTGAGATGGTCTTCTTTGTTCCATCTGGACAGCTTGGACTGCCCCCAGAATGGCCTGAAACAACCAGCAGTAGCTTGAAACATTCCTCAGTAAGCTCTTAAGAGAGGCACAAACTCTGTGTACCCTTCCTCCTTCTACTCACTGAGGGTGATTGTGAAGTTTGTATAGTGTTGCTGGTAGGAAGACAATCCTAGCCAGTGTCAACATCAACGGCAGCAGGGAACAACAACTTCTCAGTCCTTCGTGAAGTATGTGGTATCTTCCAGAGTGTCCAGATCAGGTCTACATGAGTCAGCTCGCCTCCAATTCTAGCAGGTGGCCATTGGTTAGCCCATTTTGTATGTGGAGGTGGGGGTCATGGATTTTCAATTGCACCTTTGAAGAGCTGAACCATGGTAGTGCCCAGACTGGTCTGGCATTGAGTGGAGGTTAAGGGACTTGGTCAAATCATTCAATCTGGTGGACTTCTGAAATCTCCATACTGCTTTACTTTGTGAGGCCTGGGGTCTGAGCATCGAGAGTCAACAGCCTTACATGGGAGTATGTCTCCTGAACTTCTGCAGCCCTGTGTGCAACAGATTCCATGCACAGATCACCACTTGGCGTGGACACAGCTCACCCCATTCCACATCTGGCTGGGTTCTGCATTTTGGCACTTCAACAGCCAATGGCTGAAGGGTGGCCAGTTCCATGGCAATTCCATCAGTTCTGGGCCAGCTGGAGAAGGAATCTGGGGTGGGAGTTTCCCTCCTTGAGTCTAAGGGCAAGACTCACATCCTCATATCCTACCAGGAATACTCAAGAGGTTAAGAAGCAGGAGTCCAAGGTCAAGGAGTTTGAGAAGGAGGTATTCGAACTGGAGTCATGTCTCGGTCAGCCCGACATGGACCTGTAGAGGGAAGACAAAGACGGGCAAGCTATGGGACATTCCAACTCATCGGGTCCTGAGGTGCATATGTGAGTTCATGAATCTGGTTCCTCGAAGACGTGGTCTGCGGCTGTCCCTTCTCACTGGAAAGAAGGCGGGGAGCCCATCAGCAGCTCTTTCTACTGCTGGTGATGATAGTTCCCTCATCTCCGATCCAGTGGGCATCAAGGATCAAACCTTGGCCTGTTACTTGACTCTGTTTTCTCTGGATCCATCTTTCAATGATGCTGGCAGAGTTCTGTGAAAGGACCTGCTGCAGGATGGCCAAGGGACACCATTTTGCTTGATGCTCCCATCATTGGTGCCCTCACCCGGCTCTTTAGGGCTAGGTCCCCAGGGTGCTGGATTGACTATGAGTTCTCCAGTGTGTTCTGTGATTTCCTGGAGAATGACTACATTGAACTGCTGCCCTTTAGTGAAGTTGGTTGCTGCTGCCCCTTGATCAGGTGGAAGTATTCAATGGGATGGATCCCAAGTAACTACTCTGAATTCTGCGAACATTTGGGTTCAGGTTGGCCACCACTTCTGTCACCACTGAGGAGTGTCTGATTAAAGATTAGATTAGATTACTTACAGTGTGGAAACGGGCCCTTTGGTCCAATAAGTCCACACTGACCCTCCAAAGAGCAACCCACCCAGACCCATTCCCCTACATTTACCCCTTCACCTAACACTACGGGCAATTTAGCATAACTAATTCAACTAACCTGCACATCTTCCTCCCACAGTCCAAAGATGTGCAGGGCAGGTGAATTGGCCATGCTAAATTGCACGTAGTGTTAGGTAAGGGGCAAATGTAGGGGTATGAGTGGGTTGCGCTTCGGCGGGGCGGTGTGGACTTGTTGGGCCGAAGGGCCTGTTTCCACACTGTGAGTAATCTAATCTAATCTAATCTTTGGATTGTGGGAGGGAACCGGAGCACCCGGAGGAAACCCACACAGACACAGGGAGAATGTGCAAACTCCACACAGACAGTTGCCCGAGGCGAGAATTGAACCCAGGTGTCTGGCACTGTGAGGCAGCAGTGCTAACCACTGTGCCACCGTGCCACCCAAAACTTAATGGGTTACTGATGGCATCCCTTTACTTTGCGAGAGGTGTCCATCAGATTTGCCCCTTATCTGGCTAGCTTTTTTGCCTTTGCGCAGAGCCTTGCCTGTACCTCTTGTGGAGAAGGTTGTCAGGATTGATGCTGCATAGAGTGGGAACAGGGTTGATTCTTTCGTCTTAAGCCAACAACGTGTTCCTCCTGTTCACTGA
The DNA here is from genome assembly GCF_047496795.1 of Chiloscyllium punctatum. NCBI lineage: Eukaryota > Metazoa > Chordata > Chondrichthyes > Orectolobiformes > Hemiscylliidae > Chiloscyllium > Chiloscyllium punctatum. Next base: position 78,220,606 of record NC_092749.1, read on the forward strand.
CTCTGCTGACCTGGGGAGAATTTACGAGTAGCAGAAAGTGTACTGAGCCACATCTGTCAGGACCCTTCTCCTTGATCTGGGGCTCTGTGTTAGCCTAACTGAGGAATCCAGACCAGTGAATTGGCAGGAACTGGAGGCCAAAGTCTCCATTTACCTAAGTACAGCACAGGACAGGACTACGGTGAGTACTATGTTACAGGGGCTAAGCGCTGGTCATAAACCAGCTTCTGTGTGGTCGTACTGTCTGGCCCTTTGATGCCGCCCCGATTTTGTTATTTCTTCTGGGACAAGATGATGAACTGAGTTGTTACAGAGGTTCTGAGTCTCCATGTTAGGAGAGCATTCAGTTGCTGATATGCCTCTGCACCGAGGTAGCAACTTTTTTTGTCTTCAGACCCTGTAGCAATATGTTTTTGTTGAGCCTACTCCCAGATGGTGAGCCTTGGCGATGTGTTTGTTAAGCCAAGTGCTCAATTATGACAGGCAGCTCCAGTTCATAGACCATGAGGGTCTTTAGGGATACCTTAGATCCCAGTCTTTTACCAGGATCTGTTCGTTGTCTAGTACTTAGTCAACCCATGTCAGTCTTCCCACCATCAGGAATAGTGGTTATCATCAAAGACCGGCTGCACAGGAATCTGCACCTCCATCATTGCAGGTTTGAGTGGTTAGTGGAGTGGAGGGCCATCGTTGTTAGCGATGTGCTGAGTGGCAGAGGTCTGCCTGGATGTTGCCACAAGAATTGGTAAATAGGGTGGTAGTGGATCGAATGGAATCCCTACAGTGTGGGAACAGACCATCTTAGTCCAGCAAATCCACATTGACTTTCCAGAGTATTCCACCTGGATCCATTCCCCTATTACTCTACATTTTCCCTGACTAATGCACCTAGCCTCGCATCCCTGAATACTATGGGCAATTTATCCTGGTCAATTCACCTAACTTGCACATCTTTGGGACTGTGGAAGAAAACCAGAGCACCCGGAGGAAACCCAAGCAGACACTGGGACAATGTGCAAACTCCACATAGACAGTCGCCCAAGGTTGGAATTAGATTAGATTACTTACAGTGTGGAAACAGGCCCTTCGGCCCAATAAGTCCACACTGACCCTCCGAAGAGCAAACCACCCAGACCCATTCCCCTACATTTACCCCTTCACCTAACACTACGGGCAACTTAGCATGGCCAATTCACCTAACCTGCACATTTTTGGACTGTGGGAGGAAACCGGGGCACCTGGAGGAAACCAACGCAGACACTGGGAGAATGTGCAAACTCCACACAGTTGCCTGAGACAGGAATTGAACCCAGGTCTCTGGCGCTGAGACGCAGCAGTGCTAACCACTGTGCCACCATGCAACCCCCAACCACTGAGCCATCATGCCACCCTACCCAGCTCATAGCCAGTGCCATCTGTTGCTTGAAAAAGGTGGTACTCAGACCCAACATTGTATCACAGTTGAAGTATTCTCAGGGAGGTGGTGGGATCTCATCTGCCCCTACCCCTGCTCAGACGGAATTTCACATTGGCCCTGCGTTCCTGCACCTGCCTCAGGGGCTCATGCCTCACAATCTGAAATATTTCATGGGAATGCTGTATGTGTCCTTCCACCTGGCACAGAAGTGTTTTTTGTATGGCTGCTCCTTCATCCGCCACCCAGATGCACCATAGTGTACTTTCTGAAACCTTGAAAATCTGGCTCCCGTTCCAAGTGAATTGAAGTCATGAAGATTTGTCTCCTTATGCACGTAATCTATCAATATTCTTCGAGTAAATGTATACTTAATTCTTCCACCACAGGGCTGAGAGACTTCAGTTACAAGGATAAATTGATAAATCAGGCTGTTGTTCTTCGAGAAAGTTGAGTTATTTACAATCACGGGCAGTGCAGTTTGCATGAGAGAAACATGTTCCCATTGTCAGAATTTTAAACTTCCTATGGACAGTTATCGAATGTCTGGAACCCTCCAATCAAGTTTCCAACTCCTAATTTAGAATTGGAGACTTCAAAGGGTTCCAGTTTATTGACCTGAATTGTTACTTTATAAAGTTTGGAGGGATTAAAACTTGAATCCCTTGCCCCACAGGTCGCCCTTCCTGTAACTCTCCCTCTACTTGAATGAACCTTTCTCCATCCTCTGAACCGAAACCCTCCCCCAATGCCTATTGTCATCCACTTACCTGCTTGCTGGATTCCTCATCCAACTTACATACTTTCTCTTATAGCTTATCAAAGAGGCGTTAGCCCTTTAAATCCAAGAATATGGCTGTTGCTGTTTTTTTTAAAACAAAAGCACGGTTTGGCCTCTAGATTAAATTACTTACAGTGTGGAAACAGGCCCTTTGGCCCAACAAGTCCACACCGACACGCCAAAGTGCAACCCACCCAGACCCATTCCCCTACATTCACCCCTTCACCTAACACTACGGGCAATTTAGCATGGCCAACTCAGCTAACCTGCACATTTTTGGACTGTGGGAGGAAACCGGAGCAAACCCACACAGACACAGGGAGAATGTGCAAACTCCACACAGTCAGTCACCTGAGGCGGGAATTGAACCTGGACTCTGACGCTGTGAGGCAGCAGTGCTAACCACTGTGCCACCGTGCCACCCATCTAGTGCTGATTCTGCATTTTTGAAGCAGCTGGAAAATGAGATTAAGGCCAGAAGCACGTAGCTCAATGCAGTTTAGGTAAAAGAAAAAATATACTGGCGTGACAGACGAATTGCCATTTCTCAGAAGATTCAGCCTGCTGTTCATCCTATCCATACTGCTGCTCCCGCTTCAACTGGATAATCAAATCCACTATTAGAGTCATAGAGATGTATAGCATGGAAGCAGACCATTCGATCCAACCCATCCATGCCGACCAGATATCCCAACCCAATCTAGTTCCACCTGCCAGCACCCGACCCATATCCCTCCAAACCCTTCCTATTCATATACCCATCCAAATGCCTCTTAAGTGTTGCAATTGTACCAGCCTCCACCACGTTCTCTGGCAGCTCATTCCATATGCGTACCACCCTCTACGTGAAAAAATTGCCCCTTAGGTCTCTTTTATATCTTTCCCCTCTTACCCTAAACCTATGCCCTCTAGTTCTAGACTCCCCAACCCCAGGGAAAAGACTTTGTCTATTTACTCTATCTGTGCTCCTCATAATTTTGTAAACCTCTATAAGGTCACCCCTCAGCCTCCGACGCTTCAGAGAAAACAGCTTCAGCTTGTTCAGCCTCTCCCTGTAGCTCAGATCCTCCAACCCTGGCAACATCCTTATAAATCTTTTCTGAACCCTTTCAAGTTTCACAACATCTTTCCGATAGGAAGGAGACCAGAATTGCACACAATATTCCAACAGTGGCCTAATCAAATTCCAGTACAGCCGCAACATGACCTCCCAACTCCTGTACTCAATACTCTGACCAATAAAGGAAAGCATACCAAATGCCTTCTTCACTATCCTATCTATCTGCGACTCCACTTTCAAGGAGCTATGAACCTGCACTCCATGGTCTCTTTGTTCAACAACACACCCTAATACCTTACCATAAAGTGTATAAGTCCTGCTAAGATTTGCTTTCCCAAAATGCAGCACCTCGCATTTATCTGAATTAAACTCCATCTGCCACTTCTCAGCCCATTGGCCCATTTAGTCCTGTTGTAATCTGATGTAACCCTCTTCACTGTCCACCACACCTGCAATTTTGGTGTTATCTGCAAACTTACTAACTGTACCTCTTATGATCGCATCCAAATCATTTATGTAAATTACAAAAAGTAGAGGACCCAGCACCGATCCTTGTGGCACTCCACTGGTCACAGGCCTCCAGTCTGAAAAACAATCCTCCACCACCACCCTCTGTCTTCTACCTTTGAGCCAGTTCTGTATCCAAATGGCTAGTTCTCCCTGTATTCCACGAGATCTAACCTTGCTAACCAGTCTCCCATGGGGACCCTTGTCGAATGCCTTACTGAAGTCCCTATAGATCACATCCACTGCTCTGCCCTCATCAATCTTCTTTGTTACTTCTTCAAAAAACTCAATCAAGTTTGTGAGACATGATTTCCCATGCACAAAGCCATGTTGACTATCCCAAATCAGTCCTTGTCTTTCCAAATACATGTACATCCTGTCCCTCAGGATTTCCTCCAACAACTTGCCCACCACCAAGACCGGTATATAGTTCCCTGATTTGTCTTTACCACCCTTCTTAAACAGTGGCACCACGTTTGCCAACCTGCAGTCTTCCGGCACCTCACCTGTGACTATCAATGATACAAATATCTCAGCAAGAGGCCCAGCAATCACTTCTGTAGCTTCCCATAGAGTTCTCGGGTACACCTGATCAGGTCCTGGGGATTTATCCACCTTTAACCGTTTCAAGACATCCAGCATTTCCTCCTCTGTAATCTGGACATTTTGCAAGATATCACCATCTATTTTCCTACAGTCTATATCTTCCATATCGTTTTCCACGGTAAATACTGATGCAAACTTTTTTTCATTTAGTATCTCCCTCATTTTCTGTGGCTCCACACAAAGGCTGCCTTGCTGATCTTTGAGGGGCCCATCTTCTCTCCCTAGTTACACTTTTGTCCTTAATATATTTGAAAAAACCCTTTGGATTCTCCTTAATTCTATTTGCCAAAGCTAACTCATGTCCCCGTTTTGCCCTCCTGATTTCCCTCTTAAGTATCTTTCTTTATACTCTTCTAAGGATTCACTCAATCTATCTGGTCTGTATCTGACACATGCTTCCTTCTTTTTCTTAACCAAACCCTCAATATCTTTAGTCATCCAGCATTCCCTATACCTACCAGCCTTCCCTCTCACCCTGGAGGAGAAAGTGAGGACTGCAGATGCTGGAGATCAGAGCTGAAAATGTGTTGCTGGAAAAGCGCAGCAGGTCAGGCAGCATCCAAGGAACAGGAGAATCGATGTTTCGGGCATAAGCCCTTCTTCAGGAATGAATCATTCCTGAAGAAGGGCTTATGCCCGAAACTATGATCCTCCTGTTCCTTGGATGCTGCCTGACCTGCTGTGCTTTTCCAGCAACACATTTTCAGCTTCCCTTTCACCCTAACAGGAATATACTTTCTCTGGATTCTCGTTATCTCATTTCTGAAGGCTTCCCATTTTCCAGCTGTCCCTTTACCTGCGAACATCTGCCTCCAATCAGCTTTCAAAAGTTCTGGCCTAATACCGTCAAAATTGGCCTTTCTCCAATTTAGGAATTCAACTTTTAAATCTGGTCTATCCTTTTCCATCACTATTTTAAAACGAATAGAATTATGGCCGCTGGCCCCAAAGTGCTCCCCCACTGACACCTCAGTCACCTGCCCTGCCTTATTTCCCAAGAGTAGGTCAAGTTTTGCACCTTCTCTAGTAGGTACATCCACATACTGAATCAGAAAATTGTCTTGTACATACTAAAGAAATTCCTCTCTATCTAAACCTTAACACTATGGCAATCCCAGTTGTTGTTTTGGAAAGTTAAAATTCCCTACCGTAACTACCGTATTATTCTTACAGATAGCTGAGATCTCCTTACAAGTTTGTTTCTCAATTTTCCTCTGACTATTGGGGGGTCTATAATACAATCCCAATAAGGTGATCATCCCTTTCTTGTTTCTCAGTTCAACCCAAATAACTTCCTTGGATGTATTTCCGGGAATATCCTCCCTCAGCACAGCTGTAATACTATCCCTTATCAAAAATGCCAATCCCCCTCCTCTCTTGCCTCCCTTTCTATCCTTCCTGTAGCATTTGTATCTTGAAACATTAAGCCGCCAGTCCTGCCCATCCCTGAGCCATGTTTCCGTAATTGCTATGATATCACAGTCCCATGTTCCTAACCATGCCCTGAGTTCATCTGCCTTCCCTGTTAGGCCCCTTGCATTGAAATAAATGCAGTTTAATTTGTTAGTCCTACCTTGCCCCTGCCTGCCCTGACTGTTTGATCACTTCTGTTCTCAGCTGTACCCGTCTCAGATCGATCTCTTTCCTCAGTATCTCCCTGGCTCCCATCTCCCTGGCTCCCGACCAGTTCTAGCAAATTTTCCTGCTAGTATATTAGTCCCCTTCCAATTTAGGTGCAATCCGTCCTTCTTGTAAAGGTCACTTCTACCCCAAAAGAGATTCCAATGATCCAAAAATGCGAATCCTTCTCCCATACACCAGCTCCTCAGCCATGCATTCATCTGCTCTATCCTCCTATTCCTGCCTTCACTAGTTCGTAGCACTGGGAGTAATCCAGATATTACTACCCTTGAGGACCTCCTTTTTAAATTTCTGCCTAACTTTCTGTAATCTCCCTTCAGAGTCTCAACCTTTTCCCTTTCAATGTAGTTGGTTCCAATGTGGACAATTATCTCCTGCTGGCCCCTCTCCCCCGTGAGAACATTCTGCACCATCTCTGAGACATCCTTGATCCTGGCACCAGGGAAACAACACACCATTCTGCTTTTTCTGTGCTGGCTACAGAAACGTCTGTCTATACCTCTAACTACAGAATCCCCTAACACAATTGATCTCTTAGAAGCTGACGTTGCATTAGAGCCAGTCTCAATACCAGAAACTTGGCTGTTCGTGCTACATTCCCCTGAGAATCCATCAACCCCTACATTTTCCAAAACAGCATACCTGTTAGAAATGGGTATATCCACAAAAGACTCCTGCCCTAGGTGCTGACCTTTTTCTCCCTTCCTGGAGTTAACCCATCTATGTAACTGTATCTGACTCTTTCCCCCCTTCCTACAACTACCGTCCATCACATACTGTTGCTGTTGCAAATTCCTCATCGCTTCTAACTGTCTCTCCAGCCGATCCACTCGATATGATAAGATTCGCATCCAACAGCATTTTTGGCAGATATAATCTGCAGTAACCCTTAAACTCTCTTTAAACTCCCACATCTGACAAGAAGTACATATCACTGCAAAGATCATTTTTGCTCCTTCACAGTCTACAGACCCAGAAAATAACATCGTCTTATTCCTCTACAAACCCTGCCCCAGGTTAAATTAATAGCTATGGCTTATATTTTAAGTTTAATCAAGAGACTTATCTCCAAAAACATATAATCAAGAAAGAATCCACTATACTCACTACTGCAGCCTTTCTCTTGGACAGACTTAAAACAGCTTCTTTAACAATTTTAATTTGATTGCTTGCAATTATGTTGTTTTGTCATTTTTTTTATCGAACCTGTTGGAAAGATGTTAAATTGCAACCATAAAATAGTGCATTAATTGCTAAATATTGTGGTGTCCGAGATCTTTCCCAAATGTGAACAATGTTTTTAACATTTTGGATGTTAACCCAACTTAATTTGTATTTTCCTTCAGTGACCTCTGTAATAATGCAAAAGAATGGTGCTGGTTTGCACACAGCTAGTTCCTGTTACTGGGATAATAATGCTGACGGTGAGTATTATCTGAGTAAATCTAGATAAATAGAATCTTCTGTTTACCTCGTATACATTTTTGGAACATAATGATTTTGTTATAGTGCTTTGAAGTGTTTCAACACAACATGCTGTGTAAATGAAATTACTGAGTATTTCCACCTTTCTTCTATTCCTTTTCGCATCCAACATTGATTTGTCACAAAGTGAGCGAGTTGAACTGTATTTGAAATTCAGCATCTAGTTCATAGAAATAGAAGGGGAAAACAATTTGGCCCTCAAGCCTGCTCCACCATTCAAGAAAATTTGGCCAGTGCCTGTTTGGAATGGGAGACCATTTATTATAAAACAATGCTAATGGTTGTTTATCCCATGAAGGCAGCTTCCTCTCAGCACCAACCTTGAATCAAGTCCCCTCAGAATCTTCTGTGTTTGAATCATATCACAAATTTTTCTTCTAAACTACAGTTATTATTGACCCGACCTCAACTTTTCCACATAAAACCTTTGTCCCATAAACAGCATTCCAGCTAAACTGTGCATCTCAGTGGTCTTGTGGATGGTGATCGGCATGCTAGAATCATAGAATCCTGACAGTGTGGAAGCAGATTAGGCCCATTGTGTCTACACCAACCCTCTGCAAAGCATCCCAGCTGGACCTCATTCCCTCCTATCCTATCCCCTGTAACATTGCATTTCCATTTAACCTATACATCCCTGGCCAACTATGGGCAATTTAGCATTACCAATCCACCTAACCCTCACAATCTTTGGATTGTGGGAGGAAATCCACGCAGACATGGGGAGAATCTGCAAATTCCACACAGATTATCATTAACCTTTGAGCCACCGTGGCTCAATTTTAAATGCAGAAATTACTGCTACACACAGACCCTTGGATGTCTGCACAGCAGAAAAAAAATTGGGGGGAACATGACCCAGGAATTAACCTAATGAATCTTCTCTAAAATGCAGTTGGAAAACAAATAAAGAGAACAAAACTGTATTCCATGCTTTCAGTGTGGTCTCACTAATAGCAGTCGAGAATGTGGTGCTGAAAAAGCACAGCAGGTCAGGTTGAAGGGCTTTTGCCTGAAACATCGATTCTGATGCTCCTTGGATGCTGCCTGATCTGCTGTGCTTTTCCAGCACCACACTCTTGACTCTGATTTCCAGCATCTGCAGCCCTCACTTTCTCCTCACGAATAGCCATTGCAAGACTACATTACTTTTATATTCCTTGATTGGATTTTTAAAATAAGTAACAAAGAGGATTGATGAGGGTAGAGAGGTAGACGTGATCTATATGGACTTCAGTAAGGCGTTCGACAAGGTTCCCCATGGGAAACTGGTTAACAAGGAATATAGGAATATAGGGAAAACTAACCATTTGGAGACAGAACTGGCTCAAAGGTAGAAGACAAGGTGCTGGTGGAGGGTTGTTTTTCAGACTGGAGGCCTATACCACCAAGGCTCGGTGCTGGGTCCACTAATTTTCATCATTTATATAATTGATTTTAATGTGAGCGTAAGAGGTATAGTTAGTAAGTTTGCAAATGACACTAAAATTGGAGGTGTAGTGGACAGCGAAGAAGGTTATCTCAGATTACAAGAGGATCTTGATCAGATGGGGCCAATAAGCTGAGATGTGGCAGATAGAGTTTGATTTAGATAAATGTGAGGTGCTGCATTTTGGGAAGGCGAATCTTAGCAAGACTTATATACTTAATGGTAAGGTCCTAGGGCGTGTTGCTGAACAAAGAGACCTAGAAGTGCAGGTTCATAGCTCCTTGAAAATAGAGTCGCAGGCAGATAGAATAAAGAAGGCGGCATTTAGTATGCTTTCCTTTATTGGTCAGAGTATTGAATACAGGGGTTGGGAGGTCCTGTTGCAGTTATACAGGATATTATTTAGGCCACTGTTGGAATATTGCATGCAATTCTGGTCTCCCTCCTATCGGAAAGATGTTGTGAAACTTGAAAGGGTTCAGAAAAGATTTGCAAGGATGTTGCCAGGGTTGGAGGGTTTGAGGTATAGGGAGAGGTTGAATAGGCTGAAGCTGTTTTCCCTGGAGCGTCACAGGCTGAGGTTTACAAAATCATGAGAGGCATAGATAGGATAAAATAGACAAAGTCTCTTCCCTCGGGTGGGGGAGTCCAGAACTAGAGGGCATAGGTTTCAGGTGAGAGGGGAAAGATATAAAAGAGACCTAAAGGGCAACGTTTTCTCACAGAGGGTGATACATATATGGAATGAGCTGCCAGAGGAAGTGGTGGAGGCTAGTACAATTGCAACATTTAAGAGGCATTTGGATAGGTATATGAATACGAAGTGTTTGGAGGGATATGGGCCAGGTGCTGGCAGGTGCGACTAGTTTAGGTGGGGATATCTGGTCAACATGGATGGGTTGGATTGAAGGGTCTGTTTCAGTGCTGTATGTGTCTGTGACTCAATAACTCTCCTTTCCCATAAAGGGCAAAATATAATTTGCATTCCTAATTATTCACTATTACAGCATTTTTGTTTATTCAAACGCAAGAACATCCTTCGTCTTGCAGCATTTTGTAGTCTCTCTCCACTGAATTAATATTTTGTTTTTCTGTTCTTTCAGAAGTGGGCAATCTCATTTTCTCAAATACTCCATCTGCCTAGTATTTACCCATTCACTTAACCTAACTATATTCTTTTACAGGTTCTGTGTCCTGCACATAACTTGTACAATCAATAAATTTGTCTTCCATCCACTCTGTTCTATTATCCAAACATCTCCTAGAGACTTTATTACTTTATTTTATCTCTTGGAGAATCCTAACTTCTTTCCATCTCCCTCTGCCCTGAAATCCCATGTTGACCTAAATAGTTCTTGTGCCGATCAGATTGATCTTCCTTCTCCCAATACTTTCACTTGTTTATAGGAGACACTAGTTCATACTTATAAGGATTTATAATTAAAATAACAGCTACAGCAATGAATGAGGGAAAATAAACTGGCTATTTTCAAGCTTGTGATGCTTTTTAATATGGAGCAGAAACATAGCTCTTTCAATTCCAAAGGTCTGATTTACTTTACCAAGATATTCATGATTCCCAAGCTATTCTGCTACCAGGGAATCAATCGGATAATTGTTGGCAGACAGAAGTCCTTTGTCATCAATGATGAAGGGCTTTTGACTGAAACATCGATTTTCCTGCTCCTCGGATGCTGCCTAACCTGTTGTGCTTTTCCAGCACCACTCTAATCTTGACTCTAATCTCCAGCATCTGCAGTACCCACCTCCGCCCTTTGTTATCAGTAACTGGTCACTTACCCATAGATCAATCAGTTACTTGCTGAACAAATCCAGTCCTTTAGTTCCAATTCGTCTGTAACGAAAACAAGCAAACCTCCTACCCCACCTGCAGCTATGTAAGCAACATTTAAATGAGTGTCGGGTAACTTGATTTTCTTCAACAACCTTTGTATTTTGAAATCATTTCAGTCCACGCAATCAAAAACACAGAAAAAATTAAAAGATAACATTTTTACACTAGTGCAACCGCATCTGTTGTCATTTTATTCCCTTTCATTTCTATTTGGCCCATTAATTCATGAGTCTTGTTATGAATATTGCACACATTTAGATAAAGAATTTTGTCTTGTGTTTCTTTTCAGTATAGCATCTAACTCCTCATAGCCCATTAGTAAAATCTGTTTCTTAGTTCTGCCTATGCCCTTGAAACCTATTGTGTACTGTTGCCTCTAAGCAGCGCAGCCACTCTGAGCATCCATGCCAAAGCCATTCTGGTTTCAAAAGTTACGACCACACATGCATCTTAGATGTCTTCGCAGGGGAAAAATAGTTCAGAGAGATCATACCCACGTAGATCATGAATTTTTTTACCTCTCCTGTGCAAGTTCCTGACAATGCTTTACAGATATGTTCAAATCCCTGTAAATACACAGGGAAATGTGTATTTGATAAAATCTAGAATTAAAAAAGCTATTCTAATTGTCGATTGTTGACACATTTGGTTCACTAATCTACTCTAGGGAAGAAAATCCTATGTCCTTAACTGTTTTGGCATTCATGTGCCTTCAGATCCACAGAAACATGACTGACCTTCAACTGCCCTCAGAAATGGCCTGAAGAGTTAATCACTTAAAGGGCAACAAATGCTGGCATTGCCAGCAATCCCCACGCAATGAATAAAAATAGCTAGATTCTCTGTTTATTATGTGTCTGTGAGCATCAGTACACACATACATCTGTTTTGTATGAAAACTACGAAATAGCTTTGGTATATCTAATGTATGATTATATGTTATGCTGTTTATTGATCCTTAACATATTTAATAATTAAAATATGAAATGTAGTTGCAGTAGGTTGGAAGAGTTCACTACTCAAGGTGCTTATAAGATGAGAGTCTGACTTAATGCCAGTTGCTTGAATGTAGAATTGCAATGAAAATGGAGTAAGAGCAAATCTAGGATTACCTTGTGGTTAGATCATTGCACGTGCAAGTGCTAAATCAAGACAGGCTCCTTTCTGCAATTGCTGCATGGTGTATTTAGAGAAAAACAAAAATTCTTGTCAAATTTGTAGTGTATTGACTAGTTCTACTTTAAATTGCTTCTACTTGTATGATCCTTGCAATAAAAGAATTTTCACCTCCTCTCTTACTTGTTTTTAGGAAGCTGCACTGTGAGATGGGAGAATAAGACGATGTTTTGTATAGTCAGCGTCTTTGGGCTAGGCATCTGAAACCTAGAATGCTACCAGACCTCTTCCTCAAACTTGTATATGTGAAACACTACTATGGCACAATATCTTCAGCAAACTGAACTACAGTTAGTATATGTTCCTTTACTGTACAGTGCAGTATCTCAGTTCAATGTTTTGTTTTGGTGCAGTTTGATGTGGCATTGGTTTAAACTATACTGCTAAAAAAACATAAATACAATGTACAACATTGTTTTATTGTTGGAATTTTTAAATAAATGCGAAATGTCCAATTTACACTTGTTTTTCATTATTCAAGATTTGATATACTTGGACTAGAATCACTGAAAGAAAATGACTCTAAATTTGCATCAGTCCAGTTTCCAGCACTTGGCCCATGGGTTATTACATTTCAAGTGCTCGTCCAAGTACTTTTTTAAGATTATGAGGATTCCCGCCTCAATCATCCTCCCAAACAATTCATTCCAGATTTTCACCACCCTCTGAATGAAATTTTCTCAAATCCCCTCTAAACATCCTTTCACCTTTAAAATTGACTCTTCAACTAAGGAGAGAAGCTTCCTATTCACTCTGTCCATGCCTCTTGTAATCTTATACATCTCATCATAGAAAACAGAGTCGAAGAGTGTGGTGCTGGAAAAGCACAGCCAGTCAGGCAGCATCCGAGGAGCAGGAGAGTTGGGCACAAGCCCTTCACCAGGAATGAAGATTCTGGGCCAAAGGGACTGAGATAATAAATGGGAGGAGGCGGGGCTGGTGGCGGGTAGCTGGGAATATGATAGGTAAGTAAAGGTGGGGGTGAAAGTGATAGATCAGAGAGGAGGGTGGAGCAGATAGATGGGAAGGAAGATGGATAGTTAGGACTATTCAAGAGGATGGTGCCGAGTTAGAAGGTTGGGACAGGGATAAGGTTGGGAGAGGGGAATTGGGAACCTGGTGAAATCTACATTGATCCCGTGTGGTTCAAGGTCCCAAGGCAGAAGATGAAGCGTTCTTTCTCCAGATGTCGGGTGGTTAGGATTTGGCGATGGAGGATGTCCAGGACCTCTTGTCCTTGGCGGAGTGGGACGAAGAGTTAAAGTATTTAGCCACAGGGCAGTATGGCTGCTTAGTGCGGGTGCCCCAGAGATTTTCTCTGAAATGATTGGCGTCCTGTCTCCCCAATGTAGAGGAGACCACATCAGGTGCAATGGATGCAGTAGATGATGTGTGTGGAAGAACAGGTAAATTTCTGACATGCTTTGGGCCAAAGAGGCTGAAAAGCTTTGGGGCTTTTTCCCAGCTGCCTTCCCCCCCCAGCCCCACCCCCTCCCATTTATCTCGCAGCCTCCTTGGCCCACAAGTCTCATTCCTGATGAAGGGCTTATGCCCGAAACATCAACTCTCCTGCTCCTCTGATACTGCCTGACTGGCTGTGCTTTTCCAGCACCACACTCTTCGACTCTGATCTCCAGCATCTTCAGTCCTCACTTTCTCTGTAGAAAACAACCTGAGCTTTTCCACTCCCTCTTCATTGCTAAAAATTGCTCCATCCCTGATTACAGATCAGTAAGTTTGCAAGTTGATTAGTGCATTTGCAGATGACACAAAAATTGGTGGAATTGTGGATAGTGAGGAAGGTTATCAAAGGATACTGCACACCTACACCATAGAGTCAAAGAGTCATAGAGATGTACAGCATGGAAACAGACTCTTCGGTCCAACCCGTCCATGCCGACCAGATATCCTAACCCAATCGAGTCCCACCTGCCAGCACCCGGCCCATATCCCTCCAAACCCTTCCTATTCATACACCCATCCAAATGTCTTTTAAATGTTGCAATTGTACTAGTCTCCACCACTTCCTCTGGCAGCTCATTCCATACACACACCACCCTCTGTGTGAAAAAGTTGCCCTTCAGGTCTCTTTTATATCTTTCCCCTCTCACCCTAAATCTATGCCCTCTAGTTCTGGACTCCCCCACCTCAGGGAGAAGACTTTGTCTATTTATTCTATTCATGCCCCTCAGGATTTTATAAACCTCTATAACGTAACCCCTCAGTCTCCAACGCACCATGGAAATCAGCTCCAGCTTGTTCAGCCTCTCCCTTTTGCTCAACTTCTCCAACCCTGGCAACATTCTTGCAAATCTTTTCTGAACCCTTTCAATTTTCACAACATCATTCCAATAGAAAGGAGACCAGAATTGCATGCAATATTCCAACAGTGGCCTAACCAATGTCTTGTACAGCCACAACATGACCTCCCAACTCCTGTACTCAATACTCTGACTAATAAAGGAAAGCATACCAAACGCCTTCTTCATTATCCTATCTACCTATGACTCCACTTTCAAGGAACTATGAACCTGCACTCCAAGGTATCTTTGTTCGGCAACACTCCCTAGGACCTCACCATTAAGTGTATAAGTCTTGTTAAGATTCGCCTTCCCAAAATGCAGCACCTCACATTTATCTAAATTAAACTCTATCTGCCACTTCTCAGCCCATTGGCCAATCTGATCAAGATCCATTTGTAATCTGAAGTAACTTTCTTCTCTGTCCACTGCACCTCTAATATTGGTCCAAAATCTGCAAAATTATACCTCTTATGATCACATCCAACTCAGTTATATAAATGACAAAAAGAAGTGACACAGCACTGATCCTTGTGGCACTCCATTGGTCAGGCCTCCAGTCTGAAAAACAACCCTCCACCACCACCTTCTGTCTTCTACCTTTGAGCCAGTTCTGTATCTTGGACCCTCCCTGCTGTACGACTAAACCAATCATAGTGGTACTGTTCGAGCTGTTGATGTTGCTTTTCCCTGAGCTTGACAACAATGGAAAAATCAGGCCGATTTAAACAAAAACTTGATAAAGGGTATAAGAATGGCAAAGAGTCACACAGCATGGAAACAGACCATTCGGTCCAACCAGTCCATGCCAAGCATAATTCCAAACTAAACTAGTCCCACCTCCTGCTCCTGGCCCATATTCCTCTAAACCTTTCTTGTTCATGAACTTATCCAAACATCTTTTAAACCCACATCCACCACTTCCTCAGGAAGTTCATTCCATATGAGAACCACCCTCTGTGTAAAAAAAAATCCCTCACGTCTTTCTTAAATCTCTCTCTTCAGACCTTAAAAATGTGCCCCCTAATCTTGAAATCCCATCCTAGAGAAAAGACAATGACCATTAACTCTATCTATACTCATTATTTTGTGAACTTCCATAAGGTTGTCTCTTAACCTCCTAAACTCCAGTGGAAAAATGTCCCAGCCTATCCAGCCTCCCTTTACAACTTAAACCTTCCATTCCTGGCAACATCCTGGTAAAGATCTTCTGAACCCTCTCCAGCTTAATAATATCCTTCCTATAACTGGGCAACCAGAACTGGACAAAGTATTCCAGAAGAACTCTCACCAATATCCTGTACAACTTCAACGTGACTTCTCCAGGGTCCTACTATTAATTGTATAAACCCTACCCTTGTTTGTTGTACCAAAATGCAATACCTGACACTTATCCAGATTGCGTTTGTTTTGCCCATTGACCCTTATGATCAAGATCCTTAGTTATCTTAGAAAAACTTCTTCACTGTCTACTATTCCTCCAATTTTGGTGTAATCCACAAACTTACTAAACATGCTTCTATATTCTTATCCAAATCATTTATGCAAATGACAAACAAAAGGGAGAATGAATCCCTACAGAATTCTGCTGGTGACAGGCCTCCAGTTTGAAAAGCAATCCTCCACCACCACTCTCTGTCTCCTGCCATTAAGCCAATAGTGTATCCAATTGGACCCTGAATCCCTTGTGAATGGTGATGAAGACTTAGGAGGGAAGCAGGATGTAAGTGGCAGACTTTTATTCAAGCAATAACTGGATAATGCAGGGAAAGGGCCAAAGGATCTTCCCCGAATCTGGCCTTGATGTGAGAACACAATTATTCCCTTAAATTTTGGCTCAGATTGGAAGAGGGATCAATGACACACTCTGATTTTTACAATGAAATACAGCATTTTTGTATACATTGTGTTACAATAATCACATATAGTGTGGTCACTATGTCCTTCCCTCTTATTCCATACACCCAATCCTGTGAGACACCTAATCAATGATGGACATTCCTATGGACAGTCCCAGGTTCCTATGATCTCATTCTAAACTTACTGGTTATCTTCCTGCTGGTCTGTTCCTTATCTCTAAGGACTGCTTAAATTCTGTTTTTCATGAATTCTCCATTGTCCCAATAAACACAAAAGACAATTGGTTTTAACTAGCTGCTATAAGATGTGAATTTCTGTTATAAAGTTAGAAATGTGCAGCTTGTTTAGGAAGCACTTGCTGTGAGCGCTGGATAGGTTTATCCAGCTGAGATAATAAAGGGGTGGTAGAGTGAAGGAACCTTGGGTGACAAGAGATGTGGAACACCTAGTCAAGAGGAAGAAGGGAGCTTACTTAAGGTTGAGGTAGCAAGGATCAGATAGGGCTTTAGAAGGTTACAAGGTAGCCAGGAAGGAACTAAAGAATGGACTTAGAAGAGCTTTAAGGGAGGTGATAAAGGTTTAGCAGCTAGGATTAAAGAAAACCCCAAGGTGTTCTATACTTATGTGGCCAGAGAATGGCCAGTGTGGGGTGATGGTGGGAGGTGGGGGTGTGGGGGGGGGGGGGCAGCACTGATCAGGGATGGTAGGTGGAACTTGTGCCTAGAGTCAGAGGAGATGAGGGAGGTCCCAAATGAATACTTCAGTATTCACTAATGAGAGGGACTTTGCCATTTGTGAGGACAGCATGAAACAGGTAGATATGCTCAAACAGGTTGATATTAAGGAGGAGGATGTGCTGGAAATTTTGAAAAATATACGTATAGATACATGCCCTGGGCCAGACAGGAAATACCCAAGGTAATTATGGGAAGTGAGGGAAGAGACTGCTGCATCTTTGGCAATGATCTTTGCATCTTCACTGTCCACTAGAGTCATGCCAGCTGATTGGAGGCTGTCAAGAGTTATTCCCTTGTTCAAGAAAGGGAATAGGGATAACCCTGGAAATTACAGACCGGTCAGTCTTATGTTAGTGGTGAGCAAATTATTGTAGAGGATTCTGAGAGATAGGATTTATGATTATTTGGAAAAGCATAGCTTGATTAGAGATAGTCAGCATGGTTTTATGAAGGGCAGGTTATACCTCACAAGCCTTATTAAATTCTTTGAGGATGTGACAAAGCACATTGATGAAGGTAGAGCAGTGGATGTGGTGTATATGGATCTTACTTTGGCTTTTGCTAAGGTTCCCCATGACTGGCTCATTCAGAAAGTAAAAAGGCATGGGATACAGGGAAATTTGACTGTCTGGATATAGAATTGGTTGGCCCATAGGTGGTAGTAGATGGAAAGTATTTAGCCTGGAGCTCGATGACCACTAGTGTTCTGCAGGAATCTGTTATGGGACCTCTGTGATTTTTATAAATGACTTGGATATGGAGGTGAAAGGGTGGGTTAGTAAGTTTGCTGATGGCATGAAGGTCAGTGGATTTGTGGATAGTGTGGAGGGCTGTTGTAGATTGCAATGAGACATTTACAGGATGCAGAGCTGGGCTTAGAAGTGGCAGATGGAGTTCAACCTGGAAAAGTGTGAAGTGTTCCATTTTGGAAGGTCAAATTTGAAAGCAGTTTACAGGGTAAAAGGCAGGATTCTTGGCAGTGTGGAGGAACAGGGCCTATGTCTATAGATCCCTCAAAATTTCCACCCATGTTGATATGGTTGTTAAGAAGACATATGATGTGTTGACTTTCATTAGCTGGGTGGGGGGGGATTGAGTTTAAGAGCCGTGAAGTTATGCTGCAGCTCTACAGAACCCTGGTTAGACCACACTTGGAATATTGTGTTTAATTCTGGTTGCCTCATTGTAGGAAGTATGTGGAAGCTTTAGAGAGGGTGCAGAGGAGAATTACTGGGATGTTGCCTTGACTGGAGGGCATGTCTTATGAAGAAAGGTTTCTCATTGGAGCAAAGAACATTGAGAGGTGACTTGATAGAGGTGTATAAGATCATGAGAGTCAATCATCAAGACACTTTTTTTTCCCCAGAGCAGAAATGGCTATCCCAAAGGGGCAGAATTTTAAGGTGATTGGAGATAGGTTCAGGGGAGATGTCAGAGGTTAATTCTTTACACAGTGTGGTGGGTGCGTGGAATACTCTGCCAGCAGTGGTAGTGGAGTCAGATACGTTAGGAACACATAAGTGACTCTTGGATAGGCACATGGATGATAGTAAATTGAAGGGTATGTACATTAGTTTGAGCAGGATGAAAGGTCAACACAGCATCAAGGGCCAAAGTGCCTGTACTGTTCGATGTTCTATGTTAAACTGCTTTTCACAGAGACTAGTGAATCTATGGAATTCTGTGCCCAAGGAAGCAATAGTGGCAGCTTCATGAAATATATTCAAGACACAATTTGATGGGTTTTTGCATGGTAAGGGTATTAAGGGTGATGGGGATAATGCAAGAAGGACAAGCTGAGATCAGTCATGATCTTAATGAATTGCAGAGTAGATTTGATGGGCCAATTGGTCTACTCTGCTTCTATCACTATAAAGCTATGAAACTATGAAGAATCTATATCCTAATATTGTGAATAACTTCAAAGAAACTACCAATTACTATAAAATACCTTTTGCTGTTGTTTTCACACCTACTTGGTGAATTAGGTTGGCTGGTTCATGGGCTGAGATTTACACCCTTTGTTCTCACTGTTGCTGGTCAGTTATTGAGATAACATCCTCTTATAAATGAGTCTGGAATCAATCATTTGTCTGTCATTAAGCATCTTCTTATAAAACTGTCTTAGATGGTTGCTCACAATGCACCTTGCTGGACTTGGAGTGGTCCTGTTCAAAGGTACCATTATGTTCCACTATTTATCCTGTTTATCTCTCATCGACTGTTTTGTGTTTTAATGCTGGAGCATGCTGACTCAGTTTATCTAAACCTTGGCATCCACTTGTGTCTTTCATTCATGGGCTGAACTTACAGATCCCCCCTGTGGCCCTAGGCCAGATTATGGCTGTAGGGACATTATTCATGAACAGTTCAAATCAGAGTTCATGAGTAGCTTTCTTTTAGCGATGTTGATGATCCTCCTTCCGTCATTTGATGAGCTGGTTATTTTCTTTCATCAATCCACCAATAGTCTGTTGGCTTGGTGGTGCATGGTAGAGAATCCTTCTTTGTTCATAGCCTTTCCGCAGTCATCATCTTCGTTGTTCTGGTGATGAAACACTTGAAGGAGCCATAAAGAAGATAATACAGATAACAATAAAAATTTGCTATTCCTTGGGCAAGGGATGCCCCCAGGGATCCCAGCCATCCCATTGCCCATCTCCACAGAGTCAATAATGGGATTGTTTGAGTTGCATTTATTTTCTGATGCGGTCGGCCAAATCAGTAATTTCCTCCACGTTATTGAGGATGTATTCACAGCACTCCTTTTCGATGAGTGCACTTGTACCGTCCTTCTCAGCTAATATCAATATAGAACATAGAACATTACAGCGCTATACAGGCTCTTTGACCCTCGATGTTGCACCACCTGTGGAACCAATCTGAAGCCCATCTATCCTACACGCTTTCATTTTCATCCATATGCCCACACACAGCCTCCAACCTCATAGTCCAGGAACCCTGCACCACCTGGATCTACTTCCTACCTAAAATTAACAAACCTGAGTGCCCTGGTTGACCCATCATCTCATCCTGCTTCTGTCTCACCGAACTCATCTCTGTATGCCTTGAAACTATCCTGTCCCTCTTGGTCCAGGAACTCCCCACCTATGTCTGCAACACAACCCAAGCTCTCCACCTACTCCAAGACTTCCGTTTCCTGGCACCCAATGCCTCATCTTCACCATGGACATCTGTGGACCATACACATCCATTCGCCATGATGAAGGCCTTCAAGGCCCCTGTTTCATCTTCTCATGACTGGTTCTCACTCAAAAATTTCTCTTTTGTAACCTCCTACATCCTCCAGACCAAAAGGGCACCCACATGGGCCACAGCTATGCCTGCTTCTTTGTCGGGTATGTGGAACAGTCCACCTTCCACAGATGGCAAAAATCTCCACCTTTTCCTCCAATACATTGATGACTCTATCGGCACCACCTTGTGAACCCATGAGCAAGTTGAACAGTTCATCAACTTCACAAACACCTTCCAACTCGAGTTCAAGTTCACCTTTGACATCTCCCTCCCCTTCCTGGACCTCTCTATCTCTATTTCTGGCAATCGACTTAACATGGACATCCACTACAAACCTACCAACTCCTGCAACTACCTGGACTACACCTCCTCCCACCCTGCCACCTATAAAAATGCTATCCCTTTTTCCCAATTCCTCCGCCTCTGTCACATCTGCCCCCAGGAGGAGCAATTTCACTATAGAACATCCCAGATGGCTTCCTTATTCAAAGACTGCAATTTTCCCTCCCACGTGGTCGACAATGTCTTCCAGTATCTCCTCTACTTCCTGCATCTCTGCCTTGAACCCCACCCCTCCAATCGCAACAAGAAGAGAATATCTCTGCAACACATGCACCAAGCAACCCCACTTGGTTGAACACTTTAACTCCCCCTCCCACTCCACCAATGACATGCAAATTCTAGGCCTCCTCTACCGCCAAACCCTAACCACTCAACGTCTGGAGGAAGAACACCTCATCTTCCGCCTTGGGACCCTCCAAGCACAAAGAATCAATGTAGATTTCATTAATTTCCTCATTTCCCCTCCCCCACCTTATCCTAAGTCCAACCTTCCAACATGACACCGCCCTGTTGAACTGTCCTACCTGTCCATCTTCTAGCCCACCTATCCACTCCACCCTCCTCTCCAGCCAATCACCCCCATCTTCATCTACTTATCGCATTCCCAGCTACCTTACCCCCAGCCCCAACCCCTTCCATTTATCTCTCAGTCCCCTTGGGCCTCAAGCCTCAGTCCTGGTGAAAAGCTCATGCTCAAAACATCTACTCTCCTGCTGCTTGGTTGTTGCCTGAGCAGCTGTGCTTTTCCAGCACCACATTCTTCAAAGCTAAACAGTCTGCAGTGTTCATAAGTAAGAAAGAGACAGAGGAAAACTGACTCTCTACAAGTTCACTGAACCTTGTAGAAGGGTTAGCTCTGTGGTCTGGTTTGAATGCACCTTTGTTTGCTGGTTGCTAAATGTCATCTTGTACAATTTGTGTTTTTGTTCCCCAGAGCTCAGGATGGTTTGAAATTAGTTTGCATTATGGTGATTTAAAAAGTGGTGTGTCTGTGTAAACATCTATGGTTAATGTAATGGCTGCTTAACAAAATAAGAGTGGTTATGCAAAGCAGAGATCTGCAACGAAACGTTGATTTAAAACGTTAGTTCATAAAGCTGGTAAAAACTTGCCTGTTAGAATAGGTTCTGTGTTGTGTTTGGGCTTTGGTAAATTTTAATTTCAGAATTCATTTGGAATTTCATTTTCTGGCCAGAATGGATTTTCAAACACTGTTTTTATAGATTTTTTTATTAAACTTTTATTTCTTTACAAAAACCATAAAAAATGGAAGATAAATTACAACACCAGCAAACATTGTTACATTTATATAGAATAATGAGAAAAAAAAGAAAAAACCCACAACAGCAATAACAGTACACCCAAAACACAACTACACCCATGTGCAAAACAGACAAATCAATACAGGTAGTTATTGAACAAAAGAATAAGCAAAACAGCTCAGCACAACAAAACATTAGCTCTCAACCTCCGAGAACACTAAATATTGCACATAAAATATTTGGAATTCTTCCTTCAAGGACATCAAACACACTAAATCAGAAGGCCATGGCTACACGAAAGCCCAAGTTAAAATCACTCTGCATCCAAGTAGTCCAGAAAGGGCTGCCATATCCTATAAAAATTTTCCGTTTTCTGATGCACCATATTTGTGAAAATGTCCAGAGGGATATGTTCCATAATAAGCCTATACCAACCCTGCAGATCCAGGGAGGTTTCAGAAACCCAACACATTAAAATATTTTTCATTGCGTAGAAAATGAGGATATTAAAAGGTATTTTTCCCATGAGCATCCAAACAGGGTATACTGGATAGGCCCAGGAGGACAGCGATAGCGTCCATATTAACCTCAGCCCTCTAGACCCTCACTATAATCCCTGCGATAGAACTCCAATACATATGGAGCCTGTGGCAGGACTATAAACAATGAGTGAGAGTACCGATGTTTATCTTATACTTCGGACAAAAGGTGGATGCTCCCATCTTAAACTTTGAGAGATGGTCTGGGACCAGATGGACCCGATGCAAAATACTCAGTTGTATGGCATGGGTCCTATGACAAATCAATATTTTTCTCACATTCTCGCAAATATTCCGCCATGCATCCATAGAAATATCAACACCTAATTCCCTCTCCCAAACCCCACAAAGCTGCTCAATGTCTTCCCCAGCATATGATAAAGCATTCTAATAGAGAGAGTACTTTTAGTATAAAAGGTTAGACCTACTTTAGAGAAGAGGGTACTTTATACTAAGCCCTTCCTGAAAAAGGGCTTATGCCCGAAACGTCGATTCTCCTGTTCCTCGGATACTGCCTGGCCTACTGTGTTTTTCCAGCACCACATTTTTCAACTCTGGTCTCCAGCATCTGCTGTCCTCACTTTCTCCTACAGAGGTTAGTCAAGAGTGTGGTCCCTTTGTGAATAAAATCTCTGACCTGAAAAAAGCTGAAAATATCTTTTGGTGACTAGACCATACTTACAAATTATTTGGTTAAAGGACATAATGATTTCTCTTTCAAATAAATCACCCTACCAGGAGATTCCCCTGGGAGAAAGTGAGGGCTGCAGATGCTGGAGATCAGAGTCAAGAATGTGGTGCTGGAAAAGCACAGCAGGTCAGATAGCATCTGAGAAACAGGAGAATTGATATTTCAGGCATAAGACCTTTATCAGGAATGAGGATTCTCCTGCTCCTTGGATGCTGCCTGACCTGCTGTGCTTTTCCAGCACCACACTCAGGAGATTCCCCAGGATATTGGAAATGCTTCCCATTGCTGAAAATCTTGCTTAATCCCGTCAAGCAAGTGAGCAAAATTGGCCTTATCAAAGACAGGAGTAATATAGATGCCTAAATAAGAAAAAAACCTGTGACCATTTGAAGGGGAATCATAGTTCACCCTCCACCTCAGATATTCTCCGAAGAACACCCCCCCACCCCCCCCTTATGGAACGCCTCCGATTTTGAGACATTAATCTCATAGCCTAAAAAGGAGCCAAATGAATTGATGCATTGTATAAGATGGGATGCCGAAACCTGTGGATTCGACAGAAAAACCAGAACTTCATCTGCAAATAATGAGATCTTATGCGACTTGGATCCTACTTTCAGGTCAGCTATATTAGGATCCCTACGGATCACCTCTGCCAGCAGCCTCAATCACCAATGTGAAAAGTAATGGCGAAAGGGGACAGCCTTGTTGACTGCCCCTACAAATATCAAAATTACTAGACCTTACACCATTGGTAAGAACTGTCGCCAGGGTATCAGCATAGAGGACCCTCACCCACTTAGTTAAAAACCTCCCCCAATCCAAATTGCCCAAAGACCCAATCAAATGCTTTTTCTGCATATAAGGAGACCATTAATTCCTAAATTGAATGCTGCTAACAAGCTTAAATCATATTCAGCAACCTCCTAACGTTACTAGACGATCTATGGCCTTTTATAAAACCAGTCCCAAACAATGGAAGGCAGCACAGTTTCTAATCTTATCTTCTAATCTTCTAAATTTTAAAATCAGAGTTCAGAAGTGCCTATAAGAGGCACATTCATCTGGTGTCTTCCCCTTCTTAAAATGAGAGAAATATTAGCCTCTTTCAAGGATGGTGGGAGACAATCATGGCTGAATGAGTCATTATACATGTCCAGCATTGGTCCCAACACGATACTCTTAAATTCCTTATAAAACTCACTGGGGAGACTGTCAGGACCAGGTGCCTTCCCACCCTGCATCTGTCTGACACCCTCCTGTATCACCTGTATTGTTAAAGGGCATTAAGAAAAGACACTTGCTCAGGAGTGACACTTGGAACATCCAGGTTCTTAAAGAAAGGCTCCACCTTAGCCCATCCATCCTCAACGCTCAGACTGCTATAGCTCATTGATCTTTTTAGAGTCACAAGTGACCATCCCATTCCCAACCCTGATTGAGGTAATGGACTGGGGGGTATTCTTTCTCATAGCAAGTTACACTAGATATTTGTCTGGCTTGTCACCATGTTCAAACAGTTGTTGTTTCGCAAAGGATAGCCCTTTCCTTGTCATCTGTGTGAGCACGTAGTTCAGGGTGGACTGAAGAGCCATAACTCGCTGCAATTTAACCAATGATGCTTATCAAAATATGCCTTCTCTGCAGTCTTTAACTATGCCTCAAGCAGGCGTTGTTGCTCCCCCTTCTGTTGTTTCTGACTAGCAGAGTAAGAAATGATTATCCCACGGCATAAGCCTTAGCTGGCTCCCAAAATATGGACGGGTTACTAGCTGTGTCCAAATTGATGGATAAAAATACCTTGAATTCACGAAGAAATTTTTAAAGAAATTTCTATCCCTAAGAAAAAAGGGATCCATTTGCCAATGTCGAGAGCTTACCACACTGCCCTTAACCTCAGTCTCTAAATAGACTGCAGCATGATCCGAAATAGTGATATTTCCAATGACACAGGATGTTACCAAATCCAAAGATAATGCAGGGCCTGGGAAGAGATCAATCCTGGTATGACATTTTTGTGCATTAGAAAAGAACATGAAGTCCCTGCCCATGGGATGGGAACACTTGCAAACATCCACCACTCCCAATTCTGCACTTAAGTCCACCAGCTGTTTAGACTGTGGAGAACGTGTTGTAGGGCATCTAGGCATTCTATCCACCGCGGGGTTCATAAGGCAATTAGAGATCCCCCCTATAATAAGCTGCCGTAATGCAAGAGCCATCAGTTTAGAGAATGCGTCTATCAGAAATGTAAGAGGGTGTGCCAGGAACAATACACATTCAGGATACTAAGCTCTTCTCCATGTATTGATACCTTAAGAATGACAAACCGCCCCCATACTCATCTTTAATCTATTCTAGCAACTTAAATGGAAGATTCTTCCTGATGAATATGGCTACTCCCCTGCTCCTAGTATTAAAGGAAGAGAAATATCCCTGATCAAACCCAACCTGCTGCAATTTCAAATGTTTTTTTTATCATTGAGATGAGTCTTTTGCAAAAGGGCGATGTCCACCCTCTCCTTTCAGAGACTGGAAAGCACCTTTCCCTTTTTAATTGGTGAATGGATCCCTCTAACATTCTAGGTACACCATTTGAGGACAGAATTAGCCATGGCCCTCTATAACATAATTCAATCACCAAAAAGGAAGAATCCGACTTACCAGCTGCTGAGCATAGACAAAAGAAAATCCCAAAACCTAAATAAAAACTAAAACTATTACATCTAACATCCTAATAACTACAGCTACAAAAAACCCACCAAGTTAAATCAAATACAAAACACTTAACATTGGGTTCTACCCCCTGCCCACAGGGAGCACTGACATGATCTCAAAAGTACCTTCATGCCTCCTTCCAGCTTGAGTCGTATCCCAGACTCAAGCCAAGAAGAAGAGAAAGAAAATTATCCTAAGATGGAAATTAAAAGTAAACACTCTACCCACCTCCAAATATACATTACAACTTATTAATATAAAAAAAGGGGTTCAGCAACCTCCTAGCAACATGGAAGAGAGGAAAAGTAATAATAAAAAACACTATTGCCCATGTCCTTTCAGTTATCTGATCTATCTTATCATGTCCAAAAAGTTTTTTTTTACTTTTCTGGGCAATCAAAAGAACGTGTAGACACAATTTACATAAAGCAAAGCAAAGTACCTTAGGGAATACTGGGTGCCAAGGTCACTCAGTCTTCTCTTGGCTTCATCAAAGGCCTTCCTTTTCCAAATTACAGCTGTACAGAAGTCCTGGAAGAACATAATCTTTGAACCCTTGCAGATTAAAGCCTGCGGATCTTTTCCTTTTCTTCTGGAGGCTTCCATAACTTTAACTTTATCTCTATAGCTGTGGAGTCACACTAGGACGGCGCGAGAATGCTGTTCTGAGCCGTGCCTGCATATAGCAACTCTATGGGCCCTATCAACTCTTACCCGGTCAGATACAGCCTCCAGGCCCATAAATCAAAGCAGCCAGCTTTCAAAGAAGCTTGCTGGCTGGTCACCTTCTTCTCCCTCTGGCAGTCCCATAAAGCAGACGTTCTTCCTTCTGTGTCTGTTGTCGAGGTCATTGATCTGCTTCAGTAAGGTTTCTCCAGCATTTGAGTATTTTCCTTTGCTGAATCAATCTCAGTTTCCGAAGCCACGGTCCTCCTTACCAATTTTTCTGTTCTCCAACCTTGGCCTTCCGGCTGATCCTCGTGCTTCTGGAGCATCGCCGAGATTGGGTCCAGTCTAGTGAGGAACTCCTCTTTGATTGATGTCTCGATCATCTCTTGCTGCTTTGCAAACACCACAGCCAGGGCCTGGTAGGGAAACGACTCAGAGGGATTAACGAAGGAAGCTACAGCTGCAGCCATGGAGGTGTCCAACTTCACAGGTGAATGTCCCACAGACCTTTAGTCATGCTTTTTTGATAAAACAAACTTTACAAAAAAAATTATGTAGGATATCTAGGTTCAAAAACTCTTTAAAGATCAAATTATCATAGAAATGACTTAAGTGGGAAGGCGAGAGTGCTGCTTTGCCTGAAACGAGATGCAGAGCTCAGCAAAGCAGACTCCTTAGATCACCGCCATCTTGGATCCCCCCCAATACTGTTTTAACACATGAGTGAATCTTTAACTCTGGATGATAAAATTTGCTGATTGCAAAGGTACTTTGATGTGAAATAGTACAAATAATAAGAAATTTGGAATCTTGGAAATGCAATTTTCTTTGAACAAAATTCTGGTGGTAAAATCTGAGAAAGCTGATAGAAGAATTAGGAAAAGCAAAGTTAGCAAAGGTGGTTTTTTTCTTAATGTGTGATATTTATTTTCTTGCAGGAGGAGAAGCAACGGATGATGTAATTATGTGCAAGAGTTTATACCCCATCCCCTTTTTGAATCTGTAATAGATCAATGCTAATTAACCCATTCTGCATTAAATGGGATGGATTTATATTTTCTTTAGAAAGTTTGAGTCCATGTATGATGTTATCTTACTGCTACTGGGTGAAGTAATCTGTGGATAGAGAATTCGAGAACTAAAAAAAAACAAATTAAGAAAGTACTTAATTGGGCTATGAAGGCAGAAAATAACCAAGGGAGTATTTAGAGTATAGCAGCAGTTATTACAGGGGAGTGTGTTTTGTGTGCAATAAAGATAGCATTTCACCAATAATTGTATTGTAACACCATTAAGTTTGGGAACTGAGGAAAAAGAGCACTGTTGCTCCTTCGGAGGAGGCAGGCATGGAGAGGAACCAAGACAGAATCAGGGAAATCCCCATGCAGTTGCAAGTGGCAACAGATAGTAATGCAAGGCAGACAAGCATTCCACCAGAAAGGAAATTTGAAAATAAAATTACTATTAAAGGAGTAAGAGAAGTTTTAGGATCATTTTACAATTGCAGGAACTTTGTAAATGTTACAGCAAACTAGCTGGACCCCCTGCAATACCTGTCCAAACGGCACAGGAGATGGGGGGAGGTTGTCAATGGTTGAGTCAGAGAAGACTGAATGGGAACCTGAGCAGGAGACAGCTTGTGCCAAGATCAGACACACACTGGCCTCTTCATCAGCACTAGGACTCTCCTTCACCTCTTTTGCAGTGAAAGCAATGGTAATCAATCTTCGAGCGTGTTACAGAGACACGGGGCAAGCTCCGGCCTGTGGAATACTAGTCAGGTAAAATGGATCTGGTCATGATGGGACAACAGTCATGTTTTCAAGCCATCCAACATGTGGCCTGGGCGCTAACCTCATCCTCTCCCTTGGCAAAACTAGGGAAGGTGATATTACACTCCACACATAATATACTCCAGCTCTTGGAAGCTGCCAAACTGAGAGGTTTTACTGACAGTCAGCAAGCCAAATGGGAAGCCACACTGTTACCAGGGGATCAGCATAGGGAAGTTGTGCTGGTGGCAGAAAGGAATAGAAGGAGACATAACCGAATTTTGCC
Source organism: Chiloscyllium punctatum (assembly GCF_047496795.1). Lineage (NCBI taxonomy): Eukaryota > Metazoa > Chordata > Chondrichthyes > Orectolobiformes > Hemiscylliidae > Chiloscyllium > Chiloscyllium punctatum. The sequence continues at coordinate 78,248,994 of NC_092749.1, forward strand.
AGAGGTGCACTGCATGTGCACAGACAGAACCAGGGAATTAAAAATGAGCCAACAGCCTCACCCACGGAGTCCATGAGAACACATTCAAATTAACTTCATAAGACAACGCCTACAAAGTTAGAATAATAAATTCTGTCTGGTCATGGCGGACCAATTTTCCAGGTGGGTAGAAACTTTCCCCACAGAGGACGGTATCGCAACCTTTGTGGCAAAAGTATTGGCAACTGAAATAATACCCAGGTGAGGGGGTTTCCCTACAACCAGACTCAGACTAGGGCCTGAAGGAAACATGTAAACTCTTGGGAATAACACAAAAGATGTGATGTTATCTTACTGCTACTGGGTGAAGTAATACCTACTGCCCACATGGATTGAGTATGGTAGAGAGAATCAATAGAATGCTGAAAAGGCAGAGTAGAGTTAAATGGACCAGTCATTCTAATAGCCTAGAGGGCCATGCCCTCAAAGGATACTGCACGAACACCCTTTGAGCTCATGACAGCAATGACAACCCCCCAGGACCTAATCATGGGGGGAGCAGAACTAACAGTAAGGGAGTGGTCTAGGATTACTTGGAATCCCTCTGTACACATTTACACATACTTCATGGACAGGCACGCAACCAGCAGCAACAAGGACTGAGTCTGAGGCAAGCCCAGGACAACAAGAACTGCCAGAGCCAGAATTAATGGTCCTGGTGAAAATAGTCCCAAGCAAGAAAGCGTTGTTCCCTAGATGAGATACACTTATTAACAAGTAACAGGTGCGCACTTATTAATGAAAATGGAATTGGTAAATGGCACCATCCTACCTAGCTATGAGTAGATAGGGCTTAATAGTATAACAATCCAGCCTGCTAGTCTGGTATACTGTCTCTCTCTCTCTCTCATTTCTCCCTTTTGCAGGTTTTAAGGGGGCCCCACCTGTGATCACCAACAAGGAGCAGGAATAGAATCCTTGACCCCAGGACAGCAGCTGGAATAGATCAACATTGCATGTAAATATGCGATGTGTTTGCGTAGTGGAGTCTGTGATTAAGAATATTGTGAAAATTAGCATTAATATGAAAACATTAATCCTCTATGGGCTTCTCTTAATTTTGATCCCATCAGAGGCTGATAGGCAAATGGAGAGGAGTGCGAACACGTTTTTATACATGTCATGGCGTTCCATGGCCCTATAACTATCTGAGTAAAGAACGCATTGCTTGCAACAGTAGTAGACTCGCCAATGTTAAGGGCATTAAAATGGTCATTGGATAGGGAGAGCTCCTGAGGTGATGAGGTTGTGGATGGTCTGGGAGATGATGGTTTGGTGATGGGAGGTGAGTAATGGTTGAGGGGGCAGTAGGAGGAGGTGTCCACAGGTTGGCGCCTGTCTTCGGCAGTGTAGAGGTCGTTGCGCTAAACTACCACTGCGAATCCCCCTTGTCTGCCGGTTTGATGGGGAGGTTGGGGTTGGAGTGGAGGGCTGAGCATGGTGAGTGTGAGAGATTGGAGTGGAGGGCTAAGCATGGTGAGTGTGAGAGATTGGAGTGGGGGAGGGGTGTAGACAGGTTGCGGCAGGTGAAAATGAAGAGATCTTGGGCGGGTAATAGACCAACACAGGGTCTCCAGGTGGATGGGGTGTGCTGGAGGCAGGAGAAGGGGTCTGCAGATTGGGAATGGTGGTGGACCGCAGGAGTCCTAATGATAAAAGCAAGCACAGAAGCAGAGGTGGCCCAAGAAAAGTTCAATGTCACAAAGCATATCGAATTCATTGATCCGGGAGCATAGGGGAATGAAGATGAGGCCTTACTGGGATCTGATTGTTCATCCTCAGTGAGGGAGATGTCTGTGGGGATGGTAAAAACTCGACAGAACTGGGAGTTAGGACCTGGTGCAGAGCTAGGAATGGAGGCAAAGACTATCATTGGAATAGGTGTGGTTATGGGATCGTAGATGACATCAGCAATGGAAGTGACCTCATCCGGGGGGAGACAGGGGGGTGGAAGTGGTGCCTTCAGTAACATAACGCGTGGCATAGGCAATGTCATTGGCAGTGTTTCATAAGTGATGTCAGTAGGGGCAGAATTGGCTGAGGCAACAATGGGGATGGACATGACATTTAGCGTGACGTAAATGATGTGTCATTGGCAGTGTTCAGGTGAGTGATGTTGTTGGGGCAGAAGTGGCTGTGGCTGCGACAATTGCGGGGGCGCAAGAGACATGCCAGGTAGGCATCGCTTTGGTTTCAGCAGCAAAGAATCTTGCTGTGATGGCAGTGGATCTTGTGGTGGTCACAGAAGTGGTTGATTTCCCAGCCATCATGGAGGCAGTGGTCTTGGTGCTGATGGCTGCAGTCTGTTGGGCAGCGAGGACAAAAGTGACGTCATTGTTCAGCTTGGTGGTGGTTGCTGTAACAGCTGCATGGCAAATGGCTTCTGAGAGGTTCCAGAGGCTGTGAGAAGGTTCTAGAATGGTGGAGGAATTCCGTGTTTGGAGTTAAGCACATGAAAGTTTGACGTACTTACATTCCTTGATGGCTGACTTTGTGGAGAAAATGTTTTTGCTGAGTGTATGAATTCTTCTAAGGATGAAGAACAGGTCCTAAAGCAGGTCTGGGAGAGTGTGGGCTCTAAGCTAGAGTGGGCCTGACTGTAGGGAGTGTCAGTGGTAGTGCATGGCTGAGAGTGTGGTCTCTCACACTCTGGCAATGACATGCAAGTCCTAGGCCTCCTCCTCCACCAAACCCTAACCTCCCGATGCTTGGAGGAAGAATGCCTCATCTTCTGACTTGAGACGCTCCAACCACACAGGATCAATGTGGATTTCACTCACTTCCTCATTTCCCCTCCCAACACCTTATGTCAGATAGAACATAGAACTTTACAGCGCTGTACAGGCCCTTTGGCCCTCGAGGTTGCGCCAACCTGTGGAACCAATCTGAAGCCCATCTAACCTACACTAGTCCATATGCCTATCTAATGACTATTTAAATGCCCTTATATGTCTCAATGCAGTTGCCTCTCAACCTTCTTCCCTCTAACAAAAATAGCCTCGAGTCCCCCAGCCTTTCCTCACAAGACCTTCCCTCCATACCAGGAACATCCTAGTAATTCTCCTCTGAACCCTTTCCAAAGCTTCTACATCCTTCCTATAATATGGTGACCAGAACTGTATGCAATACTCCAAATGTGGCTGCACCAGAATTTTATTTTACAGCTGCAGCATGACCTCATGGCTCCGAGACTCAATCCCTCTACCAATAACAACACCGTATGCCTTCTTAATCACCATATAAATCTGGGTGGCAACTTCCAGAGATCTATGTAAGTGGACACTGAGATCTCTGCTCATTCACACTACCAAGAATCCTACCATTAGCACAGTATTCTACATTCCTGTTACTCCTTCCAAAGTGAATCACCTCACTTTTCCACAATAAGCTCCATTTGCCACCTCTCAGCCCAACTCCGCAGCTTATCTATGTCTCTCTGTAACCTAAAACATCCTTACAATTCTGCCAACTTTAGTGTCATCCAAAAATTTACTAACCCATCATTCTAGACCCTCGTCCACGTCATTTATATAAATGACAAAAGTGGATCCAAAACAGATCTGTGCAGTACCCCACTAGTAACTGAGCTCCAGGATGAATATTTCCTATCAACCACCATCCCCTCTCTTCTTTCAGCTAGCCAATTTCTGATCCAAACCGCTAAATCACCCTCAATCCCATGCCTCAGTATTTTGTGTAATAGCCTACCTTACCAAATGCCTTACTGAAATCAATGTACACTATATCAACCACTTTACCCTCATTTGGTCACCTTCTCAAAGAACTCAATAAGGTTTGAGAGGCATGACTTGCCCATCACAAAACTGTGTCAACTATCCCAAATCAACTTATTTCTCTCGAGATGATTATAAATTCTATCTCTTATAACCCTTTCCAACACTTTACCCACAACCAAAGTAAGGCTCACTGGTCTATAATTACCAGGGTTGTCTCTACTCCCCTTCTTGAACAAGGGAACAACATTTGCTGTCTTCAGTCTTCTGGCACAATTCCTGTAGACAATGACAACATAAAGATCAAAGCCAAAGGTTTGGTAATCTCCTCCCTGACTTACAACCTTCTAATTCGGCATTGTTTTCTTAAACTATCCTACCTGTCCATCTTCCTTTTCACCTATTTGCTCCAACCTCCTCCCCAGCCTATCACTTTTACCCCCACCTTCATCTACCTATCGCATTCCCAGCAACCTGCTCCCCCCCAGCCCACCTCTTCCCATTTATCTCTCAGCCCCCTCAGGCCACAAGCCTCATTCCTAATGAAGGCCTTATGCTTGAAACATCAATTCTCCTGCTCCTCAGATGCTGCCTGACCGGCTGTGCTTTTCCAGCACCATACTCTTCGACTCTGATCTCCAGCATCTCCAGTCCTCACTTTCTCCTAGCCTGTTTAGCTTGGCCTGTGTCCTTTTCTTAAAGTACTGTCTGCAGAATGGATCATCTGGACTCCAGTGGGTTTTACCGGTCTTTTTCTGCCATTCTCTTGGATTCATTCCCAACTGTGTCTGCTGCTCCTATTTATTGTCATTTTTTCCTTCAAGGATCTTTAACCGCATATTCTCATCTGCCTTTCCTACCGAGGTCCTCTGCTTCGCCCCTTATTTCATGCTGGAGACTCCACTGGTCTCCACTTCTTCATGTGCCTTGAACTCCAATTAAAAAGTTCATTTGTTTCTGGCTTACAGAAATCTACATAAGCGCCGCACTAAGTAAAAGGTGATAATAAACATACTCCCCCAAATCCTGGCCCAAGTTATGCAACTTCAAGCAAAGCACCCTGCTCGCAGCAGGGGGGCAGGCAGGATACAGGCAAGTGGCAGACTTTTACTCAAGCAGAAGCCAGTTAATGCAGGGAGAGGGCCAAAGGATCTGACCAAATCTGGCCTTGACATGAGAACACAATTATTCCATTAATCTTTGGCTCAGATCAGAAGACAGCTCAATGGTACACTCTGACTTTTAAAGTAAAATACAGCATTTTAATACATTTTGTGTTACAATAATCAGTGTAGTCACTATGTCCATCCCTCTTATTCCATACACCCAATCCTGTGAGACACCTAATCAATGATGAACATTCCAATGAACAGCCCCAGATTCCTATGATCTCATGGTATTTAACAGACAGTGTAATAGCCAAGCCTTGGGATCTTTCTACACATCCTGTTAATTAACATTCTAAAGTTACTGGATTATACCCCTTCTGGTCTGTCCTAGACTTGCTAATCTCTAAGGACTGCTTCAATTATATATATAAACAGTTATACAGTTACTTCTACTGTTAGTGCTTTAGAACATAGAACATAGAACATAGAACATAGAACAATACAGCACAGAACAGGCCCTTCGGCCCACGATGTTGTGCCGAATTTCTAACCTAGATTAAGCACCCATCCATGTACCTATCCAAATGCCGCTTAAAGGTCACCAATGATTCTGACTCTACCACTCCCACGGGCAGCGCATTCCATGCCCCCACCACTCTCTGGGTAAAGAACCCACCCCTGACATCTCTCCTATACCTTCCACCCTTCACCTTAAATTTATGTCCCCTTGTAACACTCTGTTGTACCCGGGGGAAAAGTTTCTGACTGTCTACTCTATCTATTCCCCTGATTATCTTATAAACCTCTATCAAGTCACCCCTCATCCTTCGCCGTTCCAACGAGAAAAGGCCGAGAACTCTCAACCTATCCTCATACGACCTACTCTCCATTCCAGGCAACATCCTGGTAAATCTTCTCTGCACCCTCTCCAAAGCTTCCACATCTTTCCTAAAGTGAGGCGACCAGAACTGCACACAGTACTCCAACTGTGGCCTAACCAAAGTCCTGTACAGCTGCAACATCACTTCACGACTCTTGAATTCAATCCCTCTGCTAATGAACGATAATACTCCATAGGCCTTCTTACAAACTCTATCCACCTGAGTGGCAACCTTCAAAGATCTATGTACATAGACCCCAAGATCCCTCTGTTCCTCCACCTGACTAAGAACCCTACCATTAACCCTATATTCCGCATTCTTATTTGTTCTTCCAAAATGGACAACCTCACACTTGGCAGGGTTGAACTCCATCTGCCACTCCTCAGCCCAGCTCTGCATCATATCTAAGTCCCTCTGCAGCCGACAACAGCCCTCCTCACTGTCCACAACTCCACCTATCTTCGTATCATCTGCAAATTTACTGACCCACCCTTCGACTCCCTCATCTAAGTCATTAATAAAAATTACAAACAGCAGAGGACCCAGAACTGATCCCTGCGGAACTCCACTTGTAACTGGGCTCCAGGCTGAATATTTACCATCTACCACCACTCTCTGCCTTCGACCGGTTAGCCAGTTTTCTATCCAATTGGCCAAATTTCCCTCTATCCCATGCCTCCTGACTTTCCGCATAAGCCTACCATGGGGAACCTTATCAAATGCCTTACTAAAATCCATGTACACTACATCTACTGCTCTACCCTCATCCACATGCTTGGTCACCTCCTCGAAGAATTCAATAAGACTTGTAAGGCAAGACCTACCCTTCACAAATCCGTGCTGGCTGTCCCTAATCAAGCACTGTCTTACCAGATACTCGTAAATCCTATCCCTCAGTACCCTTTCCATTACTTTGCCTACCACAGAAGTAAGACTAACTGGCCTGTAATTCCCGGGGTTATCCCTATTCCCTTTTTTGAACAGGGGCACAACATTCGCTACTCTCCAGTCCCCTGGTACCACCCCCGTTGCCAGTGAAGACGAGAAGATCATTGCCAACGGTACTGCAATTTCCTCTCTTGCTTCCCACATAATCCTCGGATATATCCCATCAGGCCCGGGGGAATTGTCTATCCTCAAGTTGTTCAAAATGTCCAACACATCTTCCTTCCTAACAGGTATCTCTTCTAGCTTATCAGTCCGTTTCACACTCTCCTCTTCAACAATATGGTCCCTCTCGTTCGTAAATACTGAAGAGAAGTACTTGTTCAAGACCTCTCCTATCTCTTCCGACTCAATACACAGTCTCCCACTACTGTCTTTGATCGGACCTACCCTCGTTCTCGTCATTCTCAGGCATCTCACATACGCATAGAATGCCTTGGGGTTATCCTTGATCCTATCCGCCAAGGATTTTTCATGCCCTCTCTTAGCTCTCCTAATCCCTTTCTTCAGGTCCCTTCTGGCTATCCTGTATCCCTCCACTGCTCTGTCTGAACCCTGTTTCCTCAACCTTATGTAAGCCTCCTTCTTCCTCTTTACTAGACATTCAACCTCCCTCGTCAACCAAGGCTCCCTCACACGACCATTTCTTTCCTGCCTGATAGGTACATACATATCAAGGACACGTCGTATCTGCTCCTTGAAAAAGTTCCACATTTCCACCACATCCTTCCCTGACAGCCTATGCTCCCAACGTATGCTCCTCAAATCCTGTCTTACCGCATCGTAATTTCCCTTCCCCCAATTGTAAAATCTTCCTTATTGTGCGCACCTATCTCTCTCCATAACCAAGGTGAAAGTCACAGAATTGTGGTCACCATCACCAAAATATTCACCCACTAACAAGCCCACCACTTGTCCCGGTTCATTACCAAGTACCAAATCCAATATGGCCTCCCCTCTGGTTGGACAATCTACATACTGCGTTAGAAAAGCTTCCTGGACACACTGCACAAACACTGCCCCATCCAATCTACTTGATCTAAAGAGCTTCCAATCAATATTTGGGAAGTTGAAGTCGCCCATGACTACGACCCTGTGGCTTCTGCACCTTTCCAAAATCTGTTTCCCAATCTGTTTCTCTGTTTCTTTGTGATTAATCTATTTTGTTCAGGCGTACAGGGCATCTTTTAGAGCTAGGGGAAAGCATTTCCTGAGACTAATTAACTTTCACATCTATGTTTAAATGTTTTTCCCCTAATGCTTCTATTATACTTTAGTCATATGTTTAGATTAGATTACTTATTGGGGAAACAGGCCCTTCAGCCCAACAAGTCCACACTGACCCGCCAAAGTGCAACCCACCCAGACCCATTCCCCTACATTAACCCCTTCATCTAACACTTTGGGCAATTTAGCATGGCCAATTCACCTAACCTGCACATTTTTGGATTGTGGGAGAAAACCGGAGCACCCGGAGGAAACCCACACAGACAGGGGGAAAATGTGCAAACTCCACACAGACAGTCACCTGAGGCAGGAATTGAACCTGGATCTCTGAGGCAGCAGTACTAACCAATGGGCCACCGTGCCGCCCCAAGTATCTATACTTATGTTGAAATCTAGGTCTATGCTTATCTGAAGAATCTTTAACAAGAATCTATTTCTTTATATTGTGATTAACTTCAAAGAAACAACCAATTATTACAAAATAACTTTAGCTGTTGTTTTCACAGCTGTTTGATGAGTTAAGTTGGCTGGTTCATGGGCTGAGATCGATATCCTTTTGTTCACCTAGTAGGACAACATACTCTCATTAATGAGGGTGGAATCAATTACTTTTCTATCCTTAGGTATCTTCTATGTCTCAGATGGTTGCCTGCAAAGCCCCTTGCTGGACTTGGAGTGGTCCTGTTCAAAGGTACCATTATGTTACACCTAAATGTTAGAGCAGACTGTTTATTCTGAGGGACATGGATAGGATAAATAGACATGGTCTTTTCCCTGGGGTGGGTGAGTCCAGAACTAGAGGGCATAGGTTTAGGGTGAGAGGGGAAAGATATAAAAGGGACAAATGTTTCACACAGAGTGGTTTTGTGTTTTGTGTTTTAGTGTTGGAGCAGGCTGTTTCAGTCGATCTAACTGTAAGCCATTCGTGTCTTTCAAACAGGGGCCACCTTACGGAGAAGGGCATGGATGGTGATCAGATTAAGACGGTTATGTTGATATTCTGGGACATGTCAATATAAAGATGAGGGTGGTTTTGGACATTTTGAAAAACATTCAGGTAGGTAAGTCCCCAGAACATGGTGGATCTATCATGGGATCCTGATTAAGGCAAGGGAAGAGATTTTTTTGGGCCATAAGAGAGATCTCTGTATCTTCTTCAGCCACAGGCAAAGGCCCAGAAGACTGGAGAACAGCCAACATTCCTTTGTTTAAGAAGGGAAACAGGGAAATAATCCAGGAAATTGTGGCTAGTGTGCCTAACATCAGTGAGAAGGAAATGGTTGGAGAAGATTTGTAGGGATAGGATTTAACTCACATTTGGATAGGAATGGACTTAACATGGTATTTTGCAGGTCAATCTTATCTCAAAATTGATTCGGTGTTTTGAGGAAGTGATGAAGACGGTTAATGAGGGAAAAACAACAAATGCTGTCCATATGGATTTTACAAAAGCATTTGACAAGGTCCATCATCATAGGTTGGTCCAGAAATTAAGTCATAAGGAATCCACTGAGTTTGTAAGTTGGATGCAAAATTGGCTTGGCCGTGGAGTAGTTGTGGAGGGGTGTTTTTCTGACTGGAGGTTTTTGATCATTGGTAGCTAATTGATCTCTGGCAGCTAATTCCATACATACACCACTCTGAGAAACACTTGTCCCTTGGGTCCCTTTTATATCTTTCCCCTCTCACCCTAAACCTATGCCCTCTAGTTCTGGACTCACCCACCCCAGGGAAAAGACTATGTCTATTTATCCTATCCATGCCACTCATGATTTTATAAACCTCTATAAGGTCATCCCTCAGCCTCTGACGCTCCAGGGAAAACAGTCCCAGCCTATTCAGCTTCTCCCAATAGCTCATATCGTCCAACCTTGACAACATCCTTGTAAATCATTTCTGAACCCTTTCACAACATCCTTCCAATAGGAAGGAGACCAGAATTGGGCATCCGTACCAGGTGCCCGAAGATCAGGAGCGTGGGATTGAAGTGCAACCAAAAGGGGAGGTTTTTGAGAAAAATCAAAAAGGGAGTGCAAACGCCCACACCCGATATACACGTGGTCCACAGACTCCACAGAACAAGCAGTTGGGCTGGGAGTCCGTGAACCACTGCAATATGCGGTTGTAGTTGACCGTTGCGTGCAGCATCCTCTGCCCCAGATCCCCGAGAGAAAGGAGGAGGACTCCCGTATAGAGAGCTCTCCACTGGGGATCTCCACCGCCCGGTGGCAAATGGGCACGCCAAGGCGTGTCCAGGCGGTGGATGAGGGAGAAGAGGTGGACGGTGTGCAGCAGCAGTCTATACAGGGCCCTCCTTTTTACGTCCTTAAAAAAGGGACAAAATGAAAATTCCGGAGGCGGCTCAGGTTGTGGGGCACGGGCTCCCGCAAGAAGTACAGGATCTTGGGGCCAATGTGAAATTCCGTCCGGGCCGGGGTGAGCGCGGACGGGATCCCACTGCACACCTGAGCGTCCTCCAACTGGTGCACTACGTCAGGTGCGAGCACCGCCATTTTAAGGCGTCGGATGGCGGTGGCCACATACCAGATGTCTACCGCTGCCCTGCTCACCATGTCCTACGGCAGCGTCCAGCCCAGGCCCCCGGCACCCAGCACATCCCTGACTCTGGTCGCCCTCGCCGCCACGGCCCTCCCCTCCGACAGCCACTCGAACCCGCGAGTACGGAGGTGCGGATTCCTGAGCAACGGTTCCCTGACGACAGCCGCTACTCCAGCCGGAGGGTAGGCGCGACGCGATTCGACCATGTTCCAGTGATCAGGTCCTGGTAAAAGACCGGCAGCGTCTTGAGGGCGACCTCCAAACCGTCACGGTCAACGAACAAGAGCTGCGTGTCGTAGTTGAGGTTACGTACCTGGCGGAAAAAATACGTCGCCAGGGCGCACCACCTAGGAGGAGGCTCGACGTAAAGGTATCGTCGCAAGGTCTGAAGGCGGAACGTCGCGACCTGGGTGCGGACGCACACCAGCGACTGACCGCCCTCCTCAATAGGGAGACTCAGAACCTGCGCGGCGACCCAGTGCATCTTTTTGTCCCAGAAGAAGTCGACCAACGTTCTCTGGATGTCAGCGACAAAGCCAGGAGGAGGGACCAAAGTGACCAGCCGGTACCACAGCATGGCGGCCACCAGCTGGTTTATGACCAGCACTCGACTCCTGTAAGATAGCACTCGGAGCAGTCCTGTCCAGCGGCCTAGGCGAGCCGAGACTTTGGCCTCCAGATCCTGCCAGTTGGCCGGCCAGGATTCCTCAGCCGGGCTGAGGTAGACCCCCAGGTAGAGGAGATGGGTGGTACTCCAGCTGAACCCCCGTAACTCCTCCGGCAGAGAGTCCACCCGCCACGGACCGACCAGTAGTCCGGAACATTTGACCCAGTTGATCCTGGCGGAAGAAGCTGCCAAGTACACGGCCTGACACACGTGCATCCTCCCCAGGTCAGCCGGGTCGGTGAAAGTGAGGAGCACGTTGTCGGCGTAGGCCGAGAGGACCACCCCCATGCCCGCGCCGCGCAGAACCAGCCCCGACAACCTCCTCCGCAAGAGGTGCAGGAAAGGCTCCACGCAGAGGGAATACAGCTGGCCGGACAGGGGGCAGCCTTGACGCACTCCTCTCCCGAAGCGAAGGGACTCCGTCAGGGACCCGTTAACTTTAACCAGACACTCTGCGGCGGCGTACAAAAGTCGGATCCGGGCGACGAACTGTGTCCTGAACCCGAGTGTGTTCCTGGAGGAGGAGGGAGGTGAGAGGTGGGGCAGGTCGTGGGCTAGTCGTAGGGGAAGGGGATAGGGTGGTCTTCCCATGGGCGGGCCTGGCATGTTGTGTCTTCCTGAGTGCCTTCCGGCCGCTGGACACTCATCACCCCCCCCCCCCCCCCCCCCCCAACCCCGCCAGAGGCTGAGGCATTGGAAGCCTCTGGCTCAGTCCCCGCTACCGGGACTTGTGGTGTTGACTTCGGGGGAGGGGAATGGGTGCAGCAGCACCACCCTCAGCTGTTGGTGTAGGCTGGGCAGCCTTCTAAGTGGGGCAGTTTTTTCTAATGTGCCCCACCTCGCGGCACAGGTGGCACCGCACACCGTCCAGAAGACGCGGTAGGCCGTACCCTCTGAGGAGGGTAAAGGAGCCCTCGGTGACCTCCTCCCAGGCCAGGCAAATAAATACCTGGCATTGGAAGGAGTATACGTGCTGGAGGGCAGGGTCCTTGAGACCGAGCAGAAGCAGTTGGACACCCGACTGGATCTCCCCCAAGGTGTTGAGGTGAGGAAGAAGGAGCTCACTGGCAATGAAGGGCGGGACGTTGGAGATCATGACCCTCTGGGCCGTGACCTCCAAACGGTCGACGGGCAAATGTGTCCCACCCACAGTGAGCCCCCTCTCCACGGCCAGGTGGACCGCCTGCTCGGTCTTCAGGAAAAAGACGGCTTTCCCATACATCCTGGATGCAGCGACGATGGCCAGTGGGCCAACCACACTAGTCATGGCCTTGCTGCAGGCCTCGATGGTCATGTTGGGGTGGGGATAGGCCTTGACCCTCAGGCATTTAGTCAGGGGCCTGAAGGGGGTCGGGGTTGCAGCCGAGGTTGGAGCAGCCGCCCCTAAGGCAGCACCCCGGCGGAGGTGCAGCTGGGCCCTGCAAGTTTGGGACTCACCATACTGTGCTGCTGAATGTCGGTAGGCCCAGGAACCAGCTGTGTTGTTGTGTCCAATTGAGGCCTCAGGCAGTGTCAGCAGCAGGTGGAGGCAGGCCTCAGGTTGCAGGGAGGGGCCCAAGGCGTGTCCCAGGCAGCAGCAGTGGAGGTCCTGGGGAAGGGCCCAAGGCAAGTCCCAGGCAGCACCAAATCAAATCCCAGGCAGCGGTGGTGGAGGCAGACCTCAGGCAACAGCAGCGATGTAGGTAGGCCTCAGGCAAGTCCCAGGCAGGCCCTTGGTCACAGTGTTGGGGAGGGTCACCAAGGCAAGTCCCAGGCAGCCCCAAAATGTAGTCCCAGGCAGCAGCAGTGGAAGTGGGCCTCTTACAGCAGCGGTGGAGGTCTTGGGAGGGGCCCAATGTGAGTCCTAGGCAGCAGCAGTGAGGCAGGCCCCAAGCAGTAGCAACTGAGGCAGGTCAGGGTGGGGTCCCTGAGACCAGCAGTGGGAGTGGGTCCCAGGTCAGCAGCAACACTCCCTTGACCTGGGTGAGGCCCAGGCTGCAGCTCCAAAAGCCCGGCCCAGAACTCAAAGCTCTCCCCTCCTTCTGCCTCTGTCTCCTCCCCCTTCTGCCTCTGCCTCCTCCTCCTTCCTCTTCTCCCTCCTCTTCATCTTCTTCCTTCCTTTCTCTGAGCTCTCTGGATGTGGGGCAGCTGGTCCTGGGACAGTCCCCTTCAAGGAGGAGAGTCCTTGCACACACACTGGTCCAGCTCCCTCAAGAGCCAGCTCTGAGTAACGGGATAACTGACACTCCTGTTTATTTTTTCCCCCTCTTTCCCCTTAACTGCGGTAGTGCTTATTTCTCCTCCAGCATCCACGTTGTGTGTGCAGGTGTGAGACACAGTGAAAGACGCAAGGTGCATGAATCTTTATTCAATTTCCACCCCCAGGAAGAACCTCCTGTTTTTTCTTTTTTCTCTTCTTCTTTTTCTCTTTTTTTTTGTTTTAACCTCCACACCACCGCCTAACTGTGGTAATGCTTATTTCTCCCCCCCCAGCACCCATGGTGTGTGTGTGCGGAGGTGTGAGACACAAGGTGCACGAATCTTTATTCAATTTCCACCCCCAGGAAGAACCTCCTGTTTATTTTTTTTTCCCATGTTGTGTGTGAGCAGTTGTGAGACACAGTGAAAGACACAAAGTGCACGAATCTTTATTCAATTTCCACCACCAGGAAGATATGAAAACACCCAAGTGGCCTCACACAACGCCAGGGTGTCGGTGGACACCGCGTGCTCCTTCTCCAAGGACACCTGGGCTCCCAAGATGGATTATAAATGCATCAGTGTTGTCTTTTGATTTAATGTGCTAGGCTCCTCTGTCATTGCTGGTGAAGGGAATGGATTTGGGATGGGGTCAATTACAACAACCTTTCCTCCTCCTCCTCCTGTTAATTGTTTTTTTTTCTTTTCTCTTCTTTTTTTTTAAATTTAACCCCCATACTACCGCCTAACTGCGGTAATACTTATTTCTCCTCCCCCAGCACCCATGGTGTGTGTGTGCGGAGGTGTGAGACACAAGGTGCACGAATCTTTATTCAATTTCCACCCCCAGGAAGAACCTCCTGTTTATTTTCTTTTTTTCTTCTTTTTTCTCTTTTTCTTTTTTGTGTGCAGATGTGAGACACAGTGAAAGACACAAAGTGCACAAATCTTTATTCAATTTCCACCACCAGGAAGATATGAAAAATACCCGCGTGGCCAGTGACAAGCACTGCCCTTCAAACCACAGGGCAATGCTGTGTGAGCAAAACAGTGAAGGGGAGGGTAGGGACTAAATCAAAATAGAATTGGAGGGAGAAATGATGCACTCCACTCCCTGCGGCGCCCACCGCTCCCTGAACGACTCCAGGGTGTTGGTGGACACCGCGTGCTCCTTCTCCAAGGACACCCGGGCTCTAACGTAACCGCGGAAGAGGGGCAGGCAGTCGGCCCTAACGACCCCCTCCACGGCCCGCTGCCTGGACCTGTTGATGGCCAGTTTGGCCAGGCCCAGGAGCAGACCCACGAGGAGGTCCTCGGACCTGCCCTCCCTCCTCCGTACCGGGTGCCCGAAGATCAGGAGCGTGGGACTGAAGTGCAGCCAGAAACAGAGGAGAAGGTTTTTGAGGAAATCAAAAAGGGAGTGCAAACGCCCACACCCAATATATACACGGTCCACGGACTCCACAGCGCCACAGAACAAGCAGTTGGGCTGGGAGTCCGTGAACCACCGCAATCTGCGGTTGCAGGGGACTGCTGCATGCAGCATCCTCCACCCCAGATCCCCGAGAGAAAGGGGGAGGACTCCCGCGTAGAGAGCCCTCCACTGGGGATCTCCACCGCCCGGTGGCAAATGGGCACGCCAAGGCATGTCTGGATGGTGGATGAGGGAGAAGAGGTGGACGGTGTGCAGCAGCAGTCGATACAGGGCCTTCCTTTTTATATCCCTGAAAGGGACAAAATTAAACTTCCGGAGGCGGCTCAGGTTGTGGGGCACAGGCTCCCGCGGGAAGTACGGGACCTTGGGACCAATGTGAAATTCCGTCCGGGCCGGGGTGAGCGCGACGGGATCCCACCGCACACCTGAGCGTCCTCCAACTGGTGCACTACGTCGGGTCCGAGCACCGCCATTTTAAGGCATCGGATGGCGGCGGCCACGTACCGGACGTCTACCGCTGCCCTGCTCGCTATGTCCTGCGGCAGCATCCAGCCCAGGCCCCCGGCACCCAGCACGTCCCCGACCCTGGTCGCCCTCGCCGCCACGGCCCTCCCCTCCGACAGCCACTCGAACCCGCGAGTACGGAGGTGCGGATTCCTGAGCAACGGCTCCCTGACGACAGCCGCTACTCCAGCCGGAGGGTAGGCGCGACGCGATTCGACCATGTTCCAGACAGTGATCAGGTCCTGGTAAAAGACAGGCAGCACCTTGAGGGAGACCTCCAAACTGTCACGGTCGACGAACAGGAGCTGCGTGTCGTAGTTGAGGTTACGCACCTGGCGGAAAAAATACGTCGCCAGGGCGCACCACCTAGGAGGAGGCTCGACATAAAGGTATCGCCGCAAGGTCTGAAGGCGGAACGTCGCGACCTGGGTGCGGACGCACACCAGCGACTGACCGCCCTCCTCGATAGGGAGACTCAGAACCTGCGCGGCGACCCAGTGCATCTTTTTGTCCCAGAAGAAGTCGACCAACGTTCTCTGGATGTCAGCGACAAAGCCAGGAGGAGGGACCAAAGTGACCAGCCGGTACCACAGCATGGCGGCCACCAGCTGGTTTATGACCAGCACTCGACTCCTGTAAGATAGCACTCGGAGCAGTCCTGTCCAGCGGCCTAGGCGAGCCGAGACTTTGGCCTCCAGATCCTGCCAGTTGGCCGGCCAGGATTCCTCAGCCGGACTGAGGTAGACCCCCAGGCAGAGGAGATGGGTGGTACTCCAGCTGAACCCCCGTAACTCCTCCGGCAGAGAGTCCACCCGCCACGGACCGACCAGTAGTCCGGAACACTTGGCCCAGTTGATCCTGGCGGAAGACGCCGCCGAGTACACGGCCTGGCACTCGCGCATCCTCCCCAGGTCAGCCGGGTCGGTGAAAGTGAGGAGCACGTTGTCGGCGTAGGCCGAGAGGACCACCCCCGTGCCCGCGCCGCGCAGAACCAGCCCCGACAACCTCCTCCGCAAGAGGTGCAGGAAAGGCTCCACGCACAGGGAATACAGCTGGCCGGACAGGGGGCAGCCTTGACGCACTCCTCTCCCGAAGCGAAGGGGCGCCGTCAGGGACCCGTTAACTTTAACCAGACACTCTGCGGCGGCGTACAAAAGTCGGATCCGGGTGACGAACCGCGTCCCGAACCCGAACGCCCGCAGAGTCCCGAGCAGGTACTCGTGATCGACCCTGTCGAACGCCTTCTCCTGGTCGAGAGATACGAAAGTCGGAGGAGTTGTAGACAGTGAGGAAGGATATGGCAGGTTACAGCGGGATATAGAGAAGCTGCAGAGCTGGGCAGAAAGGTGGCAAATGGAGTTCAATGTAGCTAAGTGTGAAGTGATTCACTTTGGTAAGAGTAATAAAAAGATGGATTACTGGGCTAATGGTAGACTACTTGGTAGTGTGGAAGAGCAGAGGGATCTTGGTGTCCATGTACCCAGATCTCTGAAAGTTGCCACCCAGGTAAATAGTGCAGTGAAGAAGGCATATGGCGTACTGGCTTTTATTGGTAGAGGAATTGAGTTCCGGAGTCCTGAGGTCATGCTGCAGTTGTATAAGACTCTGGTGCGGCCGCATCTGGAATATTGTGTGCAGTTTTGGTCGCCATACTATAGGAAGGATGTGGAGGCACTGGAACGGGTGCAGAGGAAGTTTACCAGGATGTTGCCTGGTATGGTAGGAAAATCCTATGAGGAAAGGCTGAGGCACTTGGGGTTGTTTTCTTTGGAGAAAAGAAGGTTTAGGGGTGATTTGATAGAGGTGTACAAGATGATTAGGGGGTTAGATCGGGTTGACAGTGAGAACCTTTTTCCACGTATGGAGTCAGCTATTACAAGGGGGCATAGCTTTAAATTAAGGGGGGGTAGATATAGGACTGATGTTAGGGGTAGGTTCTTCACTCAGCGAGTCGTAAGTTCATGGAATGCCCTGCCAGTAGCAGTAGTGGACTCTCCCTCTTTATGGGTATTTAAGCGGGCATTGGATAGGTATATGGAGGATAGTGGGTTAGTGTAGGTTAGGTGGGCTTTGATCGGCGCAACATCGAGGGCTGAAGGGCCTGTACTGCGCTGTATTCTTCTATGTTCTATGTTCTAAGGCGCTCGGCAGACCAGCCCGTCGACAGAAATGGATCAGGTCCCGGACCAGGTGGACGTTGTCGTGTATCCTCCGGCCCGGGACCGTGTAGGACTGGTCCGGGTGAATCATGTGGGCCAGCACGGAAGCAAGGCAAGAAGACAACACCCTGGCGAAGATTTTGTAATCCGTGCTGAGGAGGGAGACCGGACGCCAGTTCTTCAAAGAACGAAGGTCCCCCTTCTTCGGCAGCAGGACGATGACCGCCCTGCGCCAAGAAAGGGGCAGCTGTCCGGCATTTAGACACTCCCCCAGGACCTGTGCGTAGTCGTTCCCCAGGACGTCCCAGAATGCCCTGAAGAACTCCACAGTCAGCCCGTCCAGCCCCGGGGTTTTGCCCCTCGAGAGCCGGTCGAGGGCGCCGGTCAGCTCCTCTAAAGTGACGGGAGCGTCGAGCCTTCCGGCGTCCTCCGGGCTGAGCTGCGGCAGGTCCTCCCACAGAACTCTGCGAGCGTCCTCGCTGGACGGATCCGGAGAGAACAGAGCCGTGTAATAGTTTCGGACGTGGGCCCTGACGCCCTCCGGATCCGAGACGAGGGACCCGTCGTCGGCCAGCAGCACAAGGAGCTGCTGACGGGTGCCACGCCTTTTTTCCAGCGAGTAGAAGAAGGGGGAGCCGCGGTCCAGGTCCTGCAGGAGCTGGATCCGCGACCTCACGTACGCGCCCCGAGCCCCGACGAGCTGCAGGTCCCGGAGCGCGGCCTTCTTCTCTTCGTACACCCCGCGCAGGGCCGGGTCCGCGTCGGGCTGACCGAGGCGTGACTCCAGGTCGAGCATCTCCCTCTCCAACTCCCCGATCCTGGATTTCCGCCTCTTGGACGACCCCCTCGCGTACTCCTGACAGAAGACGCGGACGTGAGCCTTGCCCACGTCCCACCATAGCCTCAGGGAGGGGAAGCTTCCCCGCTTCCTTCTCCAGCCGGCCCAGAAACGACGAAACGAGTCCCGGAACCGCTCGTCCTCCAGCAGCAGGTTGTTAAAGTGCCAGTACGCGGAGCCGAGCCTGGCGCCGAACGGAAGGAGTTCCGCCCACACCAGGTGATGGTCCGTGCACGACACCTGCCGCGTGGAGGCCTTCGGAAAACAGGAGGCGTACGCCCGCGAAACGTACAGGCGGTCGATTCTGGACGCTCCGACCCCAGGCCTCACGAAGGTGAAGGCGATGGAGTCGGGATGGAGAGTCCGCCAGACGCCCACCAGGTCGAAGGACTTGACCAAGTCCCCCAACCTCTTCCCCGACGCACAGCCAGTGCGGGCACCGCCGTGGTCCCTGCCCTCGAGGACGCAGTTAAAATTTCCCCCGAGGACGACGCACTGGTTCTCGTCGATGGAAGCCAGATGAGCGGACAGTTCTTGAAAGAAGCTCTCGTGCCTAGGCCCGGCCAGGGGAGCGTATACGTTCACCAAGTGAAGCACCGCGCCCCCCAGCCGAACCGTCAGGTGAAGCAAACGGCCTGGCACCGGCTCCCTGACCCCCAAGATCTCCGGCTGAAAATGCGGGGCCAACAGGATAGCCACCCCGCCAGATCTGCGGGTGAGGTGACTCATGTAGACCCCCCCTCGCCACTCCAGGAGCCAGGTGGCTTCGTCTCCCGGGGTAGTGTGGGTTTCTTGCAGGAAGCACACCGCATACCTCCCGTCCCGAAGGACCGAGAGGGTCTGGAATCTGCGCTGTGACTCCCTGCTGCCGTTGATGTTGAGGCTGGCTATAGTCGTCTCCATGTCGGAAGCGTTGTGCTACCACCACCAGTACAGTTAAAAAACAAGTACAATTACTGGGAGGACGAGGGAGGGGCACAGGAGTCCCTCGCCCTCACCAGGAGTGCCCCCAGGAAGTTCCTGACTCGCTTTCGCTCATTGACGTCGAGCCCAGGCGCCTGGCGAGCAGCGTGGGCCGACCAATAAACTTTTTCATAAGAGCTCCAGTGGTCGAGAGCCAGTTGGGCTCTATCCCGGCGACCTCGAGTTTCCTCGACAAATTCCCGGAGTTCCTCGAGGGGGATGAGGGGGAGATCGGCGGGGGGCACCTGGGACTCAAAAACGTCACTGCAGACGGAGTCCACGTCGTCCCCGGTGTCCGCCACCGATCCCGAACCCTCCTCCGGGAGGTCGCCCTCGGTCGCCGACCCCTCCCCCACCGAGAGGATGGGGGCTGGTCCGGCGCCGCCAACCGGCCTTGAACCCCCGGCGACCCCACCCCCAGGGTCACCGGCGGTACCTTCCTCGGCGCACCCCGTCCCGGAACGCCCCGAGTTCGGGTCGTCGGGCGGCGGAGGCTCGGGGCCCTGCTCTCCTCCCGACACCGGGACGCCTGGCTCCTCGGGGAAAAGGTCATCCCCCAGGAAAAGATCGTCCCCCAGGGCCAAGGCCCCCGGAAAAACAGTCTGGGAGGCAGGAGCAGGGATAACACCTACCTCCCCTCCGCCGCTCGGCGACCCGGTAAAGGGTCCTTTGTTGTTGTTGTCGTCGTCGTCGTCGTCGTCGTCGTCGTCCAGGTCAGGCCGCGGTGCGGGATCGTTGGAGGGTCCCGTGGGCCCGTCACCTGGAGAGGGGCAGCGCCGCCGGCGCGCTGCAGGACTGTCTCTCCCCTCCAAGGGCCAGCCCCTCTTCCCCAGAGAGACAGGGGGGGATTTATGGGCCTCTTCCTCCCCGCCCGCCTTGGTGGTCATGGGGCCTGAAGCCCCTCCCCCCAGCCTTTCCCGGAATACGATTGGCTGGGGGAAGGCAGGGGGTGTGGCCAGGGTGGGGAGGGTCAGCCGTGTCACTTCCTGCCCCGCCCCTGGTTTATCAGGTGATGGCTGGCGGGGCAGGGGCCCAGTTCCCTCTCCGGGGCCCGGAGACACGGTGGCTGCGGGAGATTGGGCAGCAGTGGTCCCCCCCAGGTTAGTGCCAGGGTGTGGCTGGGCTGGGCGGGGCGGGGCGGGGCTCGGGCTCGGGCTCGGGCTCCCCCGGGCCAGGTGTTGCAGTGCCCGGGGCGGGCGTCGCAGCCCCAGGGGTTTCTCCATCGGGGCGGGGGGTAGATGTGGGGTCAGGGTCGGGTACGGGTTCGGGGGTTTGGGGGTCAGGGTCCCCGCGCCGGGGCGACGATGGCACGGCCGCAAGGGCATTGTCGTGCCGGGGCGGGGCAGGTCGTGGGCTGGGTGTCGGGGATGGGGATAGGGTGGTCTCCCCATGGGCGGGCCTGACGCGTCGCGCCTTCCTGAGCGCCTTCCGGCCGGCTGGACGCTCACCCCCCTCCCTGCCGGAGGCTGGAGGATCGGAAGCCTCCAGCTCAGGCTCCGGTGCGGGGCCTGTGGTGTTGACTTTGGGGGAGGGGGAGTGGGTGCGGCGGCACCACCGTCAGCCGTTGGTGAGGGCTGAGCGGCCTTCTGGGTGAGGCAGTTTTTTCTAATGTGCCCCACCTCGCGGCACAGGTGGCACCGCACTCCGTCTGCCGTCCAGAAGGCGCGGTAGGCCGCGCCCTCGTGGAGGAGGGTAAAGGAGCCCTCCGTGACCTCCTCCCGGGCCAGGCAAATAAACACCTGGCGACGGAAGGAGTAGATGTGCCGGAGGGCGGGGTCCTTTAGACCGAGCAGGAGCGGTTGGATCCCTGACCGGATCTCCCCCAAGGTGGTGAGATGGGGGAGAAGGAGCTCACTGGTAATGAAGGGCGGGATGTTGGAGATCACGACCCTCTGGGCCGTAACCTCCAGAGGATCGACGGGCAAATGTGTCCCGCCCACAGTGAGCCCCCTCTCCACGGCCAGGTGGACCGCCTGCTCGGTCCTCAGGAAAAATACGGCCTTCCCGTACATCCGGGCCGCAGCGACCATGGCCAGTGGGCCGACCACACTAGCCATGGCCTTGCTGCAGGCCTCGATGCTCATATTGGGGTGGGGATAGGCCTTGACCCCCAGGCGTTTTGTGAGGTGCCTGAAGGGGGTGTGGTTTGCAGTCGGGGCTGGGCCAGCCGAGCCTAAGGCAGCAGCTACCCCGGCGTAGGTGCGGCTGGGCCCCGCGACCTTCGGGCTCGCCATCCTCAGCTGCTGGTGGTGGTGTCGGGCCTCTGGCAGCAGCAGTGGTGGAGGTTGCAGGGAGAGTCCCAGGCAGCGACGGTGGAGACCTGCCTCAGGTGACAACAGCGGTGGAGGCAGGCCTCAGGCGAGTCCCAGGTAGGCCCTCGGTCGCAGCGGTGTGGGGCAGACCTGTTGGGGAGGGTCCCCAAGGCAAGTCCCAGGCAGCCCCAAAATTGAGTCCCAGGCAGCAGATGTAGAGGCAGGCCTCAGGCAACAGCAGTGGTGGAAGGCAGGCCTCCGGCAAGTCCCAGGCAGTTCCTCCAGTCACAGCAGTGAGGGGCAGGCCTGTTGGGGAGGGTCCCCAAGGAAAGTCCCAGGCAGCCCCAAAACCGAGCCCAAGGCAGCAGTGGTGGAGGTGGGCCTCAGGCAACAGCAGCAGCAGTGGTGGTGGTGGAGGTCCTGGGGAGGGGCCCCAAGGCGAGTCCCAGGCAGCGAAGGCGGAGGCAGGCCTCGGGCGGCAGCAGCAGTAGAGGCAGGCCTCTCCTCAGGTAACAGCAGCAACAGCAGTGGTGGAGGTCCTAGGGAGGGGCCCCAAGGCAAGCCCCAGGCAGCAGCAGGGAGGCAGGCCCCAAGCAGCAACAGGAACAGTCCTTGCACATACAGAGTCTCAGTCACAGAAATGGTCCAATCTCTCCAGAAGGGAAGGAAAGGAAAGGAAACACTCAAGTGGCCAGTCACAACTCCAGGGTGTCGGTGGACACCGCATGCTCCTTCTCCAAGGACACCTGGGCTCCCAAGATGGATTATAAATGCATCAGTGTTGTCTTTTGATTTAATGTGCTAGGCTCCTCTGTCATTGCTGGTGAAGGGAATGGATTTGGGATGGGGTCAATTACAACAACCTTTCCTCCTCCTCCTCCTGTTAATTGTTTTTTTTTCTTTTCTCTTCTTTTTTTTAAATTTAACCCCCACACTACCGCCTAACTGCGGTAATACTTATTTCTCCCCCCCCAGCACCCATGGTGTGTGTGTGCGGAGGTGTGAGACACAAGGTGCACGAATCTTTATTCAATTTCCACCCCCAGGAAGAACCTCCTGTTTATTTATTTTTTTTCGTAAATCTCCTGTTAATTTTTTTTTTCTTTTATTTTTTTTTAATATTTAACCCCCACACTACCGCCTAAGTGCGGTAGTGCTTATTTTTATTCCCCAGCACCCATAGTGTGTGTGTGTGCAGGTGTGAGACACAGTGAAAAGACACAAAGTGCACGAATCTTTATTCAATTTCCACCCCCAGGAAGAACCTCCTGTTTATCTCTGATAACCAGGGGTGCCTAATTGGCCAAGGATCTCATAATCAATGAGAGTCACCTGGCCCTTGTTCCAATCGCTACATCCCCTGCAACCCACCCCCATCTCTCCAAGTCCTGGGATGTAGGCCTGTTTTTCTTGTAGCATTTCCTGGGACATTTCCTGGAGGTCTGGTTCCTCCAGATTCAAATTCAGTTGGTGTGTACTAGACCGAAGCCCATCTTTTGCACCTGGAGTCCTCCGGAGAGTTTCCTCCTCTTCAAGTGGTAATGGTATCAAGGCTGCATTCAACTCAGATTCTGAGATTTCTTTGATGCTAGATGGAAGGAGAGAATCCATTTGCAAAGTGGCAGCTTTCATGCAATCCACACGTTTGTTCAAGACCACCTCACCGACCTGAACTTTGTATATCACATGACCTGACCTCACCTTGTACACATGCAGGGCCTTTTCCACGGCTGTGTCAGCACTATACTTAATCCCTTGTTGTAAACAGTCTCTCTTGCTGATGTTCCTGCTGCTGTTTCACCTCCCCCTCCCCTCAGGTGCTGGCATGTCAGGTTCAACATGGTGCTCATTTTCCTCATTCAACAACACTGCTGGACCCATCCCTGTGATTACGTTAAGGGTGGTCCTATAATCAAATAAGAATCAGGATAGTTTGGTTTCAAATTAAGCTGTCGACTGCTTTTTCAGCCTGTTAGACCATTGGATGATGGATGGTATGGAGCTGTGTGAACATGTCAGATACCATTCGACTTTAGAAAATATTTAAAATCCTTGCTGGTACACGTATCTCATTGTCCTGACCAATACTTCTGGGAATTCATGATTCGCAAATGATGCCTGTAGCTTTTCAATCGTCCTCTTTGAGTGTGTCAAATAAACTCTACGCACGTCCAAACACTTTGACTGGATGTTTGCAATGAACAAGAACATAGGTGATGTGTTAATAAGTCCAGGCTTTATCTGATGGCTCAGTGCTGCTGCCTCTGGTTCAATCCCATCCTCTGACAATTGTGTGGAGTTTGTACATTATCTCTGTGTCAGCGTGGATTTCCTCCAGGTGCTCCAGTTTAGATCAAGTGACTTGGCCTGCAAAATTTCTCCATGGTGTCCAGGGATGTGCAGGCGAGGTGGATTAGCCATGGGAATGCAGGGCTATATGACTAGTAGGGGGTTGGGGTGGGGGTGTGGGAGGAGTGGTGGTGGGACTGAATGGGATGTTCTTTGGAGGGCTGGTGTGGACTCAATAAGGCAAATGGCCTGCTTACACACTAGGGCCTCAACACCTGGCTTTGGGAGGGCTATGGGGACAGGTGCTGCTTCTAGCAATTGGTAGCAATTTCTGTCCTTGACACGATGGGCACTGCCCTACTAACACAGCTGTATCAGCATCTAATGCCGGCCATCAGACATAACTTATTGACAATATTTCCATTTTGGAAACTACTGGATGACCTTGGTGGAGATCGGCCAGTATCTGGCAGTGACTTCCACGCAGGACACTCAATCTTGTTCCCAGTAGTAATGTGCCATCCTCTACGGTGATCTGGTCTTGCCTGGTCCAGGAATTTTTCAATTCTGGTTGTAATTATGGCCCTTTTGTTTTCCCCATCACCCCAGGCATTTTAGTTTTGCCTGAACTTTTTTAAAATCTATAATTAGATATTGTCAGCAGTGACCAGTAGTGTCTCCAGAAAGTTTAAAACTAGAATGGACTCTTCTAGGGAGACACCACCGGTAGTGTCTTTGCCAATGGTTGGAACTTAAGACATCCACATTTGCCACTTGGCCTCCTGGACAGTGTTCCAGCCTATGGTTGCATGCACTGAGAATTAGGGCCTGCCACTGAATTTCAATTTGGCACGGCCTTGTCGTCTTTTTTAGTAGGGTTTATGGTCCATTACAGGTAGACAATTCTTTATCCAACATTCTGAAATCCAAAAAGCTCCAAAGTCCGAAGGTTTTTTTTGTGAAGTTTTTTCTCATTAACAAGTTTGTTTGGCGTGCTAACAGTTAACCCAAGTTCACACCCACTCAATGCGTGTCACTCAGATGTGACGTGAGGGAGCGTGGCCCAGCACTGGCAGGCCTCAATTTTCTCTCAAAGCCCATTTTACTGAGGGAGTCTGCTCCTCCAGTAAGAGTTTTAAAAAATTTTACCATCACAAACTGTCACATATTCTGAAATTCAAAAAATTCTGACTTCCAAAACACAGCTGGTCTCAAGCATTTGGGATAAATGATTGCGTACCTATTCTATTAAGAATTTATATCTGTAAAGGTTTTGGTAGAACTTCCTTACACATGACAAACCTTCCTCTTTATCTGTGAGTATTTACGTTTAGCATCAGCCAAAGTCCAGGAAACACACACTATCAGGCATTCCTCCCTGTTGGGCCATTGGTGAGCCAGCACTATCCTGATACCGTACAGGGAGGCATCGCATTTCTTACATGGATCCTAGTGGACCAAAACGTTAGATAATAGCTACTTTTTAACTTCCCTAAAAGCTACTTCTTGGCTATTGACCATTTATAAGGTTACATATGAATTCCCTGTAATAATTCACCAACCCAAGGAAAGACCTAAGCTCCGGTACAGATGTGGAAGCCAAGGCAGCTTTGATTGCCCTCACTTCGTCTTCAGGTGTAACCTGGTCTTGTTAACTCTGTAGCCCAAGTAGGTCATTTGGGGTACCTGGAACATTTTCTCCTTCTAAGGCATATGCCCATCTGGGAGAAATATTTAAGTGCTATGTCCAAGTTCTCCAAGTGTTCTTTATTGTTTCTCCCATTACTAGCACATCATTCAGATAAATGACAACCTGAGGTAGACCTTGTAAAAGGTTCTCCATTATCTGCTGAAAAGGGTGCGGATTGACTATAAGTGAAATGGTAGTCTTGTATATTGGTACATAGCCTTATGAATATTAATTGTGGCATACGTCTGGGACTCCTCATCCAACCGCAATTGCAGGTATGTGTGGCTCATGTCCAGCTTCATGAAGGGTAGCCACCCCACCAGTTTTACATACAAGTTCTGTGTACAAGGGACTGGGTCTTTATTCAGTTGCAAGAAGCAATTCAATCTTTCCTTAAAATTCCCACAAAGGGAAACCTACATGTCAGGTTTCACAATTGGTACGACCTCTGGTGCTGTTCGCAAACTGTACTGGTTTGATCATTACTTCACTTTCCAGCTTCATGATTTCTGCCTCTACTTTTGTACATAAGGCAAATGGCACTGGCAGACCTTGCAGAAGCGCAGAATTACTTCCTAGTCAACACGTAGAGTTAAAGAGATATACAGCATAGAAACAGACCCTTCGGTCCAACCCATCCAGATATCTTAGTTCCATTAATAATCCCAACACGTTCCTGAAAAACATCCATGTATTTAAGATGCCACTGTTTCAGAAGGGTAGTAAGGACAAGCCAAGGAACTTTAGACCAGTGAGCCTGACGCCTGTGGTGGGCAAGTTGTTGGAAGGAAGCCTGAGGGACATGATGTACATGTATTTCGAAAGACAAGGACTGATTAGGGATAGTCAGCATAGCTTTGTGCAAAAGAAATCATGTCTCTCAAACTTGATTGAGTTTTTTGAAGTAACAAATAGAATTGATTAGGGCAGAGCGGTAGATGTGATCTATATGGACTTCAGTAAGGCGTTCGACAAGGTTCCCCATGGGAGACTGGTTAGATCTCACGGAATACAGGGAGAACTAGCCATTTGGATACAGAACTGACTCAAAGGTAGAAGACAGAGGGTGGTTGTGCAGGGTTGTTTTTCAGACTGGAGGCTTATGACCAGTGGAGTGCCACAATGATCGGTGCTGGGTCCACTACTTTTCATCATTTTATAAATGATTTGGATGTGAGCATAAGAGGTATAGTTAGTAAGTTTGCAGATGACACAAACATTGGAGGTGCAGTGGACAGCAAAGAAGGTTACCTCAGGTTACGACGGGATCTTGATCAGATGGGCCAATTGGCTGAGAAGTGGCAGATGGAGTTTCAGATAAGTGCAAGGAAATTTTGGAAAAGCTAATCTTAGCAGGATGTATACACTTAATGGTAAGGTCCTAGGGAGTGTTGCTGGACAAAGAGACCTTGGAGTGCAGGTTCATAGCTCCTTGAAAGTGGAGTCGCAGGTAGTTAGGATAGTGAAGAAGGTGTTTAGTATGCTTTCCTTTATTGGTCAGAGTATTGAGTACAGGAATTGGGAGGTCATGTTGTGGCTGTGCAGGACATTAGTTAGGCCAAGGTTGGAATATTGTGTGCAATTCTGGTCTCCTTCCTATCAGAAGGATGTTGTGAAACTTGAAAGGGTTCAGAAAAGATTTACAAGGATGTTGCCAAGGTTGGAGGATTTGAGCTGTAAGGGAGATGTTGAATAAACTAGGTCTGTTTTCCCTGGAGTGTCGGAGGCTTATAGAAGTTTATAAAATCATGAGGGGTATGGATAGGATAAATAGACAAAGTCTCTTCCCTGGGGTGGGGGTGTCCAGCACTAGAGGGCATAGGTTTAGGGTGAGACGGGAAAGATATAAAAGAGACCTAAGGGGCAACCTTTTCACGCAGAGGGTGGTACATGTATGGAATGAGCTGCTAGAGGAAGTGGTGGAGGCTAGTACGATTGCAACATTTAAAAGGCATCTGGATGGTATATGAATTGAAAGGATTTGGAGGGATATGGGCCGGATACTGGCAGGTGAGACAAGATTGGGTTGGGATATCTGGTTGGCATGGATGAGTTGGACTGAAGGGTCTGTTCCATGTTGTACATCTCTATGACTCTATAATTAGGACTTCACTCAGGCAGCCATTTTCTAATCAAAAAATGTTGAGCCAATCAAGGTGAATCTTTCTCAATCAATGGCACCTAATCCAGCTTGGGCCAGAACCTTTTACCATAATCGGTGGTAACTGCACCAACTGTTTCTCATAGAAGACCAGAACACATCATACCTTTAATTTGTAATGATTCACCAGTATATGTTCTCAGTGTGATCTTATGCAAACTTAAAGGCTGGAGTGAAGAACAAATCTTGTTAAAGACTGCTTCTGCCACCAATGATACAGCTGCGCCAGTACTGACCTCTATTATAACTGGGTGACCATTTAACCAGACATTTATTTCGACTGGTTCTGATTTGGATATTACTAAGCAATTTAACTGTTGCAAGCCGTATGTAAATGGGTTTTCCAGGGTGTGCACTTTCCTATGAGTTCTCGTACTCAAGTCAGGCCTGGTGGGACACCTTTGCTATCTTGAGTCCTCACACCAGCAGCAACTACCATGGCATGCTGGCCCAGATCCTGAAGAACATTTTAGCCATTTGGCCAAGGCTCGGCTTTGTTCTGGGGTTTTGCCGTAGACTGATCTATGGTGTCTCTGCTCAGGAAATGTCCTGCTTGATCCCACACAATTGCCTACACTCAAGTGGTGTTGCCCAAGCTAAGTTGAACATGTGAGGGTGTCCACTTCCATTGGGATATTCTATAATTCATGAGCTCCACTTGCCACATTTTCTCATACCAAATCCAATTGTAGTGCCAAGTTGAAGTCCAGTTGGGCTTCAGTTAGTGCATGGCTTTGTATGGTTACATTACTAATCCCACATACCAAATGGTCTCTCAGCATCTCATTCAGGGTTAATCAAAATCACATGCCCCTGCCGGTCATCTTAAACTCATTCTTCTGATGCTTGAACTGCCAAGTAAAACAGACAGCATTTCAGAATTATAGGAGGCTTGGGGTCATAACATCATAGAATCCCTATAGTGTGGAAACAGGCCCTTCAGCCTAACAAGTCCACACTGACCCTCCAAAAGGTATCCCACCCAAAACCATTCCCCAACCTTATTAGTCTACGGTCACCCCTGACTAATCTACACACCCTGAACACTATGGGCAATTTAGCCTGGCTAATTCACCTAACCTGCACATCTTTGGATTGTGGGAGGAAACTGGAGATTACGGAGGAAAGCCACGCAGACGTGGGGAGAACGTGCAAACTCCACACAGTCGCCTGAGGCTGGAATCGAACCCAGGTTCCAGGCACTGTGAGGCAGCTGTGCTAACCACTGTGCCATCATACTGCCCATTCTTAACGAAATCAGTCAACTCTTGAAAGGTTTAAATATCTGGTGCCTCAAGGAAAGTTTGGCTCCTAATAACCAAAAATGTTATGGGTCCACAAGCAGTCAGAATTACTCATTACTTTTCATTTGCTCCAATGTCATTTGCCAAGAAAAAAAGTTTCCACAAACTGGTCCCAGACTTCGACAGCAGGATCAGATGAGTCAAACTTCCCAAAGAAAGGCATAATGCCAGAAATGCGTATCCCAAGTTGAAAAACGACTATTGAGAGAATTTTCTTCTGGAGTGTACTGTTTTCTCTCGTCACCACTGAAATAACTGCAAGAAAGCAGGTATCTTGTCACCAAGTCATCTTTTATTTATGTGTGCACAGTGCACGGACTCTGACTAGCTTGCTCACAGTTCCTAAAGTGAGGAAAATTTCAGAATCTCCTGTACACATCAGCCAGGAAATTGGAGTTGAATGTGTGGGGCTGGAAAAGGACAGCAGGTCAGGCAGCATCCAAGGAGCAGGAGAATCAATGTTTCAGGCATCAGTCCTTCATCACGGATAAGGCTTGTGGACCTGGGGGCTGAGAGATAAATGAGAGGGTGGGGGGGGGGTCAGGGTGAAGGTAGCTGAGAATGTGTTAGATGAAGGTGGGGGAGGTGATAGGTAGGAGTGGAGAATAGAGCAGATAGATGGGAAAGGTGATGGACAGGTAAGGAGGGTGGTGCCGAGTTGGAGGCTTGGGATTGGGATAAGGTGGTGGGAGGGGAAATGAGGAAACTGATCCTGCATGGTTGCAGGGTCCCAAGGTGGAATATGAGATGTTCTTCCTCCAGGCATCAGGTGGTAAAGGTTTGACGATAGAGGAGGCCCAGAACCTGCAAGTCCTTGGTGGAATGGGAGGGGGTGTTGAAGTGTTCAGCCATAGGGCGGTAAGTTTGATTGGTGTGGGTCTCTCAAATGCTCTCTGAAACAATCCTCAAGTTGACACAGAGGACACCAATTTGGGTGCAACGGATATAGTAGATGACATTGTACAGGTAAATTTCTGTTGATATGGAAGGATCTTTTGGGGCCTTGGACAGAGGTGAGAGGGGAGGTGTGGGTGCAGGTGTTGCACCTCCTGCAGTGGCAGGGGAAAGTGCTGGAACTGGGGTGTGGGCTGGTGGGGGGCCTGGATCTGATGAGGGAGTATACATCTCCCCCGTCATCTCCGTCCAAGACCCCAAAGGATCCTTCCACATCCCTCAAATTTACCTGTACCACCAACAATGCCATCTATTGTATTTGTTGCATCCTACCTACCACCTTCTCAGCTACCTTCCCCCAACCCCATCCCCCTTCCATTCATCTCTCAGCGTCCCCGCTCCACAATCTTAATTTCTGATGAAAGGCTTATGCCCAAAATGTCGATTCTCTTGCTTCTTGGATGCTGCCTGACCTGCTGTGCTTTTCCAGCACCACACTTTCAACTCTGGTTTCCAGCATCTGCAGTCCTCACTTTCTCCTCAGGGTTCCCTAGGTTAACAACCCCAATCAAGGATCCCATAGACAATGAGATCCATCTGATCCTCATTCCAATCACACTCACCTTTTTGGTTCATAACAAAGTGGGTGGCACGGTGGCACAGTGGTTAGCACTGCTGCCTCACAGCGCCAGTAAGACCTGGGTTCAATTCCCACCTCAGGCGACTGACTGTGTGGAGTTTGCACATTCTCCCCGTGTCTGCGTGGGTTTCCTCTGGGTGCTCCGGTTTCCTCCCACAGTCCAAAGATGTGCAGGCCAGGTGAATTGGCCATGCTAAATTGCCCAGAGTGTTAAGTTAGGGGTAGGTGTAGGTGTAGGTGTATGGGTGGGTTGCGCTTCGGCGGGGCGGTGTGGACTTGTTGGGCCGAAGAGCATGTTTCCACACTGTAAGTAATCTAATCTAAAAAGGTCTTTTTACAGAATAAATCGAAGCTCAGGAGTAGAGGTCCAGTACAAAAGACATCATGGGAAAACTATGTTTATTGATCGGTAATTGCTATTAATTTGATTATTATGGTTGCTTTCAGGTTGAAGGTAAATAGGGAAAATATTTCAGATTACAGAAGGAAATTTTTAAAAATCAAGAATAAGTAACTAAAATAGAGTTGCAGGGTCAGACGAGGGAGCTACAACCATTGTAGGTTGTAGTAACCACATCTTGAGGTAAGTGCTGATTGCTTGAGGAACTCTGGCTCAGAGTTAATGAGCTAGAGTCTGAGCTTTCAACACTGAAGCATCAAGAAGGGGGAGTTTGTTTTCTTCATATGCTACTGTACATAGCCAAACTGCTTTTATGGCTGTGTATTTTTTTGCGGATAAACTATGTTTTTTAAATTAAAAAAGTGTTACCTGGATGTTGTGTCACACTCTTTAGGTTAATTACCTCAAATTCAATTAGTAGTCAGAGACAGGAGGATATGAGTACAAGTTAGACAGGTCGAGCCATCCAGGAGGTAGCGCTAAAGCAGTGGCAGCCCTTGAGCTTGTTGAGCAGGTTTGATATTCTTGTCCCCTAAGTGGGAGAGAGCAGGCACTGTAGGAAGGACCATAACACCGTGGTATAGGGAGCCATTTAAGAGGGGGTGAGGGGGTCGTATTGAGGATATTATAATCAGGGGTATAGATTGAGAATCCCGAAGGCTAGGTTGCCCATCTGTTGCCCAAGTTCATAATATCTCATCTGGACACAGAGGATCTTGGAGTGGGAGGAGAAAGATCCAGTTTTTGTGGTCCACATGGGATGACAGTATAGGTAGAAAAAGAAAAGCTCTGCTAAAAGAATATGAACAGCTAGGGGCTAAATTAAAAAGCATAAGTAGAAAGGTAATAAGCTCCGGATTATTACCTGAGCTATGAACTAATTGGCACAAGGGCAACAAGATTAAAGAGATAAACACGTGGATCAAAGCTTGGCGTGGAAGAATGGGTTCAATTTCATGGGACATTGGCACCAGTACTGGTGCCAGACAGAGTTGTTCCATTGAGACGGGGTCCTCATGCTGGGACCTGAGTCCTGGCAAATCACATAATTAGCAATATGGATAGGCCTTCAAACTAAATAGTGGAAATGGGTTCAGCTGCACGGAAAACTATGGAAAAAATTAAAAGGGGTGAAGGACTCAGCAGAGGTTACTAACATTTCCAGAACAAGTAATAGGACAGAGTTTGGAAAAGCTTAGTATTCTAACTTTAGACATAACAGATAAGGGGGCAACTATGCAAATATCAATGCAGGAGTGAACGTATTAAACTTAAATGCACGCAGTATATGAAACAAGGTAAATGAGCTTTTGAACAGTTTGAAATTTGCACGTACAATGTTGTGGGTATCACAGATGTGGCTGCAAGCAAATCATGGCTGGTAACTATCGAAGGATACGTGACCTACTGAAAGGATGGGCAGCGGGGTCAGGATTGCCTTGTTATTAAGAAATAGAATTAAATTGAGAGCAAAAAGTGATATGGAGTCAGAAGGTGTGGCATCCACATGGGTACAGTCGAGGAATTGCAAAGGAGAAAACACCCTAATGGGAGTCATGTAATAGCCTCTGAGCCAATAGTCAGGCTGTGGGGTAGAAAATAATTCAGGAAATAGAAAAGGCATGCAAGACAGACAACATTACAATAATCAGTGGGGACTTCAATATGCAGTTGGACTGGGAAAAATCAGGTTGTTAGCCAATCTCAAGAAAAGAAGTTTGTGGAATGCCTATGGGAATTTTTTTTTAAGCAGCTCATATTATAGCCCACTAGGGAACAGATAATTCTGGATTTGTGATGTGTAGCAAGGCAGGCTTGATTTGAGAGCCAAGTGTGTGAATGAACCCCTAGGGAGTGGTGACCATAATATGATAGAATTCACCCTGCATTTTGAGGGAGAGAAGCTAGAATCAGATGTAACAGTACAAAGGAACCTCTATTATCTGAAGTACACGAGTGGTGAGTATTTTGCTCAGTTAATCGAATT
Source organism: Chiloscyllium punctatum (assembly GCF_047496795.1). Taxonomy (NCBI): domain Eukaryota; kingdom Metazoa; phylum Chordata; class Chondrichthyes; order Orectolobiformes; family Hemiscylliidae; genus Chiloscyllium; species Chiloscyllium punctatum. The sequence goes on from NC_092749.1 coordinate 78,281,849, forward strand.
CTGGATAATTCAATGCTGGATAACATAGTTTAGTTGGGACATTGCAATCTTGCCAGATAATCCGATATTCGGATAATTGAGGTTCCTCTAAATTACAGAGGGGAAAGTGAGGACTGCAGATGCTGGAGATCAGAGCTGAAAATGTGTTGCTGGAAAAGCACAGCAGGTCAGGCAGCATCCAAGGAGCAGGAGAATCGACGTTTTGAGCATGAGCCCTTCTTCAGGAGAAGGGCTTATGCCCGAAACGTCGATTCTCCTGCTCCTTTGATGCTGCCTGACCTGCTGCGCTTTTCCAGCAACACATTTTCAGCTCCTCTAAATTACAATTGAGCAAAGGAAACTACAAAGACATGAGTCACGAGCTGGTCAGAGGTGATTAGAAGGGAGCCAGAGAGTAGCAATGACTGAAGTTTCTGGGGGTAATTCTGGGGGTACAGCAGAAATCCATTCCAATGAAGAAACATACTCCAGTGAGAATGAGGAAGGGAGTCAGGGACAGCATAAAAGCTAAAGAAAAAAGAATTACCATGTGGTGAAGATTAGTGAGAAGTCTTTAAAAACCAGCAAATGATAACTAAAAATGCAATAATGGGGAGAAAGAGGAAATACGAGGGTAAGCTGGCTAGGAATAAAGAATAAATTTGCAAGTTTTTTTAAAGATATCAAATGGAAAGAGAAAGGCAAGAGTGGACATTGGACTGTAAGGAAAATGGAACTAGAGAACAAAGAAATGGTGGAGGAACTGAGCGGGTACTTTGCATCAGTTTTCACAGCGGAAGACACCAGTAGCATACTGGGAGACTCCAAGAGAATCAGGGACAGAGCTGAGTATAGTGGCCATCACTAAGAAGGTGCTGAGGAGGCTAAAATGTCTGGAGGTGGATAAATTACCCAGACCAGATGGACTCCACCCTAGAGTTCTGAAGGAGACAACTTAGTAGGTTGTAGAGACATTGGTGATGATCTTTCCAAAAATCACTGGAGGCAGAGTGGGTCTTAGCAGACTGGAAAATGGCTAATGTACCACACTTGTTTAATAAGGGAGGGGAGCAGAAGACATAAAAATATAGGTCAGTTTGCCTGACTTCAGTTGTTGCTAAGATATTAAGAATCCATTATTAAGGATGAGATTATACAGCATCCTCAGCACAGCTTCATCAAGGAGAGGTCATGCCTGACACATGTTGGAATTCTTTGAGGAGATAATGAGCAAGTTAGACAAAGAAGAGTCGATGGGCATCTATTTGGATTTCCAGAAGACCTTTGGCAAGGTGCTGCACAAAAGGTTCTAAATAAGATAACAGTCCATGGTGTTAGGGCAAGTTACTGGCCTGGTTAGAGGAATGACTGACTAGCAGAAGTATAGGGGCCTTTTTCAGGATGGCATCCACATGCGACCACAACTATTCATGTTATACATTAATGATGTGAACAAAGGAATTGAGAGTTTGCAAATTACACAAAGATAGGTAGAAAGGCAGGTAATGTTGAGGAGGTGGGGAAGCTGCAGAAGGACTTGGACAGGTTAGGAGATTGGACAAAGAAGTGGCAAATGGAATACAAGGGGAAAGAAGTGTAAAGTTATTGCACTTTGGTAGAAAGAATAGCGGTGTAAACTATTTTCGAAATGGACACTTTGAAAGAGACTTAAGAGTCCAACTTCAGAATTCTTTTCAGGTTAACATGAAGGTTCAGTATGCAGTTAGGAAGGCAAATGTAATGCCCGCATTAATTTTGAGAGGGCTAGAATACAAGGGTAGAAATGTGGTGCTGAGGCATTTTGAATGTTGTGAGCAGTTTTGGGCCTTGTATCTAAGGAAGGATTCTGCTGGTTTTGGAGATAGTGCAGTGGAGCTAAGAATAATTTTGAGAATAAAGGCTGGTCATATGAGGAACAATTAAGATCTGTGGGTCTGTAGTGGAGTATAGAAGGATATCTCATTCAACAGAACAGAGGCCTTGATAGAGCAGACATGCAAATGATGTTTCCAATAGTAGGAGAGACTGGACCCATAGGAACAACCTCAGTGGGAAGGGACAACTCTTTAGAAATGCAAGGAGGAATTTCTTCAGCCAGAGGGAGTGTGAATCTCTCACTTGGAGGCCAAGTCTTTGAGTTTATTTAAGATAGAGATAGATAGGTCCTTGACTAGTAAGATGATGAATGGTTACAGGGAGAAGGCAACAGAATGGCGCTGAGAAACATATCAGCCATGATAAAATGATGGAGCCTATTCCATGAGCCGTATGGCCCAACTCGTCTCCTACATCTTAAGTCTGTGCTAACACTGATACCATTCTAAACTAATCCCAGCTGCCTGCACATGCTCCTTTTCTCTCTATTCTCCGCATGTTCATGATTCTATCTAAATGCCCCCTTGAACACTGACTAGATTAGACTCCCTACAGTGTGGAAACATTTAGCCCAACACATCAATCCTTTGAAAGCAACCCATCCATTTCCCTCTGACTAATGCACCAAACACTATGGGTAATTTAGCACAGCCAATTAACCTGACCGATATTGGACTGTGGGAAGAAATCAGAGCATCCAGAGGAAACCCACGCAGACACAAGGAGAATGTGCAAACTCTACACAGTCGCCCAAGGCTGGAATCAAACCTTTCTTGACATTTGTTAATGTAATTGGGATGTGTGAGTGATAAAGCTTTCAAAGCCTGGCAATAATTAAAATTGGGCCAGTGTCTCAGTAAAACTGGAGGCAGGCATTTCTGCTTGCCTCAGCTGCAACTTTGAGACTACCTCTGGAGGCACAGAGCCACACTTCATCTCACCTCAATATGAAAATACGGTGGGGGCCTTTTTCAAGATTCAGAGCTGCTGCATTGGGAAGCTTCCCAATTCAACATTTCTGTTTTCTCCATAAAAATACAATCCAACCTTTCAGGTCAATTACTTGCTATGATGTCTAGTTCATGATGAACGGATATTGACTAGAAAAGTTAATGCTGTTTCTGTTCAGATACCGTCAGATCTGCTATTTCCAGCATTTTCGATCACATTTACAGATTTCCCATATTTTAGTTTTGTATTTCTGCTCATTTTTGCTGTTTTAAATGATTTGCTACATTGGCATTAAATCTGTATCTCTAGTTCCAAAGTACTTTATTGATTATGAAATGTTTCTGGATGCCTTAAAGAAAGAAAAGCTACTGTGTAAACAGTTTTGTTTTCCTTAGGATATAGCCAAGAAACATGAAATTTATGCTATTTACATTTTATTTGCCATCATTCTTGTACTTTGTAAACTAAGACCAAACTTTGGAGGTCTCAATTCAACACATTGGAATGCCATGACAATACTATTTTTAAAAATATTATTTCTGCTTGTAAACTGATAAGGAAATACACCAGCAAATTTTTTAATTTCCATCAAAAGCAAATAGTAAATTTAGAATAGATTTAATCAGTAAGGACAAAACAACAATTACATTAAAACAGAGATTGGAGGACAGGAAAACAAATGGGGGAAGAGAATAAAAGTATTCACAATTACATTTTCCATATTTAAATTAGTAATACATTAGTGATAATGGAACTAATATTGCAGTGAAATACTTCTTAAAGTTTGACTAATATCAATTAGTGCATCAAAATGAAAGTGTCAGCCATCCCAGACATTCCAAGACATAGTTCAAAGTTACTAAAATGGTGTAATGGAGGTTCATTTTTACTTGTCACAGTACCTGCTCCAAAACAATAACTCGCTGCAAAGATGTGATCAGAGCAAATGAACTCCTACAATACTTATAAATATCAGCTCTCAAACAACAGCACTGGTAATTCTTATTTAACAGAAGTACAATGTACAACCTTATATTAAAAGCAGCATTAAATAAAAAAAGACCGAAATTCTAAACTTCATTAATATTTTTGAAAAGTAAATCACAGAATTTTTTTTATACTTGAATCTGCTTTTTGTGTTGATGTTAGCAGGGACAGGAACTACAGCCCCTTCCATTGGTCAATTTATTTTCTTAATAACATCTTGAATTTTAAAAATGTAAAAGTAATCTAGCTCACAAAGCAGCATTTTGTTTGTCTCAGAAGCATCCGACCTTAACGATGATTAGATCTGTAAATTTCTCCCTACATACAAACAAGTTAACACCACATTCATGACAAAATACGTGTTCACAAGCTCATTCAAGAAGGGCTGCAAAGAAAAACCTGGAACTGTAGACCAGTAAGCCTAACAATTGTGGTGGGTAAGTTACTTGAGCAGATTCTGAGGGATAAGATGTTTGATTAGGAACAGCCAGCATATCTTTGTGCATGGGAGATCACATCTCACAAATTTATTTGAGTTCTTTGATGAAGTGACAGAAAGGTTGATGAGGGCAAGGCAGTAGACATAGTCTATATGGATTTCAGTAAGGCCTTTGAAAAGGTTCCACATGGTAGGCCGCTCTGAAAGATTAGATTGCATGGAATTCAAGGGAGCTGACCAGTTGGATACACAATTGACTTGATTTTAGGAAGCAGAGGGTAATACTGGAAGGATGCTTGTCAGACTGGAGGCCTGTACTAGTGGAGTGCCTCAGGGGTCGGTGCTGGACCCATTGCTATTTGTCATCTATACCAATGATTTGGATGAGAATGTACAAGACACGATTAGTAAGTTTGCCGATGACACTAAAATAGGTGGTATCATGGACAGTGAGGAAACTTATCAAAAATGGCAGGAGGTCATTGATCAGCTGGAGAAGTGGATTGAGAAATGGAAAATGGATTTTAATATAGATAAGTTTGAAAAGTCAAATCAAGATGGTAGTTTCATGGTGAATGTTAGAAGCCTTAAGGAGTGCAGTGGAACAGATGGACCTTAGAGTTCAGGTGAACAGTTTTCTGAAAGTGGAGTCACAGGTAGACAGGGAAATGAAGAAGGCTTTTAGCACACTGGCCTTTATCAGTCAGGGAATTGAGTATAAAAGTTGGAAAGTTACATTGCAATTGTACAGGACGTTGGTGAGGCCACACTTGGAGTACAATGTTCAATTTTGGTCACCTTGCTAATAGGAAGGATGTTATTAAACTGGAAAGAGCGCAGAAGAAATTTACAATGATGTTGCCAGGACTCAATGTTCTGAGTTATAGGGAAAGGTTGAACAAGCTAGGACTTTATTCTTTACAGCGTAGGAGACTGAGCAGGGAGGATCTTACAGAAGTGAACAAAATCATGAGAGGCATGGGTAGAGTGAATACACTTTTTCTCAGGGTTGGGGAATCGAGGATTAGAGGGCATCAGTTTAAGGTTAGAGATTAAAGAGTGAAAGGAAACCTGAGGAGCGACTCTTTTTTAAACAGAGGGCGGTACGTATATGGAATGAGCTGCCAGTGGAAGTTGTTGAGGCAGGTACTTTAATAACATTTAAAAGGCATTTGGATAAACATATGGATAGCAAAGGTTTAGAGGATATGGGTCAAAAGTGTGGTGCTGGAAAAGCACATCAGGTCAGGCAGTATTCAAGGAGCAGCAGAATCGATGTTTCAGACATAAGCTTTTCATCAGGAATGTGGGGGGCGGTCAACGGGGCTTAGAGATAAATAAGAGGGTGGGGCTGGGGGAAGATAGCTGGAAAGGCGATAGGTGGATGAAGGTGGAGGCTGATAGATTGGACCTCACCTTCATCAACCTATTGCCTTTCTGGCTACCTTCCTCACAGCCCCACCTCCATCCTCCTATTTATCTCTCAGCCCCCTTCCATCTGCTGTGCTTTTCCAGTGCCATACTTTTCGACTCTGATCTCCAACATCTGCAATCCTCACTTTTCCCTCAGAAAGATATAGGCCAAGTGCAGGGAAGTGGGGTGAGAGTAGATGGACATTATGGTTAGCATGGACCAGTTTGGGCCAAAGGGCCTGTCTCCATGCTGTCAGGCTCTATGACCAAGCTCAACAGGTTATTGAAGAAAAAACTATTTATAATTCTTTTCCCTTTGGAAGAAAAAAACCCTAATCATCCACATACATGTCTGCTCCTTTGCTCACATGATATTGAATAAGGATAGACCAGCTAGATGAGGTGCTTGGAGAATGAAAATGTAAGTCTTTACTTGTGAAGTCACAATAAGGTGACTTTAATTGCAAAATTCAGCTAAGTAAGTAGATGGCAGCATGAAAAATTGAAGAAAACTCGAGTCCACCCATTTTCAGGATTCAGTAAGTGTATACATTCTTGCTAACAATTAGTCCTTTGAAGGCATACTTCAGTCACTGTCTGACTCATCCTTGTATTTCGATTTACTGACACGGCCATTTTGTAGAGGCATTTCTTCATAATCACTCCTAACATGGAAAAGTTCAAAATTACTGAAGAAAAACGTCAATTTTCAAAAAAACTGGTTCAAGTGATCAAGATCATGTTAAAAGTGTTTTACTTGCATCATTTACATTTTCTTTTATTCATTCACAGGTGGTATACCCCATTGGGAAGACCAGCATTTTTGCTTATCAGCCCTTGAGAAGATCATGCTGAGCTGCCTCTTAACCACAATTAAAAGCTTGCTAGCCCATTTAATATGCAGTTTATTGTCAATTACAGAGCTGCAGGCTCTGGAGTCACAAACTGTCCAGACCTGATGAGCATGGCACAGTTCTTTCCTCAAAATGATTTTAGTAAACCAGATGATTTTTTTAAAAACAAAGTTCATATTTCCATAGTCACTTGTACAGATGATCTTGTTTTATTCCATATTTATTTAACTTTAAATTTAAAGTTTCCCAACTTTCATGGTAGGATTTAAATTTGTGTTTCCAGATCATTATTCATACCTGAAAAGCCCTGTGAAATATCTATAAAATATGTTGTTACATTATGGCTCAAACATACTGGATAAGAATCTTTTAGCTGCATATCTCACATCATAAACTAATAAGATTTTAACATATCCAAACTAAACTGAAGCAAACAAGAGCTTCAATGTGTGCAACTTAAGACAAGTAAGATCATACAATCTTCCAGTGGAGAGCTATGTATTGATGTGACTAATCAGTGTTCCAGCCAATGTTTTGATTTGATGGTTTGACAAACTGATCTGTGCAGCATGCTCTTCAGTTACTTGCTTTACTATCTCGCCTCCCATATGATGTTGAAAGTGAGAAGTGCTAATTTGTAAACCAATTTCAAGTTTTGTTTCATATATGGGTTTAAAGTGGACGTAGGTTATAGGCAGCAACTCATCCAAAGAACACAACTGGTCTCATGCAGGTTCATACATTAGCAAGCCAGCTTTTGCCCTATTGTGGTGAGATTCCAGTCTTCCTGTTAGCTTGACTAGTTTGTTTAAGCCACCTACTTTGCAAAAGAGACATCTTATGGTTACATCTGCAGATCTATCCCAATAATTGCTTTCCTGATCATAATTATTCTTGATCGATCCAGTTTAATATTAATTTAATATTGGATAAATGATCAAGCTAGCATTGTTGCCTTGCACTTTAGTTTTAAGTTACGTTCTGCTCTTGGGAATTTTAGAATTTTCTGTTTTACAATTCTACAACTGTATTTTTATTTGCAGATGCTTGGCATTTCATGTGAAGAATACCAGTCTGTAATTACAAGTCCAGCACTTGTAATCCTTATTGAACCTGAAATGAATTATCAATCAGCAGAGGCCTGCAATACTGTGGGCCTATCTAGCTAATCTAGATCCTAAGTGTTTTGTAGGGAGCAAACAATACTCCCTTCTGTGGTATGTTCCAAATGTAGGTATATCCCACTTTCCAAAAGCTGCAAAACTGTTACTGAATATAACAAAGTGACTCATGTAGCTTTTACATCAATATGAACCCAAAATTTCTGTCTAAATATGCACCAGACATAGTAGTGATACAAATTAGAAATTGGGCATTTATCCTTTTTATCTTCTAATCAATGCCTTTCGTATTTTTGAGTGATGCGGAGGTACAAAATTATTCTCTAATGTACAGGCTGGCCCTCTGTTTAAGGTCCAAAGACAAGCTGATCAACATCAAATTTGTGCAAACTTTCCCTCACAAGCATTGCATAACTTTCATTTTTATGTTTGGAAAGGTCAAACAAGAAATGAATAATCGTCCGAGCTGTACTCCACACACTTCCACAATTAAAAATTTACATTCCTAAAAGAACCAATTTCCTTTGGAAAACAAACACAAATGAATGATGTGTCAACAGTGGAAAACTGTGAATAAAGAAAGCTATGATTTAAACACTTAACTCACCCATAAATCACATCATCATCAGAATCATTCAGCATGGAAAAGGCTGGGTTATCCTTTAGCTGGGATTCTAAGGAGAGGGAACATTATTAAAATAAGTTCCTTTGCAAAGACAGATCTGAAAAGTATTTCAATGTAGAGATGTTACCATTTACAACATATACTTGGTACATTTTCCTCTGCATTAAGGATATGAAATTTCTTCATAATCTTTTGCCATGTCATTCCAACCAGGGATGAACAGTTTTCTTAATCTATATTTTTGCATTAATTTTTCAAATAGACTCTTGCTGGATTTCAAATGGATCAAATACAGAATAGAAAAGGTGGCTGCTTCTAGAAATTTCTAGGAATTACCAGGTCAACACATAACTCATCACCTCTTTGGAATGTCACATCTCTCACCGTCAGTTCTTCTATAACGTGATAGCTGCATTCTTGTGCGAGCCCGCGTTATACAAAATCATGCTTTTGCAAAAGCGCTTACAGTATTGGTGCTGGAATCGCATTACAGTCACACATTTTAAAAGTTCTTGCTTTAGAAACAGCGTTCCCAATTCATCAATTGTGTTACAGCAAACATGTTATAACGGAACAACCTATACTGCAATAAAACACACACAAAAGAGCAACAAATAATGTGTCTATCCCCAGTCAATTCTGAACAAAGGACACAATTGAAATTATATGGCTCAAATAGTGTTAATACCCCCACAGCTATGTCAAACAACAAACAATAGTTTCGATGAGAGACTTCAAAATCACATTAGGAGAAAGTGGGAACTGCTGATGCTGGAGATCCGAGCTTAAAAATGTGTTGCTGGAAAAGTGCAGCATCAAAGGAACAGGAGAATCGACGTTTCGGGCATAAGCCAATTTCCTGAAGAAGGGCTTATGCCCAAAACGTCGATTCTCTTGTTCCTTTGATGCTGCCTGGCCTGCTGCGCTTTTCCAGCAACACATTTTTCAGATCAAAATCACATTGTCAAGTTCATAGAGTCATAGAGCACAGAGACAAGTCCTTTGGCCCAAACGATCCATGCCAACCAAAATGTCCATTAAAGCTAACCACATTTCCCTGCACTTGGCCCATATCCTTCTAAATCTTTCCTATCCATTTATTTGTCCAAATGCCTTTAAATGTTGTTAATATACCCACCTCAACCACTTCTGCTGGCAGCTGATCCCATATCCCTCAGTGTAAGAAAGTTGCCCCTCAGGTTCCCATCTATTCTCTCCCTTCTAACCTTAAACTGATGCCCTCAAGTCCTCGATTTCCCAAACCTGGGAAGAACCCTCAAAGATCAGCAAGGAGACCTTTGTGTGGAGCCGTAGAAAATGGGGAGATACTAAATGAGTATTTTGCAACAGTTTTTACTGTGGAAAAGGACATGGACAATATAGACTGTAGGAAAATAGATGTTCACATCTTGCAAAATGTCCAGATTACAGAGGAGGAAGTGCTGGATGTCTTGAAACGAGTAAAGGTGGATAAATCCCCAGGACCTGATCAGGTGTATCCGAGAACTCTGTGGGAAGCTACAGAAGTGATTGCTGGGCCTCTTGCTGAGATATTTGTATCATCGATAGTCACAGGTGAGGTGTCAGAAGACTGGAGGTTGGCAAAAGTGGTGCCGCTGTTTAAGAAGGGTGGTAAGGATAAGCCAGGGAACTGCAGACCAGTGAGCCTAACGTGGATGGCGGGCAAGTTGTTGGAGGGAATCCTGAGGGACAGGATGTACATGTATTTGGAGAGGCAAGGACTGATTAGGGATAGTCAACATGGATTTGTGCATGGGAAATCATGTCTCACAAACTTGATTTTTTGAAGAAGTAACAAAGAGGATTGATGAGGGCAGAGCAGTAGATGTGATCTATATGGACTTCAGTAAGGCATTCGACAAGGCTCCCTATAGGAGACTGATTAGCAAGGTCAGATCTCATGGAATACAGGAAGAACTAGCCATTTGGATACAGAACTGGCTCAAAGGTAGAAGACAGAGGGTGGTGGCGGAGAGTTGTTTTTCAGACTGGAGGCCTGTGACCAGTGGAGTGCCACAATGATTGGCGCTGGGTCCTCTACGTTTTGTCATTTACATAAATGATTTGGGTGCGAACATAAGAGGTACAAGTTAGTAAGTTTGCAGATGACACCAAATTTGGAGGTGTGGTGGACAGCGAAGAGGGTTACCGCAGATTACAACAGGATTTGGACCAGATGGGCCAACGGCCTGAGAAGTGGCAGATGGAGTTTAATTCAGATAAATGCGAGGTGCTGCATTTTGGGAAAACAAATCTTAGCAGAACTTATACACTTAATGGTAAGGTCCTAGGAAGTGTTGCTGAACAAAAAGACCTTGGAGTGCAGGTTCATAGGTCCTTGAAAGTGGAGTCGCAGGCAGATAGTGAAGCGGCGTTTGGTATGCTTTCCTTTATTAGTCAGAGTGTTGAGTACAGGAGTTGGGAGGTCATGTTGCAGCTGTATGGGACATTGGTTACGTCACTGTTGGAATATTGCGTGCAATCCTGGTCTCTTTCCTATCGGAAAGATGTTGTGAAACTTGAAAGGGTTCAGAAAAGATTTACAAGGATGTTGCCAGGGTTGGAGGACTTGAGCGATATGGAGAGGCTGAACAGGCTGGGGCTGTTTTCCCTGCAGCGAGGGGCATGGATAGGGTAAATAGGCAAAGTCATTTCCCTGGGGTTGGGGAGTCCAGACATAGGTTTAGGGTGAGAGGGGAAAGATATAAAAGAAACCTAAGGGGCAACTTTTTCACGCAGAGGGTGATACGTGTATGGAATGAGCTGCCAGAGGACGTGGTGGAGGCTAGTACAATTGCAACATTTACAAGGCTACTAGATAGGTATATGAGTAGGAAGGGTTTGGAGGGATATGGGCCAGGTGCTGGTAGGTGGGACTAGATTGGTTTGGGATATCTGGTCGGCATGGACGGGTTGGACCGAAGGCTCTGTTTCCATGCTGTACATCTCTATGACTCTAAAACTGAGTGCATTCACCGTAACCATCTTATACACTTCTATAAGACCCAACCCCACCCCTCAGTCTCCTATGCTGTAAAGAATAAAATCCTAGCTTGTCCAACCTCTCCCTATAACTCAGATTGTTAAGTCCTGGCAATATCCTTGTAAATATCTTCTGCGCTCTTTCCAGTTTAATCCTTCCGATAGCAAGGTGACCAAAACTGAACACAATACCCCAAGTACGACCTCACTAACATCCTGTACAACTGCAATATAAATTTCCCAACTTGTATACTCAATGCCCTGACTGATGAAGGCCAGAGCCTCTTTTACTGCCCTATCCACCTGCAACTCCATTTTCAGAGAACTGTGCACCTGAACTCCTTCTGTCCCACTGCACTCCTTAAGGTCGTACCATTCACCATGAAACTCCTACCTTGGTTTGATTTTCGAAAATGCAAAACCTCACAGTTATTGTTAAATTGTCTCATCCAGGAACCCTGCCATCTGCCTTTGAATAGCTTTAATTATACAACTCTGAACACTTTTTTTTCTTAACTTCAGAGCAGATACAAAGCAGCTCCAGACTCAGCTAAAGTCCATCTCTAGTCTTTCAACTGCATCAAACCTCCTACATAAAGGGAATTCTGCCAAAACATTTAAAGGATCCACATACCTTACTCCCACTCCCGCCAATGTAATTGTAGCTACAGCCTATCATGCTTTTCTCTGCTTTCTTCCATGTGCTTGTATCTGATACAAACATTAATTCCCTGGGTATGAATGTTAAATGAATCATTCTTTTGTTTCAACCCTTAAAGAATGTTTGTTGTGTGTCATTTAACAATGGGATTTCATAGACAAAGGATTTGGGGAATATACAATTTGTTTTGAAATGGAGGATTTTTTTGAAAAATTAGAAATGGTCTGTTATGGATGTAAGGCAACCACAAAATAATTCAATTCACCTCTCCCTCGCAGCCATGTTGCAGCATGAAAATAAGACATTCTCATAATGAACAAAATTTTCCTCCAAATGGGAAAAAAGGTCAGGTCTCTGAAACATAGCCTTGATAATCATACTGTATGCTTTGCAAAATTATTTTCTGTAAAATTAAAACATACTAGATGTCATTTACATCACAGCTTGTAGAATCATAGAGATGTACAGCACAGAAACAGACCCTTCAGTCCAAATCATTTATGCCGATCATTGGCTGGAGGTGGGTATTGAGTTAGTGCTCAATGGAGACTTCACCTCCAGTGGGTAACGTTTACTGAGGAAGAATGGGGGAAAAGGGAAAGATCAGGCTGAAGAGCGAAATCAAGACTGGGGAAGTAACAGTGGGAGTGACTGACAGAGTGCCAGTTCCAGGAATACTGTTTGTTCTTGGGAATAATTAGGCAGGATCCAAGGTGTGAGTGGCACCCCTTGTTGAGAACCAAAGGAAGACCAGGGAACTGAGGAGTTAAAAGAAATATACCTGGAACTTTTCAAGACTGTGCAGTGACAAGATCCCCCTATCATAAGCAATAGCAAGAAGCAAAACTAAAGGAATTGAGGTTCGATGAGTCTGGACAGAGGGTCAAGCAGAAGTGGTTTAGTCATGAAAGGCTAATGAACTTACAACAGAAAGATGATGCAATGAAAGATATATATAGGTGCATACTCAGAAAAGGAAGCAGATGTATTCCTGAGGTTTATTCTCTTAAAGATAGAATTCTAAGACGGAAATGGAGACCACAGCAGGTTAGTGCAGAGGAGAAACTGGGCAGAAATGCACCTGATTTTGTTGCGGGAGCATGCAGACAGCAAATGTTACAGGTAGTTCATGAATTACCTGTAGGAGGTCACCTCAGTGTATGGAAGACTCAGACTAAGGTACAAAAGCATTTCTATTGGCCTGGACAGCACAAGGTTGTGGTTAAATTTTACCGTACATGTCATTTGTGCCAAATGGTAGGTAACCCACAGGCCGTAATAAAACCAGCATTTTTGTTGCCAATTCCCACATTCGAAGAACCTTTCATGCAGGTTATGATTGATTGTGTAGGTCTCCTCCAAAAACTAAAAATGAGAACCAGTGCTTGCTAACTATAATGGATGTGTCTGTCAGATTTCCAGAGGCAATTCCATTATGGAGTATTAAGGCAAAAAAGGTGGTGGAGATCTTAGTAGCTTTCTTCATGCAGTATGGGCTATCCAGAGAGATTCAGCCATACCAAGCGTCTCATTGTACTGCGAGGCTGTTTAAGGAAGTCATGGATAGTTTAGGCATACAGCAATTTAATATCAAGTGTGTACCAGCTGAATCCCAGGGAGCTTTGGAAAGGTGACATTAGGCCCCTGAAGACAACGTTAACAGCGTACCGTCAGGATTACCTGAATGATTGGGATAAAGGCATCTCATTTGTATTATTTGCCATTAAAAATGGCCCGAATGAATCAACTCGGTTTACTCTTTTTGAGTTAATATTCTGACATGAAGTGAGAGGGCCTTTGAAACTAATTAAAGAGAAATTGACAGGACCGAAGTCTGAGATCTCACACTTGGATTATGTATTTGAGGTGAGGGAGAGACTAAATTGGGTAGGTGAGTTAGCTAAACAGCACTAGAAGAGGACACAGCATAGAATAAAGCAGGTGGCAGCTAGAAACTCTTGTGTGGGGATGACATATCAGTGTGGTTACCAGTGGTAGGAGATCAGTTTAAATCCAGGTTTAGTGTATCAAATTGAGAAAAAGTTGAGTCAGCTAAACTATCTGGTAAAGATGCCAGATAGAAAAAAAAAAGAGGTATTGAGTATGTTATGTGAATATGTTAAAACCTTACTATCATAGAGAAAGGGAACCGGACAAACAGGTGTTAGTTACTGCCCTGCAGAGTGAGGAATCAAATCCAGATGTCATGGAGTGACATGTGCCTCAAAATTCATTAAGTAATTAGGAAGTCCTTGAAGAGTAAGATAGGTTAGTGAACTATCTGTCTCAGGAGCAAAGAATCCAGTTGAAAGGTTTGTTGCAGCAGTATGACGACATATGGAGGAATAAGATGGGGAGGACTAATACTATTGTGCGTGAGGTGGAAGTAGGGAATGCTGTTCTGATAAGACAACACCCCGACAGGCATAATTTTGTCAAAGCCACACAGGTCCAGAAAAAAAAAGTGCATGCAATGCTCAGCAAAGATATCAATGAACTGAGTCAGAGTGAAGTGGAGTTTGCCAATCAGGTTAGTTCCCAAACCTGATGAGACTCAAAAGTTTTGTGGGGACTATTGGAAGGTCAACGCCATAACAAAATTGGACATATACCCAATACCAAAATTGGAGGACTGTATAAAGGAAGTTAGACAAGCCAATTATGTCACAAAGTTGGACTTACTGCGGGGTTATTGGCAGGGACCTTTATCAGAGAAAGCAAAAGACATTTCTACATTTGTAACCCCAAATAGCTTATGTCAATTCAAAGTGGTGCCCTTTGGAATGAAGAATGCACCAGCCACATTCCAAAGACTCATGAACAGAGTTGTGGCCGGATTAACAAATTGTGCAATTTATCTGGATGGTATAGTGGCCTTTAGCAACTCACGGAAAGATCACATGGTACAGTTCGCAGAGGTCTTTGAACAATTTTGAGAAGTAAATTTAGTCATGAACTTAAAGAAAACAGAATTTGTGAAGGGAGAGGTGACGTTCTTGAGACATAACATTGGTTATGGAAGGTTGATCCCAAGGAATGCCATGACAAAGGTCATCAAGGAATTTCCATGAACATCCTCAAAGAGGTACTTCAATTTTTAGCACTAAGCAAATTCTACCGGACGTTAATTCCAAACTTCAGCAGTTTTATGGCACTGCTAACAGATTTACTAAGGAAGAACACAAACTCTCAGTGGACAATAAAACTCCAGGAGGCATTTGAGAATTTAAAAGCAGTATTAACTACTGCACCAGTTTCAGCTACACCAAATTTTTGAAAGGCTGGTCTGGCCCAAATGTGACTCTTATCTGCCTCTGGGGGCAATTAGGGATGGACAATAAATGCTAGCCAAGCCAGAGATGCAACAAAAGAGAGTGTTCTGAGGAAGAGTCACTCGACCTGAAATGTTAACTCTGATTTCTCTCCACAGATGCTGCCATACTTGCTGAGCTTTTCCAGCAATTTCTATTTTTGACTTAAAAAGAAGTTAAACCCGCATATAACACTAGTTTGGCCTCAATTGAAATATTGAGCTCAGTTCAAGGCACTCAACTTTAGTAAAGATTCAAAGGTCTTATGGTGCATATAAGATTCATAAAATGATTCCAAGGATGAGAATTTTTAATTATAAAGATAAATTGGAGAATTTGTGACTGTGATTGAGAACCAGAGGGTAGAGAGCATAAGGCAGCAGAACCAATTGCAACATGAGGAAAGAATTTTTCATGTAGTAAGTATGCACTGCCTGAGTGTGTCATGAAGGAAGGTTGAATCTAGGTATTCAAGAGTGAATTGAATTATTATCTGAAGATGAAAAGCTTCAAGAAGTGACAGTGACAAGCAGGGAAGTGGCAGTAGATGAATTGCTCGTTCAGTTGATATATGAAAGCTGAATGGCCTCTGTGCTGAAGCCATTTATGACTCTATGAAGCAGCTACTTTAAGATAAATTAGTGTTTGACCAGTTGGTGACACACAAGGAAAAGGTAGGGCTCAGAAGCTATCTTCCTGTACTAGAAATGTGAGACTCAAATCTAGACTCCTGAATATCAAGGAGCCCACAGGATACAAAAAAGCATGGACAAAATATTAGAAGTAGGCATGTTTATTGATTATCAGGATGATTTGACCATTCCCATGTGTACCATAACACTCAATGACACTAACATTTATGTCACACAAGTGCAAAGCAACGATCAGATACAATAAGGAAGACTTAACCATCTTCCCTTGACATTTGATGGCATTATCATAATAGAATCCTGCATCTTCTACATTCTGAAGATTAGCGTTGACAGGAAACAGAACTGGACAATCCATTTAAAAACTATGACTACATGGATATGTTAGAGACGGGGAATTCTATGGAGTGTACCTGGCCTGTTGACTCCCCAAAACTGGCTACCATTTCTAAGGCATAAGTCAGGAGCATGATGGCTACATTTCAATTGCCCTGATGAATGCAGCTTCAGTAACACTCAACATCACTCAAGGAGCTTAACACTTCCGAGACAAATCATCTTGTTTGATTTGCACCCTATCTTCCACTGGTATATAGAGAACAGTGTGTACAATCTACAAGATGCAGTACTGCAACTTACCTAGGCTTCTTCAACAGTACTTTCCAAATCTGCAAACCATGCCACCCAGAAGAACAAATGTATGGACAAATAGAAACAGCATTACTTGCAAGTTCACTTCCAAATTTTCTCACCTTCCTGACTTGAAATTCATTTCAATCCTCACAACACAGTCAGTAGGTAAAAATCCTGAAGCTTGCAAACAGATGTATCTATACCAATTCAAAAAGTTTGCTCACCACCATCTTCTCATAGGCAACTGGACTTGAGGTAACAAATGTTAGTCTTGCCAGTGATGGTCACATCTTGAACATTTTTTTAAAATCACTGATATGGATTTAAATGTAATGTTATGACACGGTGGTGAACCCTTCTGTTAATTAAACCAAACACCCAGAAAAGCTCACTTTGCTTTGTAATCTGTTAAAATATGAGTGACAGAGAACTCCCAAATTCCACTATTTAAAGAAAATAATATCAATTTATTCTTTAACTAAGCAAGTGAACATTAAACAACAACTATTCACAACGGTAACCTCCCATTTCTCTTAACTGCTTATTACCTGCCTCCAACTCTACATCATAAACAACTTGGATAAACTGCAGAATTGG
The DNA here is from genome assembly GCF_047496795.1 of Chiloscyllium punctatum. Taxonomy (NCBI): domain Eukaryota; kingdom Metazoa; phylum Chordata; class Chondrichthyes; order Orectolobiformes; family Hemiscylliidae; genus Chiloscyllium; species Chiloscyllium punctatum. Next base: position 78,298,948 of record NC_092749.1, read on the forward strand.
GCTGAGAGGTGGCAAATAGAATTCAATGCAGCTAAATATGAGGTGATGCACTTTGGGAAGAATAACAGGAAGGCAGAGTACTGGGTCAATGGAAAGATTCTTGGTAGTATGGATGTGTAGAGGGATCTTGGAGTCCATGTACATAGATCCCTGAAAGTTGCCACCCAGGTGGATAGTGCTGTTAAGCTGGCATACGGTGTGTTAGGTTTCATTCGTAGAGGGATCGAGCTCTGGAGCTGCAATATCATGCTGCAACTATACAAAATGCTGGTGTCCTGTTGCTCAGCCAGTTCTTTATCTACCTAGCTAGAACACTCTGCACTTTCTCCATTAGTTTACCATGGGGAACCTTATCAAATGCCTTACTAAGGTCCATGTATATGACATCAACAGCCCTACCTTCATCTATCAACTTGGTCACTTCCTCAAAGAATTCTTTGAGGAAGGTTTAGGGTGAGATGGGAAAGATGTATTTGGATAGGCAAGGACAGATTAGGGATAGCCAGCCTGACTTTGTGCGTGGGAAGTCATATCTCAGGAATTTGATTGAGTTTTTTTGAAAAAGTTACCAAGAGGATTGATGAGGGCAGAGTAGTGGACGTGATCTATATGGACTTCGGTAAAGCATTCGACAAGGGAGTCCAGTACTAGAGGGCATAGGTTTAGGGTGAGAGGGAAAAGATATAAAAGGGACCTAAGGGGCAATAGTTTCATGCAGAGAGTTGTGCATGTATGGAATGAGCTACCAGAAGTAGTGGTGGAGATTGGTACAATTGCAGCATTTAAAAGGCATTTGGATGGGTATATGAATAGGAAGGGTTTAGAGGAATATGGGCCATGTGCTAGCAAATGGGACTAGATTAGGTTAGGATATCTGGTCAGTGTGGACAAGTCGGACTGAAGGGTCTGTTTCCCTGCTGAACAGATCTATGATTCTATGACCCTATTTAAAAGGGACCTTGGGGCAACTTTTTTTCACGCAGAGGGTGATGCATAGAATTAGCTGCCTGAGGAAGTGGTGGAGGCTGGTGCAATTATAACATTTAAAAGGCATCTAGCTGGGTAAATGAATAGGAAGGGTTTAGAAGGATTTGAGCCAAATGCTGGCAAATAGGACTTGATTAATTTAGGATACCTGGTCGGCCTGGCCAAGTTGGACTAAAGGGTCTGTTTCTGTGGTGTAAAATTCAATGATTTTATGAAACGGAATTACTGCACCTGAATTCCATGGATTAATCTAGATGGAAAGATTGCACAATATTGTTTTGTATTCCTCAAAATTTAAAAGGTAAAGGTTTGATATGAGCAAAGACTACGACATTAATAGACGCTGATCAGGTAAGTAGAAATTATTTATGCTGATTGAAGTGTCTAGGATTAGAAAATCAAAGTCAGGAGTAAAAACATACACAGGTTGATTGGAGTTTGCAACTCTTTTTGCAAATGAGTTAATGCTACATCAGTTTACATAAGACTGATAGATTTTTGTATGAAAGGAAATAGGGAGTAAGGTCATAGATCAACAGTGACCTTAAAGAGTGACAGACAGGCTTGAGAAGTTAAAAGATCTACCACAAGGCCATCACCTTCATATGTGAGGACATTAATATTTGGATCCATTTCTGAGCAAACCAGAAACCTATGAGTGGTAACACTTATGGAATAGATGCTGGATGGCAACAATTCTGCTAGCAGTCGAGTGTGGGCTTCATGCAATGTTCTCAATAGATCACTCAGTTCGTACAGGTTGACTGAAGAAGTTGAGTGGGGAAACTGAAAACCAATATTTTCTGGTGCAACTTTAGATCAAAATTAGAGCTCAAGGAAAAACCCAAGTACAGTATTAGCTTGGTACTGCTATTGTCAGTGTAGAGCCAGTGCTATGTTTATGAATGAATCCTGAAGTACAGTTTCAGAGGGCCAGGGGAACTTAGAGGGAGGAAAGGATCCACCAGAATAGGAGTAGTTGTTGACGTAGTTGATGACAGAATGGCTAGAGAGGACTTTTTAAGCCTAAATCAGCAAAAGTGAAAAATGATAAACCCTTGTGAAGTTTAATGGGATTTGATAACCCACTGCAGGGGAATTGCTGAGAAATCTGTGGGATCTGTCTTAATTAAATTTGCAATTTCTTTCCCCATTCTATCACATTAATTCTGGGTGTTAGAATACAAATTGTACATGGTGTTATTGTTCTAACATTGTATACAAAGTTTATTGTCTGTTAAAAACAATGGAATATTGTGGCTTTATTCTCCTCCGATCTTACACTTTGTCTACTTTGAGGAAAAAGGTTACTGGTCTCAAGCCAGTTAATAACAATATAACAGTCAGGTCCAGGATTATTACACATAAAGCTTCCTTCTGTATTTTATGCCCCTTTTTGATAAACTGCAAACTGTCACATGCATTTATTAACTGTTCGAGCAACCTGTCATACATTGATTTATGTACAAATATTCCAATGTCCCTCTGCTTTGGCAGCCCCTAAAGAATTGCATTCTTTATTTTGTAAGATATTTATATATTCTTTTTAACCAAAATGAATTTTACTCTTCTCTGCATTAAATTTCATCTGCTATATATCTGTCCATTCAACCCACCTTTTGAAGATCAACACTATCTGCCTCACAGTTTACAATACTTGTGGTGCCATTTCCGTCCTTCTTTAAGCCATGTTTCTGTAATGGATTGATACCATTCTTAGAAGTGTCTACCTGTGTCTTCACGTCTTCTGCCGCATACACTTCAATATGACAAGTTTAGTGAATGCAATTAATCATCACCAAATGCTTTTGCTGTCTATCTCCTTTGTTTTCAAGATTTACTTATTTTCACTTACAACTTTCCAGCTTTGCCCATCTCTGACTCAATCTATGCTTATTCTCATACCTTTAACAAGCGAGGTCAAAATCTCCCCAACAACAATAGCAAACCTCCATGCAATAATATTGGTTCTCGCCCTCATGACATTCAATCCCTCTGGCTCCTACAGTTACCACTTCTCCAAATGCCTATCCTAATGGCCGAAATGTTAAGCCTCCCTCATGAAAAAATCTTTCCAGCCATTCAATCATACACTATCACCCTAAATCTTTAATTACAAGTATGTGACACCAAGTATTTTGAGGTCCTAAAAATTAATTCCTTTCCAATCACACTGAAGCTGCCGAAAGGGCATCATCCCTCTTTGCACCAATGTAATTCTTAGGACTGGTATAACAATGACCTCTGGCTGCTACCTCCTCAATTGCTCAGTAGTCCTGGCATCAAAGAGACAGCATTCAATTTTGGAATCACATCTGAGAAACATCTGATTGTTCCCTTAATTACTGCATCACCTCTCACTGTTTACTTTGAGAGCTTCCTCCTTAGTCAAGTACACCTGAGTCACCAATGGAATTGGCTCTAGTTGTTCTCCAAAGACAGCCCTTCCCAGAACTGAATATTTATCAGGTGGTCATCCTCTCTGCCTCTACATTCTTAAGCTAAGAGGAGAGGAGTTAGGTGACCACCTCCTGAAATACATGGATAACTCTTAAATGTTCTGCACTGACACCAGCTGCAGCTCAAGCTCCTCTAGCTGATAATACTTCTGATGCACTGGTTTGTCTAGGACACTAAAATAAGCTGGAGCTCTCCCATAGCATATGAGGTGCATTCAACAAAATTGAAATGTTCGGTCATGAGTCTTTTTGGTAGGCTACTATCTAAAATTTTTAAAAAATGAATTGCTGATTTGTTGCTGATCAGAACCGAATGAAATCTCCCCAGCTACTGACCAATCTATTTTCTTCCATTTTCTGATGTAAACTTAGGTGCTTTTTTATTAGAGTAGATTACTTTACAGTGTGGAAACAGGCCCTTCGGCCCAACAAGTCCACACCGCCGAAGCGCAACCCACCCATACCCTCACATTTACCCCTTACCTAATACTATGAACAATTTAGAATGGCCAATTCACCTAACCTGCACATTTTTGGACTGTGGGAGGAAACTGGAGCACCCGGAGGAAACCCACGCAGACACGGGGAGAATGTGCAAACTCCACACTGTCAGTGGCCTGAGGCGGGAATTGAACCCAGGTCTCTGGCACTGTGAGGCAGCAGTGCTAACCACTGTGCTACCATGCCGCCCGATAAATCCCTCTCCCTAACAATGACATACAGATAACTTCAAGGTCACTGATTGAGGCCTATTCTCAATAACTCATTACTTTAATTCTCTGCCACACTGCTGCTCCAACACCAATTTTTCTCAGGACGATACTTTTTTACCCCTTGGCTCTTTGATTCAGATCACCGTCTGTCTGAATCTCTCCTTCGTTAAACTGTATGTACTTATACCATTCACTATTTTAAAAAGGAAGTAAAGAGAAAACAAAATTAAAACTGATTAGCCTGGCATTTGTAATGGGGTACATGCTGGAGACTACAGCAAAGTATTTAATAGCACATCATCTGGAAATCAGTGACAGGATTAAATTTACAAAATGGAAATCATGCTTGACAATTCTATGGAATTTTGATAGGATATAATTAGTAGAGTTGCTGCTCAGTTTACTTGGACTTTCAAAAGGCTTTCAGTAAGATTCCATGTAAGAGATTAAAATAAATGGGATTGGAATAATGTACTGACATGAACAGAAAACTGATTGACAAATAGGAAAGAAAGAGTGGGAACAAATGGTTTTTTTTCTGCGGGTTGGCAGAATACTACATGGATCAGTGTTATGATCCCAGTTACTCATGATATATATATATTATATATATATAAAAAAAATTAAATGAGGGAACAAAATATAATATCTCTAAGTTTGCAGATGACTCAAAGCTGGGTAGGAGAGTATACTATGAGCAAGATGCCGAGATGCTTCAGTGTGATTTGGATAAGTTGAGTGAGATGGCAAATGCATGACAGATAAAGTTATAATGGGGATAAATGTGAAACTATCCAATTTGATAGCAAAAACATTATAATTGAATGGTGATAGATTGGGAAAGGAGGAGGTGCAAGAAGACCTGGATGTTCATGTACAGCAGTTGCTGAAAGTAAGTGTGCAGGTGCAGCATGTGGTAAAGGTGGCAAATGGCATGTTGGCTTTTATCATGAGAGGATTCAAATATAGGAGCAGGGATATATTGCTGCAATTGTACAGGACGAAACCAGATCTGGAGTACTGTGTGCATAGGAAGGATGTTCTTGCTAACTAAGTGTGCAAAGTGTATCAGACTGATTCCCAGGGTAGCAGTACTAATGTAATGAAGCCTGGATTTGTTAGGAATATATTCATTGGCGTTTAGAAGAATGAGGGGAGATCCCATGGAGTCTTATAAAATTCTAATAGACCTAGACAAGATAAACACAGGAAGAATGTTCCCAATGACTGGGGAATCCAGACATTGGGATCAGTTTAAGAATACAAGGTAGGGCATTTGGGACTGAGATGAGGAGAGGTTTCTCCACCCAGAGATTGGTGAGCTGTGGAATTCCCTGCCACAGAAAATGGCCAAAACATTGAATTTTCTCAAGAATGAGATTGATATAGTTCTTAGGACTAAAGGAATCAAAGGGTATGGTGAAAAAGCAGGAATAAGTTATTGAGTTGGATTATCAGCCAGGAGCATATTGAATGGTTGAACAGCCTTAAAGGGCCAAAATGGCCAACTCCTGCTCCTATTTTCTATGTTTCTATTCCTAATAAAAATCTATTTTCAGTCTTAAAAATTTGAAGCACTAACAGTTATTTTTTAAAACAGAAGTTAACCACTCTCAAAAGGTAACCTCAAAAAGGTTTCACAAACATTTTATTCATCTGTTAATTATAACTGAAAGACAACTATTTGTTTTTGTTTTATTTGGACATAACCTATAATTATAGTTTGAAAAGTATCACATCTATCGGAATCCTTATTGAAAGGCTAGCCAAAAAACAAGATAACACAGACTTCATAAAATTTCACGTACCGTACACAGCAGTCTTCGAGGGGGAATAGACGTACGCTAGTGTGTACAGGTAGTAGTTCAGCAGCCCATAGAAAGATAAAAATTCAGCTGGTAGGCTTAGTAAAGGAAATGGACCACAAACACTAAAGAGCTTTTATTAATATTACAGTTCTATGTATCAAACACTCCATGACAGTAAACCATTGCCTTATGTCAAATTTTCTGTATTGAGCCAATTTTAAACAAAATGAAAATTCATACATGCATCAAGAAATGCAACAATGCTGACTTAATTGGCCTTTCTCCAATCCTCCTAAACATGGTGAGAGGGCAGTCGAATTTATGTGCAAATACACCCCAACTATAATTCTATAAAGGTCCATTCACTGAGGTTATCTTATAGATAGTTAACGATTGTCCAAATCTATCAGAATGGCCATCATCACCACCACACTGCTTCTTCCTCAGCTGACTCATTTTTCGGATTACACTGCAAGGATGTTCAATAGGATTTCTTCTTTTTGTCCAATTAATGTCAATTAATTGATTGCTATTTAATCTGGGGACTCCAAAGGTAGGGGTCAGGATTCCATCTGGGTCAGCAAGTTGAAATTTTGGCGCTGCAATCTAATGCAGAATTGGACGCTATGAAGTTCTAGACACTTGGTGTAAATCCTTCCCACCCCACATCTTTCATAGGTCTTTGCTCCCATATATATTCTCTCTCCCATTTTCACAGAGAGTCAAAATAATTTTTAAGCCTCAAAATGGGGTGCAGTGCAATAAAATTTCAAAAACAATGATCTAATCCCATTCTACTTACTCCCTCTAAATGGAATTTCTAATAAATTACATGTTAAAGTAATACGGACTTAGCATCTTATACAGCAAGTACCAGCTAGTGTTACATCACAATCTAAATTTTGCATGCAGCCTAAGCACTAGCCATCATTAGAAATCAAGTTGAAGCACACTAAAGGATATAATTCTGGTAATGAGTTGAAAGCTCAGCAACAAAATTATCTTGCAGGACCTTTGCTCCAAATCTCAGATATAATATTATAATGCTGAAAAAGAATACTTTTAGTAAGTCACAAAGATGACTATCAAGAGGAGAAAATGTTATAATTGCAAATGAAGTATAGCTGCAAAAATCTTAAGCCATTAATAAGACTTGAGATTTTTGCAGTTATATCTCATATTCAAGGTACCACTTAAAACAAACTGGAATTGGAACATTTTCTTTCTTTCATTGGCATAATAGCCACAGCAGCAAAGAACTGAAGGAATACAAGTCATCATCAGAAGGAGCATCGGGAAAGCTCAACCAGTAGGGGAACTGAAGTGATTAATGAGACCATCAGTATAGATACCTAACTATCAGCTTCAATTCAGCAAAAAGACAGAAGGCAGCAAAACAGGGACCCAGCATTTTAGCTTCAATATAGCAGCAAGACAGGAGGCACAGTTTAAGTTACAGCTTCAGGGGAATGATGATTGGAAAAATGAAATCAAACAGTTACATCGCTAGAAGTGGTTTGTTACTAAAAGGGTCTATTTTTTGGGAGAACAGATTAACTGAGAAGCAACAGGAGTAAATGAAAATTAAGGCCAAAAAATAAAGTAATAAAGGTAAGCAAAGCAGGGTTAAGGAAGTAGTTACTTGATATTAGTAAAATAAGTTTAAGGCTAAGTAAGTTTAGGTTTATGCCGTGAAAGCACAGGCAGTCAAGTGGAATGTGTGACTTGTAATATGTGGGATATCGGAGGCCCCTACAGTCCCAGATGAGCATATATATAGCAAGTGTTTTCAGCTGCAGAAACTTGAGTTCTGGGTTTCAGAGTTTGATCAATGACTGGAGACAGTGTGGCACATCTGCAAAGCAGAGTGTTCCATGAATAGCACATTCAGACATGTAATCACACTGCAGTTTAAAACCCTAGGGAAAGTAAGTGACTGTGGAGCAGTTCAACAGAAACAGACAGGTAGTGCAGGAGCCCTGGCCTGGCAACCTGCTCTTAAATTGGTTTTCCATTGTGGAAGCTGATAAGGGCACAAGTTCCTCAGGGTAGAGCAGTCAGAGCCATGTTTGTGGCACCATAACTGGCTTGATTTACAGGAAGAGAGGAAGAAGAAGAAGAAGAAGAAGAAAGGAGGAGCAATAATGATAGGATCATGAAGATTGTGGGGATCAGACATAGATTTCTATTGCCATTATTGTGACTCCAGGATGGCACTTTGCCTCCCTGGTGCCAGGGTCAAGAATGCGACAGAATGGCCACAAGACATTCTTCTGGGAAGGACAAACAACCAGAGGTCATCGCTTTATATTGGTACCAATGACTTTGGGAAGATAGAGGATGTGGTATTGCAATCATAGTTTTGGGAGCTAAGTAGAAAAGTAGCAAGCAGTACCTCGAATGTAGTAATCTCCACATTATTTAGGAATGGCACAGTGGTTCAGTAGCTAGCACTGCTGCCTCGAAGAGCCAGGGACCTGGATTCAATTCCAGCCTCGAATGGCTATCTGTGTGGAGTTTGCACATTTGCCCTGTGTCTGTGTGGGTTTCCTCCAGGTGCTCCAGTTTCCTCCCGTACAAAGGTGTGCAGATTAGGTGGATTAGCCATGCTAAATTGCCCATTGTGTTCAGGGATATAATGGTTATGTGGAATGGCCATGGTGGCTGCAGGAATAGGGTAGGGGGATAGATGTTTCTCAGAGTTGGTGTGGACTTGTCGAGCTGAATGGCCTGTTTCCACAGTGTGGTGGCTCAGTGGTTAGCACTGCTGCCTCACAGCACCAGGGACCCAGGTTCGATTTCAGCCTCGGGCGACTATCTGTGTGGAGTTTGCACATTCTCCCCGTGTCTGTGTGGGCTTCCTCCGGTTGCTCCAGTTTCCTCCCACAGTCCAAAGATGTGCAGGTCAGGTGAATTGGCCATGCTAAATTTCCCATAGTATTAGATGCATCAGTCAGACAGAATGGTTCTGGGTGGGTTACTCTTCGGAGGGTCAGCGTGGACTTGTTGGGCCGAAGGGCCTGTTTCCACACTGTAGGAAATCTAAAAACTCTATTCCCAAGTGAGTACACATATGAGGCAGGCGAGAGAGTACTGCTGAAAGGATGGTTCGGGAGGGAAGAGGGGATGCACCAGGACAGAACCAGTACTGAGTTCCTTGAGAGACATTTTCTTAGTGCTATTAGGAAAGCTTGGCAGGGGGTGAGAACCAAGGGAGAATAGTATAGAGAAAGACCACAGTTCACAAAATACGTAAGAGGTTCTCGTGTAAACTATAGTAAGTTAGTAGATAAAGTCAGAGTGAGGAATCAGGGTTACTGTGCATGCATGTAAATGCATAAGTATAGAAAATAAAACTGGGGAATTTAAGGAATGGATTGCTATGTGGAAATATGATTTTGTGGTGATAGCAGAGACCTGGCTCGAGGGGAAAGGCAAGACAGAATGTTAAATATTCCTGGGTACAACATATTCCAAAAAGATAGATAAGGAAGGAAAGGAAAAGGGGAAACATTATTGGTTATAGAGTGCATTGCAGTGCTGGAGAAAAACAGAATGTCTCAGAGGGTGCTGACATAGAGTTAACTTGGCTGGAAGTAAGGAAAACAAAGGTACAATTGCATTGCTAAGGGTAGTCTATAAACCACCAAATAGTGGAAAGGATATAGAAGACCAGTTCTGCAGGGAAGTAATGGAGAGATGCCAACATTGTAGAGTAGTTATAACGGGAGCTCTCAATTACCAAAATGTAGACTGGGATACTTGTAGTGAATGGCGCAACAAGGGGCAAGAGTTCCTGGATTGCATGAAGAAGAGTGTCCTACATCAGTATGTTTCCATTTCAAGAAAGGATGCACTGTTTTGTGGAAATGAGATAGGCAAAATGGATCAAGTGTCTTGATTAGATTAGATTAGATTAGATTACTTAGTGTGGAAACAGGCCCTTCGGCCCAACAAGTCCACACCGATCCTCTGAAGAGCAACTCACCCAGACCCATTCCCCTACATTTACCACGGGCAATTTAGCATTGCCAATTCACCTAACCTGCACATTTTTGGACTGTGGGAGGAAACCGAAGCACCAGGGTGAAAACCCACGCAGACATGAGGAGAGTGTGCAAACACCACACAGACCGAGGTGGGAATTGAACCCGGGTCTATGGAGCTGTGAGGCAGCAGTACTAAACACTGTGCCCATGTACAACCAGTGACATTATTTGGGTGGAACTCAGAAATAAGAAAGAGACGATCACCTCATTGGGACTGTACTACAGATCCCCCAATATTTAGAAGGAAATTGAGAAGCAAATTTGTAAGGAGATCTCAGTTATCTATAACAACACTAGGGTTATAATGGTAGGGGATTTTAACTTTCCGAACATAAACTAGGACTGGGAGTGTTAAGGCCTTGGATGGAGAGGAATTTGTTAAATGTGTATAAGAAAATTTTCTGATTCAGTATGTGGATGTACCTACTAGAGGAGCGAAATTTGACCTCTTGAGAAATAAGGTAGGGCAAGTGACTGAGGTGTCAGTGGGGGAATGATCATAATTCTACTAGTTTTTTTAAATAGTAATGGAAAAGGATAGACCTGGCCTCCTACTTCAAAGACTGCAATTTCCCCTCTCATATGGTCGAAGATGCTCTCCAACACATTTCCTCCACTTCCCGCATCTCTGCCCTTGAATCCCACCCTTCCAATTAAGGATAGAACCTCTTCTCCCCCCCAACCCACCCAGGTCCTTACCTTCTACCCCACCAACCTCCAGATACATTTGCACCACCTACAAACAGACCCCATCACCAGGGATATATTTTTCTCCCCACCCCTATTTGCATTCTGGAGAGACCATTCCCGTCACGACTTCCTTGTTCAGTCCACACAGCCACCAACCCACCCTCCACTTCTGGCACCTTCCCCTGCCACTACTAGAAGTGCAAACCCTGCGCCCACACCTCCCCTCTCACCTCCGTCCAAGGCCTCAAAGGATCCTTCCACATCCACAGTTTCTTCATTTCCCCTCCACTCACCTTATCTCAGATCCAACCTTCCAACTCGGCACTGCCCTCTTGAACTGCCCTACCTGTCATTCTTCCTTCCCACCTATCCACTCCACCCTTCCTTCCGACCTATCAATTTCAGCCCCACCTTCATCTACCTAACATTTTCCCAGCTACCTTCCCCCAGCCCCTCCCCCTCCCATTTATCTCTCAGCCCCCTTGGGCCACCTGTCATTCCTGATGAAGGGATTATGCTCGAGACATCGACTCTCCTGCTCCTCGGATGCTGCCTGACCAGCTGTTCTTTTCCAGGACCACTCTCTTCGACTCTGATCTCCAGAATCTGCAGTCCTCAATTCTTCTAGAGTGAAAAGCAATGCTGGTAGGTGCAGGGAATGCTGGATGACCAGAGAAATTGAGGTTTTAGTCAAGAATAATGAGGAAGCATATGTCAGATATAGATAACAGGAATCGAGTTTAAGGACAGTACACTTAACAGGGAAATCAGGAGGGCAAAAAGGGGACTTGAGGTACCTTTGGCAAATAGGGTTAAGGAGAATCCAAAGGGATTCTTCAAATACATTAAGGACATCAAGGAAACTCGGCAGAGAATAGGGCCCCTTAAAGATCAGCAAATCTTTATGTACAACCTCAGGATATGGGGGAGACACTAAAGGAGTGACTGAAAAACAAGACTAGTTAGCACAGAGGTGTGTGCTACCTTTCTGTGAACTACCAGGTAGAATGCAATGGGGGAAACAGATCTTGGTCACATCAAGGATGATTGGAAGACCGCTGTTGTAACCCCATTGTTCAAGAAAGGATCAAGACAAAAGATGGAAAATTATAGGTCAATTAGCCTAACCTCGGTTGTTGGTAAAATTGTAGAATCCATCGTTAAGGATGAGGTTTCTAAATTCTTGGAAGAGCAGGGTCGGATTAGAACAAGGCAACATGGATTTAGTAAGGGGAGGTCATGCCTGACAAACCTGTTAGAATTCTTTGAAGAGGTGACAAGTAGGTTAGACCAGGGAAACCCAGTGGATGTGGTCTATCTAGACTTCCAAAAGGCCTTTGATAAGGTGCCACACGGTAGGCTGCTGAGTAAGGTGAGGGCCCATGGTGTTCGAGGTCAGCTACTGGCATGGATTGAGGATTGGCTGTCTGACAGAAGGCAGAGTGTTGGGATAAGAGGTTCTTTTTCAGAATGGCAGCCGGTGACAAGCGGTGTCCCACAGGGTTCAGTGTTGGGGCCACAGCTGTTCACGTTATATACTAATGATCTGGATGAAGGGACTGGGGGCATTCTAGCGAAGTTTGCCGGTGATACAAAGATAGGTGGACAGGCAGGTAGTACTGAGGAAGTGGGGAGGCTGCAGAAGGATCGAGACAGTTTGGGAGAGTGGTCCAAGAAATGGCTGATGGAAGTTCAATATGAGCAAATGCGAGGTCTTGCACTTTGGAAAAAAGAATACAAGCATGGACTACTTTCTAAACGGTGAGAAAATTCATAAAGCCAAAGTACAAAGGGATCTGAGAGTGCTAGTCAAGGATTCTCCAAAGATAAACATGCAGGTTGAATCCGTGATTAAGAAAGCGAATGCAATGTTGTCATTTATCTCAAGAGGGTTGGAATATAAAAGCAGCAATGTGCTACAGAGACTTTATAAAGCTCTGGTTAGGCCCCATTTGGAGTCCTGTGTCCAGTTTTGGGCCCCACATCTCAGGAGGAACATACTGGCACTGGAGCATGTCCAGCAGAGATTCACACGGATGATCCCTGGAATGGTAAGTTTAACATATGAGGAACGGCTAAGGATCCTGGGATTGTACTCAATGTAATTTAGAAGGTTAAGGGGAGATCTAATAGAAATTTACAAGATAATACATGGCTTGGAAAGGGTGGACGCTAAGAAATTGTTTCCGTTAGGCGGGGAGACTAGGACCTGTGGGAACAGCCTTAAAATTAGAGGGGGTCAATTCAGAACAGAAATGCGGAGACATTTCTTCAGCCAGAGAGTGGTGGGCCTGTGGAATTCATTGCCGCGGAGTGCAGTGGAGGCCGGGACGCTAAATGTCTTCAAGGCAGAGATTGATAAATTCTTGATGTCACAAGGAATTAAGGGCTAGGGGGAGAATGCAGGTAAGTGGAGTTGAAATGCCCATCAGCCATGATTAAATGGCGGAGTGGACTCGATAGGCCGAATGGCCTTACTTCCACTCCTATGTCTTATGGTCTTATCAACAAATCCTTTGATGCTAAGTAATCTTTACCCTAGAAATCATACCAATTGGCTGACAATTGAGGAAGTCATTGAAACTGAGAGAAATACCTTTCAATAGTCACTCAACATTACAACTTCGTGAAATGGGTGTCAGTGAGCCCATTGGAAGCTGGGAATGACTGTTGTTGTAATCCTATCCATTTTTTCTATAGCTAACTTCGAACATTTATTTTTCTAAAAAGAAATTATCAGATAAAAGTGGGATTCTGTATAAGATTTATGATTCAATTAGCACCCTCCAACCTACTGAGAAATCAACCTTAGACACTCTTTACAGATCACTAAAACTTCAGCAAGTATAAGAAAACTTCAAAAGCACACTTCTTTAGTTTATGATTCAAGTAGTGGTGTTGTAGTTGCTTCATGCATTTTGGGTATGTTCAGCAGTGCAAGGGTGTAGGTCAGTGCACACAATTTTAAAATGGCACTGGTGGCATGAATTCAGTGTTGCACATTGGTGTCATAACCTGTATCATCCACATGCTGCTGGCAGTTATCAACTGTGCATGCACAAGCCCCTTAAAGATAGCTTCCAATGCATTTGTGGCACATCTCGAACTGTATCGTCAAGTATTTGCAGAACTCCCGAAAACTGGCCATTTCATAAATTATAAATGCTACATTGGATTATTATTTAACTGAAATATCAGCTTATTTCCCAGTAGCCCAGATCTGTTTACCTGATTACCAACACAATAAATGTTAGCCCAGTCAAAAATTTCAGTCGGAGATCTGAAACAAAAAACATACATGCAGAGGTCAGTCATTCATTTTGAAATATAGAGAATTGGGATTTGTGCTTTATTAAAACAAAACCTTATAAAAGAAGATTCAATGAAACAAGCAGTATGAACACAAGTCATAAAGCTTCAAAGAAATTTTTTTTATTATTGTAGTTAACCTAAAACGTATTGAAGCTATGTTTGAAATGATTTCTACAAGCTTATACTAAACACCATGCTTTAAGCCAAGTTTTCATGGGAATGGTCTCAGGGCTCACAAAAGTTGTCTTTAAATTATCCATCTCTCTCAAATTCACCCACCAGTCAACAGGTTCCTTAACTAAAGTATGCTGTGTCCTTATTGTACAAATACTTTTTAATCCCCTTCCCACCAACAAAGCTAAAGTTCAGCCTCCAACGTGACAAACTCCTGATAGTAGAGGATTTCAACACCCAACTCTCACTCCAGTGTAATTTGTGGAAAAAAACGTACAAGAGGAGGATTTTCTGTAGAATTTGGAGTTAATATTCAGCAACAAAGAGTACTGTGGTGAACAAAAACAGTACGAATTACAGTCGCCTGTAGTGGACAAAGTAAAATGAAGGACCTAAATGGTGAAAAGTTTCTTCCATTAAAATGTTAAAAAAAGAACATGAAGACGCTCAACAAATGGAAGGAAACACAAACTAATTTCTGCCTCAGTGTTGTCCAAATAACATTTACTGATTATGTCCCATGCAGGACTAGGATGTTAAATGAGGAACACAATGTAAATTTAGTTTAAAAATAAGTCTATAGGTATATGCAAATTATTTGGAAAATGGATGTGGTGCACCTTTAACAAAGATGCAACAGAACACCCTACACCATTTTAGATGAATACAAGTTACATCTGAAGTTTCATGCCTCAATAAATTCCACTTACCAAAGTATGGCATGTTTTTCAGTTCAGAACAGGCCCTTACAATCAGGAAGACAAGGTATAATATATACACGGAACCCACTATCAGGAAGAAAACTTTCATTCCCTACAAAACAATAGCAAAAATAAATTGAAAAAGAAAGACACTTCATTCACATAACAAGATATATTGATATTGTTTAATTAGAATCCTTGAATCCTAAAAGATCTACCCACACAAACAACTTGCATTCATACATACTTGACCATCACAAAGTTGAAAAGCACTTCATAACCAACTAACTTCTAATTTAGTCATTTTTGTTAATTAATCAACGTCAGCTATTTTACACACACAAAGAACCATAAACTTGAAGGGAACAACTAGTTGAGCTATCTTTGGTGTAACAGGAAAGAGAATACTCGCAATGTAGTTCTCTAGGTTCTGTATGAAATATAAGTCAAGATCAAGTAGGGAACTTAGGTGGAATTTTATACCAATTCAGCCAAGCTGGCAGGAAACAGACAGTGCATGCAAAGCTGTAGATCAGTTTCCAACATGACACAAGAGTTGGTACAGGAGACAGATTTAGATTCCTGGACCATTTATGGGGAAGGTAGAACCTGTACAAGCAGGGCAGTCTGTACGTGAACCAGAAAGGGACCAACATTCTTGCGCATGGGATAGCTAGTACTGTTGGGACAAATTTAAATTAGTTTGACAGTGGGAAGGGGACAAAAAGGAACCAAGGTAGATGGAGTAGGAGACTTAAACAAAGCTAGATGGCCTCTACTTTAATGTAGGAATAGTATAGGCAAGACAGATGAGTCAAGAGCGTAGATTGACACATTAAATTGTGATGTTCTTGGCATTACAAAGAAGTGGTTGAGGCCTGGCAGCTCAGCATTCTGAGATAGAGGGTCATAAAGCAGGACAGGAGGGGTATAAAAGCATTTTTAATCAACTATTTGTTGACAGCAGTAAGGAGGAACAATACAGAGTCATAGAGATGTACAGCATGGAAACAGACCCTTTGGTCCAACCCGTCCATGCCGACCAGATATCCCAACCCAATCTAGTCCCACCTGCCAGCACCCAACCCATATCCCTCCAAACGCTTCCTATTCATATACCAATCCAAATGCCTCTTAAATGTTGCAATTGTACCAGCCTCCACCACTTACTCTGGCAGCTCATTCCATATACGTACCACTCTCTGTGTGAAAAAGTTGCCCCTTAAGACTCTTTTGTATCTTTCCCCTCTCGCCCTAAACCTATGTCCTCTAGTTCAGACTCTCCAACCCCAGGGAAAAGACTTTGTCTATTTACCCTATCCATGCCCCTCATAATTTTGTAAACCTCTGTAAGGTCACCCTTCAGCCTCTGATGCTCGAGGGAAAACAAGCCCCAGCCTCTTCAGCCTCTCCCCATAGCTCAAATCCACCAACCCTGGCAACATCCTTGTAAATCTTTTCTGAACCCTTTCAAGTTTCACAATATCTTTCTGATAGGAAGGAGACCAGAATTGCATATAATATTCCAAAAGTGGCCTAACCAATGTCCTGTACAGACACAACATTACTATCCAACTCCTGTACTCAATACTCTGACCAACAAAAGAAAGCATACCAAACAACTTCACTATCCTATCTACTTGCAACTCCACTTTCAAGGAGCTATGAACCTGCACTCCAAGGTCTCTTTGTTCAGCAATACTCCCTAGGACCTTACCATTAAGTGTATAAGTCCTGCTAAGATTTGCTTTCTCAAAATGCAGCACCTCATATTTATCTGAATTTAAATTCCATCTGCCACTTCTCGGCCCATTTTCCCATCTGATTAAGATCCTGTTATAATCTGAGGTATCCCTCTTCGCTGTCCACGACACCTCCAATTTTGGTGTCATCTGCAAACTTACTAGCTGTACCACTTATGCTCGCATCCAAATCATTTATGTAAATGACAAAAAGTAGAGGACCGACCACTGATCCTTGTGGCACTCCACTGGTCACAGGCCTCTAGTTCTCCCTGTATTCCATGAGATCTAACCTTGCTAACCAGTTTCCCATGGGGAATCTTGTCAAACGCCTTACTGAAGTCCATAAGATCTCATCTACCGCTCTGCCCTCATCAATCATCTTTGTTACTTCTTCAAAAAACTCAAATCAAGTTTGTAAGGCATGATATCCCACACACAAAGCCATGTTGACTATCTCTAATTAGTCCTTGCCTTTCCAAATAAATGCACATCCTGTCCCAAGGGATTCCCTCCACTAACTTGCCCACCACCGTTGTCTGGCTCAACCATCTATAGTTCCCTGGCTTGTCCTTACCACCTTTCTTAAAAAGTGGCACCTCATTAGCCAACCTCCAATCTTCCAGCACCTCACCTGTGACTATCGATGATACAAATATCTCAACAAGAGGCCCAGCAATCACTCCTCTAGCTTCCCACAGTGTTCTAGGGTACACCTGATCAGGTCCTGGTGATTTATCCACCTTTTTGCGTTTCAAAACATCCAGCGCCTCCTCCTCTGTAATCTGGACATTTTGCAAGGTATCATCATCTATTTCCCCACAGTCTATACCTTCCATGTCTTTTCCACAGTAAATACTGATGCAAAATACTCACTTAGTACCTCCCCCATTTTTCTCCGGCTCCACACAAAGGCCTCCTTGCTGAACTTTGAGCGGCCCTATTCTCTCCCTAGTTACCCTTTTGTCCTTAATGTATTTGTAAAAACCCTTTGGATTCTCCTTAATTCTATTTGCCAAAGCTATCTCATGTCCCCTATTTGCCCTCCTGGGTTCCCTCTTAAGTATACTCCTACTGCCTTTATACTCTAAGGATTCACTCAATCTATCCTGTCTATACCTTACATATGCTTCATGCTTATCTTAATCAAGCTCTCAATTTCTTTAGTCATCCAGCCTTCCCTATACCTACCAGCCTTTCCTTTCACCCTACTTTCTCTGGATTCTCGTTATCTCATTTCTGAAGGCTTCCTATTTTCCAACTGTCCAAGCTGCAGATGTTAACGTTAGGTGGGGGAACTGATAGTCTTGAGGCAGCAGGGAGACTACAGAAGCACTTGGACTTGCTTGGAGAAGGTGTTTCACCTGCCATTTGCCCAATGTGGGAAAGTGAGAGGTTATGTACTTTGATTAAAAAATAAGGTGTAGGCTATTTTCTAAATGGGTAAAGGCTTTGGAAATCTGAATCGCAAAGAGACTTAGGAGACCGAATTCAGGATTCTCTTAATGTGAATCTGCAGGTTCAGTTAGCAGTTAGGAAGGCAAATAGATTTTGAGGGGGCTGGAATACAAGATCAGGGACGCACTGCTGAGGATGTGCAAGGCTCTAGTCAGACCGCATTTGGAACACTGTGAGCAGTACTGAGCTCCGTATGTAAGGATGGATATGCTGGTCCTGAACGTACTCCAGAAGAAGCTCACATAAATGATCCCAGGTGTGAAAGGTTTGCCATATGAGGAACGGTTCATGAATCTGGGTCTATTACTCCATGGAGTCTAGAAGGACAAGGAGGGATCTCAATGAAACTTACAGAACACAGAGAGGTCTGGATAGAGTGGACATGGAGTAGATGTTTCCAGGAGTCGGAGAGATGAAGGCCCAAGAGCCTCAGAGTGACGGGATGACTTTTTAGAATGGAGATGAGAAGGAATTTTTTCAGCTAGAGGGTGGGTAATCTGTGGAACTCATTGCCACAGAAGGCTGTGGATGCCAAATCATTAAGTATATTTAAGACAGAGATAGATAGGTTCTTGATGAGTAAGAGTTCTTGATGAGTATGGAGAAAAGGCAGGAAAATGGGGTTGAGAAACATATCAGCCATGAACGACTGGTAAAGCAGACTCAATAGGTCAAAAGAGGAGAAAGTGAGGACTACAGATGCTGGAGATCAGAGGTGAAAATGTGTTGCTGGAAAAGCACAGCAGGTCAGGCAGCATCCAAGGAACAGGAGAATCGACATTTCAGGCACAAGCCCTTCTTCAGGAATGAGGAAAGTGTGTCCAGCAGGCTAAGATAAAAGGTAGGGAGGAGGGACTTGGGGGAGGGGCTTTGGAAATGCGATAGGTGGAAGGAGGTCAAGGTGAGGGTGATAGGCCAGAGTGGGGTGGGGGCGGAGAGGTCAGGAAGAAGATTGCAGGTTAGGAAGGCGGTGCTGAGTTCGAGGGATTTGACTGAGACAAGGTGGGGGAAGGGGAAATGAGGTAACTGGAGAAATCTGAGTTCATCCCTTGTGGTTGGAGGGTTCCTAGGCGGAAGATGAGGCACTCTTCGTCCAACCGTCGTGTTGCTATGGTCTGGCGATGGAGGAGTCCAAGGACCTGCACGTCCTTGGTGGAGTGGGAGGGGGAGTTGAAGTGTTGAGCTACGGGGTGGTTGGGTTGGTTGGTCCGTGTCTTCCAGAGGTGTTCTTGAAACGTTCCGCAAGTAGGCGGCCTGTCTCCCCAATATAGAGGAGGCCACATCGGGTGCAGCGGATGCAATAGATGATGTGTGTGGAGGTGCAGGTGAATTTGTGGCGGATATGGAAGTATCCCTTGGGCCTTGGAGGGAAGTAAGGGGGGAGGTGTGGGCGCAAGTTTTGCATTTCTTGCGGTTGCAGGGGAAGGTGCCGGGAGTGGAGGTTGGGTTGGTGGGGGGTGTGGACCTGACGAGGGAGTCATGGAGGGAGTGGTCTTTTCGGAACGCTGATAGGGGAGGGAAGGGAAATATATCCCTGGTGGTGGGGTCCGTTTGGAGGTGGCGGAAATGACGGCGGATGATACGCTGTCCATGGAGGTTGGTGGGGTGGTAGGTGAGGTGGGGTTCTGTCCTGGTGGCGGTTGGAGGGGCGGTGCTCAAGGGCGGAGGAGCAGGAAGTGGAAGAGATGCGGTGGAGGGCATCGCCGACCACGTCTGGGGGGAAATTGCGGTCCTTGAAGGAGGAGAGGAGATGACCTGGGGTGTGCAGTGAGAGAGGGACTTCCTGGGGTGTGCAGTGAGAGAGGTCAATAGGTCAAAAGGTCTAATTCTGTTCCTGTATCTTATGGTCTAATTCATTGAAGTGTGTAAAACAATAATGTGGTAATTATGTTAGGGATTTCAACTTTCCTAGCATTAACTGGGATTGTCATAGTGTAATAATTGTAGTGCAGTAGTTTAGAGAGGCAGATTTATTGAGATGTATTCAGGAAAGCTTTTTATATCTAACAAGGGATGTTGCGGTGATAGAAGAAAGCAATTAGGAGAGCAAAGAGGGGTCATGAGAAAACACTGCAGGTAAGATTAGGGAGAATATCAAGAGCTTCTCTTAGTACATCACGAGGAAGAGGATAACAAGAGAAAGAAAAAGAGAAGGGACCATCAGGGACTGAAGGGGCAATCTCTGCAAGGTGCCGAGGACATTGGAAGGGTGTTAAATAAGCACTTCACATCTGTCTTCACTTTGGAGGATGACATAGGTCCAGAACTCCAGAAGAGTTTCCTGAAGTAGCTGAGCAGCTACCTCTATGATTTAATTTAAACCACAGATGGAAAGTGAGAAGATAAAATCCAATACCAGGATCCTGTCCTTAAACAAAGGAGATTACAACAGGGTGAGGGAGGAGTTGGCTAAAGTAGACTGAAAGCAAATACTTTATGGTGGGACAGTTGACGAGCAGTAGAGGACTTTCAAAGCAATTTTTCAAAGTGTTCAGCAGAAGTTTATACCAGTGAAAAGAAAGGACTGTAGTAAAAGGGTTAATCAGCCATGTATGTCCAAGGAAATAAAAGACGCTATCAAATTGAAAGACAAAGCATACAAAGTGGCAAAGACTAGTGGTAAACTAGAAGATCGGGAAAACTTTAAAGATCAACAGAAAGCCACAAAAAAAAAGCTACAAAGAAAAGTAGGCTAGATTATAACAGTAAACTAGATCAGAATATAAAGACAGATTGCAAAGGTTTTTACAAATATCAGGGCTCATAGTGGAAGCAATAATGCAGTGAATTGAACAAACTGCCCTCCCATTTATCCAACCCAAATGTTGGGTCTGCTACGTAGATGACACCTTTGTCGTCTCAAAATGGAACAAATTAGAGGAAACATACAACACCATCAGCAATATCCTGACAGGCATATTTATAAAAGAGGAGGAAATGACATCATACTCCCATTCCTAGACGTGACCGTTGAATGTACAGTTAACGGAGAGCTTCAAACCAGTGTCTACAGAAAAACAAGAAACACGGAACAAATACTCAACTTCAAAAGCAATCATCCCAACACCCGACAACAGAACTGCATCAAGACATTATTTCAATGAGCTACATCACACTGTAGCACCCAAAAACTACAAAAAGCAGCAGAAAAATATCCAAACAACATTTTCAAGAGTTACAAACCCAAACAAGAAGACACAATGCAACCAAAGACTATAGCCACATTACCGTACATCAAAGACAGATCAAAAATGACTTCCAGACTACTCAAACCCCTTGACATGATAGCCCACAAACCTACCAACACATAAACAGGGACCAATGAACCTAAAGAATACATTAGATACTACCAGCAAAACTAATGTCATTTACAAGATACCATGCAAGATGAATATTTTGCATCAGTATTTACTGTGGAAAAGGATATGGAAGATAGAGACTGAAGGGAAATAGATGGTGACATCTTGCAAAATGTCCAGATTACAGAGGAGGAAGTGCTGGATGTCTTGAAACAGTTAAAAGTGGATAAATCCCCAGGAACTGATCAGATGTACCCAAGAACTCTGTGGGAAGCTAGAGAAGTGATTGCTGGGCCTCTTGCTGAGATATTTGTATCATCGATAGTCACAGGTGAGATGCCGGAAGACTGGAGGTTGGCAAACGTGGTGACACTGTTTAAGGGCGGTAAAGACAAGCCAAGGAACTATAGACCGGTGAGCCTGACCTCAGTGGTGGGCAGGTTGTTGGAGGGAATCCTGAGGGACATGTACATATATTTGGAAAGGCAAGGACTGAATCAGGATAGTCAACATGGCTTTGTGCATGGGAAATCATGTCTCACAAACTTGTTTGAGTTTTTTGAAGAAGTAACAAAGAAGCAACAGGGCAGAGCAGTGGATGTGATCTATATGGACTTCAGTAAGGCGTTCAACAAGTTTCCCAATGGGAGACTGATTAGCAAGGTTAGATCTCATGGAATACAGGGAGAACTAGCCATTTGGATACAGAACTGGCTCAAAGGTAGAAGACAGAGGGTGGTGGTGGAGGGTTGTTTTTCAGACTGGAGGCCTGTGACCAGTGGTGTGCCACACGGATCGGTGCTGGGTCCTCTACTTTTTGTCATTTACATAAATGATTTGGATGCGAGCATAACAGGTGCAGTTAGTAAGTTTGCAGATGACACCAAAATTGGAGGTGTAGTGGACAGCGAAGAGGGTTACCTCAGATTACTACGGGATCTGGACCAGATGGGCCAATGGGCTGAGAAGTTGCAGATGGAGTTAAATTCAGATAAATGAGAGGTGCTGCATTTTGGGAAAGCAAATCTTAGCAGGACTTATATGCTTAATGGTAAGGTCCTAGGGAGTGTTGCTGAACAAACAGACCTTGGAGTGCAGGTTCATAGCTCCTTGAAAGTGGAGTCGCAGGTAGATAGGATAGTGAAGGCAGCATTCGGTATGCCTTCCTTTATTAGTCAGAGTACTGAGTACAGGAGTTGGGAGGTCATGTTGCAGCTGTACAGGACATTGGTTAGGCCACTGTTGGAATATTGCATTCAATTCTGGTCTCCTTCCTATCGAAAAGATGTTGTGAAACCTGAAAGGGTTCAGAAAAGATTTACAAGGATGTTGCCAGGGTTGGAGGATCTGAGCTACAGGGAGAGGCTGATCAGGCTGGGGCTGTTTTCCTGGAGCGTCGGATACTGAGGGGTGACCTTAGAGAGGTTTACAAAATTATGAGGGGCATGGATAGGATAAATAGACAAAGTCTTTTCCCTGGGGTTGGAGAGTCTGAACTAGAGGACATAGGTTTAGGGCGAGAGGGGAAAGATATAAAAGAGACTTAAGGGGCAACATTTTCACACAGAGAGTGGTACGCATATGGAATGAGCTGCCAGAGGAAGTGGTGGAGGCTGGTACAATTGCAACATTTAAGAGGCATTTGGATTGGTATATGAATAGGAAGCGTTTGGAGGGATATGGGCTGGGTGCTGGCAGGTGGGACTAGATTGGGTTGGGATATCTGGTCGGCATGGACGGGTTGGACCGAAGGGTCTATTTCCATGCTGTACATCTCTATGACTCTATAACAAACTAGCAGGAAGCCTGCCACCAGGATACATGAACGCCAGCTGGCCACCAAAAGACACGATCCACTATCACTAGTTTCTATACGTACAGACAAAGAAGGACACCACTTTGACTGGGACAACACACACAACCTAGGAGAGGCAAAACAAAGACATGCACGAGAATTCTTAGAGGCATGGCATTCTAACCAGAACTCCATCAATAAACACATTGATTTATATCCTATTTACCTTCCCTTGAAAAAAGGTACCATTACCCACCTTAAGAAACCAAGACCTATAAATAGAGGGGTGGTTCACCGGAGACTCTCACTGGTGATTTTACATTGTATGGCAACGAACCATCTGAAAACAAACCTTCAAGCTCAGCGAGCTAACTTACATACTTGGTTTCTACAAACATATGAAATGAAAAAGAGTGGCTAAGGTAAACATTGGTCCTTTAGAGGATGAGAAAGGGGATTTAATAATGGGAGCCAAGGAAATAGATGAAGTACTGAACAGGTATTTTCTGTCAGTCTTCACAGTGGAGGTCATGAATAACATGCCAGTAATTGATAATAAGGAGACTACGGTAGGTGAGGACCTAGAAACGATGATTATCACAAAGAAATTTACAATCACACAACACCAGGTTAGAGTCCTACAGGTTTATTTCGAAGCACTTGCCTTTGAAACACTGTTCCTTCATCAGGTGGTTGAAGGAGATGCACATTGAAAGCTAGTCTTTCCAAATAAACCTGTTGGACTATAACCTGGTATTGTGAGATTTTTAACTTTGTCCACCCCAGTCCAACACCGGTACTTCTAAATCATATCACAATTAAAGGTAGTGTTGGGCAAGCTAATGGAGCTAAAGATAGACAAGTCCACTGGCCCTGATGAAATGCATCCCAGGATACTAAAACAGACGGTGGGAGAAACAGCAAACGCACTCACGGTAATTTTACAAAATTTGCTGGACTCAGGCAGTTCCAACAGTGTGGAAAACAGCAAATGTAACACTAATTTTTAAAAAAAAGGAGAGACAGTTAGCCTAACTTCTATAGTGGGAAATATGCTTGAATCTATCAAGGAAGAAATAGCAAGACATCTAGACAAAAATCAGGAGAAAGTGAGGACTGCAGATGCTGGAGAGTTGAAAAGTGCTGTGGTGGAAAAACACAGCAAGTCAGTCAGCCTATGAAGAGCAGGAGAATTGACTTCTTGGGCTTAAGCCGTCCATCAGCAAACTGGGAGAGGGAGGAAGGGAAGGGGGCTGAGAGATAAATAGGAAGCTGGGGATGGGGCTCGGGGCAAGGTAGCTGGGAAAACAATAAGTAGATGCGAGGGCACGTGATAGTGATAAATCAGAGGGGAGGGTGGAGTAGCTAGGTGGGAATGAAGATGGTCAGGTGGGATAGTTCACGAAGGCAGTGTCGAATTGGAGGGCTGGGATTTGGGATAAGGTGGGGGAGAGAAAATGAGGAAACTGATGAAACTGACATTGATGCCCTGATGTTGGAGGGTCCCAAGGCAGATGATGAGGCGTTCTTCCTCCAAGCATCGGCTAGCTTGGATTTGGCAGTGGAGGTGGCTCAGGACTTGCATGCCCTTGGTTGAGTGGGAGGGTGAGTTGAAGTGGTCAGCCACAGAGCAGTAGGGTTGTTTGGTGCATGTCTCTCAGAGATGTTCCCTGGGATGTTCAGCGAGTTGGCGTCCTGTCTCCCCAATGTAAAGGAGACCACATCGAGAGCAATGGACACTGTAGGTGAGGTGTTTGGAGGTGCAGGAAAATCTCTGCTGGATGTGGAAGGATCCTTTAGGGCCTTGGATGGAGGTGGGAGGGGCGGGGGACAAAGAGTTTGAATGCAGGTTTTAACACCACTTGCAGCAGCAAAGGATGGTGCCAGGAGTGGAGGGTGGTTTGGTGAGGGAGCATGGACCTAAAGAGGGAATCGCGGAGGGAATGGTCTCTGCGGAATGCCGCTAGGAGTGGGGAGGGAAATATATCTCTGGTGATGGGGTCTGATTGGAGCTGGTGGAAATGGCAGAGGATAATGCACTGTATCTGTAGATTGGTGGAGTGAAAGGTGAGAACCAATGGGGTGGGGTGGGGGGTCTATCCTTGTTCTGGTTGGATGGATGGGGTTCAAGAGTGGAGGTGCAAGAAATGGACGAGGTGTGCTGCAGGGCATTGTTGATCACATACAAGGGGCAATTACAGTCCTTGAAATAGGAGGCCATCTGAGATGTCCTGGAGTGGAATTGCTCCTCCTGGGAGCAGATACAGTGGAGCCGGAGGAATTGGGAATAAGGGATAGCATTTTTACAAGAGGGGACGCTGGGAGGAGATATAGTCCAGGTAGCTATGGGAGTTTGAAGTAGATGTCTCTTCTGAGTTGGTTGGTGGAGATGGAGAGGACCAGGAAGGAGAGTGAGAAGTCAGAGATCGTCCAGGTAAACCTGAGGTCAGGGTGGAAGGTATTCGTGAAGTTGATGAACTGTTAAAGCTCCTCATGAGTGTGCAAGGTGGCGCCGATATAGTCATTGATGAGGCAAAGAAAAAGGCGTAAAAATTGCGTCAGTGTAACTGCGGAAGATGGACTGATCCATGTATCTGACAAGAGGCAGACATAGCTGGGGCGCATGCAGGTGCCCATGGCTACCCCTTTGGCCTGGAGGAAGTGGGACAATTCGAAGGAGAAATTGTTGAGGATGAGGACCAGTTAGGTCAGTGGGAGAGGAAGAAACTGAGAGCTTGGAGGCCTTCGCCATGGTAGATGGATGTGTACAGAGACTGGATGTCCATGTTAAAGATGAGGTGTGGGGGTAGTGGTGGTGGGGGTTATGGGTGAAGGGAAACAAAAGTCATGGAGTAGGTGGAGGCCATAAGTCGTGTCTGAATGTATAAGGGGAGTTCCTGAATCGAGAGGAAAAGTACTATGTCAACGTATGAGGTAATAAGGTTTGCTGGAGCAGGAGAGGCAGAGATGATGGTTCAACCAGGGTAGTCAGGTTCGTGAATGTCCCGGATGGCCAACTATTTCAAGGACCGCAATTTCCCTCCCACGTGGTCAACCATACCCTCCAGCGCATCTCTACTTCCTGCATCTCCGCACATGAACCCCATCGCTCCAACCACAATAACCCCACTGGTCCTCACTTTCCACGCTACTCATCTCCAGATACAGTGTATTGTCCTCCACCATTTCTGCCATTTACAATCAGGCCCCACCACCAGAGATATATTTCCCTCCCCACCCCGATCAGAATTCCGCAGATACCATCTCCACCACGACTTCCTTATTAGGTCCATGCTCCCCCACCAACCCACCCTTCACTCCTGCTACCTTCCCCTTCCACCACAACAGGTATAAAACTTGTGCCCACACCTCCCCTCTCACCTCCATCCTAGGGCCCAGAGGATCCTTCCACATCCAGCAGAGATTTTCCTGCACATCCAAAAATCTCATCTATGTGTCCGTTGCTCCCGATGTGGTCTCCTCTTCACTGAGGAGACAGGAAGCCAACTCGTGGGACGTTTTAGAGAACAATCCTAGGTCACGTGCACCAAACAACCTCACTGCCCTGTGGCTGACCACTTCAATTATCCCTCCCACTCAGCCAAGGACATGCAAGTCCCTGGCCTCCTCCACCGCTAAATCCTCACCACCCGACACCTGGAGGAAGAATGCCTCATCTTCTGCCTTGGGACCCTCCAACCATACGGAATCAACATTGATTTCACCAGTTTCCTTATCTCCTCTCCCCACTCCTTATCCCCAACTCGGCATCACCCTCTTGAACTGCCCCACTTGTCCATCTTCCTTCCCATCTATCCACTCCACCCTTTGCTCCGACCTACCACCATCACACCCCCTCACTTGCATTTCCCTATCGCCTTCTAAGCTACCTTCCCTGGGCTCACACCCCCTCCCTGTTTATCTCTCAGATCCCTTACCTCCCCACATCCCTGATGAAGGACATATGCCCAAAACGTCAACTCTCCTGCCCTTTGGGTGTTGCCTGACCTGCTGACATTGGGGAGACTGGACGCCTCCTCGCAGAGCCTTTAGGGAACATCTCTGGGACACCCGCACCAATCAATCACACCGCCCTCCCCCTCCCACTCAGCCGAGGACATGGAGGTCCTGGGCCTCCTTCACCGCCGCTCCCTCACCACTCGACGCCTGAAGGAAGAACGCCTCATCTTCCTTAGAACTTAGAACATTACAGCGCAGTACAGGCCCTTCGGCCCTTGATGTTGCGCCGACCTGTCATACCAATCTGAAACCCACCTAACCTATACTATTCCATGTACGTCCATATGTTTGTCCAATGACGACTTAAATGTACTTAAAATTGGCGAATCTACTACCGTTGTAGGCAAAGTATTCCATACCTTTACTACTCTCTGAGTAAAGAAACTTCCTCTGACATCTGTCCTATATCTATCACTCCTCGTACTCACCGTCACCATACTTGGAAAAAGGCTCTCCCTGTCCACTCTATCTAACCCTCTGATTATCTTGCACGTCTCTATTAAGTCACCTCTCAACCTTCTTCTCTCCAACGAAAACAGCCTCAAGTCCCTCAGCCTTTCCTCGTAAGACCTCCCCTCCATACCAGGCAACAGCCTAGTAAATCTCCTCTGCACCCTTTCTAAAGCTTCCACTTCCTTCTTATAATGCGGTGACCAGAACTGTACACAATACTCCAAGTGCGGCCACACTAGAGTTTTGTACAGCTGTAGCATAATCTCATGGTTCCGGAACTCGATCCCTCTATTAATAAAAGCTAAAACACTGTATTGCCTTCTTAACAACCCTGTCAACCTGGATGGCAACTTTCAAGGATCTGTGTACCTGGACACCGAGATCTCTCTGCTCATCTACACTACCAAGAATCTTACCATTAGCCCAGTACTTTGCATTCCGGTTACTCCGGCCAAAGTGAATCACCTCACACTTGTCCGCATTAAACTCCATTTGCCACCTCCCAGCCCAGCTCTGCAGTTTATCTATGTCTCTCTGTAACCTACAACATCTTTCATCATTATCCACAACTCCACCAACCTTAGTGTCGTCTGCGAATTTACTAACCCACCCTTCTACACCCTCATCAAGGTCGCTTCTAAAAATGACGAGCAGCAGTGGACCCAACACCGACCCTTGCTGTACACCACCAGTAACTGGACTCTAGGATGAACATTTCCCATCAACCACCACTTTCTTATTTCAGCAAGCCAATTACTGATCCAAACTGCTATATCTCCCACAATCCCATTCCTCCGCATTTTGTACGATAAGGGGAACCTTATCGAACACCTTGCTGAAATCCATATACATTACATCAACCGGTTTACTCTCATCTACCTATACGGTCACCTTCTCAAAGAACTCAATAAGGTTTGTGAGGCATGACCTACCCTTCACAAAACCGTGTTGACTATCCCTAATCAAATTCTTTTCTAGACGATTATAAATCCTATCTCTTATAACCTTTTCCATCACTTTACCAACAACTGAAGTAAGGCTCACTGGTCTATAATTACCAGGATTGTCTTGACTCCCCTTCTTGAACAGGAGAACCACATTTGCTATCCTCCAGTCTTCTGGCGCTATTCCTGTAGACAATGACGATTTAAAGATCAATGCCAAAGGCTCAGCAATCTCCTCCCTGGCTTCCCAGAGGATCCTAGGATAAATCCCATCCGGCCCAGGGGACTTATCTATTTTCACAGTCTGCAGGATTTCTAATACCTCTTCCTTGTGAACCTCAATCACACCTAGTCTAGTAGCCTGTATCTCAGTAATCTCCTCGACAACATTCTTGTTTTCTCAAGTGAATACTGTTGAAAAATATTCAACAGTAAAAAAAAAATTAGTGCTTCCCCTATCTCCTCCGACTCCACACACAACTTCCCACTACTATCCTTGATTGGCCCTAATCTTACTCCTGTCATTCTATAGAAAGCCTTAAATACCTATGAACAGTAAAAGAATTAAGGGTTCTGTTGAGAGGGTGGGTAAGTGGAGCTGAGGCCATGAAAATACCAGCCATGATATTATTGAATGGCAGTGTGGGCTCAAAGGGCCAGGTGGCCAACTCTTGCTCCTGGTTCTTCTGTAAGAAGGATTGAGAGGTTCTTGAGAAGTTTGACACAGGGAGTGCGTCACAGGGAGTCACAACAGGTATTGGAGATTTTGGTGGGCTTAAATCCTCTGGGCTGGATGAGTTATATCCCAGGCTGCTGTGCGTGGCCAGGGAGGTAACCAGAGGGGCTCTGACCCAAATTTTTCATTCGCCTCCGGCCACAGGGGAGGTGCCAGAGGTATAGATGACAGCTAACATACTTTCACTTTTCAAGCAGGGTTGTAGAGATAAACCAGGGAGCTACAGGCCAACAAGTCGCACATCAGTGGTAGAGAAACTATCAGAGAAAATTCTGAAGGAAAGAATTTACCTCCATTTGGAGGGGTAAGGTTTGATCAAAGATAGTCAGCATGCTTTGTCAGGGTGAGGTCATGCCTAACAAATGTGATTCAATTCTTTGAGAAGGTGACCAAGTGCGCAAATAAACGTATTACAGTAGATATAGTTTTTATGGACTTCAACAAAACATTTGATAAAGTCCCAATGGGAGATGGATAAAGAAGGTAAAAGCTCATGGGATCCAGGGTAAGATGCCAAATTATTTCCAAAATTTGTTTAGTGGTAAGAGACAGAGAGTAGTAGCAGAAAGCTGTTTGAGAGAATGGAAGCCAGCGGTGTACCACAAAGATCAATGTTGATAAATGATATAGAAGTAAATGTTGGGGAGTTACGCAAGTTTACAGATAATGCGAAGACAGGCCGGGTTGTTAACAATGACAAAGAAGGTCTTGTGTTACAGGAAGATAGACTCAGATTGTTCAGATGGGCAGATCTGTAATAGATGGAATTTAACTCCAATGAGTGTGAGGTAATGCATTATGCAAGTAGTAACAAGACAAG
Source organism: Chiloscyllium punctatum (assembly GCF_047496795.1). Lineage (NCBI taxonomy): Eukaryota > Metazoa > Chordata > Chondrichthyes > Orectolobiformes > Hemiscylliidae > Chiloscyllium > Chiloscyllium punctatum. The sequence goes on from NC_092749.1 coordinate 78,329,108, forward strand.
AGGATACTCAATAAATAATAGATCACTAAAAAGTTCAGAGGAAGAGAGGGATCTTGGGTTGCTTGTCCACAGATCGCTCAGGTTAATAGGTAGTTAAGGTGACATATGGGATTCTTTAGCAGTCGTTGCAAAAATTAAAAGAATGGGAACGGTCCGTTGGAGTTGTATAGCACTTTGGTTAGGCCACAAATGGAGTAGTGTGTGCAGTTCTGGTCACTGCACTATAGGAAGGATGTGATTACACTGGAGGGGATGCAGAGGAGATTCTCCAGATGTTGCCTGGGATGGATCAGTTTAGGTATGGAAAGAGATTGATAAGCTGGAGTTGTTTCCTTTGGTGTAGAAAAGGGTAAGAAGGGATCTGAGTAAAGTGCAGAAGATTTGAGGGCACGGAGAGGGTGGATAGAAAACAGCAGTTCCCTTTAGTTGAAGGGTCAATAACAAAGGGCAAAATATTAAGGTGAAAGGCAGAAAGTTTAGAACATAGAACAATACAGCGTAGGACAGGCCCTTCGGCCTTCAATGTTGTGCCAACCTGTGAACTATTCTAAGCTCATCCCCCTACACTATCCCATCATCATCCATGTGCTTATCCAAGGATTGTTTAAATCTTCCTAATGCTGCTGAGTTAACTACATTGGCAGGTAGGGCATTCCACACACTTCCCGTTCTCGGGTCAAGAACCTGCCACTATCATCTATCTTAAAGCTATCACCTCTCAATTTGCAGTTTTGCCCCCTCATGCAAGTTGACGTAATCATCCACGAAAAAAGACTTTTACTGTCAACCCTATCTGATCCTCTGATCATCTTGTAGGTCTCTACCAAATCCCCTCCTAGCCTTTTTATTTCCAATGAGAACAGACCCAAGTCTCTCAGCCTTTCCTCATAAGAGTTTCCAACCAGACCAGGTAACATCCTGGTAAATCTCCTCTGCACCTTTTTCAATGCTTCCTGTAATAGTGCAACCAGAACTGTACACGATACTAAAGGGATTATAAGGGATTTGAGGATCTTTTCCCACCTAGAGGGTGGTGCGAATCTGGAATGAACTTCACTGGAGTGATGTGGGAAACTTCATGACCTTTGAAAAGTACTTGGATGAGCACTTGAAATGTCATAAGGCTATGGGCCAGGTTCTGAAAAGTGGGACTAAAGCAGATTTAGAGTAGGTTTTTTTAATTCGTGATGATTCAATGGGCTTACTACTGTACTGTATGATTCTATGATGCAAAACCGGTCTTCTATTGATAGTTGACAAAAGCAGTTCACTGGCACTAAAAGTTTAGCCCAAACAGCTATGGGCCAGCTTTGTGATATCAATGCCATTCTGCAAAGACTAAAACAGATGTTATACAACATCATATCTACAGAATATAATCACATTCATGTATGAAAGTTTCATCATATGAAATTAGATTAGATTAGATTAGATTACTTACAGTGTGGAAACAGGCCCTTCGGCCCAACAAGTCCACACCGACCCGCCGAAGCGCAACCCACCCATTCCCCTACATTTACCCTTTTACCTAACACTACGGGCAATTTAGCATGGCCAATTCACCTAACCTGCACATCTTTGGACTGTGGGAGGAAACCAACGCAGACACGGGGAGAATGTGCAAACTCCACACAGTCAGTCACCTGAGTCGGGAATTGAACCCAGGTCTCTGGCGCTGTGAGGCAGCAGTGCTAACCACTGTGCCACCGTGCGAGCCCAGGAAATATAGATTGAAAATGAAAATTTGATAAAATTCCAACTTTAGCAGCTTGAAATTAGCCTTTTTTATTCCCAAATAGTGCTCAGACAATTTCTTGTCAACATTTAGAGACTGCAAGTGTGGAGACACTGATCAATGGACATTTCCATTGCATCATTCCCAGATAATTGAAAAATGCGACTGCAGGACCCAAGTTCATCAGTTTGTAAACCGATGTGCCTTTAATTCTGCCCTGGCAAACTCAACCTAAAATTACAAAAGCAATTTTAATACATCTAGTGAACAGGTAGGTTTTAAATTGTATTACTCAATATAAAACTTACTAACATTTATTATTATAAAGTATACTCTGTGATAGTCACAATGTATTATAATTATATTACTATAATGTGATCAGCATTACATTTCTGAGCTTTTAAGAACTGAGAATGTGTCACCTGGAAGTTGCTTGTGTCCACTCTGTACTGATATGATGGGTCGTGTAATTCGTTAACTCTGAAAAAGGAGAATTTAAAATAAGCGAAAAAAGCTGAAAGTAGGAAATGAAAATGAACCAAAAAATCTTTAAGGAGGCCAGCATCTCGAAAGAGAAAAGATGAGTCTAATAACTTGGATATATAAATTCCATCAACATTCTGATGTTGATTATTTCAAAAGAAATAGGGTTAATTATAATTGCTAACATCCTGCACTTGAAGATTGCATTGTACACTGAGGCACTTCTGAAATAAAATTACTTGATTTTTTGTCGTCCATTAATCTTCCATTTTCCAATATAGAGTGTGGATAGGATCCTTTATTATGCAACAAAGGATATGTACCTCAAAGGCCAGCAGTCTTAAAATAAACAAATATTTATATGAATCCATGCTGTAACAATTAATCTCACAACACTATTTTATACCTGTAGGAATAGGATGAAGCATTTTCACATCTGTTGATTTTGCACATGTCTAAGAGGAATAGGATGAATACGAAGACAGGTTAATGTGTGTATGTAAACAGAAGCTTCAGTGATTAAAGTATATGAACATTGAATGATGACATTTAATAGCCATATGGGAACATGATGCAGAAGCAACAATGGAAAAAAGGTTTAAAAATTATGGCAAGTGGGCATTTCATATTCACAGCTACAAACTCTTCAGAACTGATACGAAAAGAAATAGGGAACTAGACAGGCAGTATTGATTACAGAAGGTTTTGCAATGTTGGAAGGAGAGAACATCCTTCGAGAGCAAGGACATGAGCCATTTGTTAGAATCAAGAAGTAAAAATGATTTGATCCTGCTACTAGGGGAGTATTCTACAAGTTTTTAAATAGTGTGAGTAAGCAAAAGAGAAGCAAATTTCTTAATAAATTGGTGAATTGTTTTATGAGGCGAGACTAAGGAATCTGGGCCTGTAGCCTCTAGAGTCACAGAGTCCTATAGCATGGAAACAGGCCCTTTGGTCCATGCCAACCAAAATATCCATTCATGCTAACCCCATTTGGCTCATATCCTTCTAATCCTTTCCTATCCATGTATTTGTCCAAATGCCCTTTAAACGATGTTAATGTATCTGCATCAACCATTTCTGCTGGCAGTTCATTCCATATGTGTATCACCCTCTTTGTAAAAAAAAGGTTGCCCCTCAGGTTCCCTTTTATTCTCTTCCTTCTAATGATGCCCTCTAGTCCTTGATTCCCCAACCCTGGGAAGAAAGACTGAATGCTTTCACCCTATCCATGTCTGCCATGACCTTACACACCTCTATAAGGTTCCCCCCTCAGTCTCCTACACTCCAAAGAAAATAGTCCTAGCTTGTCCAACCTCTCCCTCTAACTCAGCCCATTGAGTCCATGCAACATTTTGTAAATGTCTTCTGCACTCTTTCTAGTTTAATAACCCTTCCTATAGCAAGATGACCAAAACTAAACACAATACTCCGAGTGCAGTCTCACCAACGTCCTGTATAACTGCAACATTATTTCCCAACCTTTATACTCAATGCCCTGACTGATGAAGGCCAATGTGCCAAAGACCTTCTTTACTGCCCTGTCTACCTGTGACTCCACTGTCAGAGAACTGTGAACGTGAACTCCAAGATCCCCAAGTTTCACTCCACTCCCCTACCATTCACCATAAAAATCATACCTTGATTTGACTTTCCAAAATGCAAAACTTCACATTTGTCTATTAACTCCATTTGTCATTTCTCAGCTGACTTCCCCAGTTGATCAAGGTCCTACGCCAATTTCTGATTATCTTCCCTACTGTCCACAGTCTGATTATCTTCCCAACTGTCATCTGCAAACTTACTAATCATGCCTGGTACGTTCTCATCCAAATCATTGATATAGATAATAAACAAAAATGGGCCCAACACCAACCCAAGGCACACCATTAATGTCCAACAGACATCCTTCCAACCATTATCCTCTCCTTCCTACCATCAACCGATTTTGTATCCAATTTCCCAGCTCACCCTGGATTCCATGTGATCTAACCTTCCATAGCAGCTTACCATGTGGCATAATGAGCCTTGAGTAATCTCACTGAAACTTAGAAAATTCTTGACATGTGATGGGTGGAAATAGATAGGATGTTTTTCTCTGCTGATGACTCCAGAACCAGGAGACATAATCTCAAAATAAGACTGTGATGAAGAGCAATGTCTTCACTCAGAGGCTGGTGAAGCTTTGAAATTCCCTACCTCAGAGGCTGTAAGAAGTTCAATCATTGGGATATCTGCATAGAATGTGTATTTACATACCAGAAATGAAAGACGTTTGTTCAGCTTCTGGCACCCAAAATTCAAGACAAGCTTGAGTCAATGTAGAGTAATAGGGTAGGATGAATAGGTTTGGGTGGGATACTCTTCGGAGTGTTGGTGTGGACTTGTTGGACCGAAGGGCCTGTATCCACACTGTAGGCATTCTATTCAAGTATTCATCAGTGTTGCTGTAAGCTGATGATGCTACACTAGCATTCCATGCCTTCAATGATAAATGGAAAGACTTTCATGCCTACCGACTTGCATGCCTATAAAGAGTTTACTTGACCATCAGAATCAGAAAGTAGGAGAAAGTGAAGACTGCAGAGGCTGGAGAGTCAGAGTCGAAAAGTGTGGCACTGGGAAAAGCACAGCAGGTCAGGCAGCAGGAGAGTAAATGTTTTGTGCATAAGCCCATCACCAGGAACGTTGGGGGGGCTGAGAGATAAATAGGGTTTAGGGATAGGGCTAGGGCTGGTAAGGTAACTGAAATTAGGCAGATGCAGGTGGCAGCTGATTGTGATAGGTCGATGGGGAGGGTGGCGTGGACAGGTAGGAAGGAAGACAGAAAGATAGGTCAGGTCAAGAGGGCAGAACTGAGTTGGAGAGTTGGATTTGGGATGAGGCGGTGGGTGGGGAGATTTGTAAACTGAAGTCAATGTTGACGCTGTGTGGTTGTCAGATCCTGAGGTGGAAGATGAGGTTTTGATTTGGTGGTGGAGGGGGGCCAGGATTTGCATATCTGTGGAGGAGTGTGATAAGGAGTTGAAGTGGTTGGCCACAAGGCAGTGGGGTTGTTTGGTGCGTGCGGACTAGAGGTGTTCCCTGAACTGCACCTACCTTTCCGCCTCAGTCCCAGCTACCGTCACCCTAGCCCTAGCCCTAGCCCTAGCCCCAGCCCCAGCCCCAGCCCCAGCCCCAGCCCCAGCCCCTTATTTATCCATCAAAATCAGACAGACAAGTGTCATGGTCTCGGTTATTGCCATATCATATCTATCAGATTGACAATGTGATGCAGGCAGTCATTTTATGGCTTCATATTTCTATGCTCTATAATTATTGGCTATCATTCACTTAATGGTGATAGCACCATAAGCACTGCAGAGTTCAAACTATGTAAGCTGTGTAAAACCAAGATCATGTAACACCCTTAATTTGCCAATTAACTTCAGTTTGTTTCAGGGTCCTAAAGAAAAACGTAGCTGCTACTTACGTCTGCCAAATCCCAAGCGTCACTGCAGCCAACCAAAGGAGACCAACAATAAACAGTTTAGGCAAATAGAAAGTCATGAACTTTCTCTCTCCCTGAAAAAGAAATTAAAGAAGTACACAATTAGACTTTTAGAACATAGAACATAGAACAATACAGCACAGAACAGGCCCTTCGGCCCACGATGTTGTGCCGAACTTCTAACCTAGATTAAGCACCCATCCATGTACCTATCCAAATGCCGCTTAAAGGTCGCCAATGATTCTGACTCTACCACTCCCACCGGCAGCGCATTCCATGCCCCCACTACTCTCTGGGTAAAGAACCCACCCCTGACATCTCCCCTATACCTTCCACCCTTCACCTTAAATTTATGTCCCCTTGTAACACTCTGTTGTACCCGGGGAAAAAGTTTTGACTGTCTACTCTATCTATTCCTCTGATCATCTTATAAACCTCTATCAAGTCACCCCTCATCCTTCGCCGTTCCAACGAGAAAAGGCCGAGAACTCTCAACCTATCCTCGTACGACCTACTCTCCATTCCAGGCAACATCCTGGTAAATCTTCTCTGCACCCTCTCCAAAGCTTCCACATCTTTCCTAAAGTGAGGCGACCAGAACTGCACACAGTACTCCAACTGTGGCCTAACCAAAGTCCTGTACAGCTGCAACATCACTTCACGACTCTTGAATTCAATCCCTCTGCTAATGAACGATAATACTCCATAGGCCTTCTTACAAACTCTATCCACCTGAGTGGCAACCTTCAAAGATCTATGTACATAGACCCCAAGATCCCTCTGTTCCTCCACCTGACTAAGAACCCTACCATTAACCCTGTATTCCGCATTCTTATTTGTTCTTCCAAAATGGACAACCTCACACTTGGCAGGGTTGAACTCCATCTGCCACTCCTCAGCCCAGCTCTGCATCATATCTAAGTCCCTCTGCAGCCGACAACAGCCCTCCTCACTGTCCACAACTCCACCTATCTTCGTATCATCTGCAAATTTACTGACCCACCCTTCGACTCCCTCATCTAAGTCATTAATAAAAATTACAAACAGCAGAGGACCCAGAACTGATCCCTGCGGAACTCCACTTGTAACTGGGCTCCAGGCTGAATATTTACCATCTACCACCACTCTCTGCCTTCGACCGGTTAGCCAGTTTTCTATCCAATTGGCCAAATTTCCCTCTATCCCATGCCTCCATTAACATTAAAAGTGACAATCAGAAAGGTACTCCCTACTGGATATTATGATCCTTCCAACTTCATGACATTTTCTGGTTCTGCAACTGCCTCAACATCTCTTTCTTCTCCTAGACTCTTTTCTACTATCATACTTCCTTCCACGTCTCTACTCTCCAGTACTCTATCATCCCAATTCCCTACCCCTGAATACTTCTGCATTTCTCAACCTGTCTGCGCTTTTGCCATTGTCCTAAGTGTTATTCCGTATTAGGGAAGTCGACAACTTCATTTTGTGCCTATGTTGGCATCCTCTCACAGATTCAGGGGGAACCCAGCACTCTTTTCTTATGAAGAAATGCTCCACGCATCTCTACATTCTGTCTAGTATACCCATTGCAAGCTCATCTTGCCAATCGTCTTCTTAATCAATTCACACTTCCCACTGCTAACCCTGTGAATCACAGAATCCCTACAGAGAGGCAGCAGGCCGTTTGGCGCACAGTCCACTCCAACCCTCCAAAGAGGATCCCACCAAAACCCAGCACCCAACCCTATCCCTGTAACCCTGCATTTCCTAACCTACATATCCGTGGATACTATGGGAAATTTAGCATGGCCAATCCATCCAACCTGCCCATCTTTGGGCTGAGGGAGGAAACGGGAGCACTTAGAGGAAACCCACACAGACATGGGTGACTCCATCATCATGTCCTCTCTCCCCTCCCCTCACCCCAATAAGAATGTCTGCTCTGTCAAGTCTGGCAGGTAGCCACACCATTGTTCTGCCATTCCCACATTCCAATCACTTAATCTGAACTATCAACAGCACCAGCACTCTACACCTTACCATCCCCATACACACCCAAATTATAGCAAAATTGCTGTCCCCTCTAACTTCAGCTCTGATGAAAAGTCATCTAGACTTGAAATGTCAGCTTGCTCTCTCTCCATGGATACTGACCTGCTGCGATCACCAGCATTTGTTGTTTTCAGTACAGATTCCAGCATCTGCAGTAATTTGCTCCAAATTTACATTCTTGGTAACTTCAGCCTTTACCTCACTCTTGCTCTATCTCCCTTGAGTTCTGTGCTCTCATATTGTTCTTTCAATTTGCCTGGATTGTAAACTCCCCAGCTCATATTCATATCACCCCTATGATCATCTCATGTCATAGAATCATAAAGACGTACAGCATGGAGATAGACCCTTCTGTCTAATTTGTCCATGCCGACCTTGTCCTAAATTACTCTATAGTCACATTTGGCCCATATCTCATGTTGCGAAGTTGATGCGTAAAATTGTAAAATGGGGAAAGTGTGTGTGGCCCTTTTAAAAGACAATGTGTTTTTATGCTCCGAGATTTCAAAATGCATGTCTGTGGGCAGCAATTGAAGGTGCTAGAATTGAACATTTGTATAAAAAAGTCAGTTAGCAGGCCCATGCAATATTTTTACCAAGACAACAGTCATACACTCAGCTAATTAACTTGAAAAGGCACTTGGAGATTAAGGACCAATTTAATTTAAATCTGATGGTGTTGACAACCTTACACCATCAAGGGTATAAAAATGACAGGCATTTGAAAATCTGGGAGAGTAAACTGCCATCTGTTAAGAGTTAAAAGCCTCAGCTCCTGAGAGAAATTGGCTTTCACTGACATCTACGTGATAGAAAAAGCACAACCTAAATAATCTAAATAACATCAGTACCAAGTAGGTATTTCAGACAGAGAAAAATGACTGAGGAGGCATTTTAATAGAAGGCGACAGCGGAGAAGAGACAGAAAGGTCTGGAAAATGTGTAACAACTTTGAGAGACACAGTTCTATTGTTTTGATATATAAGTGGGACTTGAATTTTGTTCATTCAGGGAATAGTTAGCAGTGAGAGGGGAGTTATTCAGTTCGTTAGTGATTCTGTTGATTTATTCATTGTTGGAGTTAGATAAATAAATTATTACTTTTTGATTATACAGTGAGTGAAAGGATTTCATTTCATTTAACCACTCATAACAGATTGGGGATGAGAGGTGCACTACATCCCTTATCACACTTTTTAAAAACAGATTATGAGGCAAGGTGTGCCTCTCTAGGTATTTCAGTGTTAATTATCAGAGTGAGGTCGGCCTCCTCTTTATAATAGATTTGGGGCTTGGGTCTAGGATCTGGACAGATCCGGGTCTAAAAGTCCCAGCAGATTTAAACAGACTTGGAGACTACTTTCTAGATCTTTAAACAAAGCTTAGATGAAAAGTGGTAAATTTATTTAATTTCAGTTACTTGTGGGTGGTTGTTTAAATCAGACGTGGGGGAAATGGCTCTTAACATTGCTAAAGTTCTGTGCACTGGATTGGTAAGGTAAGTAGTTTTTTTTACTTTTTACTTTTTATTTTTTAATGGTCTCTGTGGGAATTTAGAATAGTGGGAATGGAGTTAGAGCAATTGAATGTTCCTCCTGCAAAATGTAGGAGGCAAGGGTAACCACGAGTGACCCGGCTGACTTTATCTGCCGGAAGTGCACCCTAACCTGCGTTAGGGAACTGGAGCTGGAGCTGGATGAATTTTGGGTCATTCAGGAGGTGGAGGGGTTTATTGAGAGGAGTTACAGGGAGGTAGTCACACCTCAGGTGCAAGAAAAAGGCAGACGGTTAACAATCAGGGGACGGAAATGAAAATCTGGGATGGGGGGAAACGACTTAGCGGGGGTAAGCCATGGGTCTCTGGCACAGTGTCTGTCCCTGTTGCTCAGAAGGGAAGTGGGGAGAGAAGCAGCGCATTAGTCATTGGGGACAGTTGGGGGGGGAACAGATAGGAGATTCTGTGGGAACAGTTGATGTGTCACCACCAAGCTGCCAGGGTTTGTGATGTCTTGGATTGTGTTTTCAGGATCCTTGAGGGAGAGGGGGAGTAGCCCCAAGTTGTGGTCCACATAGGCACTAAGGGCATAGGTAGGAAAAGGGATGGGGATTTCTGGCAGAAATCCAGGAAGCCAGAGTGGAAGCTTAAAGATAGAACAAACAGAGTTGTTATCTCTGATTTGTTGCCTATGCCACGAACTAGCGAGGCTAGGAATAGGGATAGAAAGCAGTTGAACACGTGGCCGCAGGGATGATACAGGACGGATGGTTTCGGAAACCAAGATAATTGGGGCTTATCCTGGGGTAGGTGGGACCTCTATAAACAGGATGGTCTACACCTGATCCAGAGGGGTACCAACATCCTGGGGGCAAACGTTGATAATGCTCTTCAGGAGGGTTTAAACTAATTCAGCAGGGGGATGGGAATCTAAATCGTAGTTCCAATGTACAGCAGTTTGAGAGCAGTGAGGTCAGAAATAAGATTTCAAGGTCACAAAAGGGCACCAGCAAGCAGGAAGATGGTTTGCAGTTCATCAACTTCAATGCTAGGAGCATTTAGAATAAGTTGGATGAACTTGCAGCATGGATTGGTATCTGGGACTTCAATGTTGTGGCCATTTCAGAGACATGGATAGAGCAGGGACAGGAATGGCTGATGCAGGTTTTGGGACCTAGATGTTTCAGTAACAACAGAGAAAATGGTGTGGCTTGGTTAGTCAAGGACAATTTTACGGTGGCAGAAAGGACGTTTGAGGTACGTCTACTCAGGTAGTATGAGCTGAGGTTAGAAACAGGAAAGGACAGGTTGGGAGTTTTGTATAGGCCTCTGAATAGTTACAGAGATGGTAGTTGTTATGGGGGACTTTAACTTTCCAAACATTGATGGGAATACTGTTTTATAGAGTACTTTAGATGGGTTCATTTTTGTCCAATGTGTGCAGGAGGGTTTCCTAACACAGTATGTAGGCAAGCCAGCAAGGGACAAGGCCACATTGGATTTAGTACTGAGTAATTGGTGTTAGATTTGGAGGTAGATGAGCACTTTGGTGATAGTAACCACAATTCGGTTATGTTTATTTTAGCACTGGAAAGGGATAGGTATACACCGCAAGGCAAGAGTTATTGCTGGTGGAAAGGCAATTATGATGCAATTGGGCAAGATTTAGGATGCACACGAGGGGGAAGGAAATTGCAGGTGATGGGCACAATTGAAATGTGGAGCTTATTCAAGGAACAGCTACTGCATGTCCTTTATTAAGTATGTACCTGTCAGGCAGGAAAGAAGAGGTCGAGCAAAGGAGCCATGGTTTACTAAAGAAGTTGAATTTCTTGTCAAGATGAAGAAGAAAGCTTATGTTAGGATGAGACATGAAGACTCAGTTAGGCAATTGAGAGTTACAAATTAGCCAGGCAAGACCGAAAGAGAAAGCTAAGAAGAGCCATGAGAAGTCCTTGGCAGATAGGATCAAGGAAAACCCTAAAGCTTTCTACAGGTACGTCAGGAATAAAAGAATGACAAGAGTAAGATTAGGGCCAATCAAGTACAGTAGTGGGAAGTTGTGCGTGGAGAACGAGGAGATAGGAGAAAGAAGGCTAAATGAATATTTTTTGTGAGTATTCACACTTGAAAAATACAATGCTGTCGCGGAAAATACTGAGATACAGACTACTAGACTAAACAGGATTGAGGTTCACAAGGAAGAGGTGTTAGCAATTCTGGAAAGTGCGAAAATACATAAGTCCTCTGGGCCAGATGGGAGTTACTCTTGGATTCTCTGGGAAGCCAGGAAGGAGATTGCAGAGCCTTTGGCTTTGATCTTTATGTCATTGCCTACAGGAATAGTGCCAGAAGAATGGAGAACAGCAAGTGTTGCCCCCTTGCTCAAGAAGGGGAGTAGACACAACCGGGATAATTATAGACAAGCGAGCCTTACTTTGGATGTGGGTAAAGTTAGTAAAGGTTATAAGAGATAGGATTTGTAATCATCTAGAGAGGAATAAGTTGATTAGGAATAGTCAATTTGCAGATGACACTAAGGTCAGTGGAGTTGTGGATAGTGCCGAAGGATTTTGCAGGTTACAAAGGGACACAGATAAATTGCAGAGCTGGGCTGAGAGGTGGTAAATAGAGTTTAGAACATAGAACATTATAGTGCAGTACAGGCCCTTCGGCCCTCGGTGTTACACTGACCTGTGGAACCAATCTGAAGCCCAGCTAACCTATGCTATTCCATTTGCATCCAGATGTCATGGTAAGATTCTTGGTAGTATAGATGAGCAGAGAGATCTCGTTATCCAGGTACACAGATCCCTGAAAGTTGCCACTCAGGTTGATAGGCTTGTTAAGAAGGCATATGGTGTGCTAGCTTTACTTGGTAGAGGGATTAAGTTTGAGAGCTGCAAGGTCATGTTATATCTGTACAAAATTCTGGTGCTGCCACACTTGAAGTATTGTGTGCAGTTCTGGTCGCCACATTATAGGAAATACGTGGAAGGTTTGGAAAGGGTTCAGAGGAGATTTACTAGGAAGTTGCCTGGTATGGAGCAAAGGTCTAATGAGAAAAGGCTGAGGGACTTGATGCTGTTTTCGTTAGAGAGAAGATTGAGAGGTGCCTTTATTGAGACATATAAGATAATCGGAGGATTAGATAAGGTGGACCTTCTTCCTCAGATGGTGTTGGCCAGTACGAGGGGACAAAGTTTTAAATTGAGGGGTGATAGATATAGGACAGATGTTAGAGCAGTTTCTTTACTCACGTCACATAGTAGAGGTGTGGCATGCCCCACCTGTAACAGTAGTAGACTCGCCAACTTTAAGGGTATTTAAATGATCATTGAATAAACATGTGGATGAAAATGGAATAGTGTAGGATAGATGGGCTTCAGATTGGTTCCACAGTCGGTGCAACATCAAGGGCCCAAGGGCCTGTACTGCGCTGGAATGTTCTATGTTATAAAGAGGTCCTAAATTTGCCAAGAAAGTTTAGAATAACAGAAGAAGGAGAAAATTCTGGAACTGGCAGACAGTCTAAAATTGGGTTTAACTAGAGATAATAGGAAAGCTAAAATTGTAACAGAATTCACCAAGCAGTTAGGTATATCAGAGAAACAGTCAAGTGCAGTGGAGTAGAGGGAATTAAATTGCAAATGAGATAATTAGAGTCAGACGATTGAGATAGGAAAAGAAGGAAGCAGAGGAAAAAGTTTAAAAAAGAGAAGAAGGGGAGAAAGAATTTGAACTTCAGAAGTTGGCAATTAGATAGGAAAGTCGATGTAACAGGATGGAGGGGAAGGTATAAGGTAGGTTTAGTGAGGAGGATTAAAAACAAAAACTGCAGCTGCTGGAATCCAAAGTACTCAAACAGGAGGTTGGAAGAACATAGAGCAAGCCAGGCAGCATTCGGGGTTGCACAAGTCAATGGTTCAAGTATAACCCTTCTACAGGATGGAATGAAGGGGTAGAGGGAGCTACAGATAAAGAGGCGGGATGGGATGGGATGGGGTGGGGAGGAGCAGAATGGTGCGGCAGTGATAGATGAACACGGGTAGTGAGTACAATCTGGTTAGTCGATGGTATAAGACAAGGCGTAGGTCCATCTCCTTCTGCCTGGGCAGCCTACAGCCCTGAGTACTTAACATTAAGTTCTCGAATTTCAAATAACCTTCCTAACCATCCCCCGGCTCCCTTTCCAGTCCTTTCTCCTCCCTTCCATTCAACCTACTGACCCTTCTTTCCAGCCACTGACCAGATTCATCCCTCCCATCAACCAACCAGGTCATACCAACTACCTGTGTTCACCTATCACTACCTCACCATTCTGTTGCTCTCCCCACCACACCCTGCAACCCCCTTTATTTGAACCACCCCCTATCCCTAGATCTAGTCCTGAAGAAATTGGCTAAACAAATGAATTGGCTAGAGACAGCATGGGTAATGTTAATTCAGACCAAGTTGGTAGGCAGGGCTAGTGAGGCAAGATTAGAGTGGTGCTGGAAAAGCACAGCAGGTCAACAGCATCTGAGGAGCAGGAAAATCAACCTATTGGGCAAAAACCCTTCATCAGGATTCTTGATGAAGGCTTTTGCCTGAAACATCGATTTTCCTACTCTTTGGATGCTGCCTGACCTGCTGTGCTTTTCCAGCACCACTCTAATCTTGACTCTGATCTCCAGCACCTGCAGTACCCACTTCTTCCTAGGGCTAGTGAGGCATTTGCAGTGCTATTAAAGGAGGTTTCAGAAGAATTCGTAAAAAAGACTATTTTGAATGCCTACGATTGGTACCAGAAGCATATAGACAATAGTTCAGAAGTGTAAGTAAGGAACCAGGTCAGACTTAAATTGAGTTGGAAAGAATTAAACAGAGCAAATTCAATAGATGGAAGAGAGTACTAAAGATAAAGAACACATGAGGCTCTTAGAGATATTGTTCTGGAAGAGTTTAAAAACTCACTTCCATAAGTGAGAAGAACTCATGTTGAGGAACAGAAAGTTCAAACAGCGAGAAGAGCCACAGAGATGGCAGATGTATATGCATTAATGCATAAATCAACATCTAGCTTCCAACAGCAATTTCATTGCATGAGGGATAGAAATTGGGAAAGAGGCAGATTCTTCAATGAGAAATAAAATTTAGATCACATTAGGAACAGCTTTTCACAGGTGAAAGACATCAGATGTTTTCACTGCAATAGAGTGGGACACATGAGGTCACAGTGCTGATAGTTTAAGAAAGGCACTGGGGAAAAGGATGTGCTAAAAGAGGCTAAACCAGTGACATTACTGGTGACTCGTAGGAAATCCTAAGAGAAGTCAAGGAGCTGCAGGAGCGTGCACAGCCTGGATAATAAGAGAGTGCCAAATCTTTACAAAGAATTCACATGTGGGGGTAAGGTTTACTCAGGAAGAATGGGAGAGAAGGTTAAGATGTCAAAATATTGAGAGATAAGGGAGCTATTCAGTCTCTAATACAGAGATGAAAGTATTTGCCCACCTGGGACAATCTACAGGATAAATGGAGAGAGGTTTAGCATTTCTTTGTATAAGATAAGGTTACAAAGTCCAATCAAGACTGGGGAAGTGACATTGGGAGCGATTGAAAGAGTGTCTATTCCAGGAATAGTTTGTTCTTGGAAACAATCTAGCAGGATCAAAGTTGGGAGTGATGCCGCTTGTGGTGGAGAAAATGAAAGAAAGCTAGGGAACTAATAAGAGAAAAATATCCTGGAACTTTTCCAAACTGTGTGGTAACAAAATCCCACAGTTATAAGTTAAAGCAAGAAGGAAAAAAATCGAAGAGAAAGACAAAGGATTTGAGGTCCAGTTAGCTGACACCCTGTTTGAGGAAATGGTAAAGGGAAAACCAAAGCAGGTAGAGGATCAGACAGAAGTGTTTAGTTCTGAAAGATTAATGGAGTTACAGCAAAAAGATGAGACAATAAAAGACTTGTATCATAAAGCTGACACAGCAAAGGAATCAGAGCATATTCCCCAGTATTATCATCTCAAGGATAGAATCCGAAATCAAAAATGGAGACCTCGGCAGGTTAGTACAGAGGAAAAATTGGTGGAAGTGCGCCAGGTTGTGTTACTGGTAGCATACAGACAGGAAGTATTATGGGAGTACATAAATTACCTGTAGGAGGTCAACTAGGAAGTGAGGAAAGCTCAGACGAAGATACAAAAGCATTTCTATTGGCCTGAATTACACAAGGTTATGATTGAATTTTGTCATACCTGTCATAAAGGTCAAGTGGTAGGAAAGCCATAGGCAGTAATAACAGGGAACAGGGACAGGGAATAATAGGACAGGGAACAGGAGAAACAGCTACTAGTTATTGCACCTCAGAGTGAGGAATCAAATCCAGAAGATTTGGATTTTGATATGCCTCAGAGTAAACTGACTAATAGGTATGGGAGAGGATAGTAAGCTGTTTGTTTCAGAATCAGAGAACTGATTTGAAAGGCTTGTTGCAATGATGAAGACATGTGTAGTAATAGAATAGGGAGGACTAATACGTTGATGTAGGGAATGCTGTCCTGATAAGACAACAGCCCTACATGCTTAATCGTCCCAAAACAGTACAGGTACAAAAGAGAGTGGAAGCGATGTTCCAAGAAGACATCATCGAACTGGGTCAAAGCGAGTGCAGCTTGCCAACTGTGTTGGTTCCAAAGCCTGACGGTACTCAACGGTTCTCCGTGGATTTTCGGAAGGTCAATGCCATAACTCCATCGGCCTCATACCCAACTGCACGCTGGAAGACTGTATGGAAAAGGTTGAACAAGCCACTTACATCACCAAATTGGACTTACTGCGTG
The DNA here is from genome assembly GCF_047496795.1 of Chiloscyllium punctatum. Lineage (NCBI taxonomy): Eukaryota > Metazoa > Chordata > Chondrichthyes > Orectolobiformes > Hemiscylliidae > Chiloscyllium > Chiloscyllium punctatum. The sequence goes on from NC_092749.1 coordinate 78,345,169, forward strand.
GTTACTGGCAAGTTTCCTTGTTGAAGACAATGAAAGAATTTTCTGCATTTGTAACCCCAAATGGGCTATATCAATTTAAAGTAATGCCCTTTGGAATGAAGAACATACCAGCCACATTTCAAACACTTTTGTACAGAGTTGTGGCAGGATTAACCAATTGTGCCATTTACACAGATAACTTAGGGACTGGGAATAGACATTCGTAGAAAGATCACATGGTTTGTCTGGCAGAAGTCTTTGAAAAACTGTGGGAGGCAAAACTGGTTATAAATTTAGCAAAAACTGAACTCGTAAAGACAGAAGTGACGTCCTTGGGACACAACATCGTTCATGGGAGGATGACCCCGAGGAACACAAAGATGAAGGCCACTGATAAATTTCCAAGATCATCCTCGAACAAACAGGTGCTTCAATTTTTGGGACTGAGCAGATTCCACTGGAGGTTGGTACCACTGATAGATTTGCTAAAAAAGAACATGAACTTTCAGTGGAGAGAACAATGCCAGGAAGCATTTGAAAATTTAAACACCACACCAGTTTTAGCAACACTAAATTTCTTAAAATCCTTTAAAGTCGCAATTGATGCCAGTGATGTAGGGGTTAATTAACAGCTATGTTAATGCAGGACGATGATGGTGGAATTGAAAGGCAATTGGTTATTTCTCAAAGAAACTCAATATCCACCAGAGAAAATACTCCACCATTGAAAAAGAGTTATTGAGTTTGGCACTGGCCTTACAACATTTTAATGTTTAGGTTATGAACAATATATCAGAGAGGTAGTTTCCGTGGACCACAAGCCTCTCAGCTTTTTGGAAAGATTTAAGGCAAAAATATGAGACTACTTCATTTGAGTCTTACATTACAAGCTTTTAATTTACAGATTGTACATGTTGCGGGTCATAAAAATTGTTATTGCAGATGTACTATCGTGGGTTTAAAAGAAAATGTGTAGATAAGATAGAACTGGAATGGTCAAATGTTATATATGTATGCAGAATTAGTATGAAATACGTAATTTTAGATTACTGACCTATACATCCCATGATAATGGTGCTTTAAAACGAAAAAATAAAGCCATCTTTTCATCATGATGGTTCATTTTTTTCTTAAGGCTTTGTGAAGTTGGTGTGTAAAATTGTAAAATGGGAGAAGTGTGTGTTGTCCCTTTAAAAGATTTAAAAAATAAATGTCTGTGGGCAATTGATGCATGTGCTCAAATTGAAATATTTGTATAAAAAAGCCTTTTCATTAGCAGGTCCAAGCAACATTTTTACTAATGAAAGTTTTAAATTAAGGCAATTGATTTAAAAATGCACCTGCAACTAAGGAACAATTCAATTTAAATCTAATGGTGTTGACAACCTCAGACCAATCCACTTGTAAACAACATTGATAGGTCATCAAGGCTATAAAAAAAGAGGGCATTTGAAAATCAGGGAGCGCAAACTGCCATCTGCTAAGGGTCAAGAGCCCTCAGCTCTCAAAAGAAATTAGCGCTCATAGTTATCCATGTATTAGACAAAGCACATTCTAATTAATCTAAATAATATCAGTATCAACATCATAAAGGCATTTCAGACAGAGGAAAGTGACTGAGAAGGCGTTTTGGACAGAGGAAAACAGAGAAGAGTTTTGGAAGATGTGTAACCTTAACTGCAATTTCAAGAGACTAAATTCTATTGTGTTTATAAGTGAACCTTGTATTTTATTGGAACTGCAGACTATTAGAATTGTGTTTATAAGGGAATAGTTAGTAGCTAGAGGGGAATTGTTTAATTGTCAGTCCTTCTGTTAGTTTGATCATTGTTGGAGTTAGATTAATAAATTGTTACTTTTTGATTATAGAGAGTGGGTGAAAGGATTTCACTTCATTAACCACACCTTTATTACAGATAGGTTACATGCCTTATCACACATTTTATTTTTTAAAAAGATTATGAGGCAAGACGAGGTGAGCCATGGTGTTAGTTATCAGAAGGGGTCGACCTCCCCTTCATAAGACCCTTGAAACCCTTCCTATTTGTGTACCCATCCAAATGCCTTTTAAATATTGTAATTGTACCAACCTCCACCACTTCCTCTGGCAGCTCATTCCATACACACACCACCCTGTAAGTTGTCCCTTAGGTTCCTTTCAAAAACCAAACAAGTTAATCTAGCTTTTGGTCCTCCAGTCATCACAAAATTTTCTAGTTACTGATTTACTCATCCAGACCATTGTCACCAACGTTGATGTCATGGTTTCTGATAAAACCACTACTCTCTCTCATACTAGCAGTTCACCCAGTCATCTCCACTCCCACCATTGATATAATTCAAAAACAGTGTTGCCATGTCAATGCTGACATCACCAAGCCCTACATCACCACCACCATCTTTTTTGACTCCTCCACTGTTGGTATATTATCACAACGATTACGAGATATCCAATACTGGACAACCAAAAGTTTCTTTCAATTAAATATTAGGATGAGTGAATTCAGTTTTTAGTTCCCACTCTAAATTACGTTCCCTAACTACCAACATCAACCCTTTCTCTGGCAACAGCCTGAAATGATGTTGGCATCATATTCCATACAACATGGCCTTCCAACCTCATACGCCTACCATTAGTAAGATTGTCTATCTCCACCTTTGTAGCATTGTCTGATTTTGCTCTTTTGCTGTCGAAATCCTCATTCATGTTTTCATTACCTCTAGACTTGACAAGTGTCTAAAACGTCATTACTGAAGAAATTGAAGATGAATGGGCCTTAGAAACTATCGTGCAGTGATGTTCTGCAATTGAGATGACCGATGTCCAGCAACTGCAACCATCCTCCTTGGTGCTAGGTATAACTCCAATCAGCAGAGAGGGTCCCCATCTACTGATTCCCATCAACTTTAGTTTTATTAGGGTTTCCTGGTACCAGTTCTGAAGAAGGGTCACTGGATCTGAAATATTAATTCTGCTTTCTGTCCATAGATGCTACCAGACCTGCTGAGTTTTTCCAGCAACTTCTGTTTTCGACCATGATACCTCACTTGCTCAAATGCAATCACAACATCAAGAGCAGTTAAGCTTACCTAATCTCTAGAACACAGCTCTTTTGTCCATTTTTGAACCAAGGCTATAATAAGATCAGAAGCTGAGTGGCCCTAGCAGAACCCAGTTGAGGGTCAGTGAGCAGGTTACTGCCAATCAAACATGAATTGATAGCATTGTTGGATCTGATGGATTAGTAATTGGCTGGGTTGAACTTGTCCATTAAAATGTTGTTATATAAGTAAGTTGTTTAGAATAATTGAGGCCCATCTTTGGAGCGGAGAAGGGTAGTGAAGAATAGATGTATTGGGACAACTGGAGTCACAGGGAGATGGCAGGATAGCAGGGAAGGGAAGGAAACCACACTGGGAAAGGGGATATTATTGTTAACAAACAATTTTATTTAATGCAATAGTTTTACCTGCACACGAAATCCATGGTAAACACAGAGCCAAAACAGTAGCAATGCACACAGAAAGATTGCTTGGAATAAGTCATCGAGCATTCCTGGAAACCAGCTGTTTACAAGAAATGAAAGCGGGAAGAATGGATCTAAGAAAGAAATGAAAATAGTTAAAATTGATCAGATAGAATCAATGCATATATACTTTTACATGCTTCTCATGTAAATTAGTTGCCTCGTTTATAAATTTCAGATTTGGTGATTCTTCAGACTACAAACATACCAAACAATTCAATGAGCATTATTCAGAAGTCTCACTCTCACTTCAAACAAAATAAATTTACCTAGAGCTACACACATACAACACAATTCAAACAAAAAGAAACAAACTGCAACTTCAGAATGACATTAGATTGCACTTGTTTGAAGGTTTTTAGATTGCTTACAGTGTGGAAACAGGCCCTTCAGCTCAACAAGTCCACACCGACCCTCCAAAGAACAACCCTACATTTACCCCCTTCACCTAACACTACGGGCAATTTATTAAAGATCCTATTTTTTCCAAGAAATTAAGCACTGCTGATAATTCCTCATCTCCTGATGAGTCTGACTGCAAACTATAGGTAGAAATTCTTGATTTCTTGAACTCTATAGGCACAAGCTTCTGATCTCACACTCAATGTATTGCTTTACTATTGTATGTACAGGCATGAGTGCTTTAATCATGATCAAAATGGCATAATGGCTTTTACGCATTTTTGAGGTAAATCATTGATTAAATAATTTGATGAATGCCCGTCTAACCAAAAGAAAGAATGATTTCCCAGGGAACTTTGACAGAAGGGAGAAGTAAATTAATACCTTCTAATTCTGAAACAACCTGTCACTGTTGCATGTCTTGATCAGGTTGAGTTGAACAAGGACTTTGCTAATAGTGCTCAAGAAAAAAAAATGGAAAGTACAGCTTACCTTCAAAGAATGAAAGAAAACAAATTGCCAAAAACAGAAAGGTCAAAATCAGTTAAATGAAAAAATATTGTTTGAGCTCAGAATAACTTTGTAAAAGCCTCAGAACATCATAAGAATTGATTTGAACTTTAATAAAAGGCAAATGAAGGAAAGGAAACTATAAATCATAGCACCATTGATTCATAAGAAATTTGGCAAAATCAGTGAATATAGCTTAGTTAACCGAAGTTGAAAAGATGTGAAGTTAGAGAAACAACTTTAGTCCCATGCCAAGAAGTATAACTATTGTTTGTGCATACCATTATAAAGCAGTAACAAAGGCAATAAAATGGACATCCATTTCTGTTCAATTGACCAATCTTTCATTGAAAACTTCCTCAAAGAGTGAGCAAACAAGCACTATGGAAACAAAACAAGATTTTTCAAGCATAGAACATTTCAATCGATGTCATCACAAATTTAGAAAGTAAACATCACTTTCACAGAAAACTAAGCTTTTCAAAATTTTAACCTGACACCAATTTATACTTTTGTCAATCTCATTCAGCAACAAATCTCCAGTGGTCTTGTTCACAATTAGCAACAGTATGCATGGATAGGAACATGCAAGGTAGCATGGTGGCTCAGTGTTTAGCACTGCTGCCTTTCCATATATTGGATGACTGTTGGTGTCTGCATAGGCATTCACTGGGTGCTCTGCTTACCTCCCACAGACCAAAGGTATGTAGCTTATGTGGATTGGTCATGCTAAATTGCCCTATGGTGTTCGGGGATATGTAGGTTAGGTGGATTAGCCATACTAAATACAAGGTTACAAAGTTAGGGTAGGGCCCCAATCCAGGTGGGATGCTTTTTGGAGGGTTAGTGCAGATTTGATGGGCCTTTCCACACTGTAGGAATTCGATGACAGTGGTAACCTCAGGCAACTACCAGGAACAGTACAGCACAGAAATACCTTCGGCCTCCAAGTCTGAGGTGACACATGACACCTTTCTAAACATATAAACCTTTTGCCTCTATGGGGCCCACAGCCCTCTATTCTCTCCCCATTCATTTGTCTGACAAGATGCCTTTTTAACATTGCTATTGTATCTGCTTCTGCCATCTCCTCTGGTTATGCTCTTGCACAGAGTAAGTGCTGGGAATGCAACTCATCTCTCACATCTCCTTTAAACTTACCCCCATTTATCTTAACCTATGTCCCCTAGAAATTGACATTTGTACCTTGGGAAAAAGACTGCCTTTCCATTCTATCCTTGCCTCGCATAATCTTGTAAACTTCTAGGATGAGGTTGCCCCTCATCCTCTGACATTCAAGTAAAAACAAGTTTGTCAAACCTCCCCTCACAGCCAATACCATCCAACTCAGGCAACATCCTGGTCAATTTTGTCTGTACCCTCCCCAAAGCCTTTAAATTCTTCTGGTAGCGGATGGAAGAGGACGGAAAGGACCGGGGGGGCAACGGGACAGGGAGGCGGGGGGGGGGGGGGGGGGAAGAGGACGAGGGGAGGACGGGGTAAAGAGGATGGGGGAAGCAACAGGAACAATGAAGAGGAGGAATAATGAGTACGGGGGGAAAAAATTCTTGGTCGTGTAGATGAACAGAGAGATCTCAAGGTCCATGTAAATAGATCCCTGAAAGTTACCACCCAGGTTGATAGGGTTGTTAAGAAGGCAAACCATGTGTTAGCTTTTATTAGAAGAAGGATTGAGTTTCAGAGCCATGAGGTCATGCTGCAGCTGTACAAAATTCTGGTGTAGCAGCACCTGGAATATTGCATACCACATTATAGGAAGATGCAGAAGCTTTGGAAAGGGTTCAGAGAAGATTTACTAAGATACTAGTACGGAGGAAAGGTTGAGGGAATTAAGGCTGTTTTTGTTAGAGAGAAGATGGTTGTGAGGTGACTTAATTGAGACATACAAGATAATCAGAGGGAATAGGGTGGACAGCGAGAGTATTTTTCCTCGGATAGTGATGGGCAGCACAAAGGTGGGTGGGCGGGCGGGTGTAGGATGAAGAGGAGGGGTGGGTGGGTGGGAGGAGGGGTGGGTGGGTGGGTGGGTGGGCGGGTGTAGGATGAAGAGGAGGGGTGGGTGGGTGGGTGGGCGGGTGTAGGATGAAGAGGAGGGGTGGGTGGGGGGGTGGGCGGGTGTAGGATGAAGAGGAGGGGTGGGTGGGGGGGTGGGCGGGTGTAGGATGAAGAGGAGGGGTGGGTGGGGGGGTGGGCGGGTGTAGGATGAAGAGGAGGGGTGGGTGGGTGGGTGTAGGATGAAGAGGAGGGGTGGGTGGGTGGGTGTAGGATGAAGAGGAGGGGTGGGTGGGTGGGTGGGCGGGTGTAGGATGAAGAGGAGGGGTGGGTGGGTGGGCGGGTGTAGGATGAAGAGGAGGGGCGGGTGTAGGATGAAGAGGAGGGGCAGGCGGGTAGACATAGGTTGAAGAGGAGGTGCCGGGCAATGGGTAAGACAAGGGAATGGGGGGTGGAAGATGAGGGTATGGACAGGAAGAAGAGGCAAGGGGGGGAAAGACAAGGGGACAGGGTGACAGGCGTGGAAGATGAGGGAACGGTGTTGAAAGACGAGAGAACGGGGAGTTTATGATATGGGGACTGGGAGTATAAGAGGAGGGGATTGGGGGTGGAAGACAGGGGATGGGGGTTTGGAAGACGAGGGGACAGGGTGGTGGAAGAAGAGGGGATGGGAGGGTACGGGGCTGAAAGAGAGGACGGAGAACAAACTAGAGGAGAGGCGGGGGGTCGGGTGAGAGAAGTCGAGGGGACAGGTGGAAGATGTGGGGGTTGGGTTAGAAGACGAGGGGGTGGTTGGAATGCGAGGCGGCAGTGGAAGAAGAAGAAGGGGGATGGGCGGGAAGGGGAAGGACAAGCGTGCATGGGGATTGGAAGACGAGGGGATGGGGAGGACTAGGAGATGGGGCTGAAAGAAGAGAGGATGGGGAGAACTCGAGGGGACAGGTGGAGGGAAGATGAAAGGACAGGTGGAAGCTGTGGGGGTTGGGTGGGGAAGACGAGGGTGTGGGGCAAAGACGAGGGGGTGGGGGAAAGACGATGTGGAAGGGGAAGATGAGGGGCAGGGGAGGCAAAAGAGGGGATAGGCGGGGGGGAGACAAAGGGATGGGCTTGCGGGGGGAAGACAAGGGGATGGGCAGGAAAGCATGGGGATGGGGTTTAGACAACAGGATGGGGTTAGACATTGGGACGGTGGTAGACTACGGGACGGGGACAAGACGGGAGGGTAAGACGAGGGGACAGGGTTCAAGATGAAGGTTCAGGGTAGCAAGATAAGGGGGAAGAGGGATGTAGGCAGAACACTTTGCTTCACAGAACACTCCGATCTGCCCTCAAAAATGACCCAGCTTCCAGCTGCCTGCTACTTCAACACACCACCCTGTTCCCTGTCCAAAGTCTCTATCTCAGGCTTGCTATAATGCTCCAGTGAAGTTTGGTGGAAGTGGAAGAACACCTCAATTCCCACTTGGGGTCCCTGCAGCTTTCTTGACTCAATATCGAGTTCAACAACTTTAGGCTGAACTATCCTGCGTTGTTGTCCCCAACCCCACACACCAGATATTGTTATTACATTGTCTGCTATTACACACAACCCCTCCCCCCACCCTATCTTCTGCATAAAACCCACATTTTCCTAGCTATCATCAGTTCTGAGGAAGGGTCACTGGACCCAAAACATTAACTCTGCTTTCTCTTCACAGATGAGCTTTTTTCAGCAATTTCTGTTTTCGTTTCCAATTGACATTTCAATTTTTAAGACAGTGCAGGAGACCCAGGAACCTGATCACAAAGCAGTTTTCCATTTTGGAAGCCTTTTTTAAAAAAACACTCATACATCAAGGGTCAAGCTCACATGTACAGGATAGAAAACATAAAGGGAATTCATTAAGTAGGGCAACAGACAGTTGTTTCTGTGGCTGTCAACATGACTCCAGAATGGTGTGTTACCTCCCTAGTACCAGAGTCAAGGATGTTAGACTGGCGATAAGACATTCCTCTTGGGGGGAAGTGAACAACCAAAGATCATTGTCCACTCTGGTACCAATGATTTCAAGAAATAAGGGGGATGTGGTCTTCCAATCAGAATTTAGGGAACTAGTTAAAAATTTAGCAAGTTGGACATCTTGATTGCTCCAGTTCCGTGTTGAAATGAGTACCAAAATTGGAGAAGGTTGGAAGTGTTACAGGAGGGAGCACTTTAAATTCCTGGGACATGTAGACTGGAAAGTATTGCACATGCTGGACGGGTTGCACCAGAACAGACCTGGCACTGAGTTTGTTCTGGAGCATTTTGCTTGTGATTTTTAGAGGGTTTTAGAGGACTAACTTAGCATCAGTATCAGAACTGAGAGAGAACAATAGAGGAGAATGGTGGGGTTTGCAAAATATTTGGAGATGCAGCTGCCATGAGCACAGAAAAAAAGTTAATAGATGATGTCATAGTAGCAGAGAAGGAGTTAATGTGCATTGATGGAAATAAATAAGGTTGGGGAATTACAGGCTCAGATTGCCATCTGAAACTATGATGTTGTGATGATAACAGAGACTGGCTCCAGGAAGGTCCTGGGTATAAGTTATTCAGAAAAGATACAAAAAGAAGGAAATAAGGAATAGCAGCAATATCAGTTAAGGAGCACATTGCAGTGCCAGAGAAAGAGGATGCCTCAAAGTTCAAGAACAACTCATGAGTGGAAAGGGCAGAGAGACACAAATGTACAGAAATAGTATGGAGAAAATGCCAGAGTAGTTAAAATTATAGAGTAGTTAGAATGGGAGACTTGAATCACCCAAATGTAGACTAGGATACTTGTAGTGCAAGAGACAATAATAGGAAGCGTTTCTAGATTGTGTTCAGGAGAGTTTCTGACAATAGCATGCACCCAGTCCAACAAAGAATGCCTTATCCGATCCGGTTCTTGGAAATCAGATTTGCCACCTGGATCAAGCAACAACAGGGGAACATTCAGGAGACAAATGATTACTGTATTATAAAAATTCAAAATGGTGATAGGAAACGAGAGAGACTCACGTTTGGTATGTTGCCTCCCAGGTGCAAGGGTACGTGATGTCTCTGATCGTGTTTTCCGGGTCCTTAAGGGGGAGGGGGAGCAGCCTGAAGTCGTGGTCCATATTGGCACCAATGACATAGGTAGGAGGAGTGCTGAGGATGTTAGACAGGCTTTTAGGGAGCTAGGTTGGAAGCTCAGAGTTAGAACGAACAGAGTTGTTGTCTCTGGTTTGTTACCCGTGCCACGTGATAGAGAGTCGAGGAATAGGGAGAGAGAACTGTTAAATGCGTGGCTACAGGGATGGTGCAGGAGGGAGGGATTTCGGTACTTGGATAACTGGGGTTCTTTCTGGGGAAGGTGGGGCCTCTATAAACAGGATGGTCTGCACCTGAACCTGAGGGGCACCAGTATCCTTGGGGGGAGGTTTGCTAGTGCTCTTGGGGGGGGTTTAAACTAACTCTGCAGGGGCATGGGAACCCAGACTGTAGCTTTAGGGTGCAGGACCTGGACTGTAGGGAGGTTAGGAATATGGCATCAATCTTAAAGGAGGGTGCCTGTAAACAGAAGAGTGGCTTGAAGTGTGTATACTTTAATGCCAAAAGTATACGAAATAAGGTAGGTGAACTCGCAGCGTGGGTTGGTACCTGGGACTTCGATGTTGTGGCTATTACGGAGACGTGGCTAGATCAGGGACAGGATTGGCTGTTGCAGGTTCCAGGGTTTAAATGTTTTAGTAGGGTCAGAGGTGGGGGTAAAAGAGGGGGGGGTGTGGCTTTGCTTGTCAAAGATAGTATTACAGCGGTGGAAAGGAAGATGGACGAAGATTTGCCATCTGAGGTAGTTTGGGTTGAGGTTAGGAATAGAAGAGGTGAGGTCACCCTGTTAGGAGTCTTTTACAGGCCTCCTAATAGTCCTAGAATCGTTGAAGAAAGGATTGCGAAGATGATTCAGGAGAAGAGTGACAGTAATAGGGTGATTGTTATGGGAGACTTTAACTTTCCTGATATTGATTGGGAAAGCTATAGCTCAAGTTCGTTAGTTGGGTCAGTGTTTGTGCAATGTGTGCAGGAGAGTTTCCTGACACAATATGTAGATAAGCCAACAAGAGGTGAGGCCATACTGGATTTGGTTCTGGGTAACGAACCAGGCCAGGTATTAGAACTAGAGGTAGGTGAGCACTTTGGGGACAGTGACCACAATTCGGTGATTTTTACTCTCGTGATGGAGAGGGATAAGTGTGTACTACAGGGAAAGAGTAATAGCTGGGGGCAGGGAAATTATGATGCGTTGAGGCATGACTTAGGATGTGTGGATTGGAAAAGTAGATTCCAAGGCAAGAGCGTAATTGATATGTGGAACTTGTTCAAGGAGCAACTATTGAGTGTCCTTGATAAGTACGTACCTATCAGGCAGGGAGGAAAGGGTCGTGTGAGGGAGCCGTGGTTTAATAAGGAGTTGGAATCCCTTGTTAAATGGAAGAGGGCGGCCTTTGTAAAGATGAGGCGTGAAGGTTCAATAGGGGCGATTGAGAGTTATAAGGTAGCCCGGAAGGACCTGAAGAGAGAGCTAAGAGCAGCAAGGAGGGGACATGAAAGGTCCTTAGTTGGTAGGATTAGGGAAAACCCTAAGGCTTTCTATAGGTATGTTAGGAATAAAAGAATGACTAGGGAAGGAATAGGTCCAATCAAGGATAGTAATGGGAAGTTGCGTGTGGAGGCTGAAGAGATTGGGGAGGCACTGAATGAATACTTTTCGTCAGTATTCACTCAGGAACAGGACATTGTTGTCGATATGAATACTGAGGCACGAATAAGTAGAATGGATGGCTTTGAGATATGTAGAGAAGAGGTGTTGGAAATTCTGGCAAGGGTGAAAATAGATAAGTCCTCTGGGCCTGATGGCATTTATCCTAGGATTCTCTGGGAAGCAAGGGAGGAGATTGCAGAGCCATTGGCCTTGATTTTTGTGTCCTCTTTGTCTACAGGAGTAGTGCCAGAGGACTGGAGGCTAGCAAACGTGGTTCCCTTGTTCAAGAAGGGGAGTAGGGATAATCCTAGTAACTATAGGCCAGTGAGTCTCACTTCTGTTGTGGGCAAAGTCTTAGAGAGAATTGTAAGGGATAGGATTTATGCACATCTGGATAAGAATGATGTGATCAAGGATAGTCAGCATGGTTTTGTGAAGGGCAGGTCGTGCCTCACAAACCTTATTGAATTCTTTGAGAAGGTGACTAAGGAGGTAGATGAGGGGAAAGTGGTAGATGTGGTATATATGGATTTTAGTAAGGCGTTTGATAAGGTCCCCCATGGTAGGCTACTGCAGAAAATACAGAGATATGGCATTGAGGGCGAGTTGGAGGTTTGGATTAGGAATTGGCTGGCTGGAAGAAGACAGAGGGTAGTAGTTGATGGCAAAGGTTCATCTTGGAGTGCCGTCACTAGCGGTGTTCCGCAAGGATCTGTTTTGGGATCATTGCTGTTTGTCATTTTTATAAATGACCTGGAGGATGGGTTAGAAGGTTGGGTGAGCAAGTTTGCGGATGATACGAAAGTCAGAGGAGTTGTAGACAGTGAGGAAGAATATGGCAGGTTACAGCGGGATATAGAGAAGCTGCAGAGCTGGGCAGAAAGGTGGCAAATGGAGTTCAATGTAGCTAAGTGTGAGGTGATTCACTTTGGTAAGAGTAACAAAAAGATGGGGTACTGGGCTAATGGTAGACTACTTGGTAGTGTGGAAGAGCAGAGGGATCTTGGTGTCCATGTACACAGATCTCTGAAAGTTGCCACCCAAGTAAATAGTGCAGTGAAGAAGGCATATGGCGTACTGGCTTTTATTGGTAGAGGAATTGAGTTCCGGAGTCCTGAGGTCATGCTGCAGTTGTATAAGACTCTGGTGCAGCCGCATCTGGAATATTGTGTGCAGTTTTGGTCGCCACACTATAGGAAGGATGTGGAGGCACTGGAACGGGTGCAGAGGAAGTTTACCAGGATGTTGCCTGGTATGGTAGGAAGATCCTATGAGGAAAGGCTGAGGCACTTGGGGTTGTTTTCATTGGAGAAAAGAAGGTTTAGGGGTGACTTGATAGAGGTGTACAAGATGATTAGGGGGTTAGATAGGGTTGACAGTGAGAACCTTTTTCCACGTATGGAGTCAGCTATTACAAGGGGGCATAGCTTTAAATTAAGGGGGGGTAGATATAGGACTGATGTTAGGGGTAGGTTCTTCACTCAGCGAGTCGTAAGTTCATGGAATGCCCTGCCAGTAGCAGTAGTGGACTCTCCCTCTTTATGGGTATTTAAGCGGGCATTGGATAGGTATATGGAGGATAGTGGGTTAGTGTAGGTTAGGTGGGCTTTGATCGACGCAACATCGAGGGCCGAAGGGCCTGTACTGCGCTGTATTCTTCTATGTTCTATGTTTTATGAAATGACATGCAACATTATCCAGAAGAAGAAATTCAATTAGCAGAGATTGACTTCAATGGGATTGACTTGAAACAACAGCCTGGCAGGAACAACAGTAACTGAACAATTGGCTACCTTCAAAGGATGCACGGTGTGAGTACAGTTGAGATACATTTCCTCAAAATTTGAAAAGTAGAACAAAGAAATCCAGAGTTCCCTGGATGACAAAAGGCAGAAAATACCATCAGAAAGAAAATAAATTGTGTTTATGAGAGTTTCAAGTCAGAAAATACATCTAAGAGGCAAGAGGAATATCAAGAGGTGCAAAAGCAAGTAAGAGAAGCAAAGGGGAATTGAGAAAAGACCAGCAGCTTATACAAACGGGCTCATAAAAGTCTTCTATTTGCATATAAATAATAGGCCATAGTATAAAAGTAGTAACAATAGTTACATAAATATTAGGTCGTAGTATATCATGGTAGCTAGTAGCAACGCGGACACAAAATTGGCTGAGTGATAGAAAACAGGAAGTAATGGTTAATGGATATTTTCCAGGCTGGAGGAGTAAAGTTCCCTGGTAGGACTCTTGGTTTCTTAAAAAATATTAATCATCTGGATCTGTGTGTGCAGGGGGAAATTTCAAAATTTGCAGGTGAAACTAAATTTGAAAGAATTGTTAACTGTGAGGAAGACAGCATGGAACTCCAAAAGGACACTCTAGTCGGTCTGGTGGGCAGATAAAACTCTGTGCAGAGAAGTGAGGCAATGTTCACTGGCAGGAAGAACATTCAAAGGTAACATAAAATAGGGGATACAATTCTAAAGAGTGCAGGATATATGTGTGTATATATACAGATCATTGATGGTGGCAGAGCAGGTGGAGAGATCAATTAATAAAATGTACAATGTTCTTGGGCTTATTATTAAGTGCAGAGGGATGGTGTTGAACTTGCATAAGACACTCATTAGACCTCATCTGAAGTATTGTGTACAGTTGCAGACACCATACTATTAAAAGATGTGAACACGTGAAAGAGTGTAGAAGCAATTAAGAATAATGGTTGTAGGAACAAAATGAAGTTAAAAGATAGACTGAAGAAGCTGGAACTGTTCTCTTAGAGAGAAGTAGGCTGACAGAAGATTTGATAGAGGTTTTGAAAAACTACAAGCAGTTCAGATGCAGCAGAGAAGAAGAAGCTGGAACCGAAAGAAAGGATCAAGATTGAGAGAGTACAGATTTAAAATGATGTACAAAAGAAACAAGCATGATGTGAGAAAAAAAGTGAGCACTTAGGGTATGGAAATGTGCTACCTGGAAATATAGTGGTAACAGGTTCAATTGAGACATTCAAGAGGGCATTTGATGACTTTACTTGTTTAGGAATTGAATGCAAGGGCATGAGGAAAAAGCAGGAGAATGATAATAAGTTAAGGATTTGAAGAGCCGATACAGGTACAATGGGCTGAATGGTCTCTTTTAATCTTTGTATTTTGCAACTGACCAGTCCTGTCATTCCATGATTCTGTGAACTATAGGGTACTGGATTTCCAAAAAGATATTTGATAAGGTGTCACTTCAAACGTATTGCATCAAAAGAGCATAAGGTATAGGAAAAAGAGAGTGCAGATGCTGGAGATGAGAGCCGAAAGTGTGGTCAGCAGGTCAGACAACATCAGAGAAGCGGGAGAATTGACGTTTTGGGCATCAGGCCTTCATTTAGAGGGGGTCGGGGGGTGGCAGTTGGAAGGGAGCTGCAATATAAATAGGAGGGGGGTGGGGCTGGGTAGCTAGTAAAGTGAAAGGTTGACGCAGTTGGGGGGTTATGGTGATAGATCAGAGCGGAGGGTGAAGCGGATAGGTGGGAAGGAAAATGGACAGGTAGGACAGTTCAAGAGGGCGGTGCCAAGTTGGAGAGTGGGATCTGAGATAAGGTGGGGGGAGAGTAGATGAGGAAACAGGTGAAATCAACATTAATGCCATATGGTTGGAGGGTCCCAAGGTAGAAGATGAAGTATTCTTCCTCTACTCATCGGGTGACTAGGATTTGGTGGAGGCGGCGGCTCAGGACTTGCATGTCCTTTGCGGAGTGGGAGGGGGAATTGAAGTGGTCGGCTACAGGGCACTCAAGCGCATCTCCTCGACTTCACATACCTCCACCCTTGAACACCACCCCTTCAACAACAATAGAACCCTTGGTCCTCACCTTCCACCCAACCAATCTCTGGACAGTGTATTATCCTCTGCCATTTCAGTTACCTACAATCAGACCTCACCACGAGAGATTTATTTCCTTCCCTACCCGTATCAGCATTCCGCAGAGACCATTCCCTTTGTGATTCCCTCATTAGGTCCACACTCCCCCCCCCTCCAGCACCACCATAAACCCACCCTCCACACCAGACTCCTTCCCTTGCTGCCGCAAAAGGTGTAAAACCTGTGCCCACATCTACCCCTCACCTCCGTTCAAGACCCCAGAGGATCCTATCATATCCAGCAGAGATTTTCCTGCACATCCAACCAGCCCGAGGCCCTATAAATTAACTCTGCACTAATAATATGAACTTCCAGAGGAAGTCTGTTATAGGATTTGTGGAGTTGATCATATTCCCATCACTTGCTAATTTCAACAGAATAAAATTGAACAGCAAGCAATGCCAGATTTATAGTGTAAGAGTAAATGATTTGGAAGCTGCATTTATTTACAATGACCCAACTTTACAACTCTGCCATCATGAATCAAAGCAGGAAGTATGACTTTGCAATAGTTTAAATGCTGAAAGTAAGTGAAGGAAAGAAAGGATACATCTGAAAGAAAAGGGAGAAATCTCAAGAACCGGAAAATGTTAACTATTAGAATTTCAATTTTAAAATATCAATTCACCAGGTGCTTATGAAATATAAAATAAATTATTATTTTATTTCTCAATGCTGATTTGTATTGGAATATAATTGCTCAGAGCTAGTGGCTTTCTTCATATGAGCCAATATAGTAACTTGTTGGCAGGCTGTTATATCATGGATGTCAGGCCATCACAGCCAACCAATATCCTGTTGTCATTGAGAGATCATGGATGTGTACTTCCAGCAATGACCTGCTTAATTATGCTAAAAGCAGAACAACTTCAGAAAAACATGTTACTTTAGTGTAATACTGGAGCCCTCAAGGGAACAGGCAACACTGAACAGGCAACCTGCCAAGTGTGAGGTTGTCCATTTTGGAAGAACAAATAAGAATGCGGAATACAGGGTTAATGGTAGGGTTCTTGGTCAGGTGGAGGAACAGAGGGATCTTGGGGTCTATGTACATAGATCTTTGAAGGTTGCCACTCAGGTGGATAGAGTTTGTAAGAAGGCCTATGGAGTATTATCGTTCATTAGCAGAGGGATTGAATTCAAGAGTCGTGAGGTGATGTTGCAGCTGTACAGGACTTTGGTTAGGCCACATTTGGAGTACTGTGTGCAGTTCTGGTCGCCTCACTTTAGGAAAGATGTGGAAGCTTTGGAGAGGGTGCAGAGAAGATTTACCAGGATGTTGCCTGGAATGGAGAGTAGGTCGTACGAGGATAGGTTGAGAGTTCTCGGCCTTTTCTCGTTGGAACGGCGAAGGATGAGGGGTGACTTGATCGAGGTTTATAAGATGATCAGAGGAATAGATAGAGTAGACAGTCAGAAACTTTTTCCCCGGGTACAACAGAGTGTTACAAGGGGACATAAATTTAAGGTGAAGGGTGGAAGGTATAGGGGAGATGTCAGGGGTGGGTTCTTTACCCAGAGAGTGGTGGGGGCATGGAATGCGCTGCCCGAGGGAGTGGTAGAGTCAGATTCATTGGCGACCTTTAAGCGGCATTTGGATAGGTACATGGATGGGTGCTTAATCTAGGATAGAAGTTCGGCACAACATCGTGGGCCGAAGGGCCTGTTCTGTGCTGTATTGTTCTATGTTCTATGTTCTATGTTCTAGTATTGTGCAATGAGGCACAAGGGAGCTTAAGATAAAGGAACTCTTGGGAGGCAGTGACCATAATATGATTGAATTCACTTTACAATACAGAACTTACTCTACATATGATAGAATCCGAGGTTATGGCATTACAGCTGAATAAAGGCAGCTACAGAGGCATGAGGGAGGAACTGGGTAGAATTGACTGGGAGAGGAGTCTTGCAAGAAAGACAGTGGAACAGCAATGGCAGGAGTTTCTGGGAATAATTCAGGAGAGAAAGCAGAGATTCATCCCGAAGAAAAAGCAGCATGGTACAGGGAGGACAAGGCAACTATGGCTGACTAGGGACGTCAGCGATAGCATAAAAGCAAAACAGAAAGCATATAATGTAGTGAAGGGAAGGGGAACCCAGAGGATTGGGAAGCTCACAAGGACCAATAGAGGGCAACAAAAATAAACAGGAGGGAGAAGATTAAATATGACAGTAAATTAGCCTGTAATAGAAAGAAAGACTGTAAGAGTTTATTTAGATATAGAAAGGGCAAAAGAGGTCAAAAGTGGACATTGAGCTGCTGGAAAATGCTGCAGATATAGTTGGGGAACAAAGAAATGGCTGAGGAACTGAATAGTTACTTTGCATCAGTCTTCATGGTGGAAGACACAAGTATCCCAAAACTTCAAGAGAGTGAGGGGCAGATCTGAGTATTGTGGCCATCACTTAGGAGAAGATGCTAGAAAAACTGAATGGCCTGAAGGTGGATAAATCACTTGGGCCAGATTAGATAATGAAGGCGTTAGTGGTGATCTTTCTGAAACTGCTAGAATCAGGGAGGGTACCAGAGCCCAGAGCTCTGCGGGAAGCTAGGGAAGTGATTGTTGGGCCCTTTGCTGACTATTTGTATCATCGATAGTCACAGGTGAGGTGCTGGAAGCCTAGAGGTTGGCAAACGTGGTGCCACCAGTTACTAAAGGTGGTAAGGAAAACCCAGGGAATTGCAGACTGGTGAGCCTGACATCGGATGTGGTAAAAACAATGACTGCAGATGCTGGAAACCAGATTCTGGATTAGTGGTGCTGAAAGAGCACAGCAGTTCGAAGCTACTTGGATGCTGCCTGAACTGCTGTGCTCTTCCAGCACCACTAATCCTGACATCGGATGTGGGCATGTTACTGGAGGGAATCCTGAGGGACAGGATTTACATGTATTTGGAAAGGCAAGGACAGATAGTCAATATCCATGGCTGTGCATGTGAGAAATCATGTCTCACAAAGATTGAGTTTTCCGAAGAAGTAACAAAGAGGATTGATGAGGACAGAGCAGTAGACGTGATCTATATGGACTTCAGTACGGTGCTTAACAAGCTTCCTCATGGGATACTGGTTAACGAGGTTAGATATCATGTGATACTGGGAGAATTAGCTATTTGGAGACAGAACTGGCTCAAAGGTAGAAGACAGAGGAGGGTGGTGGAGGGTTGCTTTTCAGACTGGAGGCCTGTGACCAGTCACAATGCTGGGTCCTCTGCTTTTTGTCATTTACATAAGTGATTTAGATGTGAACGTAGAAGGTATAGTGAGTAAGTTTGCAGATGACACTAAAAGTGGAGGTGTAGTGGACAGCAAAGGTTTCCTCAGATTATAATGGGATCTTGTACAGATGGGCAAATGGGCTGAGGAGTGGCAGATGGAGTTTAATTTAGATGACTGTGAGGTGTTGCATTTTGGAAAAGCAAATCAGAGCAGGACTTAATGGGTGAGATCCTGGGGAGATTTGCTGAACAAAGAGACCTTGGATTGCAGGTTCATCGTTCCTTGAAAGTAGAGTCGCAGGATAGTGAAGACGGCATTTGGTATGCTTTTCTTTACTGGTCAGAGCATTGAGTATTGGAGTTGGGAGGTCATGTTGTGTCTGTGCAGGATATTGGTTAGGCCACTGTTGGAATATTGTATGCAGTTTTGGTCTCCTTCCTACTGGAAGGATGTTGTGAAACTTGAAAAGGTTCAGAAAAGATTTACAAGGATGTTGCCAGGGTTGGAGGATTTGAGGTACAGGGAGAGGCTAAATAGGCTGGGGCTATGTTCCCTGGAGCATCAGAGGCTGACCGGTGACTTTGGAGAGATTTGTAAAATCATAAGGGGCACAGATACGATAAACAGACAAGGTCTTTTCCCTGGAGTGGGGGAGTCCAGTACCAGAGGGCACAGGTTCATGAAGAGAGGGAAAAAATATAGAAGGGACCTAAGGGGCAACGTTTTCACGCAGAGGGTGGTGCGTGTATGGAATGAGCTGCCACAGGAAATGGAGGAGGCTGGTACCATTGAAAGGCATCTGGATGGGTATCCGAATAGAAAGGGTGTTGAGGGATATGGGCCAACTGCTAGCAAATGTGACTAGATCAGGTTAGGATATCTGGTCGGCATGGACGATTTGGACCAAATGGTCTGCTTCCGTGTTGTACATCTCTGACTCTATGACCTCATCTACTATGTCTATTGCTCTTGATGTGGTCTTCTCTACATTGGGGAGACAGGATGCCAACTCGTGGAACGTTTCAAAGAACATCTCTGAGACACAAGCACCAAACAACTCCACTGCTCTGTGGCCAACGTCTTCAACTCTCCCTCCCAGTACCAGCCTGTCAAGGATATGCAAGTCTTGGCCTCCTCCACCGCCAAATTATAGTCACCTGATGCCTGGAGAAGAACCCCTCAGCTTCTGCCTTGGGACCCTCCAACCACACAGCACCAATGTCAATTTCACCAGTTTCCTCATCTTCCCCCCCACCCACCTCATCCCAGATCTAATCCTCCAACTTTGCACCGCCATCTTGAACCGCCCATCCGTCCATCTTCTTTCCTATCTATCCACTCCACCTTCCACTCTGACATATCACCATCACCTCCCACCTGCACCAGCTACCTTCCTGCCACCCCCACACTCCCCAATTTTTATCTCTTAGCCCCCTGCCCCCAACCCCACATTTCTGATGAAGGGCTTATGCCTGAAACATCCATTCTCCTGCTCCTCGGATGCTGCCTGTCCTGCTGTGCTTTTCCAGCACCACACTTTTTGACACATGGTATAGGGGCCAACATTTTACTATTGGTAAAGGATTGGTTAGTTGATGGGAAACAGAGTCGGCATTAAAGGATATCTTTCCTCGTTGGTAATTTGTAACTAGTGGAATGCCAAGGGGTCAGTGCTGGGACCTCAACTATTTCCAATCCATTCTTCCACTGCATTGGATGAACAGAACAGAAGAAGGGTACTAGATCCGAAGTGTTAACTCTGCTTTTTTTCCATAGAATGATGGAAACAGGCCATTTTGGGCCAACAAAACTACATCAACCCTCCGAAGAGCATCCCACCCAGACCCATTCCCCTACCGTTTCCTTGTAACCTTACCTCTCCCATGGTTAACACACCTAACCTACACATCCCTGAATAGTATGAACAACTTAGCATGGCCAATCCACCAAACCTGTATATCTTTGGACTGTGGGAGGAAACCAGAATACCCAGTGGAAATCCACAGAGACACTGGAAGAACACGCAAACTCCACAGAGAAAGTTGCCCCGGGTGGAATTGAAACCAGGTCCCTCGTGCTACAAGGCAACAGTACTAATGACTAAGCTACTGTGCCACCTTTTGTGCAGATGGCGTTTGCCAGATCTGCAGTGTTTCTCCAGCAATTTCTGTTTTTGTTCCAGATTTCCAGCATCTGCGGTTCTTTGTTTTACTTTAGGTTAGAAAGTAAGTTGTCAAGAGGAGCTGGAGATCCTGTCTTCCTTTTGCAATTAACTGAATGGGCTGAAATCTGACAATTAGAGCATAATGTATGGAAATATTGATTTGTCCATTTTGGAATGAAGAATCAAAAAACAATACACAGCAAACTTTGTTTTAATCAGCACTCTTGATAAATTGGCAAAAACTATATATCGCAAATTCCAGAGGTTTACTGTATTATTGCCATCTCCACGACGTCTGAGTAGTCAGTTGAAGGTGAGGCTGAGAAGGCTCTCTACCAGTAAGTTTTATTTAAGGCAAAGTTGCATTATTATTTAAGTGATTTATGCTTTAAATCAAGTGTAACAGTGATACGTATGCCTCCTGCATTATGCTTTATTACATAGTGTGTTTTTATATATTGATTATGTGGACATCTTGATCAACCGAAATCTTTGATCAATCGATACACGCCTGGTGGCAGTTAACAAAAGGTTTGCTGTACTACATAAATTCATCACAAAGACCTTCCTCTACCATATTCCTAGTTTCTATTACATACCTGCACTTAGCAGGAAAAAAATGTGTAAATTAAGACTCTACTAGTATCACTCTAGCCATGTCACACTAGTAGGCTAAACCTCTCAGAACATCATTGCATGTTACCCAGTTTCATGAACGCCGCAGTTCCCTCCTACCTCAATAAACTTTAGAACATAAAGTGTGACTTACTAACATGAAATGGCAGCATGTTTTATGAATGACCATTCATACTGTTAACTATTTGAAAATCTCTTCTAAAGATAATTCTAAATATTATGTATCCTGTCTTGAAATTTAAAACCAGATTCAGGGGTAAAGAAATCTCAGGATAGCTGCCACCACTGTCAATTCCATCAGTACCGTTCACACAAGCAAATTATTTCTCTCAAGCTCAAAACCATCACAGAATTGTACAGTGTGCACTAAAGGCCATTTGACCTATCAAATGTATACTGGTCATCTGAAGAGACAATTTACACCTCTGTTTTTTTCCCCCATATTCATGCAAATGTCTTCTTTTGCCATAATTATTTCATTCCCTTTTGAAACCCTCAGTTGGTCCTTTATCAACCATACTATTCAGAACTACATTCCAGATCCTAACAACTTGCTCTGAGAGTATGTTTTTCATGATATTACCTTTGTTTTTTTTATTTATTGCATTCCCCTTGCATTTAATGAAAACATTCCATTTGTCTTCTTAATCACTTGTATACTAATTCAATATAATGCATACAAATGGCAGGAGGCGGTTGTATAGTGACAATATCACTGAACTAATAATCCAGGACCCCAGGTGATCTTTGATGAGCTCAAATCCCATCATGGCAGATGGTGAAATTTGAATTCAACAAAAACCTGGAACAAAAAAAACTAGCCAGTGGCAACTGCGTGATCATGTTGGTTGTCATTAAAAATATGTTTCACTGAAGTCCATTAAGGAAAGAAATTTGCCATCCTTACCTGCTCTGGCTGACATGTGACTCCAGCAATATGGTTGACTGTTACTGCCCTCTGGACAATTATGGATGGGTATTTAATGCTGGCCTAACCAGTCATGCCCATATTCAGTGAACAAGTTTTAAAAAACATTAAAATGTGCCTGGAGATCTGGATGCTGTTATATCACAGACTTCTGCAATCTCTATTTAAATAGTGCTCTACTTCTCCTGTCTTCCTGCTGAAGAGAACAATTTGACATTTATGTCAAATTTTAGCCTATGCTCTTAAGTCATCTATATTCCTTTGCAGACACTTTGCAACCTCTTGACAACTTATTTTCTGACCTAGCTTGGTGTCAGATTTAGGTACCATTCATTTGGCACCCCTCATCTAAATAATTGATATAAATTATAAATAGTTGAAAATCTAATATCAAAACCCTCCACATTAGAAAACGTTTGCCAGCCCGAAAAAAAAATCCATTTATCCTGAATCTGTTTCTTGTCAGCTAACCAATCCTTTCTTCAAGCTAATATATTATCCCCTACACCATGTGCTTGTTGTGTGCAGTAACCTTTGATGTGGATCCTTAGCAAATGCCATTCTAAAAATCAAGTACATCATATTTATCGGTCCCCCTCAATAACCGTAGATGTCAGCTTGTTAAAAAACACAAAAGATAGTTAAACACAATTTCCCCTTCATAAACCCTGCCTGATTAAATCATAATTTTCCAAGGGTCCAGCTAAAACTTTAATAATGGATTTGAACATCCTCCCTATGATAGATATTAGGCTAACAGACCTGTGGCTTTCTACATTCTGCCTCCTCCTCTTTTTTTGGATCAGTACTGGTCCCAGAGCCCCAGACAAGACCTATTTGTCTCTCATCAATGTCTGAGCCATACATTCATATCTCTAATTTTATTTACCCTATACAAAGTTGGTCATGGTTCAGGTAATAATGTAGAGATTGATTTCTACTTTTTAGTTTAGCCCCTAGCTGCTTATAATCCAGAGACAGAAGTTCGGCCTGAATCCTATCAATGTCACTGGTGCACACGTGGACCACAGAAATCGATATGGCTCCATAGCGTCCTCCCCAGTTCAGAGAAGATGTCCCAAAATCTGGCACTGGAAAGACGACACAGCTTTCTAAACTCATGATCTCAGCTGCAAAGAACTGTGTCTATTCCAATGACAATACTATCCCTTACAATTATGGCACTCCTATTTATTCCCCCAACTTAAATGGCTTCCTGTACCAAGATGCAACGGTAGCTTGCTCATCCACCTTCCAGTTCCTGCTCTCAACCATGCAACTTGGCATTATGAACCTCAAACCTGTTGTACAATTGCAAAGGCTGAGGATGCTCCAACATACCTTCTTGGTCAGTTTACCTGTCTCCCTGGCCTTGAATAAAAATTGGAAAAGAAATGCAGAACGACCCAAAACTGCCGTTATTACACATCAAACTGTCAATTAGTCCTATAATTAATAATACATCCAATATTCATTAATTAAGCTAATGCCATCAAAAAGTGGAACATACAATTTAAACAGTCTGTACTTCGAAATAAAAGACTCTAAGCATCATCAATCCCACCATCACGACAGAATGTGTCAGCACACTAACTACTCATCATCTTACTTACTGTGACCATGAAGGTGAAAACAACAAAGATAAATCGGAACCAGATTTCCACTTGGGAAAATAAGGCATTATACATCTTCAACTGTTGGACAGAAATTTAACATTGGCATTAGTACAAAAAGGCAGCACCAACACAGATTTTAAACCTGAATTGCTTTAAGTGCTTCAGCTAGACATCAGGTACATTTAGTTGGATAAATAAAAAAGTTGATTTTTAATAGCTTAAACATACTGAATATTTAATACAAGCACAAAACTAAAATCCAATGCAAATGTTAATATTGATGCATCGAATCACAGAATCCCCAGTGTGGAAACAGGCCATTCAGCCCAACAAGTCCACACCAACCGTCTGAAAACATCCCATCCAGACCCACCCCCTTATCCTATACCTATGCATTTCCCGTTTCTAATGCACCTAACCTACACAATTCTGAACAGTGTGGGGAACTTAGCATGGCCAATCCACCTAATGTGCACATCTTTGGACAGTGGGAGGAAACCAGAGCATCCAGCGGAGACCCACGCAGACACAGGGAAAACATGCAAACTTAATATCTGGATTAATCCCGATGCCACAAGCTAGTGAGTGCAGGAATAGGAGGGGAGAGCAGATGAATGCATGGCTAAGATGCTGATGTATGGGAGAAGGATTCACATTTTTGGATCATTGGAATCGCTTCTGGAATAGAAGTGATGCGCACAAGGAGGACAGATTGCACCTAAGTTGGAAGGGGACTAATATACTGACAGGGAGATTTACTAGAGCTGCTTAGGAGGATTTAAACTAGTGAGGGGGGGGACCCAGGGAGATAGCAATGATAGAGATCAATCTGAGACTGGTACAGTTGAGAAAAGAAGTGAGCCAAACAGTCAGGGCAGGCAAGGACAAAGCAGAGAACAAGGTAGGACTGATAAATTAAACTGCATTTATTTCAATGCAAGGGGCCTAACAGGGAAGGCAGATGAGAACGCAAACATCTCAGCAAGGGGCCCAGCAATCACTTCCCTAGCTTCCCACAGAGTTCTAGGGTACATCTGATCAGGTCCTGGGGATTTATCCCCAGAGTTAAGGAGAATCCAAAGGGATTTTACAAATACATTAAGGACGAGGGAGAGAATAGGGCCCCTCAAAAATCAGCAAGGTAGCCTTTGTGTGGAGCTGCAGGAGATGGGGGAGACATTATACAAGTATTTTGCATCAGTATTTACTGTGGAAAAGGCCAAGGAACATGGGACTGGGATATCATAGCAATTACAGAAATGTGACTCCGAGATGGACAGGACTAGCAGCTTAATGTTCCAGGATACAAATGCTACAGGAAGGACAGAAAGGGAGGCAAGAGAGGAGGGGGAGTAGCATTTTTGATAAGGGATTGCATTACAGCTGTACTGAAGGAGGATATTCCCAGAAATACATCCAGGGAAGTTATTGGGTGGAACTGAGAAATAAAAAAGGGATTGTATTATAGACCCCCTAACAGTCAAAGGGAAATTGAGAAACAAATTTGTAAGGAGATCTCAGTTATCTGTAAGAATAATAGGGTGGCTATGGTAGAGGATTTTAAATTTCCAAACATGGAATGGGACTGCCATAGTGTTAAGGATTTAGATGGAGAGGAATTTGTTAAGTGCGTACCAGAAACTTTTCTGATTCAATATATGGGTGTACCTACTACAGAAGGTGAAAAACTTGACCTACTCTTGGGAAATAAGGCAGGGCAGGTGACTAAAGTGTCAGTGGGGGAGCACTTTGGGGCCAGCGACCATAATTCTATTAGTTTTAAAATAGTGATGGAAAAGGATAGACCAGATCTAAAAGCTGATGTTCTAAATTGGAGAAAGGCCACTTTTGACAGTATTAGGCAAGAACTTTCAAAAGTTGATTGGAGGCAGATGTTCGCAGGTAAAGGGACGGCTGGAAAATGGGAAGCCTTTAGAAATGAGATAACAAGAATCCAGAGAAAGTATATTCCTGTTAGGGTGAAAGGAAAGGCTGGTAGGTATAGGGAATGCTGTATGACTAAATAAATTGAGGGCTTGGTTAAGAAAAAGAAGGAAGCATATGTCAGGTATAGACAGGATAGATCGAGTGAATCCTTAGAAGAGTATAAAGGCAGTAGATGTATATTTCAGAGGGAAATCAGGAGGGCAAAAAGGGGACATGAGATAGCTTTGGCAAACAGAGTTAAGGAGAATCCAAAGGGGTTTTACAAATTAAGGACGAGGGAGAGAATAGGGCCCCTCAAAGATCAGCAAGGCAGCCTTTGTGTGGAGCTGCAGGAGATGGGGGAGATATTATACAAGAATTTTGCATCAGTATTTACTGTGGAAAAGGCCATGGAAGGTATAGAATGTCGGCAAATAGAAGGTGACATCTTGAAAAATGTCCATATCACAGAGAAGGAAGTGTTGGATGTCTTGAAACACATAAAAGTGGATAAATCCCCAGGACCTGATCAGATGTATCCTGGAATTCTGTGGAAAGCTAGGGAAGTGATTGCTGGGTCCCTTGCTCAGGTGAGGTGCCAGAAGACTGAAGGTTGGCGAACGTAATGCCACTGTTTAAGAAAGGTGGTAAGGACAAGCCAGGGAACTATAGACCAGTGAGCCTGACCTCAGTGGTGAGCAAGTTGTTGGAGAGAATCCTGAGGAACAGGATGTACATGTATTTGGAAAGGCAAGGACTGATTAGGGATAGTCAACTTGGTTTTGTGTGTGGGAAATCATGTCTCACAAACGTAATTGAGTTGTTTGGAAAAGTAACCAAGAGGATTGACGAGGACAGAGCGGTAGGCGTGATCTATATGGAATTCAGTAAGGCGTTCGACAAGGTTCCCCATGGGAGACTGATTAGCAAGGTTACAGGGAGAACTAGCCATTTGGATACAGAACTGACACAAAGAGTCATAGAAGGTCAGCTGAAAGAACAAAGTAGTGATTACACCTTCAGTAAAAGTAAATGTGAATAAGCCCAATTCTGTGGAACTGGTTTCACCATTAAACATGAACTAGTTGACAGTCTCATTCACCCCTTTTGGATAATCAAATGTCTTACGATCCTTTGGTTCATCTTAACCCGAAGACAGTACACTGCAATCAACAATGCATATGCCCAAATCTCAAAACAGTGGATGAGGTCAAAGAGAAATCCAATTCAGTCTTCATCAGCCATTGTATATCCTCCAAAGGAAGACAAACTTATTTCTCTTGGAGCATATGATGCCGGGGTTGAGAGGAACACAAAGTTTTATAATTGGAAAGGAAGGCATTGGGAAGGTAAACACCAAACAAATCTTCCTCCTGATGAAATTAGGGATAATTTGCGCTTTGTGTGTGGGAAATCATGTCTCACAAACTTGATTGAGTTTTTTGAGGAAATAACAAAGAAGATTGATGAGGGCAGAACAGTAGATGTGACCTAAATGGACTTCAGTAAGGCATTCGACAAGGTTCCCCATGGGAGACTGATTAGCAAGGTTAGAGTTCACGGAATACAGGGAAAACTAGCCATTTGGATACAGAACTGGCTCAAAGGTGGTGGTGGCTGGTTGTTTTTCAGACTGGAGGCCTGTGACCAGTGGAGTGCCACAAAGATTGGTGTTGGGTCCACTACTTTTCATCATTTATATAAATGATTTAGATGTGAGTATAAGAAGTACAGTTATTAAGTTTGCCGATGACACCAAAATTGGAGGTGTAGCGGACAGTGAGGAAGGTTACCTCAGATTACAACGGGATCTTGATCAGATGGGCCAAAGGCTGAGGAGTGGCAGATGGAGTTTAATTCAGATAAATGTTAAATGCTGCATTTTGGGAAAGCAAGTCTTAGCAGGACTTATACACTTAATGGTAAGGTCATGGGGAGTGTTGCTGAACAAAGAGATTTTGGTGCACATGTTCATAGCTCCTTGAAAGTAGAGTGGCAAGTAGATAGGATAGTGAAGAAGGCATTTGGTATGCTTTCCTTTATTGGTCAGAATATTGAGTACAGGAGTTGGGAGGTCATGTTGCAGCTGTATAGGACATTGGTTCGGCCACTTTTGGAATATTGCATGCAGTACTGGTCTCCTTCCTATCAGAAAGATGTTGTGAAACTTTAAAGGGTTCAGAAAAGATTTACAAGGATGTTACCAGGTTTGGAGGACTTGATCTATTGGGAGAGGTTGAATAGGCGAGAATTGTTTTCCCTGGAGCATCAGAGGCTGAGGGGTGACCTTATAGAGGTTTATAAAATCATGAGGGGCATGGATAGGATAAATAGACAAAGTCTTTTCCCTGGGGTCGGTAAGTCCAACACTAGAGGGCATAGGTTTAGGGTGAGAGGAGAAAGATATAAAAGAGACCTAAGGGGCAACTTTTTCACGCAGAGGATGATACGTGTATGGAATGAGCTGCTAGAGGAAGTGGTGGAGGCTAGTACAATTGTAACATTTAGAAGGCTTCTAGATGGGTATATGAATACGAAGGGTTTGGAGGGATATGGACCCGATGCTAGCAACTGGGACTAGATCGGGTTGGGATATCTAGTCGGCATGGATGAATTGGACTGAAGGGTCTGTTTCCATGCTGCACATCTCCATGACTCTATGATTCCACACAGACTGTCACCCAAGGGTAGAATTGAACCCAGGTCCCTGTCGCTGTGAGGCAGCAGTGATAACCACTGTATGTAACTTCCCCTAATGTAGTTTATGAATGTATATTAAATAAGGAAAATCAAATGTAGATTATTTCTCAGCAAGTCTGAAATTATATCCCTCATGTTGTAGATCTTCTGTGATCGCACATAATATTTACTGCTAGTGCAGGATTGTTGGCTACTTACTTTCAACATTAAGAAAGCTGTAATTGTTTAAGTCACCAAGAGCACTTATTGAGAGCATTGATTTTTCAGCAGCACAAATGAATAAAAGTCCTTTAGTTATTGCTGTGGCTCTAGAGTCACATATCAGCCAGAGCAGGTGAGAATGGCAGATTTCCTTCCCTGAAGGGCATTACTTTTACATTTCTCTGAAATGTACCCACCCATCTACTCTTCCATGTCTCTGACTGTTTGTGGGCCTGTGGTACATTGTGAGATTATATACTCTGGTCCTTGGCTCTGCCTTGAAGGAAGACATCCATTCAGGATTTACCATCAAGCCCCTTAAGGATTCTGTTTGTTTCAATTGGCTCATCTCTCATTTTTCTAAATTCCAAAGAGTAGAGTCCCAGCAGTTTAACCTTTGCTCCTAAGACAAGATCAGTTAGAGGTTGAGATACATGTTGGTACCAAAGATATAGGCAAAGTGAGGAATGAGATCTTGCATGAAGAATTAAGGTAGCAAGGCACTAGATTAAGAAGCAGGATCTAATAGTTGTTCATACACATAAATGATACAGATAAAAATGTGGGGGAAATGTTAAGGAAATTCACAGATGACACCAAGATTGGCTTTGAATAGTTTGCAAAGAAGATGATTGTAGGTTACAAGAAGATATAGATGGGTTGGTTTGATGGATAGATCAGTGACAGATGGTGTTTAACCCTGATAAGTGCAAGACGATACACTGGAAGAAGAAATAAAATGAGGGAGTATTAATGAATGAACAGAGTGCTCTTGGGGTATTTACTCACAGATCCCATATGGGACACGTGCTTTCAACAGTGATGGCATACAGTACAAGAGGGGATACAGGAGGTTTACCAGGATGCTGACTCAGGTGGAAAAACTGTCCTGTAAGGTGAGACTAGATATGCTTGGATTAATTTCTTTTAGAGCAGAGAACACTAAGGGGGGATATGATTGAGGTGTATAAGATTTGAGGGGTATGGACAGAGTGAATAGCTGCAGCTGCTCCCTTTGGTTGAGGGGTCAATCACAAGAGAGCATAGTTTTAAGCTAAGTGGCAGGAGATTCAGACGGGATTTGGGAAAAACATTTTCACTCAGCTGGTAATGGAAATCTGGAAGACACTGCCTGGGAAGGGAACAGAGGCTACAAACCTTTGAAAAATATTTGGATGAACACTTCAAATATTCAAGGATATGGGACAAGTGCAGGAAATTGGAGCGAGCGCAATTTTAGAGGTAGTTATGTCGGTGTAGACTCGATGGGCCAAAGGACTTTTAAGCACTGTATGAAGCTATGAATCAAGCTTCAGGAAAACAAAGTGTACTTACAGTGAAATTTACATTCTTGATCGAAAACAAAGGATCTTCTAGATCATAGAAGGTGATGGTAATCATGTATTCGGTATAGTTCAGATAACCGAGGTGTAGTACAATTATTTCATCACATAGCCCCTTAAGTAAAATGGAAAA
Organism: Chiloscyllium punctatum; assembly: GCF_047496795.1. Taxonomy (NCBI): domain Eukaryota; kingdom Metazoa; phylum Chordata; class Chondrichthyes; order Orectolobiformes; family Hemiscylliidae; genus Chiloscyllium; species Chiloscyllium punctatum. The sequence goes on from NC_092749.1 coordinate 78,375,128, forward strand.
AGTTCACATTAGTTAATTTCCAACAATGAACTGAGACACTTTGGCAATTATGTAACATCATTGTTTAGAGTAGCCAAATCATGCAAGCAAATGATCTAAGTATTTCAAGTTTGGGTAGACACACATCTTTTACTTTGGTGAACTCAAAAGTTAATATTAAAAGGATCCCATATAAATATTTAAAACTCTACAGCATTGAAGCTGTGTCATCTGGTTAGTAGGTAGCACCATAATAAAAGAAAAGCAATGTATATCCAGAAATCTGAAGTTTTAAGAAGTGCTGAAATTACTGATTTGGAGATGCTGGTGTTGGACTGGGGTATACAAAGTTAAAAATCACAACACCAGGTTACATCACTTGAGAATGTAACTTTTTAAAAAAAGGTTTTGCAATTTACATATGAAAGAACTGAAATCAACGTTAAAAATCACACAACACCAGGTTATAGTCCAACAGGTGGTTGGTGAAGGAGCAGCGCTCCGAAAGCTAGTGCTTCCAATTAAACCTGTTGACTATAACCTGGTGTTGTGTTATTTTTAACTTTGTACACCCTAGTCCAACACCGACATCTCCAAATCATGGAAACCAATGTTGTCATTTTAACAGATGAGAGACTTAACAAACAAGCCAGGTCTTTTTCAATATATAATTTCAGTTACATCACACTGTAAACTTTTGCTATAAATCCTGTGTCTTACAATCTTATACTTCACAACCACCTGAAGGAGCAGTGCTCCGAAATCTAGTGCTTCCAATTAAACCTGCTGGACTATAACCTGGTGTTGTGTGATTTTTAACTTTGAAAATATTGAGGTTAGTTGGCATCTGTGGAGTGAAAAATAATGTCAAAGTTTCAGGTTGATGACCTCTCTTAAGAACTCGAAATTGCCTGAGAAACAACACGTTTGAAACATGTACAGAAAGGTTGGCAACAGGAGGAGTAGTCATGGAGTCATTACATTCAGGCAGAGATATTCAGCCAATTCAGTCCATACCAATTCACTGTAGAGCTCATCACATACTTCTATTCATCACATTCTATTCTTGTAACCCTGCAAGTTTATTTCTTTCAAGTATCCATCCAACTTCCTGTTGAAATTATTCATTGCCTCAGTTTCCACTATCTTGGTAGGCAATGAGTTTCCTGGTCATCACTCACTGCTTAATAAATTTCTTTATCATATTCCATTTGTACTTCTTGCCCAAATCTTACAATAAACAATAGGTGCAGGAGTAGGCCATTCTGCCCTTCGAGCCAGCACCACCATTCATTATGATCGCGGCTGATCATCCTCAATCAGTATCCAGCCTTATCCCCATAATCCTTGATTCCACTATCCTTAAGAGCTCTATCCAACTCTTTCTTGAAAGTATCCAGAGACTTGGCCTCCACAGCCTTCTAGGGCAGAGCATTCCATACACCCACCACTCTCTGGGTGAAGAAGTTTAATCTGTTCTTCCTAATCCTTGCAATCAGTGACTAAATGGAACAGCTCTTTAGTCTATCTTCTCAACACCCTATCATAATTTTGCAGACATCTGCAAAATTCATTTTGTTCCAACCAATCAATGCTGATGACACAAAACTAGGTAGGAGTACAGCAGTGAGGAGGATGTGAAGCAGCTTAAAGGTGATCGAGACAAATAAAATGAATGGAGAAATGTATACCAGATGCAAAGTAACATGGATAAGTGTGAAGTTGTCCGTTTCAATAAGAAATTCAAAACCGTATTATTTAAATGTTGATGGATTGAGAAATGCTTTTGTACAAAGGGATTTAAAGATCCATGCACATCAGTCATTGGAAGCAGGAATGCAAGTATGCCAAGCAGTTCGGAAGGCAAGTGGCATGCTACCTTTCATTGCAAGAGCGTTTGAATACAGGAACAAAGAAGTCTTAGTAAAGTAAACAGGGCCTCGGTGAAACCACATCTAGAGTACTGCATGCGGCTTTGGTCACCTTATCCAAGGAAAGATATTTTTTCCAGAAACAGTTTTATTTCCAAGAGATACAGCATGTTTCAATCTTCCTCTCAGTTACAGTATCATCCTCATGAATCTTTCTTATACCCTCAGTCCATGAGATCAAAAACTAGTCATACTACTGCAAGATTCTATGCAAACTTGACACAACTTCTTTACTTTTCTATCCTAACCCTTGTCAACAGCGTGTCTTTTTAAAATGGTAGTCTGAAATGAAAAAGAACTCATTTCAGGACACAAGCAAATTGAATAAAGGAGAACCATAAAACTTTCTATAAGTATGTGAGGAATAAAAGGATGATTAGGGTAGAAAAAGGGCCAGTCAAAGACAGAAGTGGGAAATTGGGTATGGACCCTGTAGAGATTGGAGAGGTGCTAAATGAACATTTCTCATTGGTGTTCACTCAGGAAAAGGAGAATATTGTGGAGGAGAAGAATGAGGTACGAGATATTAGACTAGAAAGGATCGAGGTTAGTTATGCACAGGTGTTATCAATTCTAGAAGGAGTGAAAGTAGACAAGTACCCGGGGCCGATGGAATTTATCCGAGGATTCTCTGGGAAGCTAGGGAGGATATAGCAGAGCAGTTGGCTTTGATATTTGAGTCGTCATTGTCTACAAGTTTAGGACCTGAGGACTGGAGGATTGCAAATGTGCCATTGTTCAAGAAAGGCAGAAGTGACTCAGGTAATTATAGACCAGTGAGCCTTATTTCTATTGTAGGAAAAGATTATAAGAGAGAAGATTTATAATCATCTAGCAAGCAACAATTTGATTTCAGATAGTGAACATGGTTGCGTCAAGGGCAGATCGTGTCTCACAAACCTCATTGAATATTTTGAGAAGGTGACCAAGCATGTAGATGAGGGTAGGGCAGTTGACGTGGTATACATGGACTTCAGTAAAGCCTTTGTTAGGCTGATGGAGAAAATGGATTTGAGGGTGATTTAGCAGTTTGGATTAGAAACTGGCTTTCTGGAAGAAGGCAGCAAGTGGTGGTTGATGCAAAATATTCAATCTGGAGTCCAATTACTAGTGCTGTGCCACAAGGATCTGGTTAGGACCACTGCTGTTTATCATTTTTATAAATGACTTCGATGCAGGTATAGGTGGATGGATTAGTAAATTTGCAGATGACACTAAAGTCAATTTGGAAGAATGTTACAGGTTGCAGGAAGACTTGGATAAACTGCAGAATTGGGTTGAGAGGTGGCAAATGCAGCTAAATGTGAGGTAATGCACTTTGGGAAGAATAAGAGGAAGGCAGAGCACTGGATCAATGGAAAGATTCTTGTTCGTGTGGATGTGCAGAGGGATCTTGGAATCCACGTGCATAGATCCCGGAAAGTTGCCACCCAGATGGATAGTGCTGTGAAGAAGGCATATAGTGTGTTAAGTTTCATTGGTAGAGGGATTGAGTTCCGGAATTGCAATATCATGCTGCAACTGCACAAAATGCTGGTGCGGCCACACTTGGAATATTGTGTACAGTTCTGGTCACCCCATTACAGGAAGGATGTGGAAGCCTTGGAAAGGGTGCAGAGGAGATTTACCAGGATGTTGCCTGGTATGGAGGGGAGGTCTTATGAGGAAAGGCTGAGAGACTTGTGTCTGTTCTCATTGGAAAGAAGAAGGCTAAGGGTGGATTTGATAGAGACATACAAGATGATCAGAGGATTAGATAGGGTAGACAGTGAAATACTTTTTCCTAGGATGACGACGTCAGCTTGTACAAGAGGGCATAACTACAAATTGAGGGGTGATAGATTTAAGACAGATGTCAGAGGAAGTTCTTTACGCAGAGAGTGGTAAGGGCGTGGAATGCCCTACCTACTAATGTAGTCAACTCAGCCACATCAGGGAGATTTAAACCATCCTTAGATAAACACATGGATGATTTTGGGATAGTGTAGAGGGACGAGGGACAGTTCACAGGTCGGCGCAACATCAAGGGCCGAAGGGCCTGTTCTGCACTGTATTGTTCTATGCTCCATGTTCTAACTGCTCAGTGATTTGCAACAATTGTTGCATTATTTCAAATGCAAATAATCTGAATCAGATAAAATAGCAACATTTAAAAATCATCTTGACAAATACATGAAAAACAGAGAGGGATATGTTAACACAGAGGCAAAAAGGTTTTTAGTTTAGAAAGTTGTCATGTGTTGGTGCAGAGTCAGTGGGCCAAACAACCTACTTCCGTGCAATACTGTTCTTTGTTCTCAAAACAAGCATTGCTCAAACAGTTGTTTGAAAAAGTAGAATCATAAAGTCCCTCCAGTGCAGATAGAGGTTATTTCACCCATTAAGTCTGCATCAAACTTTCAAACAGCATCCATCATATCCTAGTAGCTCTGGCATGCTAGAGCTAGTCTGCACACCCCTAGTCATTATGGGGCAATTCAACATGGCTAATTCACCTAATCTACACATATTTTAATTGCAGGAGGAAACCAAAGCACCTGACGGAAATCCACACAGATTCAGGGAGAATGTGCAAATGAGATGACTACGCAAGGCTGGAACAGAACCCAGGACCCTGGCACTGTCAGGCAGCAGTGCTAGCCACTGAACCAAATCATTCCCCTGTACTAATTGGAGTTTAGGTTGTAGGTAGACTGGAGCTGACAGAATACATCCAAATGGAGCTTTGGTTGGCAACAGGAATTTGGTCTGTCAATTAGTGACCCGTTACTGATGACAAAGGCATTTTGCCTGACAACAACTGTGTAATTGGTTCTCAGGCAACTGAACAACTCAGCTATGAACAAAATAGAGAAGTGATAAAATCACCCTGAACTGAGCTTTTTCTGTTCTCTGCAATCCAAACCCACTTTAACCCTGAAGAAAACCTATTCATCTTTCTTTCAGCACCAGCTGTAAGCAGTGACTTCTAACTAATGTCTCTTTTATAAAAATAAAGTAGCCGCCCTGTACCTCTTGCAAGCAGTGGACGCATTCAGAAAAGGATCGACAAGAACCAACTCAACAAATCTCGTCAACAAAAATAATGGAATTGCGATTCTAGCTTCCCCTGCTTCCATGCGTTTTCAAAATCCCTTTCTGCAGAGGCTGTCTCAGTAGCTTGCTGGTGAACACTGGTACCTTATAGCACCAGGGACCCAGGCTCAATTCCAGCCCTGGATCACCTTCCATGTGGAGTTTTCACACTCTACCCTTCTCTGCCTGGATTTCTCCCAGGTGTTCTGATTTCCTTTTACAGTCCAAAAATGTGGGGGTTAGGTGGATTGGCCATGCCCTACAGTGTTCAGGGGTGTGCAGTCTAGGTGGATTAGCGATGATCAAGGTGGAATGCTAGTCAGACAATCAGTGCAGATTCCATAGACCAAATGGCCTCTTTTTAAACTATGGGGATTCTATGTGCACATGTAAGGAGAGGTTTATGAGGTGATTACTCTTAATTTGTAATGTTATACGCCAATTGCTTACCTTTAGCTAGAGTCTAAAAATTATCCCTTGCTTTCAATCAATCTGGGTCTGAAAATCAGATAAATTGTGGAATTTTATGTATGTTTCAACATTCTTAACTTTTGTGACAACTTCAGGCATAGCGATGCTCAATTTCAAGCACACAAAAACAGGATTAAGGAGAATATATAAACTTCATATATAAAAAACAAGAGGGTAGCCAAGGAAAGTGTTGGCCCACTCAAGGACAAAGGAGAGAATCTTTGTGGGGAGCCAGAAAAGGTAGATGAGATCCTAAACACATACTTCATGTCAGTATTCACCACAAGAAAGGAATTGGAAAATGATGAACTCAGGGGTGTGTGGAATTTCTAAGCCAAGCTGCTGTGTGTCTTAAAAAGTATTAAGGTAGGTAAGTCTCCAGGTCCTGGTCGGCCCAGAATATTCAGGGAGGCAAGAGAACAAATTGCTGTAGCATTGACAGACATCTTTGTATCCTATCTGGCCAAAGATGAGGTCCCAGAAGACTGGAGAATAGCCAATACCGTCCCATTATTTGAGAAAGATAGCAGGGATACTCTGGGAAATTACAGGCATGTCAGCCTCACATCATTTGTGGAGAATTTATTAGAAAAGATTCTCAGGGATAAGATTTACATGCATTTATAAACAACTGGACTTATTAGCAACAGACTGCATGGTTTTATGCAGGGAAGTTAAGCCTCAACAATCTGATCGAGTTTTCTGAGGAGGTGATGAAGATAACTGATGAGGGAAAAGCGGCTCATGTTTCTGCATGGACTTTAGTAAAGCCTTTGACAAGGTCCCTCATGGCAGACTGATACAAAAGGTGGAGTCACATGGTATCGGGGTGATCTGGCAACATGGAAACAGAACTGGCTTAGATATAGGAAACAGAGGGCAGCAGTGGACGGACGCTTTTCAGAATGGAGGGCTGTGACTAGTTCCACAGGGATCAGTGCTGGGACCTCTACTGTTCCCGGTCTACATAAATGATTCGGAGAAAAACGTAGCTCGTTGAATCAGTAAGTTTGCAGGTGATACAAAGATTGGAAGAGTTGCAGACAGTAAGCACTATTGTCAGAAGATACAGCAAGATATAGATCTGTTGGCAGCATGGGAAGAAAAATGTTGAAACATACACAAAATACAAATGTGAGGTCATACATTTTGGAAGATCAAGTGTAAGTTATACAGTGAATGGCAGAACCCTTTGGAATATTTACATGCAGAGGGATCGGAGTGTGCAGGTCCATAGATTACTGAAGGCGGCAGTGCAGATAGATAAGTAGTGAAACAGGCATATGACATGCTTGCCTTCATTGGAAGGGGCATTAAGTATGTGGCTAGACAAGTTATGCTGCAGCTTTATAAAACTTTAGTTAGGCCACACTTGGAATATTGCATCCAGTTCTGGTAACCACACTGCCAGAAGGATGTGAATGCTTTGGAGAGGGTACAGAAAAGGTTTACCAGGATTTTGCCTGATACGGGGGATTTTACCTACGAAGAAAGGTTGGATAGACTAGGTTCATTTTCACTGCAACACAGGAGGTTGAGGGGTGAACTGATAGAAGTTTAAAAGATTGCAAATGGCATGGATAAAGTCAAAAGTATGAGGCTTTTTACCAGAGTGGAGGGGTCAATTACTAGGGGACACAGGTTCAAGAGGACACATTTAAAAGAGATATGCGAGGTAAGTTCACACACAAAGGATGATGAGTGCCTGGAATGCACTGCTGGAGAAGGTGATAGAAGCAGATACAATAGCATACAGGATATGAACCATGTAAATGAAGATAGTTTTAGTATATAAGGGCAAAATGTGTCAGTGCAGGCTTGGAGGGCCAAAGGACCTGTTCCTGTGCTTTGTACCCCAGCAAGTCCTGGCACCCTTCAGAAATGAATACCAGGTCATTTTTATCTGAGATATTACAGCACAGTTTAACTGCACTTAGTTTATATTTGTTAATCCAGGGTTCCATACTTAGAGCTGTTTAAAATAAAATCGTGATTTGGAGCACCTGATGAAGGAGCGTCACTCCAAAAGCTAATGTGCTTCCAATTCAACCTATTGGACTATAACCTGGTGTTGTGTGATTTTTAAAAATCAAGGAAAGCATTTATTATTCATCCCTTGTAGTGTTGTCACTATTATGGCTCTTTGGCATATGCAAGTCTGTTCTTATGTCAATTCAATTAATTAAATTATGAGTTGTTGTGGGTTTGGAGTTTATTTAAGGTCAGACAGAATAAGGAAAGCAAAGAACAAAAAATTGCTGGATATTACAGGGCAGCATCTATGAAGAGAAAGCAAGCTAAACTTGACCCTTCATCAGAGCCATCCAAGCAGATTTGCTTTCCTAAAAGATATTAGACAACTTTATTGAACCATTTTTGGATTAGCTTTGTAAAACTGCATTCAAATCAGTCTTTGTCTTTCTACATAAGTTTAAACCATCTCCACTTCACTGTCAACTCTCAAATTTAGGATTGTTTTCCAAGTTCCTACTGTCAAAGTCTGCCATGATTGTGCTGGCGTTGAGTGTACAGATCCTGTCTTTTGAATTTTTGTGCTTTTAAACCATGGACTGAAAGGAGAAATACTATTTTAAAACCAACTTTTTGAATGGATGGTTGCATGGTTTTAAAAGCAAGTAACCAGACACCCATGGAGAGCATGGAAATAGCTATTTGAGCAAGCAGTGACTAAATTGATTGCAGATGAATGGGTGCAATGGGGTTCTGCACATATGCTGCTGGGTGGCAACAAGTAGTTGATTTGTCTCCGGACAAATGATCATTTGTCAATTAAAAAGATGTTTTGCTGGCCAACCCAGCCATGGGATATCCAAGGAAATAACTAGGGAGAAGGTAGGACCACTCAAGGATAAGAGGGAAATTATGGTTGGAGGATATGGGCAAGGTCCGAAATGAGTACTTCGTATCAATATTCACCCAAAAAAAGGATATGAAGGATAGTGAGATTTGTGTGGAGTATGTTAATATGCTACAGCATTTTGAGATCAAGAAAGAAGTGGGTCTCTTGAAGAGCATTAAGTCTCCAGGGTCCCAATGGTATCTACCTCAGGTTTCTGAGAGGCGAGATGAGATTGCTAGGGCCTTGATCAAAAATCTTTGTATTCTCACTAGCCATTGGAGAAGTCCTGCAGGACTGGCAAATAGTTAATGTTGTTCCACTATTCATGTAGGGAAATAGGGATAATCCAGGAAATTATTGACCAGTTACTCTCACATCAGTGGTTGGCAAGCTATAGGAGAGAATTCTTAGGAATAGAATTCAAGTGCATTTGGAAAAGCATGGCCTAATTAGGAACAGCCAGCATGGCTGTGTGGGATAGGTCATGTCTCACTAATATGATTGAATTTTTTTTTGAGGTGGTGACAATGGTGATCAATGAAAGTAGGGCAGTGAATGTTGTCTACATGGATTTTAGAAGGCTTTCAACAAGGTCCCTCATGGTAGGCTCATCCAGAAGATTTAAAATGCATGGGATCCACGGTGACTTACTTGGAGTTAGAATTGGTTTGCCCATAGAAGACAAACAGTAGTGGTGAAAGGGTGGCAGACAGTAAGGACAGCAAACGCTGGAAGTCAGAGACAATAGATGTGAATCTGGAAGAGCACAATGGGTCAAACAGCACCAGAGAAGCAGGAAAGTCAGCATTTCGGGCAGGATCCCTATCAGGACCTCTGCAGTTCAAAATTTATATAAATGACTTGGATGGAAATGTAGATGGGTGGGGAAGTAAGTTTGCAGATGACACAAAGATCTATGGAGTTGTGAATTATGTAGAAGGTTGTCAAAGTAAACAGCAGGGTATGGATCAGTTGCAGATGTGGGCAGAGAAATGGCAGATGGAGTTTAATCTGGTGTGTGTAAACTTCTGAACTTTGGGAAATCAAATATTACAGGAAAATATACATTAATGACAGGACCCTGAACAGCATTGATGCACAGAGGGATCTTGAGGTTCAAGTCCATAACTCCCTGAAAGTGATCGTGCAAGTAAATAGGGTATCAAAGGAGGCATATGGCATGCTTGCCTTTATTGATCTGGGAATTGATGTACAAGAGTCAGCATGTCATGTTGCAGCTTGATAAGACTTTGATTAGGTCACACTTCGAGTATTGTGTTCAATGCGAGTTGCCACATTACAGGAAGGATGTGGAGGATTTGGAGAGGGTGCAAGCTTTACCAGGATAGATTAGATAGGCTACAGTGTGGAAACACACCATTTGGCCCAACAAGTCCACAGTAACCCTCTAAAGATTAGCACACCCCCCTACATTTACTCCTGAATAATGCATCGAACACTATGGACAATTTAGCATGGCCAAGTCACCTGACATGTACATCTTTGGATTATGGGAGGAAACTGGAGCATCCGGAAGAAACCCACGCGGTCACAAGGAGAATGTGTTGAGTTTGCACAGTCACCCGAAACGGGAGCTCAACCTAGGTCCCTGGTGCTATGAGACAGTGCTAACCACTCAGCCACAGTGCCGCCCCAGGTTTACCAGGATACTACCTGGATTAGTGTATGAGCTATACGGAGAACTAGAAAAACTAGGGTTGTTTTCTCTGGAGTTACAGGGGCTGTGGGACACTTAATAGATATCTGTAAAATTATGAACCACATAGGTAGAGTTGACAGTCAGAATCTTTGTACCCCAACAGCTGAAATATCTAATACTAGGGGACATGCACTTAAGGTGAAAGGGGTAAATTCAAAGGAGTTGTGAGGGGCAAGTTTTTTTTTTAAACACACAATGGTAAGAGTCTGGAACATGCTGCCAGGGATGGTGGTGGCAGTAGATAAGATAGTGGCATTGAAGAGGCATTTAGATAAACACAGGAATATGCAAGGAATGGAGGGATGTGGACCAGGACAGACAGAAGGGATCAGTTTAATTGGGTTACATTCGGCACAAAATAGTGAGCCATTCCTGTGCTGTACTGTTCCATATTCTAGAATAGTTTGGGGTTGTGAACAAGGCACAGAAAATGATTTTGATCTCCACCACTCAGGTGCAGTCACTGTTCTCTGCAGCCAAAACCTACATTAAAATTGAAATATCCATTTAAACCTTCCTCCAGCTGTTGATGCAAGGTGTGATATTTAATTGATTAATCAGAAACATTTTTCAAGTATCCCAGGAAATCAGTGGAAGCAAGGAAGAAATGTTAGGATTAGCAAGAACAATAGAACGAACTGTCTTTCCAGGTTTTTTACTCTGCCAAGTTTTTTCCTTCCTCTTTGTATTGGTTTATTTGTCTGTGCGTGCAAGGGAGGCAGATTAGAGCTTTAATCAGTAGTATTGTTTTGCTAACAGTTTATAAATGCTTATCAACAGCTAGAGTCAAATTACTTGTAATAAAGCAACAATTCTTGTTCAGCACAAAAGCAAGCCAGGTCAATTGGGGAATTTTGCTTATTTATTTTAAAATCTTTAACTTTTGAGATGAGTGCAGGAATAGGATTCATTGTTCTTGAGGGCTTGATTTCCAGTGTGCTATTCTACTGAGTTATGACATGAGACTAATGAAAAAGAAAGATACCCAATCAATCACGCATTCAATAATACTATCTTCCTCAAAAACAAATCAGAGAGTTACTTTAAACTTAGAACTCCAAAACGTAGGGCTGTGACACATTAATCGGGGAATGACTGTAGTCAGAAAGGCATGCGGTGGACCACATTAATGGAAGTATTGGCAGGCATGACTCTAGGACTAATGTAATGAAGATGTAGAAGTGTACTGTACCTTCAAGAGAGTGAAGGGCGAAGAGAGGCACACAGAGTGCTGGAGAAGTTACATTGTAACATTTGGTCCAGCAGCTAGAGTCGCTGGTTGCCTGGATACAAAAACAAATTCAAATTTGGCCAATCAGTTTAAATTATATCCCAAAAATACCAAACTCCAATCAAGTTTGAATTTAGTATATTGACAATATTAAAAGCCAATGACACAACCCGATGTTTTAGGGTATAAGACCGGGAAAACCTGAAGAGAGAGAATTGCCAAGCCACCAACATCTACAAACTGCCCAGAAAATTAGCTCTCTTAAAGGTACATTTATCTATTAACCAGTGAAAGAGAAATCCTAAGAAGAAAATCTGCACATGAAGATACAAAGGGAAGATTCGGCAGCTGCCTGGTTTTGAAAGTTGAATTTTGGTAGATCTTAATCAGGGTTTTATCGGATTAGTATTGTAGAGGGGAAGGTAAAAGATAGGTTTAGATAAATGGGTTGTAAATAGTTGTTAGTTAATTATTTTCTGTTCGACTTAAAGAATAAAGTTCTAACATTCTTGTACTTTAGTGATTTTGGGGATAGTTCTTTGCATCTCGAATTTTAACAGATTACAGCACGGATTAAATCATTTCTGTGTTGCAAATTTAAATTAGCAGGAGGGGTTTACCCCATGTCGTCACACACTAAGTACCAAGACTTTGTGAGGCAGTACTTCTGGTTTAGGTACTCTCTGAATCATTATGGGCTGATTTGTGACAGGACCACATCGACTGGCTTGCAATGGCACCTACGGCAGTGAAAGTTACCAATGAATGCAAAGTTACCTCTACTCTATATGGTTCCAACAATGCAAGAATCTAAAAGAAAATATAATGGATCCTGGAAATTTGAAATAAGGACAAAAAATGTGGAAATGCTCAACAGCTATGGCAACATGTGTGGAAAGAGAATCAGAATGTAGTTTGGTCATCTTTCAGTAGACCAGTGACAGGAGAATAGATTACATTACTTACTTAGATTAGATTACTTATAGTGTGGAAACAGGCCCTTCAGCCCAACAAGTCCACACCAAACCTCCAAACAGCAACCCACCCAGACCCATTCCCCGACATTGACCCCTTCACCTAACACTATGGGCAATTTAGCATGGCCAATTCACCTAACCTGCACATTTTTGGACTGTGGGAGGAAACCTACGCAGACACGGGGAGAATGTGCAAACTGCACACAGACAGTTGCCTGAAGCAGGAATTGAACCCAACTCTCTGGTGCTGTGAGGCAGCAGTGCTAACCACTGTGCCACCATGCCACCCACTAATACTCCCTAATAAACAAAGTTTAGGAACTGGATTGAAGCCACTCAAGCTGTTTAAATCGTGTCCTTTGTGATAAACGTGCGCTGATGCACATGGGCAGGACAAACAAGGCAAGAAAATACATAAATGAACTACACGACACTGGGAAGCACCAAGGACCAAAAGGGACCTTGGGTATGCATGTCCACTGGTCCCTTAAGGTAATGGGGCAAGTAGACGAAATGGTTTGGTGGCATATAGATACTTGCATTTATTAGCTGAGGTATAGTGTTCAGCGCAGGGAGCTGCTGCTGGAACAAGGTAAAATGTTAGGCCACTGCTAGAGTATTGTCTGCAGTTCTGGAATCTATATCATTGGAAGGGTATGATTGTGCAGGACTGTACAGAGGAGATTTATCAGTATGTTGCCCGAACTGGAGTGTTTTAGTTAGGAAGAGAGATTGGGTAGATTGGAATTTTCCCTGGAACAGAGATTTAAGGAGGACATGATTGATGTGCATAAAAGTATGAGGAGCAGAGACAGGATGGAGAGAAGAAACTTCCCTTTGGTGGAGGGATCAATAACAGGGAGAGACCGATTTAAGGTTAGGGGCAGAATCCTTACAGGATGTGAGGCAAATGTTCATCACTCAAATGGTGGTGGGAATCTGGAACTCACCGCATGTGAGGGTGGCATAGACAGAAACCCTCATAACATTTAAGTATTATTTAGATGTACACTAGCAGCCAACTGCTAGAAAATGAGATCTGAATAGTTAGATAGTTGATTTTGACCAGTGCAAACTTAATGGGGCAAAGAGTCTTTTAGTATCCTGTCGTCCTCTATGACTGTATGACTTGACTGGCTAGGACTGAATTTAAACCTCAATGCAAAGAAGAAATGGCACTGCGTTAATTGACTACGTGATTCAGGCCTCAACACGACTCTCATTTTTGAAAATATGAAATGTAAATAATTACAATAGTCTTAGCACAGTTTAATGGCAAGTACTATGCATGGCAGTTCCAATTAATAGTTACAACAACGTACATTTGTACAGTGAAGTGACCGGGTATGATTGTGAGCATCGACTCTGATATTTGGCACACTCGTGTCTTGCATGACTCCACTTACTGCAACTGTCAATGGAATATTTTTCCTGAATTCTTCACCTGAAAAACAAATCAAAGTGTAATCATTTTGAAACATTATCACAAAGATTTCAAATTAAATGGAGGTGATACTACCAATCATGAACCTGTCATGTCCCTCACGAATGACTCACAAAGTGCCACTGTGACCATTGAATTGTCTGGATACAACAATTACAAGCATAATCTGTAATATGCATGAATTCAGTTGAATCCATACATGAGTTCAATACCTTACAATCAAATCATCCTGGAATGATTTTTCTTGCACATTTTGAAATTCAAATTGATTAGGTTACCATCCTTTATCATGTGGAAGTACAAGACATGCTTTTGAAATATCAAATCTTGCCCACATTTACTTTGTCTTTTTCTGTTGCACTCCAATTGATTAATAAAGCTTGTTTTACATGTACTACTGAATTGCTCCTGGCCCAGCAGTCTCCGCTGCTCATGTGTAGAGTACAACAGTGAGTTAAAATGGGGCAAAATTCACTGACCTCAATTTTCTATGGGCTCCTGCTTTGGTCAGTTGAGTTTTTTTTGTTTCCAACTGCCTCAGGCAATTTTCTCCCAAACATTTGGGCTCCAAAGGTCATAAGCATTAGCAACTACCTCCCAGTTCTCATGTCAATGCTGCCTTCTTCAAATCTCATTTGCAAATGCTCTTGCACCACAGAAACAGACATCCAGGAGAGCATGACTCAGTATTCAGTTCATTCAACAGAAAGGCTATACGATTCCATCCATCCACTGAATGTGGTGTAGCCAATGCAGCTATTGCTGCCTTAACAATGAGTGTACTGGGACTGGGTTCAATTCCTACCTGCTCTAAAGATGCGTAATAACACCATTGAACAGGTTAATAAATACACAAATGGAAATGGGCTCTGTGGCACAATGGCAATGTCCCTACCTCTGGGCCAAAAGCACAGATACATTCCAGAGATGTGTAATAATATAATGGATAAAGATGGATAAATACCCAGGAATGATTCCTGGGTCCCTTGCTGAGATACTTGTATCATCGATAGCCACACGTGAGGTACCGGAAGACTGGAGGTTGGCCAACATGGTGCAATTATTTCAGAAAGGTCGTAAGTAAAACATGAGGGAACAATAGACGAATGAGCCTGAAATCAGTGGTGGGCAAGTTGTTGGAGGGAATCCTGACGGACAGCATTTACATGTATTTGGAAAGGCAAGGACTGATTAGGAATGGTCAACATGGCTTTGTGCACAGGAACTTGCGTCTCACTAAGTAGATTAGGAGTTTTTGAAGCAACAAAGAGGATTGATGAAGACAGAGCGGTGGACATTGTCTACATTGACTTCAGTAAGGCATTCGACAAGGGTCTGCATTGTAGACTGTTAACAAGGTTAGGTCAGATGGAATGCAGGAGGGCCTTTGGCCAATTTTCTATCTTAACATGTCGCCTATTTTCTAAGGATCTGTATCTTTCTGCTCCCTGCCCATTCATATATCTGTCTAGATAAATCTTAAATGACACTATTGTGTCTGTCTCTACCAACTCCGCTGGCAACGCGTTCCAGGCACCAACCATCCTCTGCATAAAGAAATTTCCACGTCTCTCACCCTTAAACGGTTCCCCTCTCACCTTGAACTCGTGACCCCTAGTAATTGAGTTCCCCGCTCTCAAAAAAAAAGCTTCTTGCTATCCACCCTGTCTATACTTCTCATGATTTTATAGACCTCAATCAGGTTCCCCCTCAACCTCCATCTTTCCAATTAAAATAACCCCAGTCTACTCAACCTCTCCTTATACATAGCACCCTCCATACGGCAACATTCTGTGAACCTCCTCTGCACCCTTTCAAAGCTTCCATATTCTTTTGGTAATATCGTGACCAGAACTACACAGTACTCAAAATGTGGCCAAAACAAAGTCCTATACAACTGTAACATGACCTGCCAACTCTTGTACTCAATACCCCGTCCAATGAAGGAAAGCATGCCATATTGCCTTCTTGACCACTCTACTAACCTGCATCGACACCTACAATGGACCTGAACACCCAGATCTCTCTGTGCATCAGTTTTTCCCAGAGCTTTTCCATTTATTGTATAGTTCACTCTAAAATTGGATTTTCCAAAATGCATCACCTCGCATTTTCACAGATTGAACTCCATCTGCCATTTCTCCACCCAACTCTCCATTCTATCTATATTCTTCTGCATTCTCTGACAGTCCCCTTCACTATCTGCTACTCCACCAATCTTCATGTCATTTGCAAACTTGCTAGTCAGACCACCTATTTCTTCCTCCAGATCATCTCAAACAACAGTCGTTTCAGCACGGATCCCTGTGGAACACCACTGGTCACAGTTCTCCATTTTGAGAAACTTCCTTCCACGACTACTCTGTCTCCTGCTGCCCAGCCAGTTCTCTATTCATCTAGCTAGTACCCCCTGGGCCACACGTGACTTCACATTCTCCATCAGCCTACGACAAGGAACCTTATCAAATGCCTTACTGAAGTCCATTCCTCAGTCAACTTTGTCACTTCCTCAAAGAATTCTATTAAGTTGGTAAAACATGACCTTCGCTACACAAAACCATGCTGCCTATCACCGATAAGCCCACTTTCTTCCAAATGTAAATAGATCTTATCCCTCTATATCTCCTCCAGCAACTTCACTACCACTGATGTCATGCTCACCAATCTATAATTACATGGATTATCCCTGCTACCCTTCTTAGAAAAGGGAGAAAGTGAGGACTGCAGATCCTGGAAATCAGAGTCGAAGAGTGTGGTCTGGAAAAGTACAACCGGTCAGGCAGCTTCTGAGGAGCAGGAGAATCGATGTTTCAAGCATAAACTCTTCATCAGGAATGAGGCTTGTGGCCCAAGGGAGCTGAGGGATAAATGGGAGGGGGTGGGCTGGGGGGGTAAGTAGCTGGGAATACGATAGGTAGATGATGGTGGAGGTGAAGGTTATAAGTTGAAGAGGAGGGTGGTGTAGACAGGTGGGAAGGAAGATGGACAGGTAGGACAGATCAAGAGAGTGGGGCCAAGTTGGAAGGTTGGATCTGGAATAAGGCAGGAGGAGGAGAAATGAGGAAACTGGTGAAATCCACATTGATCCTGTGTGGTTGGAGTGTTGCAAGAAGATGGATGAGGCGTTCTTCCTCCAGGCGCCAGGTGGCTAGAGTTTGCGGGTGGAAGTGGTCCAGGACTTGCATGAACTTGGCGGGGGGGGTTCAGAGTTAAAGTGTTCAGCCACAGGGCAGTGGGGTTGTGGAGTGTGTGCCCCAGAGATGTTCTCTCAAACGTTCCACAAGTTGGTATCCTGTCTCTTAATGTAGAGGAGACCACACTGAGACCAACAGACACAGTAGATGTCGGATATGGAAGGATCCTTTGGGGCCTTGGATGGAGGTGAGGGGGGAGGTATGGGCACAGGTTTTGAGGTGGCAGGGAAAGGTACCAGGAGTGGAAGGTGGGTTGTTGGAGTACATGGACCTAACATGAGAGTCACGGAGGGAATGGTCTCTCCAGAATGCAGATAAGAGGTGGGGAGGGAAATATATCCCTGGTGGTGGGGGTCTGTTTGTATGTGGCAGAAGGAAAAATGTGTCAAGCCACTTACATCACGAAGTTACTGCGTAGTTGTTGGCAGATCACTTTAGGGGAAGTGAAACAAGTTTCTGCATTTTTAACTCCAAAACGACTATATCAGTTCAAAGTGACACCCTTTGGAATGAAGAACACACCAGCCATGTTCTAAATACTCATGAACAGAGTTGTGACTGGATTAACAAATCGTGCAGTTTATCTGGATGATGTCATGATCTTTCCATGTACCATGAAAGATCACATGGTACAGTTGAACAATTAGGAATAGCAAAACTGGTAATAAAGAAAACAGAATTCATGAATTTGTGATGTTCTTAGGACATAACATCAAACATGGAAGGCTGACCCCAAGGAACATGAAGACAAAGGCCAGCAAGGTATTTCCACAACCATCCTTGAAGAGCGAGCTGCTTTAATGTTTAGGACTAATCAGAAGTTTATTCCAAATTTCAGCAGCATGGTGCACCCCTAACAGATTTACGAAAAAAGAACAAAATTTCAGTGGACAGAACAATGTCAAGAGGCATTTGAGAATTTAAAACCGCACTAGTTTTTGCTACACCAAATTTTATGAAACCCTTCAAAGTTGCAATCAATGCTGGCAATATTGGAATTGGAGCTGTACTGCTACAGGATGATGATGATGGAATTGAACAGACAACTGGATACTTTTCAAAGAGACTCAACATTCACAGAGAAAATACTCTACTGTTGTAAAAGAATTATTGCATTTGGCACTGGCCTTACAGCAGTTTAACTGTGTACTCTGACAACAATCCTCTTACATTCTTGGAAAGACTTAACAACACAAATATGAGACTATATCAATGGAGTTTTATGTTACACACTTTTAATTTACAAATTGTAGGACACAGGTAAAAATACAGCTGTGTCTATGACTCAATGGCATTCCTACAGTGTACTAGAAAATTGAAAATATGTAACATTTGAGTTTAACCAATAAGTTTAAGTCATGCTTCAGGATACTAAAATCCAATCGCATTTGAATTTATTACTTTGCCAACATCAAACTAATGAAATGATCCAATGGTTGTCCCAATGGTTGTGTAGCAGCCTGTGTTGTGCCAGGGGTCTGATACTTAAGAGTTGAAGGGGAAGTTGTGGCGAGAGAGGAAGGATCCAGTGGTCATATAGTACTCACTATGTTGTCGAAATTTTAAAAAGATGTTTTTTTTATGCAGTATTAATAGCTAGGGGTCAAATTAAAAAGCAGAAGCTCAGAAGGTAATAATCCCTGCATTATGACCTCAGCCATGAGCAAATTGGCAGAAACAAAATAAGATTAGAAAAATGAATACACAGGCTTAAGATTTAGAATTAAGGAAAGGGTAAATGGATTGAGCAGATATTTTGATTCAGACTTCACAGTCATCGGTACATACAATATCCCAGAAACAAATGCCCCCCTGTAACTGTCTGTATGATGCACAACTGACACTGCTTAGATGCTTGACCATTGACATTCATCTAAAAAATTTTAAGATTTACTGGAAAGCCTACTTTGAAATTCTTCCGTAAGCATGGTCTCCTTCATCAAAAACTCTCTCTCTAACTTCAGTGATCAAAACCGCTGATCCTGTACTATTCCTTGTTCTGTTGCAAATTCTACAAATAAGGATGAGAAAGGAAATTGAAGGGGATGGGCACAAGTGAAATGTGGAGCTTATTCAAGGAAGAGCTACCTGGCAGGCAGGGAGAAAAGTTGTTGAATGCAGGAGCCGTGGTTTACTAAGGAAGTTGAAACTCTTGTCAAGAGAAAGAAGACGACTTATGTTAGGATAAGATATGATGGCTCATTTAGAGTGCTTGAGAGTTACAGGTTAGTCAGGAAAAACCTAAAGAGAAAGCTAAGACCATCCAGGAGGCCTCAGAAGTTGTCATCGGATAGGATCAAGTAAAGGTTTTCTATAGGTACATCAGAAATAAAAGAATGACTAGAGTAAGATTACAGCCAGTCAAGGACAATAGTAGGAAGTTGTGCGTGACATCAGAGGAGATAGGGAAAGCACTAAATGAGTATTTTTCATCAGTATTCACACGAGAAAAAGACAATGTTATCAAGGAGAATACGGAGAAACAGGCTACTAGACTAGATGGGATTAAGGTTCACAAGGAGGTGGTGTTATCAATTCTGGAAAGTGTAAAAATAGATAAATCCCCTGGGATTTATCCTAGGATTCTCTGAGAAGCCAGGGAGGAGATTGCAGAGCCTTTGGCTTTGATCTTTATGTCGTCATTCTTTACAGGAATAATGCCAGAAGACTGAAGACAGCAAATGCTGTTCTCTTGTTCAATAAGGGGAGTAGAGTCAACCCTGGTAATTATAGGCCAGTGAGCCTTACATTGATTGTGGGTAAAGTGTTGGAAAGGGTTGTAAGAGATAGGATTTATAACCATTAAGAAAGGAATAAGTTGATTTAGGGATAGTCAACACAGTTTCGTGAAGGGTAGATTGTGCCTCACAAACCTTTATTGAGTTCTATGAGAAGGTAACCAAACAGGTGAATGAGGGCAAAGCAGTTGATGTCGTGTGTATGGATTTCAGTAAGATGTTTGATAAGGTTCCCCACAGTAGGCTATTGCACAAAATACATGGGATTGAGGGTGAGTTAGCTGTTTGGTTCAGAAATTGGCTAGCTGGAAGACAGAGGCTGGTGGTTGATGGGAAATGTCAATCCTGGAGTTCAGTTACCAGTGGTGTACCACGAGCGTTTTGATTCCACTGCCATTTGTCATTTTTATAAAATGAGGCAACAGAAGAATTGGTTTGTAAATTTGCAGATGACACTAAGGTCAGTAGAGTTGTGGATAGTATCGAAAGATATTCTAGATTAAGGAGGGACATAGATAAGCTGCAGAGCTGGGCTGAGGAGGCAAATGGAATTTAATGTGGACAAGTGTGAGGTGATTCACTTTGGAAGGAGTAACAGGAACACACAGTACTGGGCTAATGATAAGATTCTTGATAGCGTAGGTGAGCAGGGAGATCTCAGTGTCCAGTTACGTAGATCCTTGAAAATTGCCACCCAGGTTGATCAACTAGGAGAAAGTGAGGACTGCAGATGCTGGAGATCAAAGCTGAAAAATGCGTTACTGGAAAAGTGCAGCAGGTCAGGCAGCATCCAAGGAGCAGGAGAATCGACGTTTCGGGCATAAGCCCTTCCTGAAGAAGGGCTAATGCCCGAAACATCGATTCTCCTATTCCTTGGATGCTGCCTGACCTGCTGCGCTTTTCCAGCAACACATTTTTCAACCCAGGTTGATCGGGTTGTTAAGGCAGCATACAGTGTATTAGCTTTTATTGGTAGAGGGATTGAGTTTTGAAACCATGAGGTCATGCTGCAGCTGTACAAAGCTCTGGTGTGGCCACACTCGGAGTATTGCATTCAGTTCCAGTCACTGCATTATAGAAAGGAAATGGAAGTTTTGGAAAGGATTCAGAGGAGATTTACTAGAATGTTGCCTGTATGGAGGGAAGGTCTTACGAGGAAAGGCTGAGGGACTCCAGGCTGTTTTTGTTAGAGAGGAGTTTGAGAGGTGAATTAATTGAGACATTGAAGATAATCAGAGGGTCAGATAGCGAGAGCCTTTTTTTCTCGGATGGCAATGGCTCGCATGAGGGGACATAGCTTTAAATTGAGGGGTGATAGATATAGGACAGGTGTCAGAGGCAGTTTCTTTACTCAGACAGTAGTAGGGCGTGGAACGCACTGCCTGCAACACGAGTAGACTCACCAACTTTAAGGGCATATGGATAAGAATGGAATAATGTAGGTTAGATGGGCTTCAGATTGGTTTCACAGGTTGATGCAACATCGAGGGCTGAAGGGCCTGTACTACACTGTCATGTCCTATGTTCTGTTATGAAGACGTGGATGTACTGTACCTTTAAGAGAGTTAAAAGCTAGCAGAACTACCTGACAGCACCAAGTGTTCTGAATAAGACTTAGCGTAACATGTTGTCCAGCAGCTAAGGTTGCTGGTTGCCTGGACACAAAAATAAATTTGAATTAGACCAATCAGTTTAAACTGTACCCCCAAAAAAGTACCAAACTCCAATCAAGTTTGAATTTAGTATATTGACAATATTAAAAGCCGATGCTTTGGGGGCATATGAGCAGGAAAATTTGAACAGTTGGGAGAGAACTGCCAAAAGACCAACAGATATAGGCTGCTAGTCAGAACTCACTGAGAGGTACCTGTCTAGAGAAGGAGTTTGCACAGAGAAAAACATCAACACAGACCTGGAGAGCAAACCGACAGAGGAAGATATAAAAAGAAGATTTGACCACTGGCTGGTTTTGAAATGTGAATTTTTGGTAAATCTTAATCATGGGTTTTATTCAACTAGTATTATAGAAGGGCAAGTCAAAGATAGGTTAGAGGAAGGAGTTAGAGCAAGGACATAGAACAGTACAGCTCAGAACAGGCTCTTCAGCCCACGATGTTGTGCCAACCACTGACCCTCATGTATGCACCCTCAAATTTCTGTGACCATATGCATGTCGAGGAGTCTCTTATTTGTCCACAATGACCCTGCCTCCACGACTGCTGCTGGCAACGCATTCCATGCTCTCTCAACTCTCGCCTCTGACATCCCCTCTATACTTTCCTCCAACCAGCTTAAAACTATGACCCCTCGTGTTAGTCATTTCTGCCCTGGGAAATAGTCTCTGGCTATCGACTCTATCTATGCCTCTCATTATCAATTAGGTCCCCTCTTCTCCTCCTTTTCTCCAATGAAAAGAGTTCGAGCTCAGTCAACCTCTCCTCATAAGATAAGCCCGCCAATCCATGCAGCATCCTGGTAAACCTCCTCTGAACCCGCTCCAAAGCACCCACATCTTTCCTATAATAGGGCGACCAGAACTGGACGCAGTATTCCAAGTGCGGCCTAACCAAAGTTTTATAGAGCTGCAACAAGATCTCACGACTCTTAAACTCAATACCCCTGTTAATGAAAGCCAAAACACCATATGTTTTCTTAACAACCCTAGCCACTTGGGTGGCCATTTTAAGGGATCTATGTACCTGCACACCAAGATCCCTCTGTTCCTCCATACTGCCAAGAATCCTATCCTTAATCCTGTACTCAGCTTTTAAATTCGACCTTCCAAAATGCATCACCTCGCATTTATCCAGGTTGAACTCCATCTGCCACCTCTCAGCCCATCTCTGCATCCTGTCAATGTCCCACTGCAGCCTACAACAGCCCTCTATACTGTCAACGACACCTCCAACCTCTGTCTTCTGCAAACTTGCTGATCCATCCTTCAATCCCCTCATCCAAGTCATTAATAAAAATTACAAATAGTAGAGGCCCAAGGACAGAGCCCTGTGGAACACCACTCACCACAGACTTCCAGGCAGAATATTTTCCTTCTACTACCACCTGCTGTCTTCTGTTGGCCAGCCAATTCTGTATCCAGACAGCTAAGTTCCCCTGAATCCCATTCCTCCTGACCTTCTGAATGAGCCTACCATGGGGAACCTTATCAAATGCCTTGCTGAAGTCCATATACACCACATCCACAGCTCAACCCTCATCAACCTTTCTAGTCACATCCTCAAAGAACTCGATAAGGATTGTGAGGCATGACCTGCCCCTCACAAAGCCGTGTTGACTGCATTTAATCAAGCCATGCTCTTCCAGACGGTCATAAATTCGATCCCTCAGAATCCTTTCTAACAACTTGCAGACGACAGATGTGAGACTGACTGGTCTGTAATTGCCGGGGATTGCCCTATTTCCTTTCCTGAAGAGAGGAATTACATTTGCCTCTCTCCAGTCCTCAGGGACGACTCCAGTGGAGAGCAAGGATGAAAAGATCTTTGCAAGTGGCGAAGCAATTGCATTTCTCGTTTCCCAAAGCAGCCGAGGACAAATCTGATCCGGGCCTGGCGACTTGTCAATCTTAATGTTTGACAAAATTTTCAGCACATCAGCTTCCTCTATCTCTATCCATTTCAGCATGCACACCTGCTCTTCAAAGGTTTCATTCACTACAAAGTTTGTTGCTTTCGTAAAGACAGAAGCAAAAAACTCCTCAGACTCCACACACCAGTTCCCTATGCTATCACTGATCGGCCCTACTCTTTCTTTGACCATTCTCTTATTCCTCACATAAGTGTAAAATGCCCTTGTGTTCTCCCTAATCCGTTCTGCCATGCCTTTCTCGTGCACCCTCCTGGCTCTCCTCAGACCATTTTTAAGCTCCTTCCTCGCCTGCCTGTAATCCTCTAGAGTTGAGCTTGACTCTAGCTTCCTCCACCTTATGTAAGCTACCTTTTTCCTTTTGACGAGAAGCTCCACCGCTCTCGTCATCCAAGGTTCCTTTATCTTACCCCTTCTAGCCTGTCTCAGAGGGACATATTTATTCACACTTGCAACAACTGTTCCTTAAACAGTCTCCACATGTCTATGGTGCCTTTACCATGGAACAATTGCTCCCAATCCATGCTTCCTAACTCACGTCTAATCACATCATAGTTTCCTCTTCCCCAATTAAATATCCTCCCATTTTGCCTAATCCTCTCCTTCTCCATAGCTATGTAGAATGTGAGGCAGTTGTGGTCACAATCACCAAAATGCTCTCCCACCACAAGATCTGATACCTGCCCCGGCTCGTTTCCGAGCACTAAGTCTAGAATGGCCTCTCCCTTCGTCGGCCTGTCAACGTACTGAGTTAGGAAACCCTCCTGAACATGCCTTACAAAAACAGCTCCATTCAAATCTTCTGCTCGAAGGAGATTCCAATCAATATTGGGAAAGTTAAAGTCACCCATTACAACAACCCTACAGTTATAAATAGTTGTTACTTAATTATTCTCTGTTATACTTTAAGAAATCAAGTTGTTGCTTTTTACTCTAACTAGTTCTTTGCCTCTCAAATCTTCACAGATTACTGCATGGGATAAATCTTTTCTGTGTTGCTGGTTTAGAATTAACGGAGGGGGTTTACCTCATGTCGTAATAGTTCTATGTTCTATAAAGTTAGGTTTCTTAGTATTTAATGGTATTAAAAGAATATTAAATAGCTCTGATTTCAAGATAACAAGAAACTTTTTGTGAACTAATTAGCTGATTAAAGTGAATTCTCTTTACTGTTTCAGTGCCCTTATGTTGTGTGTGTTTTTTTAAATTTGATCACTTTGAATTTTGATTTTAACAGCAGAGTATGAAATATATACAAATATTCAGCCAGAAGGATTGGGGTGGGGGGAGTGCGGTGGATGGTCAGACAGAGAAGAAGAAAGGCTTTTGTCTTTCGTTGCTTGAATCAATACCAACTAGAAAGTGACTGGAGTCTAAAAGTATTTAACTTCTTGCATACAACTAAAAATGTTTCCAACATCAAACAAGGATGCATAAAGTCCTAAATTTCAATTGATTATCTTCAAAGAGTAGCACATATGCATCAATTATTGATTTTAGCAGCTCAAAGTTTGGGAGAAGATTTGTAGCTCGGGTGCTCGTTGTTGTGGTTCTGTTCGCCGAGCTGGGAATTTGTCTTGCAAACGTTTCGTCCCCTGTCTAGGTGACATCCTCAGTGCTTGGGAGCCTCCTGTGAAGCGCTTCTGTGCTGTTTCCTCCGGCATTTATAGTGGCCTGTCTCTGCTGCTTCCGGTTGTCAGTTCGAGCTGTCCGCTGTAATGGCCGGTATATTGGGTCCAGGTCGATGTGTTTGTTGATAGAGTCAGTGGATGAGTGCCATGCCTCTAGGAATTCCCTGGCTGTTCTCTGTTTGGCTTGCCCTATAATGGTAGTGTTGTCCCAGTCGAATTCATGTTGCTTGTCGTCTGTGTGTGTGGCTACGAAGGATAGCTGGTCGTGTCGTTTCGTGGATAGTTGGTGTTTGTGTATACGGATCGTTAGCTGTCTTCCTGTTTGTCGGATGTAGTGTTTTGTGCAGTCCTTGCATGGGATTTTGTACACTACATTAGTTTTGCTCATGTTGGGTATCGGGTCCTTCGTTCTGGTGAGTTGTTGTCTGAGCGTGGCTGTTGGTTTGTGTGCTGTTATGAGTCCTATGAGTACCACTAGGACTCATAACAGCACACAAACCAACAGCCACGCTCAGACAACAACTCACCAGAACGAAGGACCCGATACCCAACATGAGCAAAACTAATGTAGTGTACAAAATCCCATGCAAGGACTGCACAAAACACTACATCCGACAAACAGGAAGACAGCTAACGATCCGTATACACAAACACCAACTATCCACGAAACGACACGACCAGCTATCCTTCGTAGCCACACACACAGACGACAAGCAACATGAATTCGACTGGGACAACACTACCATTATAGGGCAAGCCAAACAGAGAACAGCCAGGGAATTCCTAGAGGCATGGCACTCATCCACAGACTCTATCAACAAACACATCGACCTGGACCCAATATACCGGCCACTACAGCGGACAGCTGGAACTGACAACCGGAAGCGGCAGAGACAGGCCACTATAAATGCCGGAGAAAACAGCACAGAAGCACTTCACAGGAGGCGCCCAAGCACTGAGGATGTCACCTAGACAGGGGACGAAACGTTTGCAAGACAAATTCCCAGCTCGGCGAACAGAAGTACAACATTTTAACAGCTTCATAGTCTACAAATTGCTCATTTGACAAACTCTTCTCACTCTTTCAATTTTCATATTCCCAATTCTGCTTTTAATACTTCTTTTCCATTTCCCTTTTTTCTCCCTTCATTACAAAGACTCTTCACTGGTCTTTCGTTCTCTCTTTCAGTTGTTTTTTTAAAATCTCAATCCTAATTGAATTTTAGCTGATTCTAGCAATGACACAGTAAGTAGAGGTTTCCTCCTTTTAATTCTGAATCTTGGGCAATTACTTTAAGCATATCATATTTACAAAACCCTACTTTTATTTCTGCCTTCAATTCACCTACCATCTCTCAGCTTTGTTTTAGTTCACAAATTTCAAAACATCCTTTGCCCCTGAAAACATTCAAAGCTATTTTCAAACACAAATCAATGTAATAAAATACAAAACTCCTGTTTCATTACCTCTACATACAAGATTCTTTGAGGGAGAGAGAGAGAAAGAGACACAGACAGACACACACACACACAGAGAGAGAGAGAGAGAGAGAGAGAGAGAGAGAGAGAGAGAGACAGATCCTCTTAAACTCTAATCCTGGATGAGCCACCACTTTATGATCCTACCTGATGGTAACTCTGAACAAGTTAGATCCCAGAGTGAAACCGGCCTGGTAGATCATATTTTTTTTAAAGACAGTTTGTTAATATCGTGGTTAGTCACTGAACATATATGCACGGCTACAAATATTCTTTAATAGCAGAACACAAGTTAACTGTACCAAAAAAATTGACAGTTTAGAAAGACATTAACAAAAACAGCAGAACAAAATTTCAACTCATTTCCCAGAAACATGTTACAGATATTCAAGTCCCAAAGAAATAGCACTCCTGCCTCAATTGTGTCATTTTAAAATTTAATTCACTGTTCTTAGTTCCCCTTCTTGGACAGATAAAACAGTTTTATGATATTTCTGAGTCCTCTGACCTAAACAGCTTTCCAATTGTGAAGATGCAAACGTTTTCTCAGTTCAGATAGTTAGAATACTTTGATTCAAACTCACATTCTGGATGTTTCGCAATCTGGTGACTGGTTTCTCTGAACTTTGTACTTCCTAGTCTGAAGTTAAAACAAAACTAATGATTGTGGTCTGTTTTAGCTGCATGCCATCAATTCAGCAATATATTTTTTGTTCTTGAACACCATAGGTGCTTGTCCAGTTGCTTGACTGAAGTCACGTGCATTCTTGGAAATAATGTAGTTTAGTCGAAAAAAATGACCTTTAGATTAGATTAGATTACTTACAGTGTGGAAACAGGCCCTTAGGCCCAACAAGTCCACACTGACCCGCCGAAGCGCAACCCACCCATACCCCTACATTGACCCCTTACCTAACACTACAGGCAATTTAGCATGGCTAATTCACCTGATCTGCACATCTTTGGACTGTGGGAGGAAACCGGAGCACCCAGAGGAAACCCACGCAGACACGGGGAGAACGTGCAAACTCCACACAGTCAGTCGCCTGAGGCAGGAATTGAACCCGGGTCTCTGACGCTGTGAGGCAGCAGTGCTAACCACTGTGCCACCGTGCTGCCCTAACCTTGAACTCATCCAAATGCATCTTCCGCCATTTTAATATCCAAATTCCAAATAATAACATGCTAGATACCTTTTATCACAGTACTGAGAGAATTATTAAAACCAAAAGCTGATAAGTGTTAAAAAAGCAGCTGCTGAGATTGGTTTATTTTCCCAAAATTCCATAGATTCTGCAAAAGGTCCAATCAGATTACAAAATAATGAATGGGACTTCTCAACTGAATAACAAATGAAGTACAGGACAGAAACAGGACCTGCTAGCCACTAAGTATGTGCACAACCATGACACCATTCTAAACTAAAATCTTTTTGCCCGTCTATTCATGTATCTGTCAAGACGCCTGCTGAACATTGCTGTTTTATGTGCTTCTACCACTTCCTCTGGCAGTGCATTCCAGACACTTGCCACATTCAGTGTTTAAAAAAACCTGCCTCTCACATCTCCTATCAGCTTACCCATTCTTACATAGGCAAGCTTGCAATTGACATTTCTATCCTGGAAAAAGACTCTGACTATCCATTCTATCAATGCCTCTCGTCATTTTCAAAACATTATCAGCACATCCCTCATCCTTCGATATTCAAATAAAACTGAAAATGTGTTGCTGGAAAAGCACAGCAGGTCAAGCAGCATCCAAGGAGCAGAAGAATCGACGTTTCTGGCATGAGCCCTTCTTCAGCCCTTCTTCTCCATATTCAAATAAAAACAGACCAAATTTGTCCAAGCTCTCCTCATAGCTAATACCTCCTAAACCAGGCAACATCCTGGCAAACCATTTCTGTATCCTCTCCAGAGCCTCCACATCCTTCTGGCAGTGTGGCAACCAGAACTGTACACAATATTCCAAATACAGCGGCAACGTGACTTGGCAATTGTTATACTCTTTGCTCTGAGCTATACTCCTTCTTGACCACCTTATCTATTTGAGGTGTCACACATCTGTACAACCTAATCTCTCTGTATGACTAATAGTGCTTCTAATGCTTCTACCATTTACTGTTCACTTCCCTCCTGTATCAGACCTCCCAAGATGCATCACCTCACATTTGTCTGGATTAAATTCCATCTACCATTTCTCCAAGTCTCCAGCTCTCTATATCCTACAGTACTCTCTCGCAATTGTCCTTGCCACCTGCAAATCCCCCAATCTGTGTCATCCACAAACTTACTAATCCGACAACCAACATTCTCTTTTAAATCAATTATACATATATATTACAACCAACCTTGGTCCCAACACTGATACTTGTGGAATGCCGCTGGTCACAGATCTCCAGTCAGAAAGAGTTCACTAATGTCCTTCACAGTAGGAAATCTGCCATCCTTATCTGGTCTGTCCTACATGGGACACCAGACACACTGCAAGGTGGTTGAATCTCAAGTGCCCTCTAAATGGCTGAGCAAGCCATTCAGTTGTGTCAATTGCTACAAAGTCTCAAAGAGATGAAACCAGACGGATCACCTGGCATCCACCTAGGCATTAGAAAAGACAATGGCAGCAACAACCCCGTTAACCCTGCAAACTCCTCGTTACTAATATCAGGCAGCTAATGTCGAAATTGGGATAGTTGTCTCACAATCATACTCGTGGAATCATACCTTACAGACAATGTCCCACATACCACCATCACCATCCCTGTCTCACCAGCAGGACAAACTTGGCAGAGGCAGCGGCACAGTGATATACAGTCCAAAGGGAGTCCTCAACATTGACTTCAGCCCCCATGAAGTCTCATGGCTTCAGGTTAAACATGGACAAGGAAACATGGGCAGCACAGTGACTTAATGGTTATCATTGCTGCCTTACAGCATCAGAGACCCGGGTTTGATTCCAGCTTCAGGCTGTTTGGAGTTTGCACATCCTCCCCATGTCTGCTCCGGTTTTCTCCCACATTCCGAGGATGTGCAGGTTAGGTGAACAAGCCATGCTAAATTGCCCACAGTGTTCAGGGGTGTGTAGGCTAAAGTGCATTCGTCAGGAGAAATGGCCAGCAAACAAAAAGGCAGCCTGTCCTAGCATTAAAGTATAAGATGGCAGACTGCACATAAATAAGACAAATAGTCTGTTTTAGCCTTTAATTAAAAGACACACAACATCTTTGAACACAGCTAGATCAGAACCATGAGTATGCCTTTCTAGACAGTTTTGATGTGAGCGTGTCTGCAGAACAGAGAAGTGACTAATCCTAGCCTTCATTAAAGAAAGAATAATTGCCCCAGTGAATGAATAAACACCAGGTGCAGTATAAGTCCGGTCCCTAAGCAGCTATCAGAACAACAGTGAAAGTTATTTTGTTGTAAATGCCTGTTTTGCAAAAATGTTTCACAAATATTAAAATAAAAGGTTCTAGCTAAAGGTTCTTCAGAATCATAAGAGCAGCTTGCAATATAAAAATAGATACATACAACCAACGCTTCGTAAAAGTATTAAAGAGAAAGAATTTAGACCTAGATGTGAAGTTACCTGGCTTTAACAAATGACTCCTCTAATGCCTTGAACAAGATAGATTGTTCACAGCCCACTAATTATAAAGTCCTGACAGTAAGAGTAGCTGTATAATTGTGTAACTATATAGTGGAAGTCCATAATAAAAATCTTATAGCTAGCTAAAACAAACTTTCTTTGGTACTTCTTCATTCCTATTAATTAGGACAATAGAAAATGTGAGCAATTGAATTTTATAAAATGAAACATAATGAAGAACAAAATTCAAATTGTCCCTGGAGATAAACTAGCATGAGAGACACTGGAAAAAGAATGTAGTAATTAACTTTGGAATGCAAATGAATAAGATGCATGGAAAGATTCCAAGGCCCAGAGATTACAGTGCCTGTTAAACACCATGAGATCATGGGAACCTAGGGTTATCCATAGGAAAGCCCATCATTGATTAGGTGCCCCTTTGGATTGGGTATATGAAGAAAGAGAATGGAATACAGTGATCAAGTTGTATGTGATTGTTTTTTATATACTTTCTGTTAACAGAGAGGAGAAAGTGAGGACTGCAGATGCTGGAGATCAGAGCTGAAAAATGTGTTGCTGGAAAAGTGCAGCAGGTCAGGCAGCATCCAACGACGTTTTGGGCATAAGTCCTTCTTCAGGAATCCTGTTTACAGAGAGCATGTCACTGATTTACCTTCCAATCTAAGCTAAAGATTAAGGGAAAAATTGACTTCTCACATCAAGACGAAGACTCTTCGGCCCTGTCCCTGCATTAACTGGTTTCGGCTTGAGTAGAAGTCTTCCACTTGCCTGAATTCAGCCTGCCTTTTCAGTCTTAGCACTCCCTCGAGGCAAAACATTCCTACACTTACCAATCTGCCAATCTAGCATCTGTCCATGACAGTATCGCTAACAGTGACAACCGCACAGTCCTTGCAGAGACAACGAGAATAACCTTCACATTGAGAACAACCACGATCATGTTGTGTGGCGCAATCACCATGTGAACTGGGAGAAATTTCGATCGGACCTAGCAACCGAAGACTAGGTGCTATGAGGTGCTGTCAGCCATCGGCAGCAGCAGAATCATACTCCGGTACAATCTGTAAGCTCATGGCCCAGTATATCCCCCACTCAACCAGTACCATCAAGCCAGGGAATCGACTTTGGTTCAGGAGGTCATGCCAAGAGAAGAACCAGCCATACCTGAAGATGAGGTGTCAACCTTGTAAAATCAATTGAGACTACTTGCATGCCAAACATCATAAGCAGCAAGTAATAGACAGAGCTAAGCAATCCCACAAACATAAGGTCACATTTAAGCTCTGCAGTCTTGCCACATCTAATCATGAATAGGGATGGATTAAACAACTCGCACAAATGTCCTCATCCTGAATGAAGAAAGAGCCCAGCACATCAGGCTTAAGCTTTCGCTGCAATCTTCAGCCAGAAATGCTGAGTGCATGATCCATCTTGACCACCTCCTGTGTTCACAGCATTATAGAAACTAGTCTCCAGTCAATTCAATTCACTCCATGTGATATCAAGAAATGGTTGGAGACACTAGATACTGCAAGGCTACAGGCACTGACAACATTCCAGCAATAGTGTTTGGCTCCAAAACGTGCGGCTCCCCTAGCTAAGCTCTTCCAGTACAGTGAAAATACTGGTATCTACCTGACAACATGGAAAATTGTCCAGGTATGGTGTGTACATAAAAAGCAGGACAAATCCAACTTAGCCAATTAGTGCCGCATCAGTCTACTCTCAATCATCAGTAAAGTAGTGGAAGGTGTCATGAACAGTGCAATTAAGCACTACCTGCTCAGCAATAACTTGCTCAGTGATGCACAGGTTGGGTTCCGCAAGCACCCCTCCGCTCCTTCATTATAGCTAAGAGAGCTAAATTTCAAAGGTGAGGTGAGACGAACAGCCCTGTGGGCGGCATGGTGGCACAATGGTTAGCACTGCTGCCTCACAGCGCCAGAGACCCGGGTTCAATTCCCGCCTCAGGTGACTAACTGTGTGGAGTTTGCACGTTCTCCCCATGTCTGCGTGGGTTTCCTCCGGGTGCTCCGGTTTCCTCCCACAGTCCAAAGATGTGCAGGTCAGGTGAATTGGCCATGCTAAATTGCCCGTAGTGTTAAGTAAGGGGTAAATGTAGGGTAAGGGTGGGTTGCGCTTCGGCGGGGAGGTGTGAACTTGTTGGGCCTGTTTCCACACTGTAAGTAATCTAATCTAATCTAAACATCAAGGCTGCATTCAATTGTGTGTGGCATTTGGGAACTTCAGAAGAAGTGGAATCAATGAATATCAGGGGAAAACTCTCCAGTGGTTAGAGTCAGACCTAACATATAGGAAGATGGTCATGGTTGTTGGAGGTCAATCATCTCAGCTCCAGGACATTTCTGCAGGAGTTTCTCAGGGTAATGTCCAAGGCCCAAACTTCTTCAGCTATTTTGTCAATGATCTTCCCTTCATCATAAGGTCATTCGTGGGGATGCTTGTCGATGATTGCACAATGTTCAGCATCATTCCCAAGTCCCCAGATACTAAAGCAGAACATATTCAAATACAACATGATCTGTACAATATTCAGGCTCAACCTAACAAGCGGCAATTAACATTCATGCCACATATGACGATCACCAATAACAGACAGGCAATCTAACCACCGCCCCTTGACATTCAACAGCATAACCATCACTGTAATCCACTATCATTGACTCGAAACTTAACAGACTCACTAGATCAATACAAGAACTATAAGAGCAGATCATAGTCTAGGAATACTGAGGCGAATAACTCACCTGATTCCACAAAACCTGTCCACCATCTACAAGGCAGAAGTCAGGAGTGTGATGGAATACACCCCACTTGCCTGGATCTGTGCCGACACAAAAACACTTAAGAAGCTTGACACCATTCAGGAAAAAGCAGCTCACTTGACTGGCACTATATCCACAAGCATCCACTCCTTCCACCTCTGAAGCTCAATAGCAGCAGCAATGTGTATTATCTACAAGATGTACTACAGAAATTAACCAAAGATCCTCAGACAGCACCTTCCAAACCGATGACCATTTTCATCTGAAGGACAAAGGCAGCAGATAAAGGTAAATAGGGAGTGGCAATAAATGCTGGCCAGCTGCCATCACCCACATCCCACAAATGAATAGAACTAAACCTATCTGTACCACCTTCTGAAGCACTGAATTCCAAAAGTACAAAATTACTGAAAGAAAAAAGTTCTCACCTATGTTCTGAAAGATGACCGCTTGTTTTAAAGTAGTGCCTTGGATCTGGACTGACTCAGAAGAGGAAACATCATCTCCATATCCACTTTGTCAAAACCATTCAGGGTTTTACACACTTCAAACAAGTTGCCTGTCATTCTTCTAATCTCCAGTGGAAACAAGCTCAGCCTACCTGACCTATCTGCATACGACAGCCGCTTATTCCAGATATCAATCTCATGAACCTCCTCTGAAAAGCCTCCAATGCATTTACATCATTTGTTGAATAAGGGAACCAAAACTACATATAGTAGTCGAGATATGATCTCCACAATGCCCTGTAGAATGGAAATATAACACCCAGACCTTCATGTTCAACTCCAGTCATAATGAAGAATAGCATCTCATTAGCCACCTTGCTTACATGCTGTACCTGCACACTACTTTTCACGATTCCCTAGAGCACCTGACTCTCTCTGCAATTTGGAATTCTACAGTTGTTAACCATTGAAGGGTTGTTTATTTCCATGCTTCCTGCCAATGTAAACAACTCCATATTATACTACTTCTACAAATGTTTTTCACCACTCATTTTTAGATGTTTTTGCAGACTTGCGAGGCAATGGCCTAGTGGTATTATCACTGGACTGTCAGCTTAGAGACCTAGATAATGTCTAGTGACCAGAGTTTGAATCCCGCCATTGTGATGGTGGAATTTACATTCAATAAAAATGTCTGGAATTAGGTGTCTCACGATTACCGTGAATCCATTGTTGATTGTTAGGGAAAACCCTTGAGGGAAAGAAGCTGCCACCTTTACCTGGTCTGGTCTACATTTCACTCCAGACTCTCAACAATGTGGTCGACTTTTAACTGCCTGATGGGCAGTAAATGCTGTTTGGTCAGTGATGCCCTCATCCTACAAATGAATATTAAACAAAACTCCTTTGGTCATCTTTGCATTTTAAATTCCACTGTTTGCATGATCAGCAGATTTAGCCCAGCTGGGTGAATGAAGTTTCAGTGGGGAAGCATTTTTGGAACAGTGGCAATAATTCTGTAAGCTTTAAGTTATTTACGGATAAAAATAAGAGTAGGTCTTGGGTGAAAATACTAAATTGGGGGAAGGCTAACTACACAATATTAGACAAAAACTGGGGAATGTCAATTAGAGATGGCTGGTTAAGGGTGTATTAACATCTGTTATGTGGGAATCTTTTAAAGGCCAATTGGTTAGAGTCAGGACTGGCATGTTTCTGGGAAAGTGAGGGATGAAGGTGGCAAGATTCAATAACCTCAAACAAGAGGAGAAATTATGAGCTTAGTCAGAAATAAAGAGGAAGCATACACAAAGGTTTAGGACACTGAAGACAGACAGAGCCTGCAAGGAATATAAAGAAAGTAAAAAAGAACTCAAACAGGACTCGGGAGTGCTAAAAGGAGCATAAAATTATCTTGGCAAATAGGATTTTTAAAAATCTCGAGGCTTTTTATGTTTATAAGGAACAAGAGGTTAGCAAGGGAAAGGGCTGTTTCGCTCAAGAAGAGAAGAGGGAATTTATGCATGGAACCAGAAAATATGGGTGAGGTTCTTTATGAATTCCAATGCAAAGTATTCATTAACAAGAAGGACACAGAGGATGGTGAGTCTAGGAAGGGGGATTTTAATGTTGTGGGGCATGTTGATATAAAAAAAAGGTGTGTTGGGTGCTTTGTACGTATTAGGGTAGACAAATCCCCAGGACCTGATGGGATCTATTCCAGAATACTAATGGAGGCTGGTGAGGAAACTGCTGGGGCCTTATACAATAGACAATAGACAATAGGTGCAGAACTAGGCCATTCTGCCCTTCAAACCTGCACCACCATTCAATATGATCATGGCTGATCATTCGTAATCAGTATACTGTTCCTGCCTTATCTCCATAACCCTTGATTCCACTATCCTGGAGAGCTCTATCCAACTCTTTCTTAAATGAATCCAGAGACTGGGCCTCCACTGCCCTCTGGGGCAGAGCATTCCACAAAGCCACCACTCTCTGGCTGAAGAAGTTTCTCCTCATCTCTGTCCTAAATGGTCTACCCCGTATTTTTAAGCGGTGTCCTCTGGTTCGGCACTCAGCCATCAGCGGAAACATGATTCCTGCCTCCATAGTGTCCAATCCTTTAATAATCTTATATATCTTAATCAGATCCTCTCTCAGTCTTCTAAACTCAAGGGTATACAAGCCCAGTTGCTCCAGTCTTTCAGCGTAAGGTAGTCCCGCCATTCCAGAAATTGACCTCGTAAACTTACGCTGCACTCCCTCAATAGCCAGAATGTCTTTCCTCAAATTTGGAGACCAGAACTGCACACAGTACTCCAGGTGTGGTCTCACCAGGGCCCTGTACAGCTGCAGAAGAACTTCTTTGCTTCTATACTCAATCCCTCTTGTTATGAAGGCCAGCATGCTATTAGCCTTCTTCACTACCTGCTGTACCTGCATGCTTACCTTCATTGACTGGTGTACAAGAACCCCCAGATCTCTTTGTACTGCCCCTTTACCTAAATTGATTCCATTTAGGTAGTAATCTGCCTTCCTGTTCTTGCCACCAAAGTGGATAACCATACATTTATCCACATTAAACTGCACCTGCCATGCATCTGACCACTCACCTAACCTGTCCAGGTCACCCTGTAATCTCCTAACATCCTCCTCACATTTCACCCTGCCACCCAGCTTAGTATCATCAGCAAATTTGCTAATGTTATTACTAATACCATCTTCTATATCATTAATATATATTGTAAAAAGCTGCAGTCCCAGCACTGATCCCCGCAGTACCCCACTGGTCACTGCCTGCCATTGCGAAATGGAGCCGTTTATCACTACTCTTTGTTTCCTGTCAGCCAACCAACTTTCAATCCAAGTTAGTACTTTGCCCCCAATACCATGCAACCTAATTTTGCTCACTAACCTCCTATGTGGGACTTTATCAAAAGCTTTCTGAAAGTCC
The DNA here is from genome assembly GCF_047496795.1 of Chiloscyllium punctatum. Lineage (NCBI taxonomy): Eukaryota > Metazoa > Chordata > Chondrichthyes > Orectolobiformes > Hemiscylliidae > Chiloscyllium > Chiloscyllium punctatum. Next base: position 78,411,261 of record NC_092749.1, read on the forward strand.
AGGTACACTACATCTACTGGATCTCCCTCATCCATCTTCAGAGTTACATCCTCAAAAAATTTCAGAAGATTAGTCAAGCATGATTTCCCCTTCATAAATCCATGCTGACTCTGACCTATCCTGTTACTACTATCCAGATGAGTCTTAATTTCATCCTTCATAGTAGACTCCAGCATCTTTCCCACCACTAAGGTCAGACTAACTGGTCTATAATTTCTTGCTTTCTCTCTCCCACCTTTCTTAAAAAGTAGTGCAACATTAGCCACCCTCCAACCCGCAGGAACTGATCCCGAATCTATCGAACTCCGGAAAATGATCACCAACGCATCCACAATTTCTCCAGCCACCTCCTTCAGTACCCTGGGATGTAGACCATCAGGCCCCAGGGACTTATCAACCTTCAGACCTAACAGTCTCTCCAACCAATTCCTGGCAAATATAAATTCCCTTCAGTTCAGGTCCTTCAGCCACTGTTACCTCAGGGAGATTGCTTGTGTCTTCCCCAGTGAACACAGATCTGAAGTACCAATTCAATTCTTCTGCCATTTCTTTGTTCCCCGTGATATATTCCCCTGTTTCTGTCTTAAAGGGCCCAATTTTAGTCTTAACCATTTTTTTGCCTTTCACATACCTAAAAAAGCTTTTACTATCCTCCTTTATATTTTTGGCCAGTTTACCTTCGTACCTCATTTGTTCTCTGCGTATTTCCTTCTTAGTAATCCTCTGTTGTTCTTTAAAAACTTCCCAGTCCTCAGTTTCCCCACTTATCTTTGCTATCTTATACTTTTTCTCTTTTAACTTTATATGTTTCTTAACTTCCCTAGTCAGCCACGGCCACCCATGCCTCCTCCTAGGATCTTTCTTCCTTTTTGGAATGAACTGATCCTGCATCTTCTGCATTATACACAGAAATATCTGCCATTGTTCCTCCACTATCATCCCTGCTAAGGTATTGCACCATTGAACTTTGGCCAGCTCCTCCCTCATAGCTCCATAGTTCCCTTTATTCAACTGAAATATTGTCACTTCCGATTGTACCATCTCCCTCTCAAATTGCAGATTGAAGCTTATTGTATTATGGTCACTACTTCCCAATGGCTCCTTCACTTCGAGGTCCCTGATCAATTCTGGTTCGTTGCACAATACCAGATCTAGAATTTCCTTCTCTCCTGGTAGGCTCCAGCACCAGCTGTTCTAAGAAATCTTTGTATCTTCTTTAGTCACAGGAGAGGTCCAAGAATAGCCATTGTTGTTCCTTTATTTAAGAAGGGCAACAGAGATAACCCAGGAATTTACAGGTTGGCAAGACTTACAACAGTGGTAGGGAAATTATTGGAGAAGATTCTTACAGACAGGATTTATTCACATTTGGAAGAATATGAACTTATTAGTGTCAGGCAGCATGGCTTTGTTCAAGCGAGGTTGTATCTCACAAACTTGAGTATTTGAGGAAATGATAAAGAGGTAGTAAGACTCAAAAGGTGATCTGAAGTATTAGAGGTTTCAATATAGTGGATGCAGAGAAAATGTTTACTCTTGTGGGGATAAGCATAACTAGAGGCACCAATAAAAATCACAAACCAAAACAGAAGAATAAATTGCTTTTCACAAATAGTATTGAGTGTCTGTAACTTGCTATAAACAGGAATGGATTCAGTGAAAATTAGAAATGTATTTTGGGTTGATGAAACATCTGAAGATAGTTGGGCCTAGGACACCACCCTGAGGAACTCCTGCAGAGTTGCCCTGGAGCTGAAATAATTGACCTCCAAAAATCAGAACCACCTTCCTGTGTGTCTCGTCTGACTATAACCACCAGAGAATTTGTCCTCTGATACCAGTGATTCCAGTTTTGCTAGGGGTCCTTGATGCCACACTTGGTCAAATGCAACCTTGATGTCGAGGGCAGTCACTCGCACCTCACCCCTGGAATTCAGCTCTTTGACCACGTTTGAACCAAGGCTGTAATGAGGTCAGAAGCAGAATGGCCCTGACAAAATGCAAACTGGGCATTAGTGATCAGGTGCTACTCAATTGCATCTTTATCACTTTATTGATGAGAGTAGGCTGTTGTTGCGGTAATTGGCTGGGTTGGATCTGTCCAGGACATAGCTGAGCAATTTTCCACATTGTCAGGTAGATGCCAATGTTGTAACTATACTGAAAGAACTTGGTTGTATGGGAGTGGCAGTTTCTGGAATACAAGTCTTCAGTAATATTGCCAGAATGTTTGCAGTATCGAGTGTCTCCAACCATTTTTTGATATCATCTGAAGTGAATCAAATTAAATGAAGACTGGTATCTGTAACGCAGGGGACCACTGGAGGAGCCAGCTTGGATCATGCACTCGACATTTCTGGCTGAAGATTGCTCAGAAAGCTTCAGACTTATCTTTCACACTGATGTGCTGGGCTCTTCCATCTTGAGGATGGGAATATTTGCAGAGCCTCCTCCTCCAGTCATTTGTTTTAAGTGTCCACCACCATTTGCAACTGGATGTGGCAGGACTGCAGAACTTAGATCTGATCCATTGGTTGCGGGATTGATTAGCTCTATCACTTGTTGCTTATTCTATTTGGCATGCAAGTAGTCCTGTTTGGTGACTTCACCAAGTTGACACTTTGTCTTTAGGAATGCCTTGTGCTGCCCTTGGCATGCCCTCCTGCACTCTCCATCGAACCAGAGTTAATTCCTTGGCTTGACGATACTGAATAAGTGGAGGAAATGCTGCGCCTTGAGGTTAGAGATTGTGCTGGAGTACAGTTCTGCTGCTGCTGATGGCCCACAGCTGATGAAGGTTATTCTCAATGTGAAGACTTCATCTTCACAAGGACTCTGCAGTGATCATTCTTACCAATATTGTCATAGAGTATTTTTAGAACATAGATAGATTGAATCTTATTTGGCAAGGGGAATCCAGAATGATTAGGGGCAGCATTCTTTCTCGCGACTTAGAGCATAGAACGTAATCGCACAGTACAGGCTCTTTGGCCCTTGATGTTGTGCCGACCTGCGAAATTAAGCTGATGCCCATCTAACCTACAATATTCCATTATTATCCATATGTGTGTCCATGTAAATGCCCTTCAAGTTGGCGCGTCTACTACTGTTGCAGGCAGGCCATTCCACACCCCCAATACTCTGAGTGAAGAGTACCTGATACCTGTCCTAAATCTATTACCCCTCATGTTAGCCTTCACAATCAGAGGATTTGATGTCGTCCTCCTCCTCAACTATCTGAAACACTTGCAATATGTGGTCTCTCCACAGAAGATTTCTATTGCATAACATCAGGTAAAGTTTCTGGGATTCATCCTGTCTACTGACTCATGCTCTCTTGAACAGAGCCGCATCACACTTATTGTCAACTTCCCAGTTCCAACAACCATGAAACAAGTCCGTAAGTGGCTGGGCATGGTCAACTTCTACCAACAATGGATTCCAAATGCAGCTCTCCTAATTAAGGTGTTGACCCTATTCACCTCTCATGAAGGGACCTTCAACCTCTCCTTAGAGAGGAAGCAAGCTTTCAATGAACTTAAGCATGCCTTGTTACAAGCTCCAGCTTTGGGAAGACCACTCTGTGACAAACCCTTCCAACTGTACTGCACCATCTTGGATGACTGTGCCACTTCAGTTCTCACTCAACTGCTTGGAGATCGACACCACCCAGTGACCTACTTTTCTACTAAACTTGACCCTGTTGCCTTAAGACATCTCCGCTGCACTCAAACTCTAACAGTTATTTATTTTAGTTTACAATCTGCAGAAAATCTTACACTATGGCAAGACATTGCCATCTACAGCTCTCATGCCGTAATTGCCCTGTTAGGACACCTACAAACTCAACATTTGACTGTCGCTCGCCAAAACCGTTATGAGATTTACCTCCTCAACAATCCTCGACTGACCTTCAAGAATTGTACTACTATTAATCTCGCAGATTCCCTTATACATCCTCCTTCACCCTTATCCGCTCTTGATCAGGATTGTCTTCTTCTCATTAACGAGGATGTTCAAGTTCATCCAGACCTCTCTGACGCCCCTATCTCAGGCCCTGATATCAATATGTTCACTGATGGTAGTTCCTTTACTGACCATACAGGTACTCGCCTTTCAGGCTATGCGATAGTTAATGACCATGCCTGTGTCCTGGAATCTGCTGCCTTTGAGACTCCTTTTTCTGCCCAGCAAGCTGAGCTTAGTCGTGCTTGCATCCTCGACACTCGTCTTCATGCTAACATTTATACTGATTCCCAATATGCTTTTGGGGTTGTGCAGGACTTTGGACAACTCTGGGAGGAACAGAGGATTTTTGACATCAACTGGTACTCCAATTTCCTAGCGCCAGCTTGTCTGAGACCTTTTAACCACCCTCTTATTCCCAAAGCAGGTTTCTGTTATCAAATGTGCTGCCCATACTACTGACCAATCTCCTGTTGACATTGGTAATCGCGCTGCTGATGAGGCTGCAAAACTAGCCTCTCACAAGCGTCTTATGATTGTGCCTAAAATGACAAGCCAGACTGAAATCTCTGACAGGAGTCAGTTGACCGCGGATAAACTAACACCAACCATTCAAGATGTTGTTACCTTACAAGGGGACGCCTCTGATTCTGAAAGGCAGATGTTGTCGAAAGCAGGCTGTTATTGTAATCTTGTTACTAAATTATGGACCACTCCAGCTGGACAGATTTGTATGTCTGATACTCTTACTCTGTGGGTAGTTGATTGTCTTAATAATGCTACACATTGTGGTGCTCGCTCTACATCTGACCTCCTATTGACCACCTGTTGGCACCCTCACCTCCAGCAGGTGGCTCAATGTGTCAGTGATAGAATACAACCCAGGCAAGGGTATACCTTGCCCGGTGGTCAAAATGCCCCTCCCTCAAGGACCTTTCCAAACCCTTCAACTTGACTTCATCGAGTTACAGAGGTGTCAAAACTATAAGTATGTTTTGGTTATTGTTGATGTCTTTTCCAAATGGGTTGAAGCTACTGCCAAAAGTGTTGCTAGTATCCTACTTAAGGAGATTATTCCCCACTTTGGCATTCCCTATTGCCTGTCTTCTGACAATGGTCCTCATTTTGTTGGCGAAATAAATGAGGAATTATGCTTTCACTTCAGTATCCACCGCCAACTCCATTGTGCTTATTGTCCACAGGCAGCAGGACATTGTATCCAGACTCCGAAAACCAAACTTTGGTTTGTCTCTGGCACCACCTTATTTTTAATTTTTTTCTGCCTTAATTAATTGGATTATAGGTCATCCCTTCACTTATTATTCATCTGTTGACACTTTACTCACACCATCTGACACTTTTGATCTTCTGCAGAGACTTATTATTTGACACTCCACTCACAGCATTTGTATGATATTTTCTCTCTGCCCTTGATTTTTAAACATATAAATTCTGTGTTTGTGTGTTTCTCTCTCACTTCACCTGACAAAGGGGCTAGCTCCAAAAGCTGGGATTTCAAATAAACCTGTTTGATGAAAACCTGGTGTCGTGTGACTTCTGACTTTGCCCATCCGAGTCCAACACCGGCACCTCCATATCTTGGCATGTCATAACATTCAAGGCTATGGGCCATGTGTTGGAAAGTGGAATTAATGTAGTTTCAGACTTTATTGTCGTCCGTGCAGACCCTCTTTCTGGACTGTATGATTCTTTGATTCTAAATTTTGAGATCTGGTGTCATCATTAGTTTGTGAACATTCAAGTTATATGGCAAAACAATTTGCCCTTTATTTGGATAATCATACCTGTGGACTTGTTGGGTTCAAAGCGGCACATTAACCATAGTTCTTGATTGTACGTAGACAAGCCAGGTGTTTGCAGCTTAAAAGGGCGAGACTGCTTTTATTGGGAAAATAAAAAGGCAAAAATTAACCTCAAGTAATTTTTTAAAGATATAGTAACTACCAACTATACCACATCACAAAAAAGGCTTCAAATTTCAGAGAAGATTCAGCTTCAGCATTTCAAGTGTTCTGTTCCAGGAAACTAAAATATAGCTTCTAAAACCCTGACTAATGATGAATACCCAAAACTGGTTTGAGTTCTGCTCTAAATGGTCTCTGGGGCAATATTGTGAGAAATTATAAAAGATTGTCTCTTCTGGTGGACGAGGGCAAAGCTGAGACTAAAGAATGTCACAGCAATTGTTACTTCATTCATGCCAGAACATAGCAGATTGAGGCAGAACCGGGTTGGCACTCCTGCTTCTCTTCACTAGAGTTAAAAAGATGCCAGTTTCTGATACTCCTTCAATGCTCTCCAACAATTGCTCAAAGGATAAACGTGGGTTGAACATTTAATTGAATTCAATGTTCATTTCATGCAGTTACCAGTTCCACCTAAAACAAAAAGATGTCTAATATATCTGCCATCCCACTGGTGACACAGATTAGATACGGGAGCTAGTAACAAGACGTTAGTACAAAAATGGCACATGATTTACTCCCCAAACTGGTAAAATGCAACAATGCCCTTTTGCTCAATGTGGCCCATTGCAAATGTCAGGATGCCTGACCATTGCAAACCGATTGATTTGAGTTTGACAATGGGGCAGCACAGTGCTCAGTGGTGAGCACAGCGCCAGGGACCCTGGTTCAATTCCGGCTGCAGGCAACTGTGTGTGTGGAGTTTGCACATTCTCCCAGTGTCTGCATGGGTTTCCTTCAGGTGCTCTGGTTTCCTCCCACAGTCCAAAGGTTAGGTAAATTGGCCATGCTAAATTGCCCATAATGTTAGGTGCATTAGTCAGGGGTAAATGTGAGGGAATGGTTCTGGGTGGGCTGCTCTTTGGAAGGTCGGTGTGGACTTGTTGGGCCGAAGGGCCCGATTCCACACTGTAGGGAATTTAATCGAATAAACACAGTTGCGCATGTTATCCTCTTTTGTACTTTATTTGTGTACAAGGCAATTTTCCATGCATCATTACAGTTTCCTTGTTTAAAAATAATAATGACCAAATAGAATTATAAAATAGATTAGATTAGATTAGATTAGATTAGATTCAAGATATTACGATGTGGCAAAACATCTAGTGAAACGAAAAAGCTCAATGTTAATATTACCGACAATTAAACTGATATCTGTGGAAAGGACTCAGAACTTTCAAAGTAGGATTGTCTGTTATTGTTTTTATGATCACATCATTGACATTGTCCAATGATTTCATGGATTTCCATTCATCTTACGATCAGCAAAACAAGACTCTAGCAACAACAGACAAGCGGGAACAAAGGGCTCAAAAACAATAAAATTAGTTATGTAATTCTACAAAATAAAACAAATGAATGTTTTACAACACTAACTTACCAGATGACCTTTGCTTTTGGTTGAAATTGGTGGCAAGGTTCTGGATGTAATAATTTCTGGACCTGAAAACAGAAAGAATAAATCATGTGAAACAATGCACACATTTTTCATTTGGCATGGTGAATAATGAAGGAGGTGAATGCATTTCTTTCCCCCAATCTACATCAATTTCAGGAGATCCTGAAGCATATTCTCGGATAAGTTCACCTCCCATTTCACATGAGGAAACATATGCATCCTAGCTGTTTCCTCTTCCATTGATCTAAGTTAATAATGGTGATTCAATTAGCAGAGGCATAGGTGGCAATGATGCAGCAGTGATAATGTAGAGCACTAGTAATCTAGAGGTCTAGGCTAATAGTCTGATGGATGAGTTCAAATCCATTCCAGCAGCTAGTGGAATTTAAATTCAGTTGATAAAATCTCGAATTGAAAACTAGTCTCAGAAATACTGACCATGAAATTATTGTTGACTATCTTAAAAACTCAGCTGGCTTACAAATGCGGGGAGAAAATCTGCCATTCGTTACCAGGTTTTTTTTTAAATTCACTAGCTGGCCAGCATTTATTGCCCATCCATAGTTGCCCTTCAGAAGGTGGTGGCCAGCTGCCTTTGTGAACTTCTGCAGTCCACCAGCTGTGGGTTGACCCATAATGCCATCAGGGTGGGAATTTCAGGATTTTTACACAGCGACAGTGAAGGAACGCTGATATATTTGCAAGTCAAGATGGTGAGTGGCTTGGAGTCGAACTTGAAAGTGGTGGTGTTCCCACATATCTGTTACCCATGTTCCTCTAGATGGAAGTGGTCATAGGTTTGGAAGATGCTGTCTGAGGATCTTTAGTGAATATCTGCAGTGCACAATGTAGACAGGACACACTGCTACTACTGAGCATTAGTGGCGGAGTGAGTGGATGCTTATGGATACAGTGCTGATCAAACAGGCTGCTTTGTCCTAGATGGTGTCATAATTAGAGTCTTGTTGGGGCTGCACTCATCCAGGCAAGTGGGGAATATTCCATCATACTCCTGACTTGTAGATGGTGGACATGCATTGGGGAGACGGAAGGTAAGTTATTCACTGCAGTATTCCTGGTCTCTGACCTGCTCTTGTAGCCACTATATTTATGTGGCAAGTCCACTTCAGTTTCTGATCAATGATAACTCTCAGGATGTTGATAGAGTGGGATTCAGTGGGATTGTTGAATGTGGTTGGATTGCCTCTTGGATTGCCTCTAGGTCATAGCCTAGCATTTGTGTAGCACAAATATTACTTGTCACTTGTCAGCCCAAACCTGGATATTGTCCAGATCTTGTAGCAATTAAAGATGGGCTGCTTCAGAGTCGGAGTCATCATGAATGGTGCTAAACATTGTACAATCAATCATTGTGCCTCTCCTGCAACCACTACTCCCAATGTGGTCTTCTCTACATCAGTGAGACAAAAATGTTCGCTTAGGGAACATTTCAACAAACTTCTCAGTCAGTCCTCTAAGGCCAGTCTGACCTCCTGCTCATAATCCATTTTAATTTCCCTTCCCACTTCTACATGTCCATCTTCAGCCTCCTCCATTGCCACAGTAAATCAGACCGCAAGTTAAAGGAACAACACCTCATTTTCTGCCTGGGGAGCCTACAGTCTGGAGGCCTCAATAAAAAGTTCTCTAATTTCAAGTAACTTTCTCACCCACCTCCACACCCACCTATCCAGCCCAACTTCCTCCTTTTGATTCCACCTACTGACCCTTCCTTCCAGCTACCTAGTGGATTCATCCCTCCCATCTACCAATCAGGTCATACCCACCATGTGTGTTCATCCATCACCACTTCTTCATTCTGCCATTCTCCCCACCCAAAACCCTCCCTCCTCCTTTTATCTAAAGCTCCTCCTACCCCCAACTCCATTCCTGAAGAATATATATAAAGAAGTCATAACCGAAACGTCAACTTCTCCATCTCCTGATGCTGTCTGGCTTCCAGCTGTGTTCTTCCAGCCTCCTGCTTTCCTACTTTAGATTACAGCACCTGCAGGGCTTTTTTGCCTCTCATTGTGCAATCATTGGCAAACATTCCCACTTCTGACCTTACGATGGAGAAAAGGTAATTGATGAAGCAGGTGAAAACGATTGGGCATAGGACACCCTGCAGAACTCCTGCAGAGATGCCCTGGAGCAGAGATGTCGAATCTCCAACAACCACAACCATCTTCCTCTGTGTCAGCATTCCAACACAGGTTAAACCCCTCTGCTAATTTAAACCAGCCATACGAAAAAGATTCACATCGTGCTGTAATGAGTTAAAATTTGAGAGGCAAAGACCCTTTAAGTCCAACAGAGAATATTAAAACCAACAACTATTTACAACTCCTTTCTCTTAAACCTATCTCTTACCTCCCACTCTACAACACTAGCCTGATAAAAAAAATCCTGATTAAGATTTACAAAATAAATTTCAAAATCAGTCAGCTGTCGATTCTTCTCTTTTTATCTTCTTCTGCAGGTTTCCTCTGTCACCTTTTTGATGTCCTGCTGCGCAAACGTTTTGTAGTCAGGTACCTTTCCGAGAGCCTTTCTGCTGGCAGTCTGTACTTGTTGGTGGCTTGGCAGTTCTCCCCTAACTGTTCAAAATGTCTGGTTTTATACCCCAAAACATTGGATCATTTCATTGGTTTTAATATTATCAAAATACTAAATTCAAATTTGATTGGATTCTGATATCTCGGGGCATAATTTAAACTGATTGGCCGAATTTGAATTTGTTTTTGTATTCCATAGCAACACTACTCTACTACTGGTTTTGATCAAGTGTTACATTGTTAGCTTGTTCAGAACACTGTATGCTGTGTCAGGCAGTCCTTACTAGCTTTTCAACTCTCTTCAAGGTACAGTACTTCCATACCTTCATAACAGTCAGGTATGAGCGCAACTACTGGAGAGTTCACCCTCTGATACCTGCTGATTCCAGTTTTGCTAAGGCTCCTTGATACCAAACTTAATTGAATGCCGCCTTGATGCCAAGGGTTATCACACTCACCTCACCTCTGAAATTCAGTTCTTTTATCCAGGTTTGGATCAAGGCTGTAATGAGATCAGGAGCTGGGTGGCCCTGATGGAACACAAACTGGGCATCATTGAGCAGGTTATTGCTTAGCAGGTGCTGCTTGACAGTACTGTTGATGACCTCTTCCATCACTTTACTGATGACCGGTAACAGATTGACAGGGTGGTAATTGGCCAGGTTGGATGTATCCAGCTTTTTATGTTGAGGACGTACTTGGGCAGTTTTCCACATTGTCAGATAGATGCCAGTATTGTGACTGTACTGGAACAGCTTGGCTAGGGGAGCAGCAGGTTTTGGAGTACAAGTCCTCAGTACTAATGCCAGAATGTTGTCATGGCTTTTGCAGTATCCAGCCTTTGCAGTATCCAGTGTGTCCAGCTGGTCGTTGATATCATATCGAGTGAATCGAATTGGCTGAAGACTGGTTTCTACAATGCTGTCACCACTGCAGGTGGCCAAGGTGGATCATGCACTCGGCACTTCTGGCTGAAGACTGCAATGAAAGCCTCAGCCTCATCTTTTGCAGTTATGTGCTGGGCTCTTACATCATTGAAGATAGGGATACTTACTTGTGCAGCCTCCTTCTAGTCAGTTGTTTAATCATCAACTACCATTCACAACTGGACATGTCAGGATTGCTGAGCTTATATCTGATCTGGTGCTTGTGGGATTACTTATTCTATCACTTGCTGTTTATGTTGTTTGGTGTGCAAGTCGTCCAGTTTGGTGGCTTCACCAGGCTTGCACCTCATCTTCAGGTATGGTGGGTACTGTTCCAGGCATTCCCTCCTGGACACTCTGTTGAACCAGGGTTGATCCCCTGGCTCGACAGTAATGGTTGAGCAAGGGACACGCTGGGCCACAAGTTTACAGATTGTAGAGTACAATTCTGTTGTTCATGGCACACCTCACCACTCAGATGCCCAGCCTAGAGTTGCTAAACGCCCAGCCTAGAGTTGCTAAACCTGTTTAAAGCTGTCCCATTTAGCACAGTGATAGCGCCCACACAACATGATGGTAGTTATTCTCAACATGAAGGCCAGAATTGGTCTCCACAAGGACTGTGTGGTGGTCATTCTTATTTGGGCACGAACGGATGCATCTGCAGCTAGCAGATTAGCAAGGATGAAGTCAAGTATGTTTTTCCCTCTTGGTGGTTTCCTCATCACCTGCAGCAGACTCAGTCTAGCAGCTATGTCCTTTTAGGACCCAACCAATTCAATCAGTAGTAATGCCGAACCACTCTTGATGGTGGACATTGAAATCCTCCACCCAGAATACATTTTGTGCCCTTGCCAACCTCTGTGCTCTCGCTAAGCATTGTATAACATGGAAAAGTACCGATTCATTAGCAGAGGGAGGATGGTTTGTGGTAATCAGGAGGTTTCCTTGCCTGTGTTTAACCTGAAGCCATGAACTTTGAGTCATAGAGTCATAGAGATGTACAGCATGGAAACAGACCCTGCCCAGGCCGACCAGATATCCCAACCCAATCTAGTCCCACCTGACAGTACAAGGCCCTTATCCTTCCAAACCCTTCCTATTCATATACCCATCCAGATGCCTTTTAAACGTTGCAATATACTAGCCTCCATCATTTCCTCTGATAGCTCATTCCATACATATACCACCCTCTGCGTAAAAGTTGCCCCTTAGGTCCCTTTTATATCTTTCCCCTCTCACCCTAAACCTATGCCCTTCAGTTCTGGACTCCCCCACCCCAGGGAAGAGACTTTGTCTATTTATCCTCTCCATGCCCCTCACGATCTTATAAACCTTCCAATAGGAAGTTCCTTGTAATTTTTTTCTGAACCCTTTCAAGTTTCCCAACATCCTTAGTCAATGTTGAGGACTTCCAGAGCAACTTCCTCCAGACTGTAATATCATTGTGCTACCACCTATGTTAGGTCTATCCTGCCGGTAAAGAGAAAATATTCGCATTGAGAAGGAAGTGCGAATGGTTTGGCAAGTGAATTCTGATTGCTTATTATGAATAACACATGAGTTAGTAACTAATATTTACTGCCAAACTTTGTTTAAATTTTATGATCTTGTAGGTAGATTCTGTTCAGTTCATTTTTTGGGGGCAATGCGTTCACAAGGGATAGAACATCACTACCTAATTCACAGAATTGAAATAGACTCAACGCAGGCATATGACATTTCTCAGTCTACAAAAATACAGGGTCCCATGTAGGAATGAATGTGACTTCCAGTATGCACAACTGCACTGAGATAGTGTGTTATAGGCTCTCTTTATCAACTCACTCACCAGCTCACTATATTCATTAATACCGGATTCCCACTCATTCAATCATTCACAATCCTTTATTTACGATAACAGGGTTTAATCTACTCATTCATAAAACCACAGTTCTGCACTATCCACATTTAAAAACAATCCTTTGAAACCCATGACCGCATTTCCACACCATGTCAGCATACAGAACAATACCATCCCCATCAAGTCTACACTAAACATTATAATATGAATCACAACCCTTACCAACCATCTCCTGGATCAATTAAGTACCAACTAATTACTTTTTAGCTCGGACATTACCCCATTTAAGAAACCAACTGACAAAACCGTGCTTGCATGAAACTGCATGAATGAAAGAAACTCATGCCAGCAAATCTTAAATAAATCTCACCACACAGCTGCAGTAATCAGTTTAATATCCTTTATTATTTTGTTATGATTTCTAACTTATTCACACCACATAGGTCTAGTAGTTTTTACTAATATTTAAAAGACAAAAGAACTGACATCTCTTGATTATGCATGCAAACTGAACATACACCCTTAATCCCACCAGAAGTAACAGCCAGCACTTAGCCACAAGTTTTGACCCATCTCCTGTCTCCCAGGACAGAAGTCCTTCAAACCTTCGTGACTTATAGAGTGGAACTTTAATATATGTAAGAACTGTGTATAAAGCGGCTCATGTAAGAACTGTATTTCAGGATTATTTTGCTGTCTTGAACTTGTGCTGTGATTGTTGAATGAAGAGGCTATTTTCATCACTCACCGATTTTGGTCGTTATTTGAACACGACCCCACTACACCATACTGTGAGCCAAACTTCAAAGCAGACAAGCTTTGACTGTCAGGTGGTGAGTTTCTCACACTCTTAACCACAGTATTTATATAGATAGTCCAACTCAGTATCTGGTAATGAAAAACCTGCAAGATGATGACTTCGTGAACAGGATATGGGCTTCACTGGATAGGGCAGCATTTATTGCCCATCCCTAATGTCTAAAGGGGAGTTAAGAGACAAACATGTTACTGCAATTCAGCAAAGGTTCAACACAAAAGGGAGATTGTTAGATTCTCTCTTGTTAGAGATGGTCATTGCTTGGCAACTGTGGCACAAATATTACTTGCCACTTATCAGCTCAAACCTGAATATTGTTCATATCTTGATGTGTATGGACAGAGATGACTTCATTGTCCATGGACTTCAGATTAGATTCCCTACAGTGTCGAAACAGGCCCTTCAGCCCAACCAGTCCACACCAACCCTCCGAAGAGTAGCCCACCCAGGCCCATTTGCCTCTGACTAATGCACCTAATGCAATTTAGCATGGTCAATTCACCTGACCTGCACATCTTTGGACTGTGGGAGGAAACCAGAGCACCCAGAGCAAATTCCACACAGACAGTTGCCCGAGGCTGGAATTGAACCTGTAACCCTGGTGCTGTAAGGCAGGAGTGCTAACCACTGAGCCACTGAGTTGCAAGTGAACAAGTGACCTCGTGATGGAGGGAAGATTAGTGACAAAAATGGTTAAGCTTATGAAGGTACCCAGCAAAATAGCCTGGGGTTAGAATAATTGCCTTCCAACAATCCTTACCATCTTTATTAATGCTCAGTATGATTTCAGAGATTTCCCTGATTCATATGAATATTCAGCCCGTCAAGCCCGCTCTGCCATTCAGTAAGGTCAGGACTGATCTGTGGCTGAACTCTGTATGTCACCTTGGGTCCGTATCACTTGATAGCCTTACTTAATAAAACAATTGTCTATCTAAAATTTAAATTGAACAATTTAAAATCAGCATCAAACCTCCACTGCTCTTTATGTGTAGAATCCTCAACTAGTGAAAACAGTTTATCTTTGTGGATGGAAGTTTGCTTGTTCAGCTGGAAGATTAGTTTTCAGATGTTTCATCACCATACTAGGTAGCATCATCAGTGAGCCTCCGGTGAAGCGCTGGCAATATGGCCCGCTTTTTATTTGTGTGTTTATGTTTTTTGAGTTGGTGATGTCATTTCCTGTGGTGGTCATTTCCTGTTCTTTTTCTCAGAGGGTGGTAATTGGGATCAAAGTCAATGTGTTTCTTGATAGATATCTGGTTGGAAGGCCATGCTTCTAGGAATTCTCGCACACGTCTCCATTTGGCTTGTCCTAGGATGGATGTGTTGTCCCAGTCGAAGTGGTGTCCTTCCTCATCTGTATGTAAACATACTAATGAGAGTGGGTCATGCCTTTTGGTGGCTAAACAACAATGAACTGCATTCCTACATGTTGCAATAGAACAAACAGTCAATGGTGAACTTCAAACAGCGTCTACAGGAAAAACAACACATACAGGCCAAATACTTAACTACAGAAGCAATCAACCCAACACCCATAAAAAGAGCTGCATTAGAACATTATTTCAATGAGCCACCACACACTGCAGCAGAGAGGAACTACGAAGAGCAGGAAAATCACCTATGCAGCGTATTCAAAAAGATTAGGCACCCAATGAACACAGTTCATCGATTTCTCAGCAACAAACCCAAACAAGCAGACAAAACATGTCCAGAAACCCTAGCCACTCTCCCCAACATCAAAGACACCTTGGAAATGACTGCCAGACTACTCTGACCCTTTGGCATCATGGTAGCCCACAAAGCCACCAACATACTAATACAGCAGCTAATGAACTTGAAAGATGATATACAGACAACAAGCAAAACTAAAGGCATTTACAAAATACCATGCAAGAACTGTAACAAACACTACATTGGACATACAAGCAGAAAACTAGCCACCAGGATACATGAACATCAACTAGCCACAAAAAGACATGACCCACTCTCACTGATATCTTTATATACAGATGAGGAAGGACACCACTTCAACTGGGACAACGCATCCATCCTAGGACAAACAAAGACAGGTGCGGGAATTCCTAGAAGCATGGTATTCCAATTGGAACTTTATCAACAAACACCTTTACCACCTCCTGAGAAAAAGAACAGGAAATGACATCACCAACCAAGGAAACCTAAACATTCAAAGAAAAGGTGGGCCATATCACCAGTGCTTCACCGGAGGCTCACTGAAGATGTTACCTAGTAATGGTGATGAAACGTCAGAAAACAAACCATCTAGCTCAGTAAGCAAACGTACATCCAGAACCACAACCTGGGCTACAAATTCTCTCAAAACTTAATAGTTTATCTTTATCTTTCAATAAAACAACACCCCAACCGGTTGAATCCTCTCAAAGTTACACAGGTCCAGAAGGATGTGAATGGGATGCTCAATGAAGACATCATCGAAACCAGATGGAGTGAGTAGAGTTCATCCAATCGTGTTAGCTCCCAAATCTGATGGAATTCAACAATTTTGGTCAATGCTGTTTAAACTAAACAAATTGGACTCCTATCTAATGCCAAGATTGGAGGAAAGTTGGACTTAGTGTGTGCTTATTGGCAGGTACCTTTATCAGAGAAAGCGAAACTAAGTTTCTACATTTGTAACCCCAACTAAGCTATATTAATTCAAAGTGATTCCCCTTGGAATGAAGAACGCACCAGCTGCATTCCAAAGAACCTCAAACAGAGTTGTGGTTGGATTAACAAATTGTGCAGTTTATCTGAATGATGTAGTGATCATTAGTGAGTCATAGAAAGATCACATAAACTTAGATCACAGTTGGCAAAGCTCTTTGAAGGGTTAGATAGGGTGGACAATGAGCCTTTTTCCTCAGATGGTGATGGCCAGCACAAGGGGACATAACTTTAAACTGAGGGGTGACAGGTATAGGACAGCCAGAGGTGGTTTCTTTACTCAGCGTAGTAGGGGCATGGAACGCCCTGCCTGCAACTCTGGTAGACTCATCAACTTTAAGAGTATTTAAAAGGTAATTTGATAAACATAAGGATGAAAATGGAATAGTGTCTGTTAGAAGTACTTCAGATTGGTTCTACAGGTTGGAGTAACGTCGAGGGCTGAAGGGCCTGTGCTGCACTGGAATGTTCTACATTCTATGTTCTAATTAAGAGAAGCAAAACTGGTAATAAACTTAAAGAAAATAGAATTCGCGGAAAGCATAGGTGATATTCCTCGGACATAACATCAGTGTAGGAAGGTTGACTTCAAGGAACACAAAGATGAAGACCACCAAGGAATTTCCACAACCATCCTCGAAGAAACAGGTGCTTCAATTTTTGCAAATAAGCGGATTCTACTGTAAGATTGTTCCAAACTTCAGCAGCGTGGTGGTGTCACTAACAGATTTACTGAAGAAGAACACAAACATTTGGTGGACATAACCATGCCAGAAGGCATCTGAGAATTTAAAACCAGTATTAATCACCGCACCAAACTTTCTGAAACCCTTCAAAGGTTGGAATCCTTCTAATATAGGAGTTGGAGATGTACTGCTACAGAAAAATGATGATGGAATTAAATGGCCAATTTGATATCTTGCGAAGAAACTCAACACCCACCAGAGAAAATACACTACCAAATATACTTTTGGGACTGGCCTTACAACAACTTAAATGCTTATGTGACAAACAATTGTCTCTGACACATTGTGTACACGGAACACAATCCTTTTACATTCTTGGAAAGATTTAAAGACAAAAATATGAGACTATTTTGATGCAATCTTATGTTACAGACTTTTAATTTACAAATTGTACATGTGCCGGGTTGTAAAAATGTGACAGATGCGTTATCGCGGATTTAAAGGGAAAAATGTAGGAATAGAGAGTGAGTGCAGATGAACACATGGCTGCAGGGCTAGTGTAACAGGGAGAGCTTCAGATATGTGATTGATTGGGATAATTTCTAGGAAAGTAGTACGGGTTGAACCTGAACTAGAGGTGCGCTAATATTCTGGACGGGAGGTTTGCTAGAGCTCTTCAGGAGGGTTTAAACTAGATTGGTAAGGGGTGGGAACCTGATCAGATGATGGAGTAGGTAGTGAATAGTCAGATATAGCATGCAGAGAGTCTATGAGGAAGGACAGGCACTTGATAGGGCAAAGGTGTAGTCAGTGTAATGGACTGAAGTGTATATATTTTAATGCAAGTAGTATCAGGAATAAGAGTGACGAACTCAGAGCATGGATCAGTACTTGGAACTATGATGGTGTGGCCATTACAAAGACTCAGATATCAAAGGGGCAGGAATGGTCATTGGCTGTTCCAAGGTTTAGATGTTTCAAAAGTGGGTGCCGTTAAAGAGGTGGAGGAGTGGCATTGCTAATCAGGGATACTATCACAGCTGTAGAAAGGGAGATCATAGTTTGTCTACAAAGTCAAAATGGGTGGACGTCAGAAACAGGAAAGGAGCAGTCATTTATTGGGAGTTAACTGCAGTTGCCCCAATAGCAGCAGAGACATTGAGAAGCAGATCGGGAGGCAGATTTTGCAAAGGTGCAGAAGTAACAGAGTTGTTGTCATGGGTGACTTTAACTTCCCTAATATTGTTTGCAATCTACTTAGTTCAAATACCTTGAATGGAGCAGTTTTTGTCAGCTGTGTCCAGGAAGGGTTCCTGACACATGTCCATCAGCCGACTAGAGGGGAGGCCATATTGGATTTGGTGCTTGGCAATGAACCAATCTAGGTGTCAGATCTCTCAGTGGGACAACATTTTGGTGATAGTAATCACAACTCCATGACCTTTACTATATCCATGGAGAAGGACAGGAGCAGACTGTATGGGAAAGTATTTAATTGGGGGGAGGGGGAACTACAATGCTATTAGGCAGGAACTGGGGCACCTAAATTGGGAACAGATGTTCTCAGGGAAATGCACAACAGAAATGTAGAGGTTGTTCAGGAAGCACCTGCTGATCGTGCTGGACAGGTTTGTCCCACGGAAGGAAGGAAAGGATGGTAGCTTTAAGGAACCTTGGGTGACAAGGAATGTAGAACATCTAGTCAAGAGGAAGAAGGAAACCTAAGGTTGAGGAGGCAAGGCTTTAGAAGGTTACAAAGGTCACCAGGAAGGAATTGAAGAACGGACTTAGGCGAGCTAGAAGGCGGCATGACAAAGCTTTAGTGGGTAGGATTAAGGAAAACCCCAAGGCTTTCTCCACTTATGTGAGGAACAAGAGGATGGCCAGATTGAGGTGGAGCTAATCAAGGATAATGGAGGGAACTTGTGCCTGGAGTCGGAGGAAGTAGGGGATGTTCTCAATAATACTTTGCTTCAGTATTCACAACCGAGAGGGACTTTAACGTTTCGTGACAGCATGAATTGGTTGATGTTAGGAAGTAGGATGTGCTGAAAATTTTGAAAAACGCAAGGATAGATTAATCCCTTCGGCCAGATGTGGTTTATACTCAGTCACTACAGGGAGTGAAGGAAGAGATTGCTGCACCTTTGACAATGATCTTTGCATTCTCACCATAAACTGGAGTACTGCCAGATGAATAGAGTGTGGCAAATGTTATTCCCTTGTTCAAGAAACGGATTCGGGATAATCCTGGGAATTACAGACCACTCAGTCTTATGTCATTGGTGGACAGAGTGTTGGAGAGGATCCTGACAGACAGGATTTAGGATTATGCAAGAAACCATAGTTTGATTAGAGATAGTCAGCATGACTTTGAGAGGGACAGATCATGCCTCACAAACCTGATTCAATTCTTTGAGGATGTGACGAAACATGTTAATGAAGGTCAAGCATTGGATGTGGTGTATGTGGATTTTAGCTAGGCATTTGATAAGAGTCTCCATGGTAGACTCATTCAAAAAATAAAGAGGCATGGGATATAGGGAAACCTGTCTGCCTGGATACAGAATTGGCTGGCCCATAGAAGACAGAGGGTGATGGTTGATGGAAAGTATTCAGCCTGGAGCTTGGTGACCAGTGCTGTTCCACAGGGATCGGTTCTGGGATCTCTGTGCTTTGTAATTTTTATAAATGACTTGGATGAGGAAGTGGAAGGGTGGGTTAGTAAATGTGATGAGAATACAAAGGTTGATGGAGTGGTGGATAGTGTGGAGGACTGTTGTAAATTGCATTGGGACATTGACAGGATGAAGAACTGGGCTGAGAAGTGGCATATGGTGTTCCACCCAGAAAAGTGTGAAGTCATTCACATTAGAAGGTCGAATTTGAAGTCGGGTTAAAGACAGGATTCTTGGCAGTGTGGAGGAACAGAAGGACCTTGGGGTCCATGTCCATAGATCCCTCAAAGTTGCCATCCAAGCTCATAGAGTTGTTAAGATATATGGTGTGTTGGCTTTCATTAGCAGGGGGAATTGAGCTTAAAAGCTGCAAGGTTATGCTGCAGCTCAGTAAAGCTCTGGTTAAACCACACTTAGTATTCAGTTCTGGTCACCTCATTAACAGAAGGATGTCAACCTAAAGGGTACAGAGGAGATCTACCAGGATACTGTCTGGCGTGGAGGGCATGTCTTGTGAATAACGGTTGAGGGAGCTAGGGCTTTTCTCATTGCAGCAAAGAAGGATGAGAGACCACATGATAGAGGTGTACAAGATGAAGACTGGCATAGATAGAGTGAATAGCCAAAGACTTTTTCCTGTGGCAGAAATATCGATCATAAGGGGGGCACAGTAGCTCAGTGGTTAGCACTGCTGCCTCACAGCACCAGGGACCTGGGTTCAATTCCATCCTTGGGCGCCTGTCTGTCTGGAATTTGCACATTCTCCTTGTGTCTGTATGGGTTTCCCCCAGGTGCTGTGGTTTCCTCCCACAAGCCAAAGATGTGCAAGTTAGGTGAATTGGCTATGCCACATTGCCCATAATGTTCAGGGTTATATGGGTTAGGTGTATTGGTCAGAGGTAAGTGTCGGATAATAGGGGAGGGGAATGAGTCTGGGTGGGTTACTCTTCGGAGAGTTGATGTGGACTTGTTGGGATCGAAGGGCCTATTTCCACACTGTAGGGAGTCTATGATAAAGGGACATACTTTAAAATAACTTGGGAAAGGTTTAGGGGAGGTGTCAGAGGTAGGTTCTTTACAGAGATTGGTGGGTGCATGTAATGCACTGCAGCAGGGATAGTAGAGTCAGATACATTACGGACATTTAAGCAACTCTTGCATAGGCACATGGAAGTTAGTACAATGAAGGGTATGTAGGTTAGTCTGATTTTGGAATAAGGGCCTGTACTGTGCTGTACTGTTCTATGTTCTAGAAGACTTGACAGTGTTATACAGGTGTGCAGAAATTAATATGTAAAATATAAATTAGATTAATGACTTATGTTTTACATTGTAATGGGATTAAGAATTAGAAAACTGAATAAACCCATCTTTTCGTTATGATTGTTTTTTTAAAGGGGCAGATGTTATGAAGTTGAAGGTATGCACTGTACCTTCAAGAGACAGAGAATGCTGTTATGAACTGAGATTACAAGCACATTTGTATATGACTAGATGGCAGTCCCAGAGTGTACTGAAAAATTGAAAATATGAAACATTTGGCCATAAAATGGATAGCTGAGTTCTGGGTGCTGTTTTGACAACAATTCAAATTTGACCAGTTTAAATGATGCCCCAAGATAGTAAAATCCATTGAGTTTGAATTTATTATCTTGCCAACATCGAACCAATGAGATGACCAAAGTATAAAATGTGAACCGTTTTGAAAATGGGTCAAAAGCAACTTCCATCAAGACAGAAATGCACAGTGAGCTAACATCTTGCTCTCCAAGAAATTAGGAAACACTATCTATCAAAGGTTCCTTTTTATAAGAAACATACTTGTAGTAAAAAGAAAGACAATGACCCAGGGAGATCGTTAGCGGAAGAAGGAAGACATAGTAGACATCAGTGGTTGTGTGGTTTTGAAAATAAGTTGATGTAATTTTATTAAGTGTCTTACTGGAACAGCACTGTGCTGTAGAGTTGGAGGCAGATAATAAGCAGTTAAGAGAAAGAGGGAGCTTAGAATTGTGAATAATTGTTTAATGTTCACTTTTAAGAGTTAAAAAAATAAACTGATGTTACTTTCTTTAAATAGCGGACTTTGGAAGTTCTCTGTCACTCATATTTTAACAGATTGAGACGAAGTGAGCTTTTCTAGTTGTTTGGTTTAATTAACAGAAGGGTTCACCTCTGTGTTGTAACATTAAGGTGTGGTGCCCACACCTGCACTCAATAATCTAAAAGAGATCTAACTCGGGTTTTGTATAACAGCAGCATTATATCTACTTCTCAAAACTCCAGTCCTTTAGATGTGAAGATCAACACTCCATTAACCTTATTAACAACATTCTTTACCTGTTCATGGCATCTTACAAGAATTTTATCTGAACTCCCAAGTCTCATTGGACATCCACTGTACTTTCACTTTGTGTCTTCTTAATGTTATGGCCCAGATCAGACTTCAAAGTGTATTATGGAGATAGCCAACACATCTTTTAAAAGGCAAGGATAAGGTGCTATGTTTCAGACATGACTCGATTGGTCGACCACTAAGATTGAATCAAAATAAATTTGATTCTTACAACACAGTTGAAATACAATGATAAGAACTAGCGTAACTCCATTGAAATAACCCAAAAAAAAGAACAACCACTAATCACCAACTGTTCCAATATAGGCAGCATCCCATAAACACCTCCTTGGTAAAGGCAATTCAGCCACATCATTATTAATCTCACGTGCTGTCACTCTCCAGTCCACTCAAAAGTGCCTTATAATTTTTAAGAGGAAGCTCCTCCGTCCAAGACTCCACTCTAGCAGCAGAGAAGTCAAGCTTTCATCAAACCAACAAAACCTTGCTCCACTAACTGAAAGCAAAACAAAAGACTTCTGGGTCTCTGTGATTCTTGATTCATGATTCTTTGGTCCATAAGGAAAACACCCAGCGAGAACTCAAAGCTGTTTGCCAACTGCTTGTCTGAAAGAGACATTACTGTGATAATACCTCTCTGCAAGAATGCATCTCATTAAAATCCATCTGCCAGAGTTTTGCCTATTCACCCAATATACCAATATCCTGTTATAATTTTATGCTGGTGTCATCCTCTTTGCTGCCCAATTTGATATTATCCAAGTTGTGAATAAATACTGAATAGTGAGGCCACAACACAGATTCCTGCAATTTGAGTACTAACCTATTATTCCAAATCTGGTTCCTGCCACTCAACAAATTTCCTATCAATGTCAGTAATTTGCCATCAATTCTGTGGGCATACACCATAACTAACAATGCAACATGCAGGACTTCAAAGATCTTCTGGAAGTCCATTAAAAACAACATTCATCAATTTGCCTCCATCCATCACCACCTCTTCTAAGAGCTCCATGGATGTTTGTCACGCATGATCTACCCTTCATAAAGCCATAGACCCAGCAGAGGCACAGGTCTTTGGACCAAACTGGTCCATGCCGACTTAAATGTCCAACTACACTCATCCCATTTCAATGCACCAGGCCCATATCCATCTAAACCTTTCCTGCCCATGCATTTAGCCAAATGCATTTTAAATGGTGTAAATGTACCCACCTCAACCACTTCCACTGACAGCTTATTCTGAAGGGACAAGATAGTGAGTGAGGTAGGAATTTAAGGAGGAGGTCCTCGAGAGTATAATATCTGGATTACTCCTGGTGCTACTAGCTAGCGAGGGTAGAAATAGGAGGATACAGCAGATGAATGCATGGCTGAGGAGCTGATGTATGGGAGAAGGATTCACATTTTTGGATCATTTTGGATCTTTTGCGGTAGAAGTGACCTATACAAGAAGAACTGATTGCACTTGAATTGGAAGGAGGCTAAGATACTGGCAGGAAGATTTGCTAGAGTTGCTCAGGAGGATTTAAACTAGTAAGCGGTGTGTGTGTGTGTGTGTGTGTGCGTGTGTGCGTGCGTGCGTGCGTGGCAGGGGGGTGCAGCCCAGGTAGACAGTGAGGAAAGACATCAATCTGAAACTGGTACAGTTGCAAAAAGAAGTGAGTCAAACAAACAAACAAAAAGTCAGTGCAGGCAGGGAACAGAGCCAGAGAACAAGGTAGGACTGATAAATTAAACTGCATTTATTTCAATGCAACATGCCTAACATGGAAGGCAGATGAGCTCAGGGCATGGTTAGAAACATGGGACTGTGATATCATAGCAATTACAGAAACATCAGGGATACAGGAAAGACAAAAAGGGAAGCAAGAGAGGAGGGGGAGTGGCATTTTTGATAAGGGATAGCATTACAGCTGTACTTGCATCATCAATAGTCACAGGTGTGCAGCTAGCTCTGGAGTACAACTCGCAGTACTATTGTTGAGTTGTCATCAGGGACCGAAGTCTTTTCTGTGCGTAGTGCATTTAGTCATTTCTTGATAATAAGGTGAAGTTCAAGTTTGATTGTGGGAACCTCAAAATAGACCAAGATGGATCATTCACTCAGCACGTGTAGCTAAAGACATATGCAAATGCTTTAAGATTGTTGTTTGAAATGATACTTGGGACCTCACATCACTAAGGATGTGAACATTTGTGAATTTTCACTCTCCAGTTATTTGTTCAATTGTCCACCATCATATGGCTGGTTGTGGTAGGAATGCAGCAGATCTGAGCTGCTAGATGTGCGATTGTTAAGTTCTATCAATCCCATTTTGTGCTTTTTGGAATGCTCCGGTGTTACGTCTTCAGCTTGGCACCTTATTTTAGGTATGCCTGATATGCTATCCTGCAGCAGTGAAAAATGAAAAATGAATGAGTGAAAGAGAAAGTGAAAAATGTGTGAAATTTTGAGTTTGCAGATTGCAGTTCAACGCAATTCTACTGCTACTACTAACACACAATGCCTCACGGTTTCCAAATTGAGGTGGCAGCTTGTAATGTCTCACATTTAACAGGGTAGAAGTGCCATACAACATAACAGGCTCAGCATGAAACTTGGATTTTACCTCCACAAGAACTGTGTCATGATCATTCATAACAATATTATCCAGGGACTGATACATTTATGACACATAGACTGATTGGAGGCAGGTCAAGTAGGTTCTTGTTGGTTTCCTCACCAACTACTACAGGTTCACTTGGGCAGAGATATCCTCCAGGACTCAGCTAGCTGAGGTGGTGCTACTGAGCCACTCTTGCTGATGGGTATTGAAATGCTCTAACCAGAATGCATTGCACTTTTTCAAAAAAATCATTCATGGCATGTGACACTGCTAGCAAGCACAATATTTAATGCCATTCCTAACTGCTCTCAGGAAAATGACAGCTTCCAACGTTCTTAAGCTGTTGTCGTCCATAATGCGTAGATACTCTGACACTACTCATAGAAAGGAAGTTCCAGTTTGTCAGAAATAAAAAACTCAAAGGATGCTGGAGATCAAAATAAAAAGAAAATGCTGGAAAAGCTCAGCAAGTCACACAGCTGTGGAGGGAAATCAGAGTTAACATTTCAGGTCCAGCGACCCTTCTTCCCATTTCCAGAAATAATTTCACTCCACCCGGAGTATAAAGCCGTGGCCTCCCCTTAAAAGATTAGTTTTGTACAGCAGTCACTGTTTTTCACCTTACTTTTACTTTTGTCCTTGCTCAAAAAGTGTTTCATCTCCTTTTCCCAGTTCTGATGAAGTTCATTAAATTGACAAGTCTTTCTTTCTCTCTGTAGATTCTGTATTTCCTTTTATTTTCAGGATGTTGTTTTCAGATTGGTAGCACCTGCTTTTTGATTGGGAGGTTTTCAACTGCTCAGTTTTGATTCAAAAGGAAGAAAACAGATTAGATCTAAGGAACTTCGAGCCAATGACGATGATGACTGTAAGTAGGCAGATAATGGATTGCGTGGCAAGAAAAGGTGAACTTCTGCTGGAGAGCTGCAAGTAACTTTGGAATTGTTCCTTTCATGATACATATCTACCAGAATCATAGTATTGACTTATGATGCATCTAATGGCAATGCTGGACCAGTCAGATACCAGTGTGAAACCTGGCATGATAGATCAGTTTCATTTTTGCAGGTGGTTACTGTGATGTCAGTCTCTCAACAGACACACAGGGCTGCAAATGTTCTTCAACAAAAGTTGAAAAAAATTTGAAAAATCTCAATATAAACATAAAAAGATTTCAACCAGTTTCCATAACATACTTCCACAGATACTCAATCCTGAAGAAATATCTCCCCCATCTCAACTCTTCAATTTCTTCCTTAACTGGCACTTCGCAGTTCTAGGAGATGTGAGGAAAGTGAGGACTGCAGATGCTGGAAATCAGAGCTGAAAATGTGTTGCTGGAAAAGCGCAGAAGGTCAGGCAGCATCCAAGGAGCAGGAGAATCGACGTTTCGGGCATGAACCCTTCTTCAGGAATGAGGAAAGTGTGCCAAGCAGGCTAAGATAAAAGGTAGGGAGGGGAGATTTGGGGGAGGGGCGTTGGAAATGCAATAGGTGGAAGGAGGTTATGGTAGGCTAAGATAAAAGGTAGGGAGGAGAGACTAGGGGGAGGAGGCTAAGATAAAATTGCGGTAAATTGTGTAACTGGAGCCCAGTTACAAGTGGAGTTCCGCAGGGATCAGTTCTGGGTCCTCTGCTGTTTGTAATTTTTATTAATGACTTAGATGAGGGAGTCGAAGGGTGGGTCAGTAAATTTGCAGATGATACGAAGATAGGTGGAGTTGTGGACAGTGAGGAGGGCTGTTGTCGGCTGCAGAGGGACTTAGATATGATGCAAAGCTGGGCTGAGGAGTGGCAGATGGAGTTCAACCCTGCCAAGTGTGAGGTTGTCCATTTTGGAAGAACAAATAAGAATGCGGAATACAGGGTTAATGGTAGGGTTCTTAGTCAGGTGGAGGAACAGAGGGATCTTGGGGTCTATGTACATAGATCTTTGAAGGTTGCCACTCAGGTGGATAGAGTTTGTAAGAAGGCCTATGGAGTATTATCGTTCATTAGCAGAGGGATTGAATTCAAGAGTCGTGAAGTGATGTTGCAGCTGTACAGGACTTTGGTTAGGCCACAGTTGGAGTACTGTGTGCAGTTCTGGTCGCCTCACTTTAGGAAAGATGTGGAAGCTTTGGAGAGGGTGCAGAGAAGATTTACCAGGATGTTGCCTGGAATGGAGAGTAGGTCGTACGAGGATAGGTTGAGAGTTCTCGGCCTTTTCTCGTTGGAACGGCGAAGGATGAGGGGTGACTTGATAGAGGCTTATAAGATGATCAGAGGAATAGATAGAGTAGACAGTCAGAAACTTTTCCCCCGGGTACAACAGAGTGTTACAAGGGGACATAAATTTAAGGTGAAGGGTGGAAGGTATAGGGGAGATGTCAGGGGTGGGTTCTTTACCCAGAGAGTGGTGGGGGCATGGAATGCGCTGCCCGTGGGAGTGGTAGAGTCAGAATCATTGGCGACCTTTAAGCGGCATTTGGATAGGTACATGGATGGGTGCTTAATCTAGGTTAGAAGTTCGGCACAACATCGTGGGCCGAAGGGCCTGTTCTGTGCTGTATTGTTCTATGTTCTATGTTCTATGTTCTAAAAGGTGGGGGGAGGGATTTCGCAGTTCTATTGATACAGTTTTATGGCTTCTTTCTAAGTTTTTACAGCAATCAACCAGTTTTTAATTCTGATGACCTATAGCTCGTCAGTTCTGAAAACTCCTCGACAAGCAGTCACAGCTTGGAAGCTTCACAAACTAAAACCACTTCTGCTAAGGTTACGTATCCTGAGCTAAAATCTTGATCTTCCTGCACAATTCACAAACTGTTCTTCCTTGTGAATTGAACTCCTGATTCTCCAGAAATGAAATCAAAACCAATCACAATCACCTCTGGTCTGTTTTGTCTTGGTCTGTTCTAAACTCAGCAGGATAAACATTATATCCATTAACACCCTCATCCTGTGAATTAATTCAAAAAAGTACATGTGTCCTACTAAGCATGACTGAATTAATGGCTTCCTGGAAAGTATGTCTTTTGCTCAACTCTTCCAAATTACTTTCTGGTCTCTTGGAAAAAAACTTTTAACTTCAAAGTAGAAGCCACACATCTACCTCTATTTCAAAAATCCAATCCTAAAATGTTACTACATTTATGACAATATTTTTGAACACATCAATTAAAGGTTTTTTTTTAAAAGGCACATTTCAGTTCCCTTAATGTGGAAGTGACTCCTTCAATTAACAAGCAAATTATACATCAAGCAAACATTCATATTCAAAAATATAAATTTCTGGAAAAGAACTCAGCAGTCTGGCAGCATCTTTGGAGAGAAAGCAGAGTTTCGGGTCCAGTGATCTTTCTTCAGAATAATTCACATTAGATGATTTTCACTTTTTTCGTTACAATAAAATTTTTACAAAGTAATTTCTCATTCTTCAGTGCTTTCTATCACTTCTTTTAAAAAGATTATCAGCCTGTATGGAATTGTTTCACTCACTATGATCCTCGGAACAGTACATACTACCAACTGCAGATGATAAAGTGACACAATTTGTTATTCAATTTTGAGATAAGTATTTACAGGGAACTAGTATTTCTGGTTCAGTTTTGTGCCATGTTGTAGCTTCCATGCCTCATTTAAAAAGCTCAAGTTAAAAAAAGCAAAAAGGTTTCTCATTCCACTCTATATCATGACTATTTCATCTTCAGATAACTGCACAATTCTCTTTTGAAAATCATGATTGAATCTGTCTCCATATCACATACCAAGCAGTGTATTTCACCCCTCATTCCTGAGGAAGAGCTTATGCTCAAAACGTTGACTCTCCAGCTCCTCGGATGCTGCCGGACTGGCTGTGCTTTTCCAGCACCCCACTCTTCGAGTATATTTCAAATCCTAATTACTCAATGTATAAAAATATTTATTCTAATGTTTTGTTTTCTTCTTAAAACAGTGTCCACCGATTCATAACTCATCTTCACCCTGTCTATGCTATCCATCTTCATACAAATGATTTTAAGTCAATGATTCTAGTTATTGACCAACCTGCCAGAGGAAATCATGCTCTTCCATCCTACTCTATCAAAACTCTGTCTTGAAAACATTTATTAGGTCACCTCTTACCATTTTCTGTTCTAAGGAGACCAGTCCTAAGTTTCGCAACAAGCTTTGATAATTAAAGCCCTTCATCACAGGTAGCATGCTGGCAAACACCAAATATAATCGTTCCCAGGTTTTTACATCAGGGCTTCCCAAACTATAGGTTGCGAGCACAACTGAAATTTTGGGGTCAAGCTCTAGGGCATCAAAGGCCATTTTGGAGCTCTGACCAACTGATAAAAGCTGGGTGACCCCTTTAGATTGCAGCTTTTTGTTCCCAAATAATTATGGCTAAATCTTAAGATCTGAATGCTGTAGAGAAGTAGGTACATATTTAACTTAAAACCTCTACAAATGAGACAGTCCTCCTAACCCACTGTCACAAGTCTCCAAATACATCACTCTGAAGTCATCACCAACATTCTCTCAATTTTGCTTTTGTCTAAAAGGTCTTTGCAAGACCAAAACTGCCAAAATTAAAAATGTAATCTGCATCTGCACACCAGCTGCTGTGCACTGAAAGTGGGAAGCATGTGCCCCCATGCAGCTTAGAGGAGACATTGGTCACTCTTACTGTCAGGTACCACATTGGGGGAGAGCAATGAGAAGCACTGCTTTACATTTCTCTGAGGTTGATGCCTAAAATTTTCCATTGTATTCAGCTGCAGTCTAACCAGTGATTTCTTAAGCTTTAGTTATTCTCCTTGCTTTTACATTCTAGTCCACCATTGAAAAAGTCATCCACATTCTTTTATCTCCCCCAAATCACCTTACTAACTTGCCATATCATCTTTTACCATTATTCATTATTTAGTCAACTTTTGTATTATCTATAAATTCTACAATGTTGCATTACACACCCATGTTTAGAACATTTGTCATAACTATTAGAAAGTTAAAAAGTCACAACACCAGATTATAGGCCAACAGAATTAATTGAAAATACAAGCTCTTGGAGTGCTGCTCCTTTGTCAGGTAGCTGGCAGGGTAGGATGCATAGCACACACAATTTATAGTAAAAGATCAAATTGTCATACAACTGATGCAATGTATTAGACAAACCTATATTGCTGTTAATTCTTTAATCACTTAGTACGGGGATGCAGGTTTCGATTAATACGTAAATCACAGAATTTCTTTCAACTCACTGCCCCAAGATAACTTAAGGTTTTATCAGTATATAAGAACAGTGACATCTCAGCTCAGACAATGCATTGAAGGTGTGAGGTTAGAGCATGCCCTATACTTCCAATCTTAAATCAGACGGGTTTCATTTTTAAAGTAGGAATTTATAAGATGTCACATTGACTGACTGACTACAGATTGTGTGTTTTTTGAACAAAGCAGAAGGTATGTGCAAATACAAATCTGCAAATTCACCCCACAGATTTGTGTGTGAGAGAGACAGAGAGAGAGAGAGAGAGAGAGAGAGAGAGAGAGAGAGAGAGAGAGAGAGAGAGAGAGAGAGAGAGAGAGAGAGAGAGAGAGAGAGAGAGAGAGAGAGAGAGAAGAAGGAAAGGTATATTAGCTGGGTGAACACCAAGCATTAATAGCTATGTGGGAATTATGATACTGTGTTGATAACAGAGACTGGTTCAAAAATAGGCAAGACTGGGTACTAAATATTTGTGGACACAAAGCATTCATAGAAGCAAAGAAGGAGGAATGTTGGCAGCATTGATCAAGGAGTAAATTATGCTGCTGAAGAGAGTATTACCTGGAACAGCCACAAACATTAATCTATTTGTTTAGGTTGAAGGAACAACTGAGTGCTATTATACGACTGGATGTATTCTATTGATTAACTAGTGGAAAAAATATATATCAGGAAATTTGCTGAAAATGAGAGGAACAAGAACCAGAGGCTCGTGAGAACAGGGAGCTTCTATAATCCCAAAATAAACAGGGATAGCAACACCGAACAGGGCAGAAAGGGAAAAAAGCTTAAAATATGTTTAAGAGAGTTGTCTTGGTCGATACATTCTTGACCAAAGTGGAAGGAGAACTAGGTGTAACTGGTTCTGGGAATCTGCATGATAACAAAGAGGTAAAAACAATGACTGCAGATGTTGGAAACCAGATTCTGGATTAGTGGTGCTGGAAGAGCACAGCAGTTCAGGCAGCATCCAAGGAGCTTCGAAATCGACGTTTTGGGCAATTTATTCAGGAATAAAGGCAGTGAGCCTGAAGCGTGGAGAGAGAAGCTAGAGGAGGGTGGGGTTGGGGAAAAAGTAGCATAGAGTACAATGGGTGAGTGGGGGAGGGGATGAAGGCGATAGGTCAGGGAGGAGAGGGTGGAGTGGATAGGTGGAAAAGGAGATAGGCAGGTAGGACAAGTCCGGACAAGTCATGGGGACAGTAGTGAGCTGGAAGTTTAGAACTAGGGTGAGGTGGGGAAAGGGGAAATGAGGAAACTGTCAAAGTCCACATTGATGCCCTGGCGTTGAAGTGTTCCGAAGCGGAAGATGAGGCGTTCTGTCCTCGGCAGAGTGGGAGGGGGAGTTGAAATGTTGGGCCACGGGGCGGTGTGGTTGATTGGTGCGGGTGTCCAGGAGATGTTCGCTAAAGCGCTCTGCTAGGAGGCGCCCAGTCTCCCCAGTCTAGAGGAGACCACATCGGGAGCAACGGATACAATAAATGATATTAGTGGATGGGCAAGTAAAACTTTGATGGATGTGGAAGGATCCTTTAGGGCCTTGGATAGAGGTGAGAGAGGAGGTGTGGGTGCAGGTTTTACAGTTCCTGCGGTGGCAGGGGAAAGTGCCAGGATGGGAGGGTGGGTTGTAGGGGGGCGTGGACCTGACCAGGTAGTCATGGAGGGAACGGTCTTTGCAGAAGATGGAAAGGGGTGGGGAGGGAAATATATCCCTGGTGATGGGGTCTGTTTGGAGGTGGCGGAAATGTCGGCAGATGATTTGATTTATGGTGGAAGGGGAGCACCAGGGGTGTTCTGTCCTTGTTACGGTTGGAGGGCTGGGGTTTGAGGGCGGAGGTGCGGGATATGGACGAGATGCATTGGAGGGCATCTTTAACAACGTGGGAAGGGAAATTGTGGTCTCTAAAGGAGGAGGCCATCTGATGTGTTCTGTGGTGGAACTGGTCCTCCTGGGAGCAGATCCGGCGGAGGTGGAGGAATTGGGAATACGGGATGGCATTTTTGCAAGAGACACCAGTTTAAAATTGAAATGTAGAAACATTTCTTCCCTCAAAGAATTCAATCTTTGGAACTCCTTGCCACAAAGAGATGTGGTGGCAGAGCCCTTGTGTATATTTAAGACTGAGATAGACAGATTCTTGAAGAGGAGGGGAATCAAGAGTTATGGAGGAAAATACAGGAAACGCGGCCCAAGCAATGTCTGATCAGCCATGATCTAATCGAATGACAGAGCAGGTTTGAGGGGCCAAAAAGTCTACTCCTGTTTCTATTTCTTATGGTCTCAAGTGGATTAAAAGTGTAAGGACAATAACGTTTAGAGACTAGTGATTATAGATTGACTATTGAAAAAGGCAAAGAGCAACTTACAGTAAAGATACTCTACTTGGGAGGGCCAGTTTCAATGAATGCAGTCAGGTATATTGGCATCTGATACAGGCAGGCAAAAATAAAATGGAGTACATGAGGAAGACAGACAAAATGGTCTGAGTGCAATCAACAGACATTTTAAGAAATGGCATCCAGGGCTTGAGCCTCCTAGATGACAAAGATGGAGAGTAAGGTGAAGCATAACAAAAAGGGCTGTATGGCATATGAAAGTACAAGAGAGACCAAGGCTGAATACAGAACAAAGAGCAAATGAACAAGAACATGAGACACAAAAGAGTGCGCACAAACACATCAGAAGTAACAAAGAGAAATGCAAAAAATCTTCGGCAAGCACAAAAATAGTTAAAATTGGTAATTAATAATAACGGTGGAGCTAATTGAAAAGCAAAAGGGTGGTCGATACATGGAGTAAATGAATCTGCCTTCAACAAAGAAAAATATTCTGCCGAAATTACAGTGTTAAGCTGGTAATTGAAATCCTTGCTGGGTTAAAAATAAAAGTTTAAGAGAAAGTACTGGAAAAGCTAACTCTACTTACATTAGGTGTGTCACCAGGGTTAGCTGGGGGCTGAAAGAGATAAAGTGAGGAAACTACAGAGTTAGTGGATGTTCAAATCTCCTTCAGGCATAACATTAAAAGACTGGAGAATTGCTAATGTTAGACTCTTACTCAAGGGAGGAATGAGGATAAACAGGGCAATAGCAAGCTAGTTAATTTAACCTCAGTGGCAGGAAGGTTTTACAACATTAACCTGGGATAATTGGGCAGTCATTTGCACAGTATGTTAAAGGCAAATAATCTTTCACTACATTCATCAAGTTGCTGAATAAGTTAACAGAAAGGCTTGATGAAGATAATGGCAGTGGCCATAACGTAGTGGAAATGCAAAAAGCTTTTAATAAATTGCTATATAATTGGATTGACAGGAGAGTTAAGGCCCACCGAATAAAAGGGGTACTGCTGGTATGGATTTGAAATTTGCTGAGTGTCTTTGAATTGCCCTCGCAGAGAATCACAGTGGATTGGTGTACTGAATGGCCACTTTGTACCTTGTAACCATTCCATGATTCTATTCCACAACAATAAAAAAAAAATCAGATGGATGACCCAGCATTGATCCATAGCAAAAATTAAAAAGACACCCTACCCAATTGCGCATACAAATTCTCCTTGTAAGAAGTGGGAACTTGTTTAAAAATTTGAAGAACTGTCTCACACACAAGACAAGCAGCTTGATAAAGTTGTGCATACCTTACAGCCATGGTGCCAGACACTTCACAATCACGCTCCAAGAGGATGAAACAGTGCCTCTTAAGGCATACATAACCATTTGTTACTCTCTTATGCAGAAAGATACCTATCGTCCTTGGTATGCTATGGTTAATTATCTCCCTGGGTTAAAATCCAACAGGTTAATTTGAAATCACAAGCTTTCAGAACACTACTCCTTCATTAGGTGAAGTACAGGCAGAGAGATAATGACAAGATAATTACAGATAATTAAGAGTGTCAACAAGCTGAACAACAAGTCTTTGCAGGTGAGCAAAAGTGTGAATAAACAACTGTATAGCACATGAAGGGACGACCTATGAACCAATTGATTAAGGCAGAGAGCTAATTACAAAGAATTATGGTTGGCACGGTGGCACAGTGGTTATTACTGTTGCCTTACAGCACCAGGGTCCCAGGTTTGATTCCAGTCTCGGGCAAATGTCTGTGTGGAGTTTGCACATTCTCCCTGTGTCTGGGTGGGTTTCCTCTGGGTGCTCCGGTTTCCTCCCACAATCCAAAGATGTGCAGGTGAGGTGAATTGGCCATGCTAAATTGCCCATAGTGTTAAGTGTATTAGTCAGAGGGAAATGGGTCTGGGTGGGTCCTCTTCGGAGGGTCACTGTGGACCGGTTGGGCTGAAGGGCCTGTTTCCACAGTGTAGGAAATCTAATCTAATCGAAAATAAGAAGGTGCCGGAGCCACACCAACCGGCTGGAATAACATGCTAGCTTTCAGAGTCACATGACGAGGGTCGAACTAAAGTAACAAGTAATCCAAAATTGTACAAACCAATTAAGTAGAGAGATGGTGATTGTGTCAAAACAGAACAGCAAGAAATACTTCGAAAACACAGAACAGTACTGGGGTTACACATAGTGCAACACGAACCCACGTTCTGGATCAGTGGTGCTGGAAGAGCACAGCAGTTCAGGCAGCATCCGAGGAGCAGTAAAATCGACGTTTCGGGCAAAAGCCCTTCATCAGGAATACAGGCAGAGAGCCTGAAGCATAGAGAGATAAATGAGAGGAGGGTGGGGGTGGGGAGAAAGTAGCATAGAGTAAAATAGGTGAGTGGGAGAGGGGACGAAGGTGATAGGTCGGGGGGGGAGAGGGTGGAGTGGATAGTTGGAAAAGGTAGGCAGGTAGGACAAGTCATGGGGACAGTGCTGAGCTGGAAGTTGGGAACTGCGGTGAGGTGGGGGAAGGGGAAATGAGGAAACTGTTGAAGTCCACATTGAAACCGTGGGGTTGAAGTGTTCTGAGGTGAAGATGAGACGTTCTTCCTCCAGGCGTCTGGTGGTGAGAGAGCGGTGGGTGAAGGAGGCCCAGGACCTCCATGTCCTCGGCAGTGGGAGGGGAGAGTTGAAATGTTGGGCAGCTCAGCACTGTCCCCATGACTTGTCCTACCTACTCAAGTCAACCTACAACACAGACTACACTGAGAGGATCTGCCATCGCACCTCTCGCACACTCCTCAACCAACACGTACACTAGATGTGCCAACCTTGAAATCAACATACAGTCCATATTCTCAGTTTGCATTCAGGACACAGTGGACTAACTAAGAGACACTGCCAAGCAGATGAGGTAACTGAACTACACCACTTACACACACACCCCAAGAACAGAAAACTGGTAAGGTCCTAGGGAGAATTGCTGAACAAAGAGACCTTGGAGTGCAGGTTCAAAGCTCCTTGAAAGTGGAGTCACAGGCAGGTAGGATAGTGAAGGCGGCGTTTGGTATGCTTTCCTTTATTGGTTAGAGTATTGAGTACAGGAGTTGGGAGGTCATGTTGCAGCTGTACGGGACATTGGTACGGCCACTGTTGGAATATTGCATGCAATTCTGGTCTCCTTCCTATCGGAAAGATGTTGTGAAACTTGAAAGGGTTCAGAAAAGATTTACAAGGATGTTGCCAGGGCTGGAGGATTTGAGCTACAGGAAGAGGCTGAACAGGCTGGGGCTGTTTTTCCTGGAGCGTCGGATGCTGAGAGGTGACCTTATAGAGGTTTACAAAATTATGAGGGGCATGGATAGGATAAATAGACAAAGTCTTTTCCCTGGGGTGGGGGAGTCCAGAACTAGGGCATAGGTTTACAGTGAGAGGAGAAAGACATAAAAGAGACCTAAGGGGCAACTTTTTCACACAGAGGGTGGTACATGTATGGAATGAGCTGCCAGAGGATGTGGAGGAGGCTGGTACAATTGCAACATTTAAGAGGCATTTGGATGGGTATATGAATAGGAACGGTTTGGAGGGATATGGGCCGGGTGCTGGCAGGTGGGACTAGATTGGGTTGGGATATCTGTTCGGCATGGATAGGTTAGACAGAAGGGTCTGTTTCCATGCTGTACATCTCTATGACTCTATGGAGAAATTTGGCATCACACCAGCAGTCACCAAGCCTACAGGGTAATACCACAGTGAACTCCATTGTCAACTTGTCTCACCAATTTTGTCTGGTTGAAGGGTGTAAAGTTCTCAGCCGAGGGCTCAACTTACTCCCCACAACCAACATGGACCCCATTGGTCTCGGGTAAGACACAAATAAATTCATTAGGCAAATGAGGCTCCAGGAAATCTTCCACAAACCACCACACATCAGCAGCAAGCCCAATGAGATAACCAATGAACTGCAGTACAGCAACCAAAGAAACAACAGTCGAATTGGACCCCTCTGGAAGGCCTGAACAGGATACCCAGTAGACACCACAAATGTGAAACTTTCAACAATAATTCTCTTTCCGGATCCTCCGCTCCACGGTATCAGCCATGCGCCACTATCGACTCTACCTGCAGTTTGTCCTGCCTCAGCTCAGAGCCTCACTTTCCTAGACCCGCAGCAGACCTCTGCATTTCTACATTCTCAGAAGAATTCCTATGCTCAACCAATGGTTTTTCTCCACCACATTGGACATAAAAGAATGCAAGTTAAACAAATTTTCATGTACTTCCCTCAATACAGAGATTTCCTCGAACCTTCTAGAACTTTCTCCTGGCCTCTGGAATCGCCCAGATGCCAATCGCCACGCGGCCACTTCTTCCATGACTGCCAGGGCGATCAATG